>NC_136058.1:34192818-34792818 GCF_964261635.1 Lissotriton helveticus
ATGCAATAGGTCTCGCATTAGAAAAGTTGGAGTTATTGGTCTTGTAAATGACATATTTTATTTATTTGTTGGTTTTTAAAATTGCTAAATTGATGGCTTTGTCATTTACAATGCCAATAGTTATAACTTTCGCGAATGTGACACCTATAGCATTTGGAATGCAACATGTTTTGTATTTATGTCACTTAGATGGCAGCTCTGGTCGTTAGGCCACATCTCTAGAGAGCAGGAGAGTGCAGCAGGGGAGAGAAGCACAGCAATGCAATAGGTCTCGCATTAGGAAAGTTAGAGCTATTGGTATTGTAAAGGACACATTTTTTATTTATGTGCTTGTTTTGAAAATAGCTAAATTAATAGCTTTGTTATTTACAATGCCAATAGTTTTATCTTTCGCAAATGTGACACCTATTGTAACACAATATGTGTTGTGAGGGTGAGGGGTTGAGGGTGAGGGTGAGTGAGGGTGGGTGAGGGTGGGTGAGGGTGGGTGAGGGTGGGTGAGGGTGGGTGAGGGTGGGTGAGGGTGGGTGAGGGTGAGGGGTTGAGGGTGGGTGAGGGTGAGGGGTTGAGGGTGAGTGAGGGTGAGGGGTTGAGGGTGAGTGAGGGTGAGTGAGGGTGAGGGGTTGAGGGTGAGGGGGTGAGGGTGAGGGGGTGAGGGTGAGGGGGTGAGGGTGAGGGGGTGAGGGTGAGGGGGTGAGGGGTTGAGGGTGAGGGGGTGAGGGGTTGAGGGTGAGTGAGGGTGGGTGAGGGGTTGAGGGTGGGTGAGGGGTTGAGGGTGGGTGAGGGTGAGGGGTTGAGGGTGAGTGAGGGTGAGGGGTTGAGGGTGAGTGAGGGTGAGGGTGAGTGAGGGTGAGGGGTTGAGGGTGAGTGAGGGTGAGGGTGAGGGGTTGAGGGTGAGTGAGGGTGAGGGTGAGGGGTTGAGGGTGAGTGAGGGTGAGGGGTTGAGGGTGAGTGAGGGTGAGGGGTTGAGGGTGAGTGAGGGTGAGTGAGGGTGAGTGAGGGTGAGGGGTTGAGGGTGAGTGAGGGTGGGTGAGTGAGGGTGAGGGGTTAAGGGTGAATGAGGGTGAGTGAGAGTGAGGGGTTGAGGGTGAGGGGTTGAGGGTGAGTGAGGGGTTGAGGGTGAGTGAGGGTGAGGGGTTGAGGGTGAGTGAGTGAGGGTGGGTGAGGGTGAGTGAGGGTGGGTGAGGGTGAGTTAGGGTGGGTGAGGGGGTGAGGGTGGGTGAGGGTGGGTGAGGGTGGGTGAGGGTGGGTGAGGGTGGGTGAGGGTGGGTGAGGGTGAGTGAGGGTGAGTGAGGGTGAGTGAGGGTGAGTGAGGGTGAGTGAGGGTGAGTGAGGGTGAGGGGTTGAGGGTGAGTGAGGGTGAGGGTGAGTGAGGGTGAGGGTGAGTGAGGGTGAGGGGTTGAGGGTGAGGGGTTGAGGGTGAGGGGTTGTGGGTGAGGGGTTGAGGGTGAGGGGTTGAGGGTGAGTGAGGGTGAGGGGTTGAGGGTGAGTGAGGGTGAGGGGTTGAGGGTGAGTGAGGGTGAGTGAGAGGGAGGGTGAGTGAGGGGTTGAGGGTGAGGGGTGAGGGTGAGTGAGGGTGAGGGTTGAGAGGGTGAGTGAGGGTGAGGGGTTGAGGGTGAGTGTGAGTGAGGGGTTGAGGGTGAGGGGGTGGGTGGAGGGTGGGGGGTTGAGGGTGAGTGTGGGTGAGGGTGGGTGGGGTTGAGGGAGGGTGAGGGGTTGAGGGTGGGTGGGAGGGTGAGGGTGGGGTGGGGTGAGGGTGAGTGAGGGTGAGTGAGGGTGAGGGGTTGAGGGTGAGGGTGGGTGAGGGTGAGTGAGGGTGAGTGAGGGTGAGGGGCTTGAGGGTGAGGGTGGGTGAGGGTGAGTGAGGGTGAGTGAGGGTGAGGGGTTGAGGGTGAGTGAGGGTGGTTGAGGGTGAGTGAGGGTGAGTGAGGGTGAGGGGTTGTGGGGTGAGTGGGGTTGAGGGTGAGTGAGGGTGAGGGTGTGTGAGGGTGAGGGGTTGAGGGTGAGGGGTTGGGGGTGGTGAGGGTGAGGGGTGAGGGTGAGGGGTTGAGGGTGAGTGAGGGTGAGTGAGGGTGAGGGTGAGGGTGAGTGAGGGTGAGTGAGGGTGAGGGTGAGTGAGGGTGAGGGGTTGAGGGTGAGGTGTGAGGGTGAGTGAGGGTGAGTGAGAGTGAGGGTTGAGGGTGAGGGGTTGAGGGTGAGTGAGGGGTTGAGGGTGAGTGAGGGTGTGGGGTTGAGGGTGAGTGAGTGAGGGTGGGTGAGGGTGTGGGGTGAGGGTGGGTGAGGGGGGGAGGGGGGGTGAGGGTGAGTGGGGTGAGTGAGGGTGAGTGAGGGTGAGTGAGGGTGAGTGAGGGTGAGTGAGGGTGAGTGAGGGTGAGGGGTTGAGGGGTTGAGGGTGAGTGAGGGTGAGGGTTGAGGGTGAGTGAGGGTGAGGGTGAGTGAGGGTGAGGGTGAGTGAGGGTGAGGGGTTGAGGGTGAGGGGTTGAGGGTGAGGGGTTGAGGGTGAGGGGTTGAGGGTGAGGGGTTGAGGGGTGGAGGTGAGGGTGAGGGGTTGAGGGTGAGGGGTTGAGGGTGAGTGAGGGTGAGGGGTTGAGGGTGAGTGAGGGTGAGGGGTTGAGGGTGGGTGAGGGTGAGGGGTTGAGGGTGGGTGAGGGTGAGGGGTTGAGGGTGAGTGAGGGTGAGTGAGGGTGAGTGAGGGTGAGTGAGGGTGAGTGAGGGTGAGTGAGGGTGAGTGAGGGTGGAGGAGGGTGCGGAGGGTGAGGGAGGGTGAGGGAGGGTGAGGGAGGGTGAGGGAGGGTGAGGGAGGGTGAGGGAGGGTGAGGGGTTGAGGGTGAGGGGTTGGAGGGTGAGGGGTTGAGGGTGAGGGGTTGAGGGTGAGGGGTTGAGGGTGAGGGGTTGAGGGTGAGGGTTGAGGGTGAGGGGTTGAGGGTGAGGGGTTGAGGGTGAGAGGGTGAGAGGGTGAGGGTGAGAGGGTGAGGGTGAGGGTGAGGGGTGAGGGGTTGAGGGTGAGTGAGGGTGAGGGTGAGTGAGGGTGAGTGAGTGAGGGTGAGTGAGTGAGGGTGAGTGAGGGTGGGTGAGGGTGGGTGAGGGTGAGTGAGGGTGGGTGAGGGTGGGTGAGGGTGGGTGAGGGTGGGTGAGGGTGGGTGAGGGTGGGTGAGGGTGGGTGAGGGTGGGTGAGGGTGAGTGAGGGTGAGTGAGGGTGAGTGAGGGTGAGTGAGGGTGAGGGGGTTGAGGGTTGAGGGGTTGAGGGTGAGTGAGGGTGAGGGGTTGAGGGTGACGTGAGGGTGAGGGTGAGTGAGGTGAGGGTGAGTGAGGGTGAGGGGTTGAGGGTGAGGGGTTGAGGGTGAGGGGTTGAGGGTGAGGGGTTGAGGGTGAGGGGTTGAGGGATGAGTGAGGGTGAGGGGTTGAGGGTGAGTGAGGGTGAGGGGTTGAGGGGTGAGTGAGGGTGAGGGGTTGAGGGTGAGTGAGGGTGAGGGGTTGAGGGTGAGTGAGGGTGAGTGGAGGGAGGGTGAGTGAGGGGGTGAGGGGTTGAGGGTGAGTGAGGGTGAGGGGTTGAGGGTGAGTGAGGGTGAGGGGTTGAGGGTGAGTGAGAGTGAGGGTGAGGGTGGGGTGAGGGTGAGGGGTTGAGGGTGAGTGAGGGTGGGTGAGGGTTGAGGGAGGGTGAGGGGCTTGAGGGGAGCGTGAGGGGTTGAGGGAGGGTGAGGGTGAGGGTGGGCGAGGGTGAGTGAGGGTGAGGGTGAGGGGTGAGGGTGAGTGAGGGTGAGGGGTTGAGGGTGAGTGAGGGTGAGGGGTTGAGGGTGAGGGTGAGGGTGAGGGGTGAGGGTGAGTGAGGGTGAGGGTGAGGGTGAGTGAGGGTGAGGGTGGGTGAGGGTGAGTGAGGGTGAGTGAGGGTGAGGGTGAGTGAGGGTGAGGGGTGAGGGTGAGGTTGAGGGTGAGGGGTTGAGGGTGAGGGGTTGAGGGTGAGGGTTGAGGGTGAGGGGTTGAGGGTGAGGGGTTGAGGGTGAGGGGTTGAGGGTGAGTGAGGGTGAGGGATTGAGGGTGAGGGTGAGGGGTTGAGGGTGAGGGTGAGTGAGGGTGAGGGATTGGGGTGGGTGAGGGTGAGGGTGAGTGAGGGTGAGGGGGTTGAGGGTGAGAGGGTGAGTGAGGGTGAGTGAGGGTGAGGGTGAGTGAGGGTGGGTGAGGGTGAGTGAGGGTGAGTGAGGGTGAGGGTGAGTGAGGGTGAGGGGTTGAGGGTGAGGGGTGAGGGTGAGGGGTTGAGGGTGAGGGGTTGAGGGTGAGGGGTGAGGGTGAGGGGTTGAGGGTGAGGGGTTGAGGGTGAGGGGTTGAGGGTGAGTGAGGGTGAGGGATTGAGGGTGGGTGAGGGTGAGGGGTTGTGAGTGAGGGTGAGGGGTTGGAGGGTGAGTGAGGGTGAGTGAGTGGTGAGTGAGGGTGAGTGAGGGTGAGTGAGGGTGAGTGAGGGTGAGTGAGGGTGAGGGAGGATGAGGGTGAGTGAGGATGAGGATGAGGGTGAGTGAGGGTGAGTGAGGGTGAGTGAGGGTGAGGGGTTGAGGGTGAGTGAGGGTGAGTGGGGGTGAGGGGTTGAGGGAGGGTGAGGGTGAGGGGTTGAGGGAGGGTGAGGGTGAGGGGTTGAGGGTGAGGGGTTGAGGATGAGGGAGGGTGAGGGGTTGAGGGAGGGTGAGGGGTTGAGGGTGAGTGAGGGTGAGGGGTTGAGTGTGAGGGAGGGTGAGGGGGTGAGGGAGGGTGAGGGAGGGTGAGGGGTTGAGGGAGGGTGAGGGGTTGAGGGTGAGGGAGGGTGAGGGGTTGAGGGTGAGTGAGGGTGAGGGTGAGTGGAGGGTGAGGGGTTGAGGGTGAGTGAGGGTGAGGGGGTTGAGGGTGAGTGAGGGTGAGGGGTTGAGGGTGAGTGAGGGTGAGTGGTTGAGGGTGAGTGAGGGTGAGTGAGGGTGAGTGAGGGTGAGTGAGGGTGAGTGAGGGTGAGGGGTAAGGGTGAATGAGGGTGAGTGAGAGTGAGGGGTTGAGGGTGAGGGGTTGAGGGAGGGTGAGGGTTGAGGGTGAGGGAGGGTGAGGGGTTGAGGGTGAGGGTGAGTGAGGGTGAGGGGTTGAGGGTGAGTGAGGGTGAGGGGTGAGGGTGAGTGAGGGTGAGGGGTTGAGGGTGAGTGAGGGTGAGGGGTTGGGGTGAGTGAGGGTGAGGTGAGGGTGAGGGGTTGAGGGTGAGTGAGGGTGAGGGGTTAAGGGTGAATGAGGGTGAGTGAGAGTGAGGGGTTGAGGGTGAGAGGGTGAGGGTGAGTGAGGGTGAGGGTGAGTGAGGGTGAGGGGTTGAGGGGTTGAGGGTGAGTGAGGGTGAGGGGTGAGGGTGGGTGAGTGAGGGTGAGGGAGGGTGAGGGTGAGGGGGAGTTAGGGTGAGGGTGAGTGAGGGTGAGGGTGAGTGAGGGTGAGTGAGGGGTTGAGGGTGAGTGAGGGTGAGTGAGGGTGAGTGAGGGGTTGAGGGTGAGGGGTTGAGGGTGAGTGAGGGGTTGAGGGTGAGGGGTTGAGGGTGAGTGAGGGTGAGTGAGGGTGAGGGTGAGGGGTTGAGGGTGAGTGAGGTAACCTGGCATGGTAACCTGAAAAAAAGGTGGGTGTGAGCCATGTGAAGGGGTCTGCGGTGAGCGCGAGACCCGAAAAGGCAGAAGTGGGGAAGGAGAGGCTGCGGGTAAGGGTATGCACGAAAGTAAAATGTGCACAAATAGGGCCATGCGGTGGGCGAACAAAGCAGAAGCGTCTGGCAGGATGGTGGTGCCGGAATAAGCTGTGCACATGTCAGGCCATGCTTCGAGTAACTTATAGAGATGCGGCTGACAGGATAGTAGGGTTGAGAGCAAAAGCGCCTAAGGGGCGCCTGTGTATATGCTGCTAATAATTAAAAAATGCATATGAGAACTGTATTATCGCAAATGATGGAAAAGATATCTCACCTGAAAGAAAAACAAGAAAGGAAACAAGACGGAGGGCATTGCTGTGGGGAGGGGGGGGGGGGGGGGGGGGGGGGGAGGAGAAATGCACACGGCGGGCAGGGGAGGGGGCGGAGCTGGGAGAGCGGCATGAGGGTGTGAAGCAGCCGGGGCCTTTGAAGTGGCTTCACTTCAAAAGGTGTGGGAGGAGTGCTGCTGGGGAACAGACGGCGATTTGGTGATGTGCACGCGCATTTTAGGTCAATGCGCTTGCGCATTGACCTAAAAGCCACGGGCACAGCACCAAATCGCCAGTTAGGTAAACTTTGTTTAAAGCCCTATAGTCTCGCTTCTCTCAATGCGCATGCGCATTGATAGGTCACGAGACCTAAAAACGTAACTCCTACTGCACACCCAACATAACGCTTTAAACAAAAGAAAGATCTCACATGAGCAAACAATTTACCTGGACACAAACTCACACAAACCACTTAAAAAGAAAACATGGGACACAGATTTCAAATTTCTCATCAGACATGATTGATGGACTTTCCAGTTATGCACCTAAATGCACCCAGTCAAAACTAATTACAATACCAGGAAAATAGTTATTGGTACTATAAAAGTAGATACAAATGTAAAGCAGGGCTTTAGTGCTCTTACTCTAGTGGTAAAATCAGGGGCCACAAAGAGAAACACATTGGATCAAAAGCTGTAACACTCTACAACATAAAAGAGATTATCGCATTGAAATGTCCTTTATTGTTAGATAGTGGCTATTCAACACTTATCTGTTATACAAGCTGAACAGTACATGAATAGAGACAGCAGAAAAATCAACTTTCTTGCATTTTTTGCCATGCCATGGCTTGAAGTACACTTTTTATATTTCCTAAGCTTACGTTCAGGTATAGTTCTGGATCCAATCCTAGCCCTTAAAAGGGAGGGGACTCGACCATCTACTTGGCAGTACCATGCAGAGCTGCAATATCCTCCTTCCTTAGTATATCTAACAAATTCATCATTACCGGAGATCACATTGAGGGATCACGTTTAAAGATGGAGGTTACAGAAAAACCGTAAAACCGGTTTTCTTGGCCTGTTGGCAAGATATTACAGATAAAGCCACAATTAATTTCCTTGGCATAAACTTGGCCCTGGCAAAATGGGTACACTTGCTCCTAGCCATCGGGCACAAATCGAATAAACAAGCTACAGTAGATTCACCAGTGAAGGGCCAATATCTTGACATAACAGTTGCAAAAAATAAATCCTATAAAGTGGGGCCCACCTGCAGGACCAAGTTCTGCCCATGTTACACACAAAAGTATACGAAATTTGAAAACGGGGAACTCAAAACAACGCTAGCCATAATGCAACCAATATCCAACACTCACAGTTTGGACAAGTTAAAGTGTTACATTGGTTTGAGCGCAAAGAATAAGTTGGTGGCTAAAGCACCAGTAGAATACAAAGATGTGACTGTCCTGAAGAAGTTCCAGAATATGGGATGAAACTCTTTGGCTGGCCCATCGCTGAGTATTCTAGAAATAACACACTTCTGGAATAAATATAAAAGTAAATAAAGTATTCAACATAAACGTTAAAGACTATTTACTGTATTTCACATGAATCGAAATAACTGCTCATTTTAGAAAGCACACTTTGATTGGAAGTGAATGTTGCATAAAGTATTAGACAGTAGAATGGCATATTTTGCGATCATGGAATAGCAAACCACAATGCAATACATAGAAGTAAATCAATTTGAATCGGGCCTTTCTACATACCTTGGGGGTTCTCTCAAGTACATTTGCCCAGTCTCAGTCAGGTATGGGGCTCCTAGATCCCCTTCCCATCTTGCCCGCAGGGTTGCTAGTGGCTGAAGTATGACTCCCACATTGCTCTGTATAGGCATGTGACATTGTTTCAGTGCCCCAGATAGGCTAATATATTGGCAGGCTTTGTGTTTTCTTGGTTCTGATGTACCCCGTCTTCTAGTGATGGCGAAAGGCTGCCATCACTGCCCTGTGAAGCAAAAAGTGGCCCTGAGAGAGCAAGAAATCCGAGCGGAAGTCCTCGAAGGGGAAACCTTCTCTCTCTTTGAATAGATCCCCAACCTTTGTTGCTCCTGCAGTTACCCATTCCTCCGTCGCCCTCCACTGTCCCCCGCGGGGTAAAACTTTCAGCATCATGGGCATGTTGGGTGACTATGGGACTGGGCGCGTGTCTTCTGGAGACATCTGTTTCAACAGGGCCGCATTACTAAGAGCGCTCTGGTGGCATCTACTGCAGGACAGCCGGTCTTCAATTACACTCTAGGCAGCACGTCATGTTCTGGGACCAAATACCCCACTATGATACCCTGTGTCTGTCTGCCTGCAAGCGTGTGAACCATTGAAGTTGCCCTGCCTAATACGAAGTCTCAAAGTCTGGGATTGCTAGGCCCTCGTTGAGCATCGCAATGCTTTAACATGGATAAGGCCACTCTTCCAGCCCGACCCCCAAATAAATGCTGTGATCAGGGTGTCTAAGTTGGAAAACCGCATTCTAGCGATCCAAATGGGAAACGCCGCAAAGAAGTACAATAGCCTAGGAAGGGCCATCATCTTCAAGGCAAAAACAACAGTTGATGGACAGAATGTAGAGCGATGTCATACATTCACCACCCCAGTACAGAGATCTGGGCCTAAATCAATCGTTTTTTTGCTCAACACACAACCCCAGTTCAGAAATGGCCATATGCAAATCAGCCTTGACCCTGTGCCTCATGGGAACAGTCCAGCCCGAATTGCCAAGCCATGTCTTCCCTGGACCGGAATCAAGCATCGTAGGACGATTTCTGGCTATCAGCCGTCTTCAGCCAGGATAGCTTGACTCCAGTGGCGTGGAGCGCACGGGACTCACATCTGAGCATACCCGTTCAACTCAGGGTGACAAATGCAAAAACAACAGTTGATGGACAGAATGCAGAACAATGTCATACATTCACTCCAGTACAGAGATCTGGGCCTAAATCAATCGTATGCCCAGACGTGGGTCCCATGCTCACTAGGTCACTGGATTCAAGCTATTCTGGCTGATAGCCAGAAACCGATCCTAGGATGCTTGATTCCGGTCCAGGGAAGACATGGCTTGGCAGCTCGGGCTGGACTGTTACCATGAGGCACAGGGTCAAGACTGATTTGCATATGGCCATGTCTGAACTGGGGTGGCTTGGTGAGCAAAATAACGATGGATTTAACCCAGATCTGTGACTGGGGTGAATGTTTTGCCATTGTACAACATTCTGTCCATCATTTTGTGTGTTTTGCCGTACCAACATGGGCAGCATCTTCCAGAAATCTATATTGGTGCACAATGACCCGACAGCTGATTCCCACATTACTTTCAACCGGATCAGGTGGTGGGAAAACCTAACCCCCATAGAAGAGAAGCCCTGAGGCTCCCAATGCAGGGTTCCAAGGCCTTCTGGTGGGTCCCTGACCCCCGCGGTCGGGAACAATCTAGATTTCTGCCAATTGACTTTTAGACCACATAGGGCTCCAAACTCCTCTATCATTCTCCTAGCTCCTACAAAATAATCTCCTACATCGCAAAGGAAAAGCAACCAGGCATCCGCATACAGCACTATAGGATGGTGATGCATCCCATCTGTATACCAGGATTTCGACTTCCAGTTTGGGCTAGGCTGGACAGGGGTACCATAGAGGGCACGAAAACCAAGGGAGACAGCGGGCATCCCTGTCTTGTCCCTCTCCCCACTGTATCGTTTCAATATTGTTCAGCCAGTATGGACGCCAGCCTTAGGGTCTGTGTACAGCAATCTAAACCACGTCAGGAAGATTCTCCCCAATTGCATCTGTTCTACTACCCCATAAAGAAAGCTCCATTCAGGATGGTCGAAAGCCTTTTCTAGGTCTATTGTGAACAAAGCTGCCGCCTCACCATTATAATCATTAGCTTCTAAGATCGATAATCGTGGCCGTATATTGAGCCCTCTATTTTGGCCCAGGATAAATCCTGCCTGGTCAGGATGTGCCAGTTTAGTCATATACGTGAGGAGTCTAGAGGCTAAGATTCTACTCAGTATTTTGAAATTCAGATTGATCATCAACAATGGCCGATAAGCGCTACAGTCATAGGGTGGTTTACCCAGTTTTAGGAGTGGTACTAACAGGGCCTCACTTGCGGAGCTGGAGAGGCATCCCATTGTAGCGTAGGGGACGTAAAACTCCAGTGTAACCAGGTTTTACCCCTCACCAGGCACAAGATATTGTATTTGCAGGTAAACACATCCAGAGGCAGGGTATGCATACTGAAAAACATAAATAAATTTGATAACGACAGCTTGCCTGGTCAGCTTAGATTTTCTTCAGCAGTGGTTCTAAACCTGTGGTCCGGGACCCCTGGCGAAGCCTACTCAAGGGGTCCGCGACTGCATCGAAAATTAAGTGATTAACAGATTAAGTGTATACAAATAAAGAAGCAAAATGTACAGTTGGAAATTTTAAACCATTCTGTAAATGTAACGGAATTGGAGGCTACAAATTAAGTTAGTGTCCTCCGATTGATTCGTGGGAGTAGTGCAAGGGCATCAAACAAAATTTAGTATGGATGACGAGTGACCTCGATTAATTTAGAAATGCTCCCTGCCGCCCATTGCAATTTTGTTATATTAAAATATTTGTTAGTGAACTAAATTAGATATTTCATCTTTTGTGTATTTGTTTGATGAATGATGTTTTTTGTGTATTGTTTTGCACTTTGAATCATTGAAAAGGGTTTGGCCGGGGTCGCCTACTTCCTGTAATGACTCCGTGGGGGTCCCTGGATTCAAATAATGATTCAGTGGGGGTTCTAGTAATGATTACGTTGGGGTGGTGGGGAGGGGAGTGACAGAAGTAAAAATGTTAAGAATCTATGGACCACAGAACCAAAAAGAACGAAGATATCATTTAGGAATACTAATCTAACATGATACGAACAAATTAGAGCGTGATTAGAGTTTTTGCTGTTAATGATGCGTACAAATTATAAAACATGGGTTTTATGTTCAGGAGTAAAGTCCAGAAGGATATTGAAGGGCTCTAATTAAGAGGCAGTATCTCTTCTCTCACTAACTATGACTGACAACGAAGAGGCTTACCTCATAACTACTTCATACTCTGTTCCAAGAATTGTAGAGTATGTTATTTTCAGGCAGTAAATGTTGCTCTAAGACACTTCATGAAATTAATTTTTAAGACAGCTTCATACTTACCGAAATTAAAGCCGGTTCCAGAATGATCGCTTTGAGAAGCTGCATCTAATTGCGCAGAAGTGGACTGTGCTCTCCAACTACACCGTGCAATGCCTTTCAGCACCTACAAAATAACAAGCACAGTTTCAAAATATACATTTTAGGACTTCTGCCACCATTAGCTGGGCCTCCCTTAAGACTAACTGGGTTAATGAGGAGAAAGGTCTGAATCATCAAACCAAGATGGAAGCACAACAAGAGACAATGCACAGACTACACAGAAAACCTGCGTAGTACAGATGAACCATTACACATTCACTACACAATGTCGTAAACTGATTCAGGCACCAGGTCTGGCGGGATTAAGAGATGTAGGGTGCCAGGAAACAACACAAAATGTAAGTGGGTGGAAGCCTCCCTCTATGTCCACCTCACGATTCCTAGATACCTCTTTGTCGGTGATGCCAAACGCACTACTGCAGATACCAGCTGCATTGATACTTCCCAAATGCAGAATTAAGAGGCAATTAGAAGTGATCCCCTAGGCACCTATAGTATTAGGGGGGAAAACAGTAAATCAGCACTATTGCGTCAGTTTCTACACGTTTTCCTTAATTCCAGGCCTTGTTGTTGGTACAAAAGCCTCCAGGTTTAACTGGGGGATTGGTATCTGGAAAACAATGCATTTTACCGAACTTTGTTTTTCAGATACTTTTGGCATGATTTTCAAAATCTAACCTGTTGACATGTTGGCAAGTAAGACACATTTGAAATCCTATATCCAACAAATTTCTTCTGGAACATTATTTTTGTATTTATGTTGAACTTTGTATCAGACAACGGTCTTGTGCTCTCTCTCTCTCTCTCTCTCTCTCTCTCTCTCTCCATACATCTGAGGATTCACAAGAGTGAAATGCATTTGGGAAAATACAACAGGGAATTTGTTTTCAGAAACCTAAAGCAGTAATTTATTTATTAGCCATAGACATTCCAAAAGAGCACCGAAGTGGCATGGCAGATATAATGCTTATATATGTGGACTCATTAATGCCGCTATGGGAGATTAATTAAATTAAAAACAGACATCTTGTTTAGTGCTAAGTTATTTGGAACATCAGTAGATCGACTCCTTTGTAATACCTACTATTCCTTTTCTTTGCAAAATTATTTGAGCTACTGGTAGTAGAAAAGAGATTCACCTTTAAAATCAAGAAATGTGCTCCTTCGGTAGTATCAATGCCTTCTGAGTGCAATGCATCCTGTATCTGCTGGTCGATTGGGCGTTATCAGGTGCTCCGCATGTTCTTTATATGGAAGAGGTGAGCTGGCCTGAATAGGAAGCGCGCTTTAAACTATTTTGCTGGAATAACTATTTGTCAAAAGATTATCGCTGGTAGCCTCTAAAGAGTTAGAGAAGGGAGTACCATCTTAAGTAAAGTAGTTCACGTTTCATCAACACAGAGGTTTCACTAGTTCTTGCTGAAATAAAGCCTTAAGGAATTGATCTTAGGTTTATTAATTAATATGTGCCCAGCTTATTGATTGACTAGTCTGTAACGTACATGTATTGAACCTGGAAGAAGACACAATCCTGACCTTGTTCATTGACAACAGGATTGAAGACATGAACTTAATTTTATTATTTGGTAGAACAATGAAAAAGAATGGCTAACTCTTGGCAAGTCACCCAGGTAAATGTATTTCAGTCTTGACTTTTGGATTTGGATCCAATTAATTCTGTGTGTGGTTTTTTTTGGTTTTTCTTAACACCTTTATTTTGCATTTCAACAAATTAAAATGCTACATAGTACGGTTCCAGTGAAAATTCAATGTTTACAAAAACCTTGGGGGCAAAGTTCACATACAAGTAGAAAGTACAAATGCCACTATGGTAAGAATTCCCCGTTTTACAGACATGCAAGATAAGGAATGAAAAACAAAAATAAAAGGGAGGAAATATGGCCCAAATCCCCTCTTGGTATGGCATGGGAGTGGAAGGTTATCATTCAGAATGTGGGTCCCTTGGCGAGCCACTCCATGTGTCTACAGGGGACATAACATGAATATCAGCCACTAACAATGTTCTAGACATAGTCAGGCGTAGTCTACCCTCCTTCTGTTGTCTCCATATATATTTAGTGAATAGGTGCTAGGTTGTATCGAATTTGGCCACCCTATCCCTGATGATTGCCGTTAATGTCTCCATGGTGTAGATGAGCACACCCTTCCCCACCACATGTTCATGGACTGTGCCTGTAGGATCCGCTTCTTATGGTTACCCCCACTTTTTTGATTGACGCCTCACTGTTTTGTCTAATCTGGCTGAGATCCTGCTAATTAGGCCCCAGCCGATCTGCTTTCTCCCTTATATTGACATACATTTACTTTGGTACACTCCAGATTGGATACTGGGGTATGGTTATAAGTCCCTAGTATATGGTACACCATGTACCCAGAGCATAGGTACCCCAGAGGTCTCCCATGGACTGAAGCATCTATTATGCCCCTCATTAGAGGCCATGCAAAATGGAACTCTAGGTCTGCTACTGCAGCCTGTGTAAGAGGGTGCTTGCACCCCTTACTTTATATATATGTTCACTATATCTAATGGTCACTACACTTAAAACTTATAAGTCACCCCTATAGCAGACCTTATCAATCCTGAAGGCAGGGTGCTGGGTGTTGTGAGAGGGTGCACCTGCATGAGCAGAGCCCCTCTGCAGCCTTCCGAGACCATTCTCCCAGGTTGTCTGTGACTCAGCCGGACAGAGGTGCATTATAACCTCGCGGTAAATGCGATCCTGAAACAGCTGCATAGAAAAATGACGTGTTTGGTATCAAAACACCTTGGAATCATACCTCCCACACCAGTAACTGGTGTGGGAGGTATGATTTCCCCCCCTTCTGAAGCGAGCTTCGTGGGGTCAACGGTCTACCCGGTGCCAGCCTTCTCAAACCAGACAGCATAAAATGGATGCTGCCAGCCAGAAACACATTTGTGCCCTCCTGCTGCTGGGGTAAGCTTGAGCAGAGGAAGGCAGCACAATAGGCATCCCATCACGGGGAGGTGTGACCACCTCCCAGACAGGGTTTAGTTTATTGGGGCATGGTGGGTGCACTCTGAGAGTGCCTGAAAGTCTGCACAGGGGGCACATTCGGGGTCCCTGTGCATAGTCCAGCTCAAACCAGTTCTGGGAGCTGTTGGCTCCTGCTCTGGCATGAAAAAGGACATGGGTGTAGCTACCCCTCTGTCCTGCCTCTCCCCTAGGAGGGTCCCCTGAATCTGTCCAACCCTCTCCCGTGGGTATAAAATGGGTTGCCTGGCTACAGGACATTAGATTTTACAAAGACAAGATTCTACAAGAAGAAACCACTGGCTTTTGACCATCTGGACACCGTGAACTTCGCTGAACTTCGACTGAGCTTGACTTTGTCCCCCTTTCTGTCCGAAGCAGAGTTGGTGCCGTGATTCCATATAGACTCCGTGCAGGACCTGTGGAGCACTTACGACAACAGAAGAAACTCCCTTGGAGTGAAGGAGTCACGCCCCTGCTTAGCAGGCACCTAAAGTGCAACTGACCGGTAGCTGCTCTTGAGCTCCTGCGGCTTCAGAAGATTTCAGCAACACAGGTGGGCTCCTTAAAGGTCCCTGAGGTCGATCTGCCCTCTCACAGAATCTGAGGCCAGTATCCCTCATGGGGGCTGCGTAACCCGAACCCCTGTGCATCGCGTCCAATTGCAAGTGCATGTGCTTGTTGGCGATTCCTGAGCTTGTGCATTGGACTCCGTGTAGTCCTGACCCTGAGCAGTATTTGCACCAAAGAACTCCGGCTTCCTCGCAGCGAGGGCCCCATGGGCTGGTGCTTTGCAATCTTGCTCGAGGTCCCCTTGCGACTCCTGGTCCTTCGGCCTGTGGGTCCCCCTGAGGGTCATCTTGATTGTTCTTAGGCTTTACTGGTTGCTCCAGACGTGCCCTGACTCTCCATTGCTTGGAGAGTCCCCTGGACCTTGCTGGTCCACACCGTAACCCGTTTGTCCCTCCTGAATGGGTTGCTGTTGCTAAGGCTTGTTGGTGCTCCCGCCGGACGCCGACCCCTCAGCACTCGACATCCGTCGTGGGACAGCTCACCTCCGGCTCCTTGTCGTCCTAGATGCCTCTAGGACCTTGAGGCTGCAAAGTCAAGCATCCCTTCATCGCACCTGAAGCACCCTACAATAGTGGGCATTCGTCTACCGAGCACTCTATCCCCTCTGCTTTCAGGTTCCTTCCATCCAGAATCCAGGCTTGGATTCCACCGGACCCTTTTCACCTTCACGGCAGCACTACTTCTTCACTTCCTTCCATACAGAACGACAAGAGTTTCCGACGCCACTTCAGCCCTATGCACGCGGCTTCCCTGGGATACGTAACTCTGAATCTACTGTATCCACGGGTGGGGTGGCTCTTTCAACTCTTAAGTTCCGAAGGGTTTGCTCGAAGTCCTCCTAGAAGGGTCCTTAAACTTTAACTTTGCAGCCATGACTTTCCCATAGAGTTAACGGAGCATGCAGTTGTATTTCCTCACTGCACCCTGGGTCTCCTGTGTCGTCACCTTGGGTGGTTCCTTGGTGTTCCAGCAATTCTACGTCTACTAGGCCCTGTTTCTAGTCAAATCATGATTGTTATACCACTATTTTAGTATATGGTTCGGTCTCCCCCTGGAGTCTGCTGTGTATTATGCTACTTGCAACTGTCCCATTAAGCCAGCATTGTGTGATTTGTGTTCTAACATTGTGTAGAGGGTAGTAGAGAGTGCTATATAAATAAATACTTATTTTTATACAACTACTTTGTGGTTCTCCTTCATTTAGTCGTTCAGGAGGTGATATTCTGGTAAACCAAGCTGCTTTACATTCCTTCAAGATTAAGCCTGAAGGCTGCTCTCCATAGCTACCACTAGGATAGCGTTCATAAATGTTATCTTTCACCACATACATCATAAGGGTCGTGTGGATTGGTACAGGGTGTCCACTTTAACTAGTGGACAGCATATACCAAGCCACCGTGCCTGCAGTTGCTTCAACATCTGACCAATGTTCAATCTGGCGGCCAAGAGGAGGTGGGAAATAAAACACCTCTGGAGGGTGATGTAGGATAAATTCTATCCGCACTCTGATTCCCCCACTAGTAGGGGGATAAAAGGGAAGTAAATGTTAGTTATTATGTGTATTGTGCTAAGAACTTCACACCAGAACGCCTGAACACTGGGACAAGTCCACCAGGTATGGAGGAACTTGCCTCGTTCTGCACACCCCTTTAACAATGATCAGAGCCCCCAAACATCTTGGAAAATCGTACGGGAGTTAAGTACCACTGTGTCAATATCTTTCATGCGTTCTCTTTATATCGGAGGCAAATGGACGATTTGGCGGCTCTATGTCATAATCCCATGTTTCGTCTGGGATGTCCTTGTTAAGCTCCTTCTCCCATTGTTGAGATATAGCGTTTCAATAGGGGACTCCTCCTGTTACATGGCCCTACCGGCCTCCCAGCCCAGTGAAGCGTCGGAGTAAGTTTATAAGAATACCTCTGAGTGAGTGTGAATTTCTCTGCTAGGTCTTCCCTCAGTCTTAAGTCCCCATTGGAATAAAAAATACGTAGTGAGGGTGAACAGCCCGAGTCCAGCAGGAGGATCAGGAGAAGTCAGTCCTGGGGGAAACTCTAGGTTGTGCGTTAGAGAGGTGAGCGGTAAAGAATAGAGCAGAAGGTATGTTACATTCATGTTTCTGAAACGAGTAAGGCAAGATGTTAACTAAACAAATGCGCACAAAGAATATGGATAACTGTTGATAACAAGACTAATATATGCTCAGCTAGCAACACTTAAAACGTAGCACAAGAGTATCTGAAGTAAATATTTTGCACAGAACACCCCCCCCCCCCCCCAAAAAAAAAAAAACCACACAACAACCACTGGTTAATATGTTTATATTATTAATGACTTCGGGCCACCAAGGCGAAAATCCCTGGTCACGAAAAGTGATGGCATGTTGCAAACTATTGGCTACCAGACTTATTTTGCAATGCAACCCCTATGTACTAATAAATCGCATTGCAAAATGGCATGTCACAGAATATTACATTAGACTGGTCGCCGTTTGCAAACCTCTATGATTGGCTACAAACTCAGGGACGGTGGTCTGCAAAGAATAGCAGACCATCACTCCCGTGTTTGAATTCAAATATGGCATTTTTGTAAGCAGCCCAAGCTCCCTAAAGAAACTGGTGCTGATTTTTAAAAAATCTGTTTCTGTACACTTTAGGGTTTTTCCAGAATCAAGCAGTGTGGTTCCATGGACCACTGTCTCCGTCTCCTCCTCCTCCCCACAAGTCACCAGACAAGATTCCCCAAGGAGAAGCTGACCAACAGGAACAGCTTATTCTATCCAAATACACTGCCACCTCTTTTCAGAAATAATGTTTTTAATGGGTTGCAACCACAAACCACAGATACATACTATTATGAACTACAATTAAAAAAGGAAGCACTTTTCATTCACTTTCTACTTGTGATTTGGAAGGAGTTGGAAAACCGGC
This sequence comes from Lissotriton helveticus, assembly GCF_964261635.1. NCBI lineage: Eukaryota > Metazoa > Chordata > Amphibia > Caudata > Salamandridae > Lissotriton > Lissotriton helveticus. Next base: position 34,210,559 of record NC_136058.1, read on the forward strand.
TTAGCACGTCTGAAAAAGGTTTTCCGACTCACACAATGGTTTAATATATAGCAAAAGGCCTTTTTTTGCCCACAAACACTACGATTTTTGTGACTTTAATGAGTTGGGCCCATAAAGTAGCTTGTGCATTTGAGACTTCATGATCTGCAATGCCTTCAAACATAATGAACACTAAAAATGTTTTCTTTTCCACAGGCATTCATACAGTCTTAATGAATTTAGAGAAGGACTACAAGAAGAGTGATGAACTAGCTCCTTCACAGGCTATGTTCACTTTCTGGTGGCACTCTCATAAATCTGGTTAAACAAAGCGTTTCTGAGATAATCTGTCTGCTTTCCTGAGCGATTACACAGAGAGTAGGTGAATAGCAAACCATGACGGAGGTGCCAAGGTTTACAATAGACATTACATTATCGAATTGCCACCAGGTGCAAATATCATAAGTGGCAATTACAGCAAGAGTCATCTTGCTGATATTTGCTTACAGTAAGAAATAAAGCAAGGGTAAATGTACTGATTGATGATCATAACATTTAAATTTAGTGTCAGCATAAACCACTCATGGATCATTAGAGTGTTTAGTGACCACAAGTCAGGTACTGAATCAAAATGCTCAGCTGGTGACAAGTTTCAGCCTTTTTAAGACTAGATCAGCGCTCATCTTGTATCATGAAGGATGTTCTGTAATTTTTGCGTAACATTTTGTTCTGCTAAGGGGTGGTAATTCATTTACCATTGTGTTATAATTTTCCATCTGTAAAGGGCTGGATTTTACGGATGTATGTTAAGTATCTATTTCTGAAATAAGGTCGAACAGTTCCAGAAGTGATTTTAAACTCGGCTATTGTAGTGTGTTTATCTAGGTACCTGTATCGATATTCCTATTCTTGGCCCTTGCCCGGTTATAAATCAATAATATCCCTACAACGGCACAGAAACCCGTTTCATATATTAGTCATAGCGCATGCTGTCACATTAAGCAAGCACTATTCCTCCAGCCCCCTAGAAAGCACACCGAGTTCTTAAACAAATCCAAACCTCGAGTAACCTGGGAAATCCCAGCCTGCGATGGTTTTGATTCCGTCCGAGAACTCCTGTAGATCACTGTAAGAACGACCAGTTCTTAGTGACATCTTTATTGCCGTCTTATGTACATTCTTACGTCAAATCCGGCACCTTTCAGGTATAAATATACCAACGCTGCCTTAAGCAAACACACGGTGGTGATGAACCTGGAGCAGCGACTACTTGCCGGAGAGCCCAGCTGATGAGAGCCCACGGACGCTGCCCCTCCCCTTTGACGCGCTGAGAGAGACGCTGTCTTTTCTCCTGCCGAGAAATCCAGCTTCCAGCGTTTCCAGCTCGCCTTCGCGGGTGACTGGGATATCGAGTTCTGAGAGAGAGATACCAACCCTCCTGCCTTCAAATCCCCAGGTACTGAACTGACTTAACCCTTACAGAGAATTCTTGAGTCAGATTCTTGGCAAACCAAACTTAACTTAAACTGCTACTTACTTACTCCCTCCCATGTATTAGGCTTAGGTCAGGTACACCGGGGTAGGCGTAGTTAGAAGCACCAGTTGAGTAAGATTAGTCAATGTATATATGTATGTATCTATTTTATCGATTTTAAGGTATCATATGGCTAAGAAACCATATCAATGCTTTTACAGTATTATTTCATAATCCTGTTTTTACTGTATGCACTTTACTTAACTATAAGTATTGCATTCGTAGCAATTCATTTCTCTTGTATGAGGAAAGAGACTGCTCAATAAATAACACCTTTTATTGAAAAACGCTCGTCTCTCTTTTTCTCTGCAAATCTGGTGAAACTAAGTACGCACGTATTGACTGAGTAAAATAGCTGTCTTTTGTTTTCACACGACTCTAGAGATACACTCTTAATCAGGGAGAGCAAAGTTGTCTTGTTTTATGGTTGTCAGAAACTAAATCCCTTCTTGTCTATCCAGGGAGGTTAAACTCCTCCTCGCCTATTCGAGAAAGTTTCTAGTGAACTCTGAGCTAACTGGCACACAAAACTTAAGTCTAATATAGTCAGTAAAAGACCTAGTTAACCTCTGTCCTACGTCTATACTATTGAAGATATTATTCCAATGCGCAGAGCCTATTGGGAATATTGGAACTACACTACACTATAGAAGGAAACATGCTTGCAAGCTGGCATACCTCTGGGAGGATTTCGGTCATTTCTTCATCAACACAGTATAGTTTATTTTGCCAAAGTGTTTCTCTAAAAAACTGCCCATCTGTTTTGATTTTTTACCTAACAACGGGCCTGAGCATACATTTTGCAAAACATTTTCACTTCAGAGAACACACAGAAAAGCATTCGTTTTTGTCATTATTCACAGAAAACGGTTACAAATGTTGTCCATATAAATTATGCATTACAATAACAAGTAATGAGGGGTGCCAGCTACACATACTATTTGTGGCCAACCAATGAGTGCATGGGCATTCTATCAGCGGGGGTGCACCACAAAATGTAGCTTTGAAACCATTCGTTAAATTTAAAAATTCCCCACGTATGAAGAAGTAGCCAACAGAAAGATTTTAATGTCAGCCAAACTTCTAAGGAGGCCGAGCGAATTATGGCCATTCGAGACTTTGAAAGGGAAAGCACTGTTTCGGTTTTGCACTACATAGGATCAAAATAAGTTATTTTTTTATCAGGAAAGGAGGTCTGATTTTTGGTGTTCTATTAAAGGGATGTTTAAAGGCCTGCAATCCCAAATATGCTAGCAATGAACAGGGGGAAAATATTACAATTGTGATGCTCTTATTGCTTAATTTTCTTGTTAAAATGTAGTACATTTTACAGACGGTACTGGGAGAAGAGCGGTGTGACTACAAACAATTTGTTTTAAAGAAGAACTCCGTTATTACTAAAAGTCACGTAAAGACACTAAAATAAAGCTTCTGAAATTCTCTAGAACCAGCATGACCCTGCTCCCATAATAAGCTTGAAATCATACCAAAAATCACAGGAAAAAACACACAATTTCCAATTCACAAAGTTTAAGGTAACAGATGATTTACACAAAGGCTGATCATTGGCCTCATATTTAAGTATGTTTGAATAATGTGCTTAGATTTAAATAACTAGCCAAATGTTAACCTCCTGCACTCCAAAAATGCATGAGAGAGAGGCTATTTTGAAGTATAAGATCATGCTGTTAATAGCAAGCAACCTTGTTATATCCTTTTTTCGATCAATAGATGGTGCTACTGTTTCTCCTTGAAATCAAATTCTTACCACAGACACGGGTGCGGAAGCGGAGGTGGGGCAGACGTGTGATCAATTAGAGACCGGAACGTGCTTCTATGGTATTTAATGATGTCTAATTTTTAAACTCTGGAGAGAAGGAGTTAAATTAATTGCCCACCTCGTACAAGGATTTTGAATTTTTTAAATGTGTGATGTGAACAGTTAATAGGCAATTTAGACCATTTTGTTTAAATTAGTCGTGTGATTTCAGAATAGTTTTTGGGGAATGTATAAACAGAACTTGAGAGCTATTTTCACAGGCTGATCCCTTATGTACGAGGTCTAGCCCCGTAAACTCATGAGAAGCGGACAATTAAGTGCCCGAAACACGTGGTGGCATGGAAGATGCTGCCATGACAAACGTGCTTTAATGGAATCGAATTAAAAAAAAAGAGGACTGATCTTTAGAGGATATATAAAAATAAGTGCCTTCCAAGTGGGAACGCCAATGAGGAGTGGAACCCTTTTCTGATGAATGAAGAGTTTTCAGCTTTGCTTTGGATGCTTGCTATCTGTTGATACATGCTTGACATACCAACAGTGCAGACTGAACCAGAGAATCTGGAAGTGCAGAGGAACAACTTTAGAAGTGGTTGAGGCAAATTTCTACTAAGTTGGAATGCAGTGGTAATGCTTGAGGCAATGTCAACAATGTGATAAGGTCGGACGCTTACTAGATTGGCTGGTAAACAGAAACTACAGAGCAGTAATGGCTCTATTGGATGATGCAGGGCAGGGATCAAATAGCTATCACTAAAAGATTTAAATAATTTAATACTATCCTATATTCCCAGAAAGCACAGCATGACAACGGGCTGATTGAGGACATAGAGGACGAGGTACAACTAACATGGTGCGCAGGAGAACTGAATGAGGAACTAGGTGTTACAGGCCATCATCAATGATTAATTTTGAACTAAAATACAGAGGATCAGGGTGGATCTGTAGAGCACCATCACACACAGCAGGAAAGAGTTTGTAATAATGGAGCAGGTTAGACAGTGGAGAGGTGCGCACTAGCTACTTTGGATGCCCACAAAGCATTGGACACTGTGAATCGACAATTCATGAATAAGGCACAAGAGCGACATGAGATGCGGAAAACAAATTCTTAAAATGGGTTGCACTCCTCTATAAGGATACCGCAGCACAAGTGAGAACTGAGAAATATGGGTCAGACGGAAGGGAGATCGGTGGAGACAACTGTAGGGGTGCCATTTGTACCCTTCTTTTTTTGTACGGGATTTTGGTTAATTATTACGGTTGTTGTATCATAAGATGACATATTGCCAACCTTGAAAGACTGGACTGATATCTGGGACAGGTTGGAGAGAACACTGTAAAAGGTGGGATCATCCTCTGGTTTTATATTGAATTTAACAAAATCACTGATGAATCCCCTCAATGGAGTAGATCTAACCTAGCCCTGCAGCAGCAAGCAATGCCATTCAGATACTTGGGTTTACGGATGAGCAAAGAGCCGCAAGATAGTATTTAAATACAATATAGATAAAAGACTGAGAGAACTTGAAGCCACAATAGATAGGTGGTTGAAATTTCTAATATCACCAATCAGACAAATTGCTTTAAGCAAAATGACAGTCACACCAAAAGAATTATATTTGCTGCAACAAATGTGTTTCCACAAGTTAGATGAACGTCTTAGGACGCTGTACTGGAGCAATTAAGAGTAAGAATAGCATTAGATATATTGAGCTTGCCTTGGGAGGAAAGAGGCATGTCCACCTGACTTTTAGGGCATAGTATCCAGCTACAAAATTAAAACTTGCAGTTCCATGCCTTGACACAGATGTGTAAGATCCAGTATGAGAAATTCTTCAAATACTAATACAACCAACAGAACTGATGGTGCTCCCACTATTGTCAGGTAAAGAGCTTAAAAAATGATAACACACATACAGACAGTGGGGAAGGTATGCCAGTGTACGGTGAAGCATGCCTCTGTTGGTTATGTGGTGCACAGCAGGGCTTTAAGTGGGCTGGGTCTCACTGGTGCCGAGCACCGGCAGTTTTTAAAGGGGGGCCTTGAAACGGGTCTCCCTGGCCCAGGCGGTCCGTTTCTTTCCCGGACTGCAGTGACAGCAGGCACATCGATGTGCGCTGCTCACAATGCTCACTTCTCACTAGTGTGGGCATGCTCACAATGCTCCTTTCTCACTCTGTGGAGAAGTTACGGCATGACGTCATGCCAGGGGAGCATTGTAGGGGAAGGGAAATCCTTTAAAGAGAGTCGTTTTCCCTCTAGATTTCCCTTCTCTTTTTGAAACTCTGGAGCAGCAACATTGTCGTGGTGTAAGTGGAAGCTTTATCAATATTATATACATGCCATAGTTGCAGCTTATTTACCTTATGCAACTAACCACCATTGACAAAGCCAATAGTCCTGACTTGTTACAGCTATGATATTACTTGTTGTATCATATATCTGGATGCAATGACAGAAACAGCTAAATATAAGTCGGGCGGCGGCACACTATGCTAAGCACAGATTTGTATCCTTCCCTGTCCAGTGCTCCGTATCCCCCCCCCCCGTCTACCCCAACCATCCCCCCCCCAACCACACCACCTGCTGATGTCCTATCTAATGATCAGTCTCCCGTGATTCTGTAAGGCGTAGTAGTCTAAGATATCGTGGACATGTGACTTCACGGAACTCCGTCGCCAAGAGTGACAGAAATGGGTGCCATAGCTCATCGTAAATGGATCCCTCTCCCGCTATAGTAAGGGTTAACTTCTCCATCCCCAGGGCATGCCACAGTCTATGAAGCCATCCCACAAAGGAGGGTATGTTGGGAGTGCGCCAATGTGTAAGTATATTTTACATCGCCGAGCCTAGGGCAATAGCTAGCTATCTGCCTGCCTTTACGGGATTTCAGCGGGTACGTGAGGGGGTTAGGAAGACCCAACAGTACATAAGCTGGAAAGCGCGGGATTTCGGTTTCAAAATGCTTGTCCACTTCTGCCAACACCTGAGTCCAGCAAGGCTGAATGTGTGCACATTCCCACAACAAGTGCACCAAAGTGCCTACCTGGCCACAACCTCGCCAGCAAGTCTTTTCCCGCTGGTGATCAAGTGCATGTAGTCTCTCTGGGGTATAGTACCAGTATGTTGCGACTTTTGTGAAGGTCTCCGTCAACCCCATGTGGTATGCAGAGTTTCGAGCTTGGTAGTATATCCCTTCCCACTCTTTGCGACTGAGTGTCCTACCCAGTTCCCTCTCCCACCTTTCTCTGCTAGGGCTGTATGTGTGTGTCTGGGTAACCTGGAGCATCCTATATAGGTCAGAGACAAGTTTAGCATCTGATGTGCGGGTGATGAGCCAGCGTTCATAGGAGGATAGGTGCCTATCTGCACTCGAGCGTATCTGGGGCTGGAGTGCCCAGTGGGGCACCTGTAGGTATCTTAGCCGCTCAGTCTCAGCGAGACCGTATTCCTGCCTAAGTTGGGGAAGGGGATAACCCCCTCAGCTCTGTACACGTGGGACAGGACCTGGCAACCAGCGGGCCTCCAGCGTGCAAAGGCCAACTTGTCCGTACCCGGGGTGAAGTCAGGGTTGTCGATCAGTGGGGTGAGAGGGGATGGAAAGGTAGTAAGGTCGTGCTTGATGTTAGTGGCATCCCACACTTCCAGAGGGACCCGCGTTATATGTGAGGCATACAAATTAGGAGGCCTGTGTGGTTTGCGCAGGAAAGGGATTTCCTGCAGCGGTCTCGCCGCGACTGCCTGATCTTGAAACAACCAGTGTTTCTCCGATTCCCATCTACTCCATTCAACCAAGTACCTTAGCTGTGCCGCCTGAAAGTGCAATTGTAAATCGGGAACCCCTAGGCCTCCCATCTAAGGGGGAAGCGTCGCCAATGCTCTTCGCATCCTTGGTTTCCTGCCATTCCAAATAAACTGGGCCAAATCGGACTGTGTGTCGTATCCATCCCGCTGGCAGCCGGAGAGGAAGTGTGCGGAAGAGGTACAGAATCGGAGGCAAAATAGTAATTTTGACCACCGCGATCCTGCCCAACCAGGAGAGAGGATAATGCTTCCAGCGGCCCATCTCACGACGGATGGTCCCCCGGAGGGCTGCATAATAAGTGGAGGCTATGGTAGGAAGGGAGGAGGCTAGCTGGATCCTCAAGTATGGGATGGCGTCCGATGCCCACTGTATGGGAAACAAGTTCTGTAGGTATTTCCTGGTAGAACGCGACAGCGAGCGATCCAAAGCCATGGACTTGTCTGTACTGACTTTAAATCTGGCCACCTGAGCGAAGGCATCAAGGTCCGCCAAGCATTCCGGCAAGGCTTCCTTCGGGTTAGTCAGAGATATCAGGTCGTCGGCATACATGCTGATCTTGTGAACATAGCCACCAAATTTGATCCCCTCTACTGCCTGACTCTGCAGAATTTTTTGAGCCAAAGGCTCCATGTACAGGGCAAATAGAAGGGGCGATAGTGTGCACCCCTGTCTTGTACCCCTCTCAATGGGAAAAGAAGAGGAGGTGTACCCGTTCACCTGAACTGCGGCTGTAGGAAATTTGTAACAGTTAAATATAAGGGTGCGGAACTTTCCCCGTATCCCCACCCTCTCTAGTACTCGCTCCAAGTACGGCCAGTGGACACGGTCGAACGCCTTCTCGGCATCTATGGCTAGCATCATGTACTCTCTGGGCACTCGTGTAGCTTTTTTTATGAGGTGGAGGATCCTTTTAGTGTTATCGGAAGTCTGGCATTCGGGGATAAAGCCTGCCTGGTCAGGGTCGAGAAGACCGGGCATGTGGGGGCCTAGTCGGGCGGCAAGAATTCCGGTGTACAGTTTAGGATCAACATTAAGGAGGGAGATCGGGCGATATGATCCACACTTGGTCCTGTCTTTACCCGGTTTGGGTAGCACCACTATGGATGCTCCTAACAGATCGCCCGGTATTGCCCCCTGCTCCACGAAGGAGTTAAACAGGCGGGTAAGGATTGGGGCAAGCGCCACGCAGAACTTTTTGTAAAAAACAGCTGGGAAGCCAGCTGGGAAGCCATCTGGCCAGGGGCTTTCGCCAGTTTAAGGCGCGATATAGCGGCAATGACTTCCTCAGTTTGAATATTCCTGTCTAAGTGTTCAGCCTGCGCCGGAGACAGAGATGGAAGGGAAACCGAATCCAAAAAGGCAACCTCCTCGGAGCCAGTTACCAGACCCCTGGTGTAGAGGTTAGCATAAAAGTCACGGAACGTCTCTGCTATAGCCGCATCCTCAGAGACCAAAATTCTGTCAGATCGGGAAATTTCTTTAACCCCCTGACGTTGACGGGCCTCTCTAAGCCTGTTTGCCAGCAGGTGTCCACATCTATCCCCCACGTATAATAGGTGTGCCGTAGCCGAAGGGCTGCATACTCTGCCCTATCTTGATCAAGCGCCGGTAATTGTTGGCAGGCAGCCTTGAGCTGGCACCACACCCTGGGGGCGCCCGTCCTTTGGTGCATCTGCTCCAATTCACGGACCTGTCTTGTGAGCTCCTCGCGCTTACGCTGGCGTTCCCTGTTATCCGCCGTCGAGAGAGCAATGAATTCCCCCCTAATCACAGCCTTCAGTGCTGCCCATTGTGTTGCAAGAGATGTGTCAGTATTCGCATTATGGGAGAGGTAGTCAGTGATGGCAGCATGTATGTGCTTTACAACCTCGGCTCTATGTAAGAGAGTGTCCCTCAGGCGCCAAACCCTGGAAGGTCGGGATGTGGGTGGAAGGGCGAGTGGCAACCACTGGAGCATGATCTGATAATGAAGCCACCCCTTTTTCAACTGAGGTCGTGAATGAGCGTATCGGGGCTGAAACTAGTAGGTGATCAAGTCTTGCGTAGGTCTTATGTGTGTTAGAATAGTAAGAGTATTCCCTATCTAGGGGGTTGAAATTACACCAAAGGTCACAGAGCCCCAGGTCGTGCAGCCTCCCCAGCCCTTCTGCAGAGATCGCCCCCACCTGGTGGGTGCGCTGGCTGGATCTGTCCAGTTGGTTGTCAAACACCAGATTTAAGTCGCCCCCCAAAATGATGTTATGATCTGGCATAGCTGTGACCTCATTTAGTGCAGAATGTAGGAACCTCTCCTGACTCATTTGGGGCATACAGGGACCCAATAGTAAACGTCAGGCCGCTTAAAGCGAAACGGTAAGCCAGAAGTCGCCCTTGGATCTCAGCGCTTTTGTGTAGAACTTCCCCTTAAAGCGCTGCGCCACTAGGATCGTGACCCCAGCCGTTTTAGTAGAGCACGAGGAGAAGAACTGTATGGGGAACCTGTGCGCCCTTAATCTAGAATAGTCGCGTCCCAGCAGGTGAGTCTCCTGAAGTAAACATATCAGCCTGGGTGTGTTCTAGGCATGACAACACTGCTCTGCGCTTCACAGGGTTATTTAGGCCCCTCACATTGAGGGTTAAGACCTTAAGGGTGGTATTGGGCATGACAGATTATTGGCAAAGCTATATTGAAGAAATAGGGAGCCAAGTGGGTTAGCTCCAGCAATCAGGAGTGCCGAACAGGGAGGGATCATGTGGGCCGGCAGAACTACGCCGGCACTAGAGCAGAACAGGACTTGGAGCACTGGGCCCCCTCCCTCAACCCCCCCACAATTCCCCAACTACCAAACAACCTAAATAAGAAAAAAAGAGCAAAGATAGACAGTCCATCAACCATGGTTGATCAGTATAAGATTATCGGGGTGAAATAGCAACAGAGACGATGTCTTCCTCCTGCCAACGGCCTGGGCCATAGAAAATCAGGCAGACAGTGAGGTTTGTGTCTAAAGTCAGCCGGTGGGGCCGCCTGTTGGATCCGCCGAGACAGCCCCTGCTCTGCCTTCCTGCCCTCCATTACCTCTGCAGCTCGGGGTTTCCGGAGCCAACGCCTGCGTCCTTGCATGCGCCACCGGGGCCTGGAGTCCTCAGCCGCTTCCCTGGAGTCGGCCTCTCCGCTCTCCGACTCCGGCAGATCCACACCAAGTAGCTTGCAGGCCTCAGACAAGGAGCGCAGTTGGTACAGTTTATTGTCCATGCGGAACACTAGTCGGAATGGATGACCCCAGCTGTAGGCGATGTTGCGTTGCTGCAAATGCTGAGTAATTGGTTTAAAGGTGCTTCTCCTTTGGAGAGTGAGGGCAGATAAGTCTTGGTAGAGGACCGGAGTGTCAGACCGTAACTGTATAGAGTGTATTTGTCGAGCCTTCTGCAGGATGGCCTCTTTGGTGCGAAAGTCCTGCACACAAACAAGTATATCAGGTGGCAGCGCTGACAGGGCCCTCAGAGGTCCCACTCTGTGAGCTCGGTCCAGCCTCAACTCTGTCTCCAGCGGCCTGCCTAATATGTGATTGAAGAGTTCCTTGGAGTAGGTGAAAAGGTCCTTCGAGCTCTCGTCCACTCTCACCCCTCTGATGCGTATATTATGGCGCCAGGACCTATTCTCCAAGTCCTCGACGTGTGCTTGGAGGTCCACTTGCAGGTCATGGATCCTGAGAAGCTCTTGTTGCAGAGCTGCCACTTCCGTGTCCCTCCCATCGCTCTTCCCTTCCAAGTCCGCCACTCTATCGCCAACGCCGTCCATATCACGCCTGACCTCCCGGATCTCAGATGTGAATTCTTGTTTCAGGGTATGAATGTCCTCCCTCAGGGCGGCGAACATGGATTCAAGAAACCCCTTCGTGATGGGTTCCGTTCCGTCTGCCCTCCCGGATTGCGGATCCGAGGACCTCGCTTTCCCACAAGAGGCCATTTGGTCCACTTGCGCTTTGACAAACAAGTCCTTAATAGTCTTGTCCTTCCGGGTTCTGGAGGAGGACATAACCCACACCACTCAGGGCTAGGAAGCTTCGTATAATGCTCCCCCCTCAGCTCCGGGGCCTGCCTCTCGTCAACAGGTTGTGACTGTAAGCGTCTCTCCCGCCTCGCTAAGGGAGCGGCGTAGGGGGTTCTTTTGTGGGGATGTCAAGGGCACCCCCGCTGCTACACCTTAGATCACTCAGGTGATCACAAAGTCCTGCCACTCTGATCTGCCGTACTCTCACGTTCCACGCGTATTAAGGCTGCGGAGCCCTTCCCTGTGTCTGCTCCTTACCCCTGTACTGTTGGCGGGGTTCACTCTCGGCGCTCAGCTTCGCACAGTCCACTCCAGGGCTCGTAGCTATAAGGGCCGGGCCTGGGTGTGGGCGATATGTGGGCCTCAATCACGCCACCCCTGCAACTGCTGCATTGTTGGTACTCGGTCTAGGACCACGGGGATTCCTCCACAGGTCGCTCCGTCCATGCTACCGCAGTCACCAGCTGTCTCCACATGCACTAGGGGCAAGGATCTCAGTATGGCGTCCTCAGGAACAGCAATTCCTCCCTACCAAACATTAAGGTGTTCCTGCGCAGCCCCTTCGTCCACCGCTATGGCCCACAGGTAGCTAACGACGCCACACCAGCCTCCTGCTCCTCTCCGCGTCCGCTCACCTTCTCTTCGTCCGCCGGTATTTCCGGGTGTCCCCACCATCGCTTCTAACCGCCGCCGGACAATCCAAAAGGAAAGCTTGGACCCCGTTCCACCGCAATCAACGTCTCCCGGCCCTTTCACACCTGCACGAAGGCCGGGCAAGTCGCCTCCTCAGAAGGTCCCAGTCGAGCCTCAGGGGACCCTCCTTAGCGTCCCTTGTTCACCAGCCCCCTCGGCGGGTCTGCCTCCCGCGGCCTGCGCTGTCCCAGCCTCAAGATGGCGGCGTCACTGCTCCCTCGCGGCCGCGCCGCCAGGACCCCCCTCAGGGGCGGTCATTACTTTGGGGATCTGATGCTCCCTGAAGCCAAGATCCGCGGCCTCCCCTTGCTGTGTTTCTTGCAGCGGGGGTCACTGTGCGGCCCTCTCCCGCAGGTGGTGCAGGCTAGTGGACCGGGCCCAATCCAAGATGGCGGCCAGCCCGGTCTCGCCGCGTCGCTGCCTTCTGCGGGCACCCTGTGGGGGGTGGGGGGGGAAGCTCACCCTCCTGGTGCTGTCGCGGCGCTGCGGGGCAGTCCTCTTTACCATGGAGGGACCTACAGGATGCACCGGCTCGGCCTGGGTGATGGGCGGCACGATCCGCTGCACGCTATGCCGCCGCTATGCCAGGCTGTACCAGGCCTCCTCCAGTCGCGCCGGTTGATGGCTCGTTTTTCGGGCAGGCAGCACTCCAGGAGCCGCCGCTCGCCTCCGCTCCGTCGCTGCCGGGTCCCAGGCAAAATCTTACGTGGATGGGTGCCGACTTGCTGCAGGAGCGGCCGCGGAAGCCGGTGCTAATGTTGGCCGTCGGCGGGAGCTCCGGAGCAGCACGTCTGCTCAGGCAGCCATCTTAGCCACGCCCCCTACGATTGTTGCTTAGCTGAATATAATCTCACACCGTTTACATACACTGACATTCCAACTCTTATAACTATGGCTGAATGGATATTCCCTTACAAACTATGATCTTCTCTAATCACAACCCTTTTAATACTGAACTTGAGCACCGGCTTTCTGATTTTACCTCCAACAATCTAGCATTGCCTCACAAATCTCACTTTTCCATCCTTCCAAACAGCCATTTCAGGATCATTCTCTCCACTTCTCTATGCATTCCAAGATGTCGCCTGTACTCTACTGATACAGTATTTTTTGTACTTCCATGCTGCCACACACCGAATTTCACTATTTACATGGGTTAATAGCCCTAACTTTGCAGCGCAGACAGCATTTTTTTTTATATGCCTCACCATTTGGAGACTACTTTAATAGTTTATATTGGCTATACGTTTTACCCCAGGAGACATGCATGTGCTCTACCATGCTTTGTTTGTAACTCATGTGTACTTGAACTGATTCAGACTTTTCCCACAGCGATTCGCTTTTCTAATTTCACTAAGCATTGCTTAGTAATTTTACACTTCAGACCCCTGCATTTTCCCTCTAGTCTTTTAACTCGCCTAATAGCATTTTAAGGTAAGCTGGCATACTTGCCACTGTCTTACCACCCCCTTGCTCAATTTGGGCAATTATGGTCTGCTACTCATTGAAATAAATATTTTTTTGGGTCAGGTCGTGACCTTGTTACTGCAAGTCTGCACAAATACTTGTGGGGCAACTACTACCCTGCTACTTATTCTTGGGTCTGAAACACACCGTGTAACCACACTTCTTATTTGAAAGATTAGTCAATTTGCAGTACAGCCCCCATCCCTTGCATATACACCACCTTCTAAATAAAATATTGATACTTACATATTTGCATTCCCAGATTGACTACTCAATAAAAATAGTTTGCTCTTACTTGTTTAATAAATAGCTAAAGGTAGTAAAATTAAGTTGAATAATACGTTTTGTCATCTGGACACAGGCTGAGGTTTATGAGAATATGTCTCACGATACCCTGCCTAATTTTTTTCTTTGTTTTTCATTAAACCAACACAAACAGTGCGAGAACAAACAGCTCCAGCTACATTCTTTACACAACATATATTATTCATATATTACTCCCTGATGAGAAGCATCCCAAGTCCTCGGGGGCAGAAAATTATGCGGGCAGGGAAGCATACATACAGCATAGCTTATGCAAAGATTTAGAGCCCAACTAACATGCAGTAATCAAAAGTACCCCCACACCTGCAGCCACGACTCAAGCAAAATCCATATCTTCACCTCCAATCCCCAGATCCAGAATCAGAGTCTGGGTCATCATCACCATCGAATCTACCAAGTAAAAACCCCCAATCCAGTAAATCACCAGCAGCTTTGTCATCTGTGCAGGATGAATGTAAATGATGCTCTTCTGCATCTCTCCATACAAGGACATATCTAATCCAGGAGGATACCCTACCTACTTACCAGGGGCTTAAGATAAATACCAGCACTACTGGTGTATGGAGACGGTTACATTTAGTTCTGAGCACAATATATTTTGCCAGCCTTTAAACCCAAATTAACTTTAGGCAAGGCTTTTTTAGGTCTCGTGGCGTTGAACAGCGCGTAAGCGCTGTCTCGCCAGAGATCTATTGTTACTGAGTCTGCTTCCCAGGAGACAGCACCTGGCCGCACGCATTTTCTCTCCGAGGAGGCGATTTGAGCTGGCCACGCGCTCGTGAACGCGCTCGCTGTGGCCAGCTGCTGTCTCCTGGGAAGCGCCAACACCACACACGCATGCGCATACCCAGAGACACACACACACACACACACACGAGCGCCCATGCACGCTCGCACCCACACATACAAAGAACCCCCCCCGCCGTCGCATACACACGCGCGCACACGCACACACACACACACACACACACACACACGCACACACACACACACACACACACACACACACACACACACACACACACACACACGTGCACCGAGCACCCCCCCACTTACCGCCACTCCGGACTTCAGCCGCCACCGCGAGGCTCTCCCTCTGGCATGGGAGCCCCGCGTCTCCAGCACTGCTTCTCTCCGTGGCACTCCGTGGGCGCGTGCACGCGCTTCCGAAGACGGAAGTCCCACCCCACGGAAAGTTTCGGTTTCGCTCACGCCTTCATTTTGAATTGGAACACAAAACTCTGTGCATGAAACATCAGGCAGCAGTAGCATGTAGCTGTCCTGGGCAGAATGATGAGCTGGCACTTGTGGGCACTGAGGGAACCGGTCCCAGTGGGCAGTGCACGAAGCTGGCACTGCTGGGCACTCCACACTTATCTGAAGTTCTTCCCTGAGGGCAGTGTGGGGGGGTGGGTGAAATTTCTGGTGGGAGGGCCTGGCACCCCCTAAGGTGTTTCAGGGCCCCCTGGCCTCAATCTTGCACTTTTCACAAGCGTCGGCTAAACACCCACATTTCAATGAAGCGGTTAGAGGCCGTCCAGATCGTGAAGGGCACTACAGAAGGAAGTGCCAGGAAGGAGCTAGAGGAAAGTACCCGCTGGCACCCGCTGCTCCTATGCACAGACTCCCCTAGTGAAACTCCTCGAGTTCCTAGAGCGCCTCGAAGCACACGCGCTGCATAGAAGCGCTCTCTTCCTGGTGACTGCACTTTAAGAGCCTGCAGAGCACAGGCGTGAGTGCTGCGGAGAACCCGCACTCTAGGGAGTTTCTTGGCAGCGGCGGCCACTGGGAGGCTCCAGCCTCCGAGCCTTTTTAGACCTGGCGGAGGGGGGGCCTCTCTCCCTCCATCCCTCCCGGTACATAGGCCTCCCCCGGGCCAGGCCCCGCCAGTGCACAGCCAGGGCCACGGAGTGTCGGGCCGGTTCCAAGGTGCGGGCGGACTTGGGCTGAGGACAGACGGACGCGGCTCTGGGACGGACGGATCCCCCCGGACTTTCACTTTTATCACCATCACGGATTCTTACTAGTGCCTGACCCCAGCGGGTGACAAGGTAAGTCCGACTCCGTCCTGTCTTTACTATTTATTTTATGTATTTATTTATAAAGTTTTATATAGCGCGAACTTGACCCAAGAGGGTATCAGAGCGCTTTACATTTAGGATCTAGTTTATTTAATGGTGGTATCGCAGATATGAAGGAGGCGCTTTTGATGGTAATAATGCATGGCACAGCTGCGAGGGGTGCAAGAGGGTTGGTATGTATGGGGGAAACCACGGCAGCAGGATAGCGCCCAGAGGCGACTTGGATATGTATCTCCTAAAATACTTATCAAACCATCAGAATGTAAAGTCATAACGTAGATTACACAATGTAGAGGGATCTGATCATAAAATATAACGTAATAGTAAACGTAATGTCACGTGTGTGACGTAACAAAATGTCACACAATGTTAGATAAACAAAAACTTCAACTGATAACATAATACATGAAACCTCCAACACAAAGCAACAAAATAAAAGGCGATTTAACATAGTAAAAAAGCGCCAAAATTAACATTTTACAACAACTCATAATTTAACAAGACGTGAGGCTTTTTTCCAGCAGGCGGGAAACTTTAAATGGGGAAACTGCGTGCTATCCTTGAGTGTGCTCTTTTTGTAATCAAGGCGCTACAAAGGCTCACGGAAAACTGTTCTGAAAGGTCCACACCCCGTGTCATCTTGGGCTGAAGAGATTCCGTGCAGGGTTTCTGGTGCCGGTAACATGTGTGGCAGACAGTGACTGCATTGCAGCAGGGCCGTGGAATGCTGGGTCACAAGTCCCGGCGCCCCCCACACAAGTCCTTTATCTTGGCCAATCGGCAACATCATATATGGGCTAATGAGCCAATTTGCCAACCTGCCTAGACAGTCTCAAAGCGCTTTCTGTCTGAACCGCCTCTTCTGTGCACTTTTTGAGGAGAGGGGGGGGGGGTGATAAGGATGCTTTCTGGATAAATGCGAGCTTGATGAAGTGAGCGCCTGTGTTTTCTCATCATCGATGTCTCCCAATAAACTGTTTATTAGATTTTCAAGTGTAATGTGGTATAGCGCTGCGATGCCTTGTGTCTAGTGAGCGCTATATAGCACAAAAGAATACATAAAGAGGGGTTTAAGCAGCAGCAGCGAGGACGGTTCTTCTGGGAAAGGGGTGTTTCAGACAGGAGCGCCCCCCGCTCCCACCCCCCCTGCCTTCACTCTGGTGTTTTGGGGTGCCCTGTCGTTTTTGATGCCCCAGAGCATGTTCTAGGACCCCTTCATTTGCCTGCCTGTTTGGGGCGGTGCCCGCCCTGAATGCAGTGTACTTTGCAGAGATGCACAAGTTGGACTGAGGAATGCTGCGGCTGGAGGGGAGGGTCAGCCTGTCAGGCTGGTGAGGGGGGGAGGGGGTGTCAGTCTGAGGCAGGGCACTGGCTGTCCCATAGGGTGAATGTTCGAGAGCATCCCTCCGCCGCCAGGCTCATGGCTCAGAACTGTGTGAATAACAGCTGTGAGCCCGTGCCTGAGGTGCATCATCAGAGCTGTGTAAATAATAACTGCGTCAGTCCCGTGCGGGAGGTGCATCATCAGAGCTGTGCGATTAATAACAGCTGTGAGCCCGTGCCTGAGGTGCATCATCAGAGCTGTGTGAATAATAACAGCTGTGAGCCCGTGCCTGAGGTGCATCATCAGAGCTGTGTGAATAATAACTGTCAGCCCCGTGCGTTCGGTGAATCATCCACATTGCTCAGGTCACCCAAATTCCTGCACTCTCTACCACACTGCTTTCAAGAACAGCATACTCTTGCACACACTGTAACTGCTCACCAATTCGAAGTTTGCTAAACATTTTATGCAACGCATTGTCCTACACAATGCCAATAACTCAAACTTTAATGCTGCGAGACCTATTGCATTGTAAATGCTTGTTTCTCTTACCATCTGACTGAACACTATTCTGTGGAGAACCACTTTTCCGTTTTCTCTTTATACACAACTTCCGGGGACCGTGCACTGCATCTTACTTTCACCTTGAGCCAACTATAATACCTGTGTATATTTTACCGCCTTGAAAAAGTTGCACAGACGAAACACACGTCAGCTGTATCTCTCTTAACATACGTCTTCAACTGTATATACACCGGGTCACTGAACTTATAATTGTATTTTAGGAAGTCTTCGATTTACATCCTGTCGCTATATTGTGTTAGTGGTTCTGTTTACAAACTATTTCACAGTAAATATAGTTCCATCATCTATGGATACTGAACTTATTTAAAACCACTGTTTATTAGGAACTTGAATCAAACACTAAACAGATACTTTGTGTGGACAGATAAGGCGTTACCAATACCACCACTCTGGATTTTTGATTCAGTGTGCTCCAGGCAATCTTATCATTATTGAGTCTGGCATCAGACCACCCTATGGTTCATAAACTGTAGGTAGCAATTGTACGGCCTGACGTATTCCCCCATCTACATATGGTTCTTTACTGTCGTGCTTTATGTTCTTTTTGGTACAGCCTTACAGTCGATTGGATGTTCGGTCAACATAAACCACTGCTAGAAAGGGGATTGGAGAAGTCCAGAGTGCAGAGGTCCGCAGCCCGGGGATCTGCCCAGAGTAAGGAAGAGGGATCTGGGATCTCTATAAACGGGTGCATGGCAGGTAGACTGTCGGAGGCTTTTAATAGCCAGGAGCAGCAGTTAGGCAGCATATTATGCAGTAGCCATTTATATGTACCCATGGAGGCTCTAAGGTGTTTTCAAAAGTGGCTGTCACTATATTGATAAAGCCTCTGTGCAAATATATGTTTAATGGAATTTTTTTTTAAAACAAACGCAAAATACAAAAATAAAATCTAGTATGAACATAACATTTTTGAGTCCAACAAAATCTCTAAGTCTGATGGGAGGAATGCCAATCTTGTTTTCTACCCCTGGCAAAGAGGTTGAACCGTACTAAAAGTGGCAACATAATAAGGGGCTGGGGGAAAATGCCACTGTCCACTTTGGAACCAGCAGGGCAATGGAGCAGCAGCGTTTTCACAAGGCTCACCCAAGCCCCAACAGAAAGCAGAATTTGTAGTTCCCCAGTGTCTCACAAAACAACATAGCAGAATGTGAGGGGTCCAGGAACATACAGGAGCACTATGGCGAGAAATTGTCCCCCACCTGGAATACCAACAGCAACAGAGCCCTAGACAGCTGGCCTGGGCACGTAACGCGACCCCCCCCCCAGCTCACGAGCACAACGTGCACCAAGTTCCTTTGGGTTGCCTTCGCAATTTATGCTCACAGTCCGCCAAACCCTAAAACCATCACAGCTTTCTACCTCAACACCCGTTCTGCTGTTGCCCACTCGCACGAACTCTCGGTCTTGCTGGACTTACAGGCCCCAGATCTCCTTTTCTTAACCGAGACCTGGTTCTGCGATGACTCCCTCCCTGCACTCCTATCCACCCTTCCAACCTCCTACTATGCCCTTAGGGCTGACCGCCCTTCGGGCAGAGCCGGGGGCGGCGTGGCAGTCATTGCACGTACCGATCTCCCTTTTCAAATTCTTCCTCTACCTAACATTGCTACCACCGAATTCCTGGTGATTCGCACAGTATCCACTTCCCCTCCTCTTACCTGTTTCCTCACTTATCGTCCTCCTCAGTCCCCCCTACAGTTTCTCCCAGATTTTTTGGAGGTCTTGGCTACCATTGCAATTAACAATTCCTCCATCCTGCTCCTCGGCGACTTTAATTTCTGGCCTTCCGATCCTGCCGAATGTCTGTCATCTAAGGATTTTTCTGAAACCCTCCACTCCCTTAACTTTACACCCCATGTTCACTCCCCCACCCACATCAAGGGTCACCAGCTTGACCAGATCTGGTCCTTGAACTGTCCTGTGGAATCCTTATCTATCTCCCCTTGCACCTGGTCCGACCACCATTTGATTTCATTTCTCCTTCCTATCCTTCCCCCAGCTATGCCCCCCCGACCCAAAAACACCTGGGTCCGATCATGGGGCCGGGTCAATCTTGAGAATCTCTCCTCTCTCCTCGCTGGTTCTCTCCCGCCTCTTCAGGGCCTCACTACCATCTCCCAGGCTGACGCTATAGACCAGTGGCTCTCCCGCAGCTGCGACTCCGTTGCCCCGCTCAAGCGCATTACCTCTAAACGCGACAAAGACGCCAACCGGTGGTTTAACCAAGAGCTTAAAGCCACCAAACTAACAGTTCGCCGCGCAGAGCGGGCCTGGAGGAGAAATTACTGCCCCTCTTTGAAACTGGAATATATCAATATCCTTAACCAGTACAAAAAAAGCATCCTGGAGGCCAAAACAGCTTATTTCTCCTCCAAAATCTTAGCAGCGGAGAACCAGTCTAAGGAGATCTTCTCCATCGTTCACAACCTGGCATTCTCGGACAGAACTACGCTTAAACCAGCCCCGTCCAATGACCTCTGTCTTTCTCTTAATAATTATTTCATTCAGAAAATTATCACCATTAAGGCCAACATCCCCCCACCTCCCCCTTCTTTTGTGGATCCCCAATGTCCCCCTCCCAAAGGCAAACTAACTTTCTTTCCCCCTATCACCCGGGAAAACCTGACTTCATTGGTGCCTTTGATCAAATCTGGCTCCCCTCTTGACCCTTGTCCTGCCCATATCCTCCGTCACATCTTTGTCTCCTGTCCAGATCCCCCCCTTCACCTCCTCAACAGCTCCCTCGCGCAAGGCTTAGTTCCTAGCTCCTTGAAGTCTGCGGTAATTGTGCCCATCTTGAAAAAACCTGGGGCAGATCCTTCTGTCCCTGCCAATTTCCGCCCCATCTCCCTCCTGCCATTTCTAGCTAAGGTGCTCGAGCGCCACGTCACCTGCGCTCTGAGCTCCTTTGTGGAGAAACATGGAGCCCTTGCCCCCCGCCAAGCCGGTTTCCGCCCCGCACACTCCACGGAGTCCGTGGTCATGTCGGTCCTTGACACCCTCAGGGAGGGTATGGACACCAATCATCACCAAGTCAAGTCAAGTCAAGTCAGAGAATTTATATAGCGCGCTACCTACCCAGAGGGTCTCAAGGCGCTTAGTAAGGGGAGGAGGATTACTTGTCAAATATCCACGTTTTAAGTTGCTTTCTGAATGCTAGGTGGTTCTGGGTGAGGCGAAGGTAAGCGGGGAGTGAGTTCCATGTTTTAGCAGCCAGGTATGAGAAGGATCTGCCTCCCATGGTGGTCTTGTTGATGCGAGGTACAGTGGCGAGGGCTTGGCTGGAAGAACGTAGTTGGCGGGAGGGGGTGTAGAAGGACAGTCGTGAGTTGAGGCATTCTGGTCCGATGTCGTAGAGTGATTTGTGTGCGTGGGTTAGCAGTCGGAAAGTGATTCTCTTATTGACGGGTAGCCAGTGGAGGTCTTTCAGGTGACCAGAGATGTGTTCGTTGCGCGGGATGTCTAATATGATCCTGGCTGAGGCGTTTTGGATTCGTTGGAGTTTCTTCTGGATTTTAGCGGTAGTACCTGCGTAGAGGGTGTTTCCGTAGTCCAGTCGGCTCGTGACTAGAGCATGGGTGACTGTTTTCCTTGTTTCGGTGGGGATCCAGCGAAATGTCTTCCTGAGCATGCGAAGAATGTTGAAACAGGATGAGGATACGGCATTGACTTGTCTGTTCATTGAGAGTGAAGAATCCAGGATGACGCCTAGGTTCCGTGCGTGGTCTGTCGGGATGGGTGCTCTTCCAAGGGCTTCAGGCCACCAAGAGTCGTCCCATGCAGAGGGGGATGTACCTAAGATGAGGACTTCTGTTTTGTCTGAGTTCAGTTTCAGACGGCTTTGTTTCATCCATTCGGCAACTTCTTTCATTCCTTCGTGTAAGTTAGTTTTGGCGGTGCTGGGGTCATTGGTGAGAGAAAGGATTAGTTGAGTGTCGTCCGCGTAAGAGATGATGTTGAGGTTGTGTTGGCGGGCGATGGCCGCGAGGGGGCTCATGTATACGTTGAAGAGGGTAGGGCTGAGTGAGGATCCTTGTGGTACGCCACAGATGACTTCAGTGGCCTCGGACTTGAATGGCGGGAGGCGGACTCTCTGGGTTCTTCCGGTGAGGAACGAGGTAATCCATTCAAGTGCTTTTCCTTGTATTCCGATGTTATTGAGGCGTTGTAACAGGGTGCTGTGGCAGACTGTGTCAAAGGCTGCAGAGAGGTCGAGGAGGATGAGGGCGACTGTGTCTCCATTGTCCAGTAGAGTTCGAATGTCGTCTGTTGCTGCGATGAGGGCGGTTTCAGTGCTGTGTTTTGCTCGGAAGCCAGATTGTGAGGGGTCGAGGGATTTGTTGGCTTCGAGGAAAGCGGCGAGCTGGTTGTTGACGGCTTTCTCGATGACTTTGGCCGGGAATGGAAGGAGCGAAATGGGGCGGTAGTTTTTGAGTTCGGTGGGGTCCGCTGTGGGTTTTTTCAGAAGGGCGGTGAGTTCAGCGTGTTTCCAGTCTTCCGGGAAGGTGGCGGAGTTGAAGGAGCAGTTGATGACGTCTCGGAGGTGCGGTGCTATGACGGAGTCTGCTTTGTTGAAGATGTGATGAGGACATGGGTCTGTGGGGGATCCTGAGTGGATGGAATTCATCAGGCGGATTGTGTCCTCAGTGGAGATTGGGTTCCAGTCGTTAAGGGTGTTCACGGGGGGAGAATGTTCAGCAAATGGTTGGGTGGGTTGGTCTTCGGGTTGGTTGTCGAAGCTGTTGTGGATGTCTGCAATCTTGTTGTGGAAGAATGAGGCTAGGGAGTCGCAGAGGGCTTGAGAGGGGGTGATGTCGTTGGAGTTGGCCGAGGGGTTGGAAAATTCCTTGACGATGTTGAAAAGTTCCTTGCTGTTGTGGGCGTTGTTGTCAAGTCGATCCTTGAATGCTGTTTTCTTGGCCTTTCGGATTAGTTGGTGGTGAGTGCGGGTGGCGTTTTTGAAGGCGTCCTTGGTGCTAGTGGTTGGGTCTTTTTTCCAGGCCTTTTCAAGGGATCGGCAGAGTTTCTTGGACTTCTTAAGATCATCGTTGAACCATGAGGCCTTCTTGCTGCCAGGTTTGCTTTGACGTTTACTCAGTGGTGCTAAGGTGTCGGCGGTGTTGGATAACCATAGGGTGAGGTTGGCGGCGGCTTGGTTTGGGTTAGAAGAGTGGGCTGGGGTGTTTAGAAGGAGCGATGAGGAGATCTGGTCGATGGTGATTTTGTTCCAGTTTCTTTGCAGAGTTGGTTGGAGGTGGTTGGTGGGTTTCGGCTTGTTGTAGGTGAAGTGAACGCAGCTGTGGTCAGTCCAGAGGAGATCCGTAGTGTGGCTGAAGGAGACATGATTGCTGGAGGTGAAGATGGGGTCGAGTGTGTGACCTGCGATGTGGGTGGGGGTAGTGACTAGTTGTTTAAGTCCGAGGTTGGCGAGGTTGTCCAAGAGGGTGGTGGTGTTGTGGTCGTTGATCTTTTCAAGGTGAAAGTTGAGGTCTCCCAGAAGGATGTAGTCTTTGGAGGGGAGCGCGTGTGGAGTGACGAAGTCCGTGATGTCTTCACTGAATTTTGCGCGGGGTCCTGGTGGTCTGTAGAGGAGGGTGCCTCTGAGTGTGGTATTGGGGTCGATGTGTATTTGGAAGTGAAGGTGTTCGGAGTTGGCGAGGTTGGTGTCAGAGCTGGTTGAGATGCGGATTGATTTCTTATGGACGATAGCGATTCCTCCTCCTGTGTGGCCGGTACGGTCCTTGCGTATGATCTTATAGTCTTCAGGGATGGCAATGGTGATGTCTGGGGCGGAGGAAGCGTTCATCCAAGTTTCAGTTAGGAAGGCGACGTCTGGAGAGATGGTGTCTAGTAGATTCCATAGGTCAATGGCGTGTCTGTGGACCGAGCGGGTGTTGAGAAGGATGCATTGTAGGTGGTTGGGGTCGGGAGTCTGTGGAGTGGTCGTAGCGGAGATGCAGTTGGTGCCGCTGAATTTGCAGGAGTAGCAGGAGAAAGGTCCATGAGTGTATCCGGGAGCGGCTTGGATGCAGTTGGGGGCGCGACCGGGGTTGAGGGCTATGAGGGTGGCGGCGTCGTAGGTGATGCAGGAGGGCAGCGCAGCGCGAGGGGCAGGGGGTCTGGCGCTGGGCGCGGTCCAGGCGCGGACGGGCGTAGACGGGCTTACCTTTGGCGCACCTTCGGCGCGGATTGGGCGCGGTCGCTGCGCGTGAACGCTGCGCGTTAGAGGAACTACCATAAGTAGTTAGAGGAGGGGGAGGGGCGAGGGGTGGTCAGCTGGGAGGCGGGATGCGGGGTGGAGCTGCAGGCTGGGCCAAAACAACAACAAGAAAATGGCAGGCAAAGCGGAAGTGAGGACGACGGGGCTGGGGTGAGCAGGGTCGCCGGTCTAGTCAGTAGCGTAAACAGCCAAGCCAGCAAAAAAGAAATATGCGTCCTGAACGAGGATACACAACAACAATGCTAAAGATGTCAATAGCGCTAGCGTCAGACTTCGATCTACTTAATTCAGCCTGGGTACAATAGCGCTGGCGTTAGAATCGATTTGGTTAAATTAGGCGCAGGCACAATAGCGCTAGCGTGAGGTTCTAATGCAGGCAAGCGTAGGAAAAAGCGTGGGAGCAAGCAAGCAACGATACCACCGGAGGCTTGGAGGAGCTTGGTGGGAGCGACCTCAGCAGTTGGATGCAGAGCGGTCAGGCCCTTGTGCTCCTCGACCTCTCAGCCGCCTTTGATACGGTGGACTACAACATCTTACTTTCCCGTATCAGGGCGGCGGGGATCGAGGGGACTGCCCTGGTCTGGTTGTCCTCCTTTCTGAGCGACCGCACCCAGGCTGTCCGCCTGGATGACTTCACTGCGGACTTCCGGAAAGTCCAGTGCGGGGTCCCTCAAGGTTCATCTCTCTCCCCCCTTTTGTTTAACCTATACATCGCCCCTCTTATCTTTTCTCTCCAACAGATGGAGGTCGCCGTATTTAACTATGCGGATGACCTCCAGCTGGTCTTTGATCTTTCCTCTCCTTCTGCTGTCCTTAACTTTCAAACTGTCATGTTTCACATCAGGGACTGGATGAGCCACAATCACCTCAAACTTAACCCGGACAAAACCGAGTTGGTATTGACGGGCAGCTCATCCAGCCCCTGGTCTCCCCTCTTCTGGCCTCCCTCTCTTGGTTCTCCTCCTGTCCCCTCCCCCTCAGTTAAAACACTAGGCATTAAGCTCAATTCCCAACTCACCCTCCACTCCCAGGTTAGCTCTGTGGTATCTTCCTCTTTCCTCTCACTGCGTACTATACGCAAGGTGTCCCGCTTCTTTACCTTTTCTGCTCTCAAACTTATCATTCTGGCCATGGTGGTGTCCCGCCTGGACTACGGGAACGCTCTGTATGCCGGTATTCCTGCATACAGCTTGCGCCGCCTACAACAGATCCAAAACCAGGCGGCCCGCCTAGCCTTCAACCTTCCCAAATTCCACCACTCTACCCCACTTCTGAAATCTCTCCACTGGCTCCCAGTGCGGGCTAGAATTCAATTCAAGCTCGCATCCATCACTTTCCTGGCCCGATTGGACCTGGCACCCGCCTTCATCTCCTCTGAGATTGTTCCCTATGTCCCCTCTAGGGAACTACGTTCTTCTTCCCAGTCCCTCCTCTCCATCCCCCGCTTCCGGAGAAAGAAGTGGGGCGGCTCCAGATTTGCCATTCTGGCACCAACCCTTTGGAATTCCCTTCCCCTTCATCTTCGTGCCATCACCCTCTATCCCCAATTCCGCAAAAGTCTTAAAACCTACCTATTCACAAAATCCTTTGAATAAATTCCCATTCCCCTCTCCCTGCTCTTAACCCTCAGCCCCCACTAGCTACAGCGCCAAGAAACCGCCGGTATACGTGCGCTTTAAAAGTGCTTTTAAACTCAAACTCAAACTAACTCAAACTCATAACGGTTCTGTATAAACTGTGATTCCAATATATGATCCCATGAGCACTTTTGAACAAACTTCCATGAGTCTCCCCCTTTCCATTTTGTAATGTCGTGTACATACATATGCATTTGCCTTCCTCATTGAATACGGTTGAGACATTGTTGCTAGTTTTTGTTTCAATTAGTTCAGAGCATCCACAGACTCAGGCAACCACACCAATCGTAGAGGGTCTGAATTGCATAAACTTTAAGAGAGCAAATAAGAGAGTGTACTGAAACTTTCGGAGACACTGGTAAGCCCAAACACTTCCCATTTGGTTGTACGCATAAGGCTTCTAACCTCTTAAGGTGCGCGTGACGAGACCAGCTCGTCATGAGTCACGGTGGAGCTGTGCTCATGACAATCTGGCCTCGTCATAACGGCGCCGCTCCGCCCACGCACGACTAATTCCCCGCCTGTGCGGGCGAATTAATCAGTGGTCGTGACGAGACCAGCTCGTCATGAGCACAGCTCCACCGTGACTCATGACGAGCTGGTCACAAGCAACGCGGCGCCGCGCTCACCCCCACTCCCCTCCACCCCCCCGCACCGCAGGGAAGGGGCTGAAAGGCGATGTGTAACTAAATGAAAGCTTGGGCATTACAAGGCGCTTTGCAACTGACCAACAGCCTAGCTAAGCATCTAAAGAAGTTTCCAAGGAGCCTTCTTGGAAAACAGGAAATGAAGGATGAGCGAACCATACTACACTCACTGGGAAGTCCTATTTAAAGAGACCATAATTTCAGAGAGTTGCTACAGATGTGTCAAACATTGCAGGAGCAATCCCAGGGCAGAGGATCCCAGCTCCACAAGAATCTCACCATATACTTCAAGTAAGATGTAGCACAAACTCAACACAGCTCAGGAGGTGGCCAAGCATAATGTGCTACCTCCCCAGCCCTCACGCCCTCCTGCCCCCCCCTTGCTCCCTTGTACCCCATACTAATCCAAATCAAAAGTAGACAAACCTTCTTGCACTCTAAATAGCGGGACAAGTATTTTTGGTCATCCGAACCTGTTCACACTTATAGATGTAGGGGCTGTGTAGCCTTGAACCTTTTTGTGAGTAGAAACACCTCTTTAACTGGAAAATGTGAAGAGGAGGTAATCTTTTGCCCATTAGACAGACACACTCCTCCAAAAAAGAAGACCTTCCTTGTGTATGGGGAAAAAAGCTGTAGCAGGCTGGTCCTTCTGAATATCTCTCAGACTAGCCACAACAGTAAGAGCTTGGTCAAATGGCAGGCAGTAGAGGTAGACAAGAGCCAGCAGTCAAAGAGTTGTTACAGAATGAGTAAACAAATCATGATAATGATTTTCAGACATCAACCTTGATATGCCAATTATCAGAGGTCTAATGACCAGACACATGTCAATCAGGTGGAGTGTTGTGTGTTTTTTTTCCTGCTTGTGTGCCCATCAGGATTCAAGCAAGCCGGGCCGAAGACGGCTGTAATGCCAGAAACCGGTCCCCGGAAGCTGGTTTCCTTTCCAGTGAAGAATTGGCTTGGTAGTTTGGTCTGCCCTGTTCCCATGATGCACTGGGCCAGGGACAGACTAATTTGCATATAGCCAGGTTCTGAACTGGGATGGTGCAGTGAGCTAAAAAACAGTGATGGATCAAGCCCTGATCTGTTGACTGGGTAGGAGTGTTCTGATTAACTCAGATACTCTGTCCATCACCACCCCCTTTTTGAAATTGTGTGCCCATCATGGTATTCATATTGCATTTGAATTATTACCATGTACATTTTCACTCTATAAATGCATGTTTTTTTTCATATTTCATTGCACACAATTATCCTGCAAGGTATTGCTCTGAGAATACGTAATATATGAACTATTGGTACACTAAGTGTAATTTATAACGTCTATTAGTTGTAGGCAAATGTGTAACAAGAAGTTGCATGCTAATTATTCATTTTACATCGCAAACCACAAGAACAGACATTTTCATATTGTTGAAAAAGTATTTATGTTTGGTGCTAAAGCATTTCAGTGGAGAGCACATTTTCTGATTGTGCAAGAAAGCACCAAAGCTTAATATGCTTTGCAGATATTCCATCGGACGGCCATACACTGCCGTGACTAGTGTCATCGCTGCTTTCAATGCACAGACCGCCATAAAAGAGCCAGGCTGTAAACTCGCTTCTCAGGGCACAGTGGCAGAATGAAAAACTAGCATTTGCAATGCAATAGGTCCCGCATTTGCCGAGAGTTTGACCTATTGCCATTGTAAATGACAATGCCTTTTATTTATGTGTTTCAAAAAACCTGCAAGCAGTGCTTGAACACGCACTTTGTACTTATAATCGTTGCTTACGAGAAGCAAGGCTGGCAGTAACTGCGCCTCTTTTACTGCAAGCCTTGCTTCTCAAAAGCAAGGACTATAGGTACAAAGTGCGTGTTTACGCACCGCTTGTAGGTTTTCAAAAAACACATAAATAAAAGGACATTGTCATTTACAAAGCCAATAGCGTAAATGCGAGACCTACTCCACTGCAAATGCTTTTTTTATAGTACTTTAAGTCTTGTTCAGTGAATTTTAAATCCACAATTACAAGGTTAGAATGTAAAGTAAAAGCCCCGAGTGAATGAGATATTCCGTGGACGCATGAGAGTTCTGGTTGCCACTTAGAATATGACTTCTGTTCTGAACCCAGAGAAGTGTGACTCGAACATCAAGGCGAAGGTGACAACCTTACGCACATACAGGTGGCAGGGAGGGTGTGGAAGCCTGAGGGGAAGCAGTAGGGAAAAGTAAAGCAAGCAGGTTCTGGTTTACAATAACAGGGATGATGACGATGACCCGAGAGGTCAGAGGGCAGGGCTAGAGGTGACCGAACTGGGCAAACTGGAATTGATTTTTTTTTTTAATTGGACAGTATTCACGATCAGTGATTAGAAACAGTGAACCAGACCAGTAAAGCCAGCAGACCTGAACTATGAAACTATGAAAGCAGGACGGTTTAACTAAAAAAAAGCAGGCAGTTATTTATATATTACCCTTGAGAGAGGCCAGCAAAGATTTTAACTGTTCAAGGGTAGGAATAGTTTCATTTTTCTGTTTGCTCGAATGGAATGGTGGTGATATTTTGTGTGCAGTGGGGAAGTTTAAGAAAGTTGAGAAACTGTAAAACAGTGGGAACATCCGTCGTGATTTGTGTAAATTGCCACGTATTGTAGATCCCACAGATTAAGTTGGGAAAGAATACAGACATGATAGTTAAAGCAACGTTATAAACACGCTTTTAAACAAACTGGGTATCAGCCTAGAGGGGCAGGGGGCAACGACCATTCACACTTGTTAGACCTGGCACCATTGGTGTGGGTCTCCCTTCCATTTTTTTTTGCTGTTTTCCCCCTGTGTTTTTGTTATGTTTTGCTGGTCTAGGTGATTTGGGCACTTTGCCACTGCTATTCAGTGCCAAAGTGCAAGTGCTCCCTATTGAAAATTGTTGTAATGGATTAGTGACTCCATGATTGGCTTATTTGATTTACTGGTCAGACCCTAGTACAGTGCACCATGTGTGCCCGGGACCTGTAAATCAAATGCTGCTGGTGAGCTTGCAGCACTGGTTGTGCCACCCAAAGGAGCAGCTTGTAAAATGTGGCTCAGGCCTGCCCTTGCAGAGCCTGTGTACAGCCTGGGGCTGCTATGTTGACTTGCAAGTGCACCCACTTGCCAGTCCCTAAACCTTCCCTTTTCTACATATTAGTCACCCCTAATGTAGGCCCATGGTACCCCCATGGGCAGGGTGCATTGTATGTAAAAGGTAGGACAAGTCCTGATGTGTGTGGCATGTCCTGATAGTGAATTACAGCCAATTTCGTTTTTCACTATTGCAAGGCTACCTTTTCCCAAAGGCCAGAATGGGCAGTTTGATTGGAAAATGTTATAATCCGAACTGACTCAGTGAACTAGGTAGACATTCGAGTTTAGTATGCCTGAACTCAGAATGTTGAAATACATCTTTTAGTGAAGGTGTTTTTACATTCTGTGTTTGAAAATACCACTTTTAGAAAGTAGGTATTTTCTTACCTAACCATCCAACATGCCTCTGCTAGTTTTGTGTATTCCAGGTCTGGTTTGTGAGTGACAGGGGGCTGGAGAGGACCTTGGCTGCAGAAATTCTGATGGGTCAGGGTTGGGCTGAATAGGACCTGCATTGAATATAGAGTGGGTGGTTTCCTTTCACTGACCTGAGCCCTCATAGAATAGAGAGTAGGGGGGCGGGGGGGGGGGGGGGGAGATTTCCTTTCAGCTACCTGGGCCAGGTCTGCTTTCAACAATGCGGTCTCCACCTCCAGCCAGGAACCTTCACAGAACTGGTTTTTGCTGGGCACAGGCACCCTCTGCCTTCAGAGGGCAAAGGAATTACTGGTATAAATATTGGGGCCCAGACCCCAGAATTTTAGATCACTTCTGGGAATCAAGGAGAAGAACCAAGGAAGCTGAAGGAGGGGACTGCTCCTGGGCTCTTTTGCTATTTCTGGGTTTGGCCTACAGTGGTTACTTTATTGCCTAGGAAAGGGGAAAAGGATTTTTGTGAACTCCTGCAGCACTTTGGTGCTTAACAGGTTCAAGCTAAGGAGGCATTCCTGTAGAGACGGAGGCCCATCAAGGATTACAATCTAATATGGTTGTCTTTTTTGACATTTTATCATATTTTCAGTTACAAACATTTTATTTAGGCTTTCCTGTTTTCAGTTTCTATTAGTTGTATAATCCAGTGATGTTTTTTCAATGGTTTCAAAATCGGTAAAAATAAATATATAATAATAATAATTATTATTATTATATTTATAATAATTAAAAAAAAGTCTATAGCTATCAATGTTTACTTTGTTGAGCTCCGTAAAAAAAAAAATAATAATTAAAGAAAATCATGGGAATTGTTTTCTCCCCAGAGCTTATAAAGAATGTCGCTTTAATTTCCTTCCTTCCCTGGTTTAGTTTGTATTTTCATTTGATTCAACCTTCCTTCTTTCATGCTCTCATTTCCTCTCTCCGTACCCGCTTTCTTTAATTTGCTCTTTCAAGTAACTTTTTAT
The DNA here is from genome assembly GCF_964261635.1 of Lissotriton helveticus. NCBI lineage: Eukaryota > Metazoa > Chordata > Amphibia > Caudata > Salamandridae > Lissotriton > Lissotriton helveticus. The sequence goes on from NC_136058.1 coordinate 34,241,188, forward strand.
TATGTTCCTCATTTCCCTACAATTTTTTTTTTTTTTTGGCCAGCTGTCATGCGAACCGAATTTCGCCGAGGTGGGGGTAGGTGCCTACAAGCATTGGCCTCGAGTTCACAAGGTAATTACCTAGCAGCTCAAGCCCCACAAGGACAGTCTGTGGGGACCGTCTACCAGGGATTGAGGGGCGGGATTCCACGCAGGATACCACCCTGACTTGGTAAACTGACCACGCAGGTTGTATATAACACACCTTTCAGCCCGGATGGGTTTGTTATGAGTTTATGAGCACGTTTAGGTCCTGAAGAATTGCCAATATGGCATGAAACATGTTGACCACACTATAGGTGAGGGTTGAATGAAGCCAAACTACGTTACTTTTGAGCTTCGGTACCCCTCCCTTCACCATTTTAACAAGGCAGTTAGCCACATGAATAAAGTTGTCTGAGTGGACTATACTTACCTTTTTTATTACCCCTTCACGCTCACTACTCCACCTTATAGGTCCCTCACACACACTCAACCAACGGCCAGGAACAAAAGAACTCCACTAAAGTGTAGCACCCCGTGCTACCCGTCAGGCATTGCAGCGCCAGCCTGACGCTGGAGCAGGAGGCCAATGATGAGACAAAACAACCATCTGGTAGGATGACAACAGTCGTCCAGCTTTTTAGTTGTGTGAGGCATCCTAAGTTCCGATAAGGGATTACCTTGATTCCCTGACATTCCTACACATATCCATTCAGTGAGAGAGAGACTTCCTTGAGCCATATAATCACTACCTTCTGGGGAACTTTGTACATTATTTGGTTATTACCTCATTTCCCTACTCCCAAGATCATCCTTCCAGCCGTCCAGCCCCACCCTAATGTCCAGGACGTTTGCTCCTCATTAAGATTTGATTTCAGTACATAAAATGAGGGAAAAGAGCTATAGAAGCCACTCAAAAATATAATCTTGTCGTCTCGCATTACTGATTGTTATCCCATATGCACCATGACAAAAGGCTGTCGGAGGTATGAGGGTTACAGTCCACCTGATTCCCCGTCTCAAGTTATTAAGTTTGTCCAACTCTACACTTGCCAGGGGAGTTTGGTGTCTAACAAATAGGTTGTATCTGCAAAAAAAGTAACAGCAGTTCACTTAAGGTTGTCTTCTACATTTCTTTCTGGAAGTCCAATCAGAGATAGGTACAATGAGAGCAGACTTTAATGTAGGTTATAACGAAATGAAAGGAAATATTTCCTCCCTCGGTTCACAAGTGGAAAACACTAAAAAGATTTGGCACCAGAAACAGATAATGTATACGGATACCACATGCAGGTCTCTTCTTCTCGCTTAACTCTATGAAAGAATGGAGTGAGTTGGCTCTTCCTCTACAATTTGTCTGAAATAAGGAATTAGCCAAAGAGACAGAGACACGGTCCCAAACTGAACACAGGATCACTGTACCATTCATAAAAGCAAATGGACACTTTTTTAGCATCCGCCCTATACAAAGATGTACAAGACAGATGTCTGGCTCTCCATTGTTGTTCGCTCTCACAACTGAGACACCAGCAGAATGGATTCCTAAGCAGTTTGAATATTACAGGAATTCATAATGGCAGGGAAATGAATAAGGTGATCATGTACGCAATGTCCTAGTTTCAATCAATGATCTGGTTTGCTACCTCTCGGTTTGCTGGTTAAAGTGAGTCACTATGGTGAGGAACCAGGATTTAAATAACCTATAAAAACACAAATAATGAATATATCTGTTCTAAGGGACCTGGGGGCATATGTATTAATCTTTCACGCAGTGCAAAAAGCCACCTAGCTGCACTGCATGAAAGGGAAAGGGTAGGAATAGTATTTAACATTATATGGTGCATTTCTGTACTTTCCCAGCGCTGGCGCACTTTTGGTTGCCTAGCGCCAGCGCAGGCACCCGTGCATCTTATTGCACGGGGGAAACAGCCTTTATAATTCAGTCATTACCATTTAATACCTTTTCCACGCATATGCCATTACCACATATATGTTATGTACATATATCACGCTAACATTGAAAAAGGCGTAGTGCTGAAAGGAGTTTATCAGTTCTTTATGACTTACTGATTAAAGCACTGTGCTAAAATCCTACCTGTGAGTGCACCAGTTACGGACTGTGTCATCTGCCCGTCAGAAACAAACATTCATATAGCGGTTCACCACTGCTGGGAATGCACCTGGGAGGAGTGGTGCGGCGGAGGGTTAAACTTTGTGACTGTGTATATTATATATTATACATATCTACGTACATACACACACCTTTACCAAGCATGCATTTACAACTAAAATTAACGCATTTCGCAGGGGTGTGTGTGTATAGAAGTAAGGGCTTTTTTAGGGTTTAGGGGTGGCTGAGGGTATTGATGGCTAGGGTATTTTTAGGGTTTAGGGTGGGGCAAAGGTAATTTTAGGGTGGGTAAGGTCATTTGGGTGGCACTGGTATTTTTAGCGTGGGTAAATGTATTTTGGGTGGCTACTGTGTTTTTAGGGTGGATAAGGGTATTTGGGTGACAATGGTGTCTGCGTTGTAGGCAGGATTGTTTTTGTGCAGGAAGAGACACCTTCCTGCAGAAAAACAATCCGTAGAGGATTTTTCCGCTTTCTATGTGTGCTGCTGAATGCAGCACATGTAGAAAGATGAAAAACGGTGAGAAATAAAAATATTTCTCCTCGTTATACCTCACCTGGGGAGGCATAGCATTTTGACACATTCCCAGGTCTACTTCTAATGGTAAATCTGGGAATAGCCAAAATCCATGTGTGGATACATGGGAACACCCACGTTCCACACATGGAACGCTTGCCTGGGGCAGAGTAACGCAAGGCCACAATTTAGGCTGCCTTGCATTACTCCAAATTGATCAAGCCATTCAGGGCCACGGAAGGTGGTCTTGTGTGTCTTGATAAATCTCACTTAGGTTTGGTGTTGCCCTTGTGCCACCTGTGGTGTAAGGCAACACCAGATGGAGGGGGGGAGTTTATTTTTTTTTTAAAAACAAATCCTACATATCTTCAAATACCAAGAAAAGATCGGATCAATAACAAATATTTGGCAAAGTGAGAAAACAGTAGAAAGGTCAGTCAAATTAGTTTTAATTCAGGCTTTTTTTTATACCCTGAAACCAAATACAGAATCAAAAAAAAAAAAGAATCGAAACACAACGACATAACAGAGCTGTCCCAACAGACTAATATTCATCGTTATATTTGGGCATTCGCCCACACAGCTCATTAGTGTTTATGCGCAAGGATGCACTGCAGTGCAAAGGAGGACTTCAGAGGGCGCAGTTTGAATACTTCAAGGGTGCAGTGTGTATTTTCAATGTCAACAAAACTGCAAAGTAGTTGGTTTGTGCACTTTTTTTGCAACCACTGCGATTTCGGTGTTTTTTTACATTACATTGCTAAGATTTAGCATTCACTAGCCAATTGGTAACTGTCTCAATTGCAATTTGCTAAACCTGTACTTTGCGCCACTAATGGGCAGAGCTGATTTGGCTTAACATAGAGAAACTTGTAAAACATGTAAAGAGACACAAACTCATACACACACTCAAACTCAAACACTAGGACAAACAAATGCATTGAGGCACGCTAAGAAACACATGCAGACATACATACCCACAGGGGCATACACCATCCAGGCACCTCCACACAATCTCTGTCGCACACACATTTTTTACACTAATTCCAGACCCTCGGGGAAACTTGCACCTGGGAGGCTGACATACACAAACAGCTATGCACACAAATGTATTCAGAAAATTACACAAAATCATATGTATTTGTGTAACTGAGATGCAGTGTGTACATAACACACCCAAAGACGAACCCAGAAAGAAATGTGCAGGCATTCACCTACAGTGATGGAATCTAGCTCTTTCGGTGACAAGACTCGGATGATTAATACTCCAGCTTCAAATCCCGGCACAGCAGAGGTCATCAGGTGAAATCCCCTTGGGGCTGCCCTCGCTCTTTTCTCCTTCCAAGGTCAATAACTCAAGCACACATTTCTGCTGGATAACAATGACTGAACGTCCAACTTGTCACTTGAAGCAGACAAGAAGCATTTCTGTCTGCAAGTTGGATGCGGTTTTTGGATTCCATTTTATGACCGAAAATGTGTAGTGTGTGCGGCGACTGATTGAAGGTGAGAGTGAATAAAGTGGTCTAATGGATAACAGAGCAACATTAATAAGTTAGTAAGAAGTAGGTTTCCTCTGGTTGTGTGCTGTTGCGAGAGGTGCTCCGCCCACTCACCTGCCCTGACAACGCATTCCCCGGAGACTAGCTGAAACGTAGAAACGAAGATTACAGTGGTGGGAAAGAACCGAGAAAAGACTGCGCTCTCCGCTCGCGCCAAGAGCTCCGACAGCTCACCCTGAAAGCCGGGTCTGCGTTCGCAGCGCACGGTACTCACCTGAAGAACGCTGGTAGATTCCCTCTTCACAGAATGAGCACGCACCCTGGGAGCACAGAGAGACCACACCCAGCTCAAACAAGTCACCTTGAGAATACCATATTTTGATACGAGAGCTCCATGAGCGGACACCGAGACGTCCGAATGCACATAGAGCTAGCGCCAAGAATACTGAACACAACACCCTGAGAGCGCTCATAGCTCACACTGAAAAAAGAAAGAGCACGCTGGACATTCAGGCTAATTAGAGACAGCACAGTCTGAGAACAGCAGGAGCTCCTCCTGGGAATGTCAAAAGCTTGCCACGAGACGAGAACAGAGAGCTCATCCTGAGAACATCAGGTATATTGAGAATACAGAGAGCTTATTTTATTTTATTTGAAAGGTTCTATAAAGCACAAACTTGACCAGTCAGGGTATCAGAGCGCTGTACACAAAATATTTAAGATGAACAGGTAAAGGTAGCAAATTAATACATGTAGGTAGTCAGGAAGTAGTAACGCGAGAAAGAACAAACCAGATAATAGTAGGTATCAAACAAAACAAATGCATGTTCGAACGGTAGATACACAGCTGTATCCCAGGAGTTAAAGTTAATTTGGGTGGCTCCAGGCCTATCGTTGCAGGTAGCTGTTCAGGAGCAGGAGCAACTCGGACTTCTTTTTAGGTCGAGCCTGGGCAGCGCATGCGCTGCTCTGTGAGCCTTGCTGTATTGGAGTATGTACTTGAAGCCCCGCCCACTCTGCCCAGATTTGTCATTGGCTTGTGTCATTGCCCTTCGTAAATGCTGCCTTCTGATTCGTTATTAGGCCTGTTAGTCCCTCCTTAGTACCGCCTGGTCTTACTTTGTAATCTCCCAGGAGGACTGGCCCTTTCACTTCGGTTCGTCTTCTTTCTGTAAACACTATTTTCTTTAATGAGTTTCTCTTACTGCAGTAGGGTCTCACAAGCAGTTGTGACCACGGGCTTGTTTAACTGGTAGCAAACGGGAAGCTTTTCAGGGGCCATGGGAGACCGAAGGGGGCAAGTCAGCGATGCCTTTTGGGAGGTCAAAGGTGCGTGATGTAAATTCCGCTAGATCTGGCGTGTTTATTTTCTGAATAAACCTCTATGTTAAAAATTAATATGCTTTAGCTTTGCTCCTCTGCTCACTTGCTAAAAACCCTGAATTCAACAAAGGGCGCTTACCCTCTTATCAATTTGTTCCTCTGTGAAATGAATCCAAAAAAGAAAGAAAGTCTTTGGCAGCAAATGTCTCTTTGGACACACTCTGCTGCAACCACGAACCCGACCAGAAGGTTTTGGAGCGCTTTACTGAGCAGCTCTCCAGTTCCAAAGTGGCAGCTCGCTGTGCTTTGCTACTCTGCTCGGATTACCTGTAAAGGGTGTGCTTTCACACCCAGCTTAACATTGCTCTCGCTCATTAGCTTTTCGCCCCCTGCCCTCTACATTGCTCTGTCTATTGTTTGATTCCCTATGCCCTGTGTGCCCCTACTCCCACCACGCGATCATTTTTGCTTCCCCACACCTCACCCTGTTTTGCTTCCCCACAACCTCCCAGTCTGTGTTCCTTCTGCTACCTTCTGTTTGCACCCCTCGCTTCAGCAGTAGATTATTAGAGCTTTTTAGGGTTCAATTAAAGCCGGATAGTACAAGTTTTTTTTGCCAGGTAAACTGGAGCGTTGTAGTGATGCGCTTTATGTGTCAAGCAGGCCATTTTGAAACAACTCCTTGCTTCGAAGGGGAGCCACGTAAGTTGAATTAAGTCAGGTGTGATGTGCTCATGTTTTCTTGAACCTGTGATGAATCTGGCAGCAGAGTTCAGAGTAGCCCTTAAAGGGGCCAGAGCTTACTCTGAGAACACTGGCAGTTCACCTGCAAAATACAGAGCGTATCCTGAGAGGGAGCACTGACCACTCATACTAAGAACGTTCAGACTATCGGTGGGTGCGGGTACACGCCACCAAGTGGCGGCTGGCAGAGTTTTTGCCAAATTTCGAGTTCCAAGTGGAGAGCAAATTACCAACATTCCGCAAACTCTGCCAGCAGAGCGGAATTCACTGCCCATCCCTAATAAAGATTAGCACCATTTAACTCCTGTGCTTTAAAGTGAACCACAATTACCCTAAGAATTAATTCATGGACAGTGGTACAGTTATGTATGTAGTGTAGTTTCCTTTAAATGCATGTAAGCAGCTCATGCCAGGAATGTTCACAGTCTCCATAGAAGTGAGGTTCCATTGAGTGTCAGATGGAGACTGGGAGCTGCACTGGCAGGCTGATATTGTTGGTGGTGTGCAATTTATCCAATAAATAGTCTGTGAAATCTACTTTGACTCTGCTGTTTAACACTGGCGACAGGCGCTGAGCAACGCTTGATTGGGGACAAGCCCACATCATCAATTCCCCATAGGAATGCATGAATTTCATATTGACTACTGTGTCTTTTAAACTGAACTCAACTCCCGTCGACTGAGCGAGCAACTCCTTTCGGCCAGCTCTAGAATACGGGAGAGCACTGATAGAAAGCAATCAAAGGGCGAGGTATTTTTAAATTAAATTGTATGCTCGAGCTAACTGTACTCCTCGTGCCTATCCCGTCTCGACATGGCAAACTCACCTTAGGCACGAGCTGCTGAACAGCTGAATTCCTCACACCAGTGTCTGCGCGATTCAGAATGCTCGCCGGTGGCTTTGGCAGTGACGACATCAGGCGACAAGACAGCCTCATCATGATGAAGACGCTGGTGAGGTCATCGCACATGACATGCGACAGCCATCTTAAATTGGGGCAATATTAATTGTGGATCATAACAATCACAATCTTCTCTGCACACCAAAGTGCGTAACAGGAAATTGACACCTGACCCTAGAAACAAAGCACTGTGGTGCATTTTATCATAACTGCAACTAGATTGTGTGCGCAATGGAGCACCGTGGTGTACCAGTATCATAGCTTGCAGTACATTGATCAACATTAAGGTAAAAACTCAGTGTTCTAGTGTAACTGCTATATGTCACAGCCCCAACCTTTTTAATCGGAGAAGGGAGAGACAAGCTTCCTGGGAAAATATGGAAGATATTTTTTTATTCCTATTTAGTGGCCATGGCCGGGAAACATTTTTACACATACAGGAAACAAGCAACTTTATTACACCATCTCAAGTTTGAGAATCACAATATTTATTAAACTATTGGCGAGCTGGAATGGTTTGCACCAAGGATGGGGAGCGTGGGGGAGGGGGGGGAGGGGGAGAGTGAGGGGTAATCCATCAGGATGTACGTAGACTTGCGAGGTTTCACTAAGCTCATTTGGGTGGACTGCCAACCACTCCCCAACATCTCTGAATCCATTACCATCTTGAAGGGGAAATTTTTTTTACGGTCTTCGATCTTTCCTCAGCATACCATCAGGTACAGCTTCACCAAGACTTGAGGCATTTGACCTCTTTTGTAACACCGATGGGTGCTTATCGGTTTGTGAGAATGCCGTTTGGGGGGGCCTCGGCGGCAGCCTGTTTTCAGAGGATCATGAAGATGGTTCTTAGGGAGGTACTGAACATTCAATTTTTATAAGACAACATTTTCATAAATGGCAAGGATATGTGTGAGCGTGATAATACCTTGAGAAAGGTATTGAGGAAACTGGCAGACAAAAGGTCTTATGGTGAAAAGACAAAAGTTTAAGATTGGAGTAACGTCGGACACTTACTTAGGTCATGTTATATTAGGTGAGGGCATCCAACCCAAACTGGAGTTGGCAGACAGCATAGTGAGTGCCCCCACCCCAAGCGATAAAGAGCAATGAAGGTCATTCCTTGGACTCTAAGAGTTCTGCTCAAAATGTATAAAGGGGTTAGCGAGTGTGGTAGAGCCCTACATAACACTGCTAAAAAAAGGAGTTCATTTAGCATGGTCAGATAAGTGCGATGTGCCGTTCAAGGCATAGATGCTAGAAACCAGTAAGCTGCCTACCTTAGGTCACTTTGACACAAAAAATAAGGACCATCCTGACCACAGACACCCTCCTTAAGGTGTTTGGTGCTGTGCTTACTCAAGTAGAAGATGGTCATTTAAGTTCTATTTTTGGGTTATTTCCTTTCTAGTGAGTGCAGACCATTGTTCCCATGTTCCGTTTTTTTTGCAGTCACAGCAGGAGGTTAACTCCCAGACTCAAACGTTGGACTCAAGGATTGTAGGAATTTAATTTTCAAGTGCAATATCTTCCTGGTTTGGCAAATAAGGCAGCTAATTGTTTAAAATGGCTATCATTAAGATGCAAGAATGATGTGGTCATTAATGATTTGAATTGTGTGAGGTGGGTTAAAGATCCTGCCTTTACGAGTGATGAGCAAAGGGTGGAGAAGAGGAGGAGTTATTTCTGACAATCAAGATATAAATTATAAAGGGTTGGCCTGATCACAAGGTGTTGGATCCAAACTTGAATCCATTATGGTCAGTAAGGAATGAACTCACGATGTACCAAGATGACCTTATGAGTGGTGAATGAACTGTTCCTCCCAGGAGTGTGAGATCCAACGTATTCAACTTAAGTCATGAGGGACATATTGGTAGGAGTCTAACCAAAGGCCGGGTCAGGGAGAGATATTGGTGGCTGGGCATTGATCGCCAGGTGGAGAGGCTAGTCAAAGAGTGTTGTTTACGTGCCACTACGGATGAAACCCTCATCACCAATTCAGTTACTCTTTCACCGGTTCCTGTGCGTGATGAGCCATGAGCCAAACTAGGTCTAGATATTATGGGCCCATTCAAGTTATTGCCACCAACAGAAAGATGTGTGTTTTTGTTGGTGGACTACAGTTAAAAATGTGAGTCGACCAATTGTGTGGGTACAGTAAGCACCAGCACAGCCCGAGTTCTTTAAGGATGAGTTTGCCAACTGCCAAGTATCAGGTTGCTGATAATGGGGTGCAGTTTGCCTCACGAGAGATGCAGGGATTCATGGCTGGTTTTGGGATAACTCATCCAAAGACAGCTCACAATGCACCACAGGCCAAAAGCCTTGTGGAACGCATGAACAGAGTGGTAAAGTCCTGTGTGCAGAAGCTATGGAAATCAGAGTTCCACTCAAAGCGGTGCTTAGAGACATGTGGTGGACAAATCGCGCTAGTCCGCTGTGACACAAAAACCCAATTTAGTTCTTACAGGGCAGAGTAGTCATTTCCATGCTGAACCGGAGTGGTGGCTTCTCAAGAGAACTGTTGACATGTACGAGGAGGAGATGGGGGACAGAATCCGGTCCAATCGGCAAAGGTATGAACTCACATATGATGAAAAGAACTTGGTCAAAGGCAAGAAGTGGAACATGGGAGAGCTAGTTCCAATAAAGAAACCAAGGTGGGAGGGGGAAGGGTTTGACTGAGTTTATGGGCCCTTTTGGGATTACTTCCATTAAGAAAAATGTGACACAAGTTAACGTGGAGCATGTCCAGGTTGTTGAGGTGCTCTGGCAACAGTGTACAAGTTGCAAATGACTGTCCTGCCAGGAGCAAAGACATATGCGGATGAGGTGAGCTCATCTGAGAACTCTTCCAGGAGGGGTGCTTCTGGAAATAATCTTCTGGTCAGATCTACAGTGAGACCTAGAAGAGTACCGTTCGCTGCTGGTGTCGGCCAACGGCCGTCGCGAGCACTACCTCCATAGTGTTGCGCACGTCCGTTGGCCGGCACACCCGCCAGCTTAAAGAATGTTCCGCACTGGCGCGGAACGTTCGAAGCAGTTAAGGTGCTAGAAGATAACCACAACCAACATGTGTTGTTTAACATCTCTTTGCGGTCAGCATTTAGGTTCACGAGGTACAGCAGTTTTAGCAGGTAGATCTCAAGTAAACGCAGACCATTGCACTAGGTGGGTAAAGTCGTACCCCTAGCCACACTGTTAAACATTTCAGCCTACAGACGAGCGATGTTGCCGACAGAGTGGAAATGGGACCAGGTAAAAGTGATGTCGAATATTTGGTAATACAAACAATGTTTTCAGGATCTTCAGCTCACTATTGACCAAATTCACAAGTGGCATAGAGCCCCAGGCTTCATCTCTGTACAAGGCTGCATTGACATCCTTGGCTTTTTGATCAGTCAAGAGACAATCGTAGAACGCGGCTACTAGACTGGATTGAAACAAATAATGGACTCGCTAGGGAAGACTTAGGCATTCTGACTTACATGTAAACTCATTGAAAGATTACATACCAAGCCAAAGTCATAAACTGTCAGAGGATTTGAAAATCTTGGGATCCCTAGATTAAGAATGAAGGATCTTAATGAGAAGGCGGTCTCTATTGCATCACCGTATTTTTTTTTAAGCTTGTCGTCACCAGCTGTTCATTTGTACAGTGGTCATTTAATGATGGACTAATATCTTAGCAGAGTTTTCCAAGACAGTGAGTAACGACATTGCCAGCGAACAATGGACATCAACAACCATTAACTGTAGTGACATTAGCTCTTACCCTTACCTATATATCTTCAGATCACTGGTAAAGAGGTTAAATAGGGCTGTAGATGGGACTCTGGCTCGAGCTCCAACATCGTACTCCATTCCCTTTCACTGCCAAAGGGGGCTCTTGCTGAATTACGGAGGAACAATACAAGCATTTCCTCAGGGTTAGACCAAATCCCATTTCAGCAACGTAAGCCAGAGAAGGAGGTGACTGACTCAATCAAGGCAAGCTTTTAGGTCTACAAAGTCCAAGAACAGAGTTTCTCCCGGTTAGGAATTTTGGTCATGGGCAAAAACGTACCATAAGTATGCACATTGCTTTCTTGCTTGGGCCGGGAGGGGGCACCCAGAGAACTACCCTTGTGTGGTGAAAGGCTACTTCCTTCGCCAGGCTTTATGTAGCACAAGTGCAGTTGTGGGAGCATACTGTGGTTTACGTACAAACGATCAGTAGGGTAAACATGCCTTTTTACCTGTGTCACATGAGTTGGGTTTACTGGTCCACTTGTGTAAAGTTCTCCTGATGTGTGCATGACTCACCCTTGGCCTACATTAGGATGAATGTAGTGCCGCACAGTGGACCTGCGTCTGCATTTGCATGGTGTGATGTATGGGTACCCGTGAGTGGTGCAAGGGTACCCGTGAGTGGTGTAATAAAATGGAATACAGTGTGTGTTTATGCAAGAAGCTGGGATGTATGTGTAGCGGTGATTGGTGCAATACCTGGAAGACAATGCATGTCCACGTGAGTGCACTGGGATAGATGTGTGCCTATGAAGTGGTAGAGTACATAGAAGCCTGCAGGAGTTGTGTATGAGCACTCAGATGTGTGCATGTGAAGGGTACAAATACATGGAAGCCCATGGGCACGTTGGTGTGGTTGTATGACGGTACGACGCAGGCTATTACCACGCGTACTGTTACAACGCGTGTTTTACAACGCAAGTCGTTACCACGACTTGCGCTGTAGGGTGCGGACTTAGGAATAGTTTAATTTACTATTCCAACACCAGTCCCCATGGATAGTAGGGAAGGTGTTGGAATAGTAAATTAACTATTCCTTGTCCTGGAGCGCCCTCCAGCGCAACCCGTGGTTACGACTTGCATTGTAAGAGACGCGTCGTAATGGTAGCGCGGGGTAACATCGCGTCGTAAAGGATGTTCCCCCGTTGGTGAAGTATGTGAAGGTGCAGGAGCTCCCCAGACAGTTTTTTGAATTGCTGCATTCCTAGAAGCTGGGTGGGGGATCCTGAAGGAAGGAAGAGCCAGGGTCTTCTTTGACCCCGAAGATGCCACTGTTCAAAAGAGCCTGGACAGATCTCAGGATGGAGACATTGATGATAAAAGAATTGTAAAGAGTAGAGCAGGGAGCCTTTGTAATCCTTTATTAAGCATAAAAGTGAGGTTGACATGGAGGTGTGATCCTCTAGTCATTGCCATGGTCTTGAGATTTTGGGACTATCAAGTTTGGAGACACTCCTGATGTGACAGACTGCTTTCTGGAGAACAAGATTAGACAGGGAAGTGGGCACTTTAAAGTTGCAACCCCTATAACACTAACTTAAAAGACTTTAGACACTAAATCACATTTATGTCTAGAAACGGATTATAAAAAGGGAGCGCTTGAGATTCCCAACTTTGCCAAACTGAAGCTGTTCATCAGTGTGGAGAAGCTCAGCACGAGTTCGGCCAGCTGTAACCAGTAGTGAGGACTGAGGGGTTGCCAGCCTTTGAGAAGCCTTGGGCTACGCAACCAGTGCTACTACTGGCAGTCAAGTGCTGAAGAGGTACTTGGCCCAGAAGTTCATAGCCCATAGTAAGCTAGGCACGGGATATCAGGAGTAAAAGGCCTCAACTACCACATTTGGGCCAAGTAGCTCCTATACGTCCCTTGGCCCCTCTGAACTGGGTTTTGACAATTGGCAGCAAGGTGTGGGACACACAATAACTAGGAGTCCAAGGTACAGCACTGGTCATATCCAATTTACAAGTAAAACAGGAAAGGGAGGTCTCCTAATGTATACAATTCGGACAAGGAGAATAGAGATAAAGAACCTTGGGGGGTCCCAAAAGTTCAACTCTTGAAAGGATCCTACAATGAATAGCCTTAGCAGCTCAGAGTACCAAAAATAGATATGTGTACACTACTCCACAGTATTAATCACATCATGAAAAAGATTAAAAAACAAGATACAGTATTAAAATTCAGCAATTTATTACAGATTATTAAAATCGTTGATAAACGAATGCGAGGAGCCGTGAGGGGTGCAGGGAGGTCGATTGAAGAAACTAAGGTCAAAATTAAAAAAGACCAAGCTAAAGAAATCTGCGCGCTGGTAAAAATTGAAAGAATCCAGTCACGCTGTACCGTGGACGACATTGCCCTGAACTAAGGTGAGACTCTGGTCAAAAATACGGTGGCCCCCCTCCGGCGTGTTCCTCCCCACTGAGCACCTGAATACTACAGGAGTGTCAGACATGGTGTAGAAATGAGAACTACCTACTTTTGAGCTACTACCAATTAAAACGAAGCTTAAACGAATAAATAACTTGCAGAATTGTTTTGTCCTGAAGAAGGTGGTATTAAAAAATACCGAAACGCTGCGTCGACAACTGTAACAACCCTGCTTTTTGCACATTTCTGTACCAAATGGTTTTTAACTGATGATGTTATTTTAAAACTTGGCACTACATTGATGTTTTGTTGAACAATTTTAATAATCTGTAATAAATTGCTGAATTTTAATACTGTATCTTGTTTTTTAATCTTTTTCATGATGTGATTAATACTGTGGAGTAGTGTACACTTATCTATTTTTGGTACTCTGAGCTGCTAAGGCTATTCATTGTAGGATCCTTTCAAGAGTTGAACTTTTGGGACCCCCCCAAGGTTCTTCATATCCAATTTACACCAGTAACACAATAAGCCTAGTTTTTATGCGCAAAGTCCACCCACAAATAATGGAAAACAGAGTTGACAATAGACCACAACACCACGTCTGTATGACAGATGAAGGATCTATGTTGGGACAGAAAATGGAGGGTTCACAGAAGTACTTGATGATTTCATTAGGGACACTTTGATACTCAGGGTGAAAGGGAAGAGGGTGTGGTAGACACCGAGGAGATAACCAGGTTAGGAACCCAGCTCTGCAGTCATGCTCTTGGGGCCACATTGCACAGACAGATCTATCCCAGATACATGCCAGGTGTGAATCCTAACGTACTTTCCGGATTTTCACAGATGCACTCCCCCTTTAGTTTCTACAATGCCTCAGGTGTGTACACCACCTCAAATTTCCAGAGCTTCACGGTCTCCAATTCCAAGAGTAAATCCGTTGGGCGAGTTGAGTCTACTTACAGTTGGCTATCCAGAAAGCTAGCACTGAGCAGGAAAAGCTGAAGATAGCTCACTAGGAATAAGAGAAGAGGAGGCGGCAGAAACACTAGAAAGGGGCCTAGGAAAAGAAGCAGAGAGGAAGGAAGAAGAGGGAAAAAGGAAAGAGAAAGAGCTGGAGAGGGAAAAATAGCCATTGAAAGAAAAAGAAAAAAAAAAAAGCTTAGGATGGCAGCCATGACACTATCTGAGATAAGTGACTGCCTCTAGTTCAGGCCAGGTTGCGGCCAATGTTCCAAAAAATCTTGTGGATCTGTATGTGGAAGATCAGGACATCTTGGAATAGTTTAGGAGCTTGGAGATCGCTCGTTGGGCGCTGTCCTTGAATGAGATTTCTAATGCGCCTGCAATAATGGACATTTGACATTGGAAGGATGCCTGTGGCAGACCAGATGGTCTATGAGTGAAGGCAGGTAGCTCGTACTTGGAACAAATGTTTAGTGTACTAAATCAATTAAAAGAGTTTTTTATACAGCAGAAATGCTAAACTCACATCTGAATGTCCTAGTTATTATGTTTCCCACAGCTTGCTGCCAATTGTCAAAATTCCATTTGGATGGGCTAAGGGGCAAATAGGAGCTATTCGGCCCAATCCTGGTGGTCGACACATATTATGAGGTGTCTAATGCATCTGCATTAATGGGGCATTTGCCATTGGAAGAATGCCTGAGAAGACCAGATGGTCTATGAGTGAAGGAAGGCAGCTCATACTTGGAGCAAACTTTTAGTGTACTAAATCAAACAAAAGAATATTTGAATGTGTGCACAAATGTGATAATGAAGAAAAAGGTGGCTCAGTGAAATAAAATATTTGCCTACGATCACACAATTTGAGACCATTTTATGGTTCAAGTACATTAGAGTTAGGTCAAGTAGAATATTCAAGTTACTAGACCTGCAGGTCTAGTAAAATTTGTATATTTTTTCTAGGCCTGTGGAGTACCAAATTGAATTAGTGGAGACCGAGTTCAAGGGCAAGGTGGCCATGGTAGATGTTGGGGCAAGGGAAAAGCAAGGTGCTGGTTGTCTCTTGGGCAATGATCTGATCGCCCCTGGCTTGCTGCCATGATCAGAAGCTTGTATGGATTGGAGTATGTCAAGTCTCTAGGAGACTGGGAACAATCCCAAAATGTAGGGACCGGAACAAGGTAGTTTGCAGAAATGGGCAGACTCCATGAAAGCACGAGCCGTGGTGGTCATCTCTTTTGCAGCAGAGAAAGGGGACTATGATGCTCCTGAAGCAAACCAGGTGCTGGAGTATGGGCAGTTTCCGGAACGGCAGAGCTTGTTAGCTGCAGAGGAGCCTACCCTGGATGATTTCCGCAAAGCCCAGGAAGAGTGACTTACGCTGGCGGGATTTCTGAAGGAAGCCTAGGAGCAGGTCAGCAACAGAGTGGTTGAGAAGTACTATGTTGCCTGGGAGGATGGCCTTTTGTACAGTGATTGAAATAAAGAGGAGCCCCTTATGCACCCAGTGGGACTAGGGAACTTCAACAGTAGAATAAAAGAAATCCCATGGGGTAACTTTTCTATGTGTCAAATAGGTATGTTTCTCTAGATGACGATTTGTACTGTATCACATTCACTCCTTTCTATCAACATTCACCCCAACATAGGTTTTTGTGCCATATATATATATATATATAAAAAATCGGAGGGCAGATTACACCACATGTAACTCGAGGACAACACCACATGTAACTCGAGGACAACTATACAAAGTGAAAATTATACCACATTTATTTCATTAGATAAAAATTTAAATGCATCAATTTAAAAGAACTGAACATTCAGCTCGACATATCATATTAAAAACCAAAACAAAATCAAACAATTACATTCCATAATGATACTAATAATTAATACAGTGTAGCAGCAGAAGAGAGTTACAAGTACAGACCAATCTAATCAGTCTTGAAATTTAACACATCTATTATCAAGAAGATTTTACTAGCATTGCAAGATAAATTGTAAGTTTTTCTCCTTATTCCAACAATGCTGGGTAGATAGATTGTGTATGTTGTTAAAGCGTTGACGCGTTTCGATGGTTTTCCTACTTTATTCCATCTTTATCAAGACCAGTTAATAGCTCTCTTTTTACAATGGTTTCAAGTATTCACCTATAAAACATAATCACTATTAAAACTATATAATACAAACATGGCATATAGATCAATTAATCTAACTTTCAATGACATAAAATCATTATAACACTGTGTAGCTCAAACATGGCACATAGATCGATTGACGCAAATTTTTAATCTCACAGTTGCCTCTACAGGTACATCACAATATATGGTAGTAATATATTAACTAAACTTTCTATACCATCGCACTGCACGAATTGGTATTTGTCCTATTATATATGGCCCAATCACTAACATTCCTGCAGCGACTTGGTCGCAGTTTCATTGCACACTACCCCCCATCTTACATACTCAACTTGTGCTTGCTAGCGTGTTCTAATGAGCTGGCCATGGTATAGTATATTACCAATAATCAAATATACCTCACCTTGAAGACAAAGGGTTAATGGTCTTTGTATCCCTATGGCTTCTCTATTCCATTGAGGTATGGGCCATGCGATGTGTAAAGACTCGTTATTCAAATCAAGTTGAAATAACTCAAATCCCAGGGTTATTACAATCCCGGCAGGTTAATGCTAACACCAGCAGTCCAAATTTACAGTGTCAATAAAAGTTTACTCATACCGAGGGCCTTAGAATGAAACTAGAAGAAGATTTGTCAAAACTAGTCAAAATAATTTCCAAAACATGGTTTTATCAATGGAAGAACACATTTCCGGTTGCCAGCAAAATGCTTGGCCAAGGTAGGCCCAAACCTCTGCTATTTCCCGAAAATCTCTTAAGACACTATTGCAGCTTTAAAGGTTACTTCTAAAATCATTTATTCCTGCAGCCCTACTTTATTCGAAGCATTCCTTTAAAAATTTGACTGGTTGGTTTCTTTATTTCAGGTTTGCTCTCCATTTTCACCTTTTACTTTTTGGTTAATATATTATCTTCTGTTTGAACACACATTTCTTTAGACATTCATTTTTTTCTCTCAACTGCTGTTGACATGCTTTGAACATACCTCGTAACCACGCCACCTTATGCAGGAATAGCCTTTCGTTTAACTCGACTACATAAGCCAAGGACACGTCAAGAAGCTGTGGTTCTCCTCTTAGATGGATAAGATGAGCAGGAGACTTTACGGACATCATCATCCAACACAAAGATGAATCATGTAACAGAGAGAAGGGTTCTCATCAGGTAGTTTTCATTAGGGGAATGTTACTGTGACTGTATCCCGTGTAGCCTGAATCAGCCAATAGAGCAAGTCACAACGTATTTGATAAGTGCATGTGCTAGTGCTCTATAGTGTAATAAACTTAACTTTGTCGTAAGAAAAAAAAGTAGTCAGATATTGATTAACAAAGCACCCTCTATTCTTGCGTTCCAGTAAGTCAGTAAGGCCAGTTCTATGAGCAAATACAAAAGAAACAATGAGCTGAATATCGGAGATCAACTAGAAAGTAAAGAATAGTGATAATACTTCTGTGTTGTGATCCACTGTCTATGAGTTGTCAGAGATGAGGACTGATGAATCATTCTGATCACGAAAGACCTGCTGGGTAATAAGAGGTCCAAGCATTCAAACTGCTATTGCAGAGCAGCATCTTTTAGTACCGCTTTAGCAGACACTAGACTATAAAACATCAGGCCACTCAAGGGCAACACTACACGCAGATTAGTTACATAGCAGGCAGAAGAACAGAATGGGTGGCAACTAGGACTTTGTTCAGGACACACTTCTAGGTAGACTTTTGCGAGAAGGCAGGTGTGGTTGCTCTTGTCGAGGTTATTGTGTACTTATTCAGCTTATGAGAAATCACAGAATGTAGATGCCTTGTGCAGATCACTTTGGCTTCAAAACCAACTTGGGATATAATGTCTTTATATCAGCCATCGGCAGACTGCATAGTTTTGATATTAAATGAATAACAACAACCATGCCAGTTAGCAACTGTAAAGTAATGGCAAAATGCAGAAGCTTTGTATGGCGTATTTGACGATATGTTCCGAAAGCTGCAATTACATGCAAGCATGTTTATAAAAAGAAAGTTTCTCCATTAACCCCGCCCGAAAAATATCTCAACAGGATGCAACATGTTCAGAACCAGGTGGCCAACCTGTGTCACACGTGGAAAACTAGAGCACACACACCTTAAATTGAGCTACCGGCGGAGTCTGGGATAAAACGTAATGACACTGCAAAATGCTCAAAATCTTCTATAACAAGGACCCTGCGTAACAGCAGAAGGTGCATCCATGACCCACATCTGATGCTGAGAAACTGCCCCGAGAGAAGTACACACATCAAAAGGAAGAGAATGGGTCACTAGGAGACCAGGGCCCTATGCTTGAGGCACTCCATCATTTTGTAAAAGCTCAACCACACCACCTGCTCTTATCGGTAGGTGAGCCAAGGTAGGCCTACGCCAAATATCTTCAGTTTTCACCCGTTTAATTTAGATGTGTACGGATTAAAAAAGACAAAGAAAAGAAGGAAAAAAAAGCACAGTATCCAGCTAATTGAAGGATTGTTGCTGTTAGGCATAAAAACATATCAATTGTATATTTTCCTCTCCCATCGAAATAAATGAAGATTAAGAAAGTAGAAATGCGTCTAACAGACTCTAGTCAAGGTGAACTTCTAAGATTTGTCCCTTTCAGAATAAGCGCCAGGCCACTTGTGACTTTATTGTTATATTAATATAACTTTCTGAATCCTTTAAAGTGCAGATTTTCTTCAGAAATTGCTTTATTTGTTAGGTCAAGCCCCAGCCATTCATATTAACTAAGAGACTGCTCTCTTTTACTTAAGCAAAAATTCTGACTTTTTTTTTTTTAATACATGGTATGTGCTGGATTTCTTTTGAGGGAACTATGACGCTCTACATTTCATTTTGTATTCTTCTGCCCGTTTTTGAAGGAATTGCCTTCGATTTAGCTATCATAGTTCCAGAAAGACTTCTCACAAAGTGCTTGGTAGATGCACCACATAATAATACTTCGAAAGTCAAAGTCATTGATCAGTGTGTAGTAATGTTGTGTTTGAAAGATAACTATGCACTAACAATTTGCTGTTCCTGTACAACTCTAGAGATAACCACTGTGGCTGATCTGGAAACTCTGATCATGAAACCTGGGCTCAAAGCGGCATGTTAGTTAACTAGTCACCCAGACTGTGATAAGGGGAAAACGATTGTATGACGTTACAAGACATACTTTTACAACGCATACCTTTACAACGCATTTTTACAGCGCAACATCCATTACAACGCATGCCATTACAACAAACTTTTAAAAACTACCTTTACAACGCATTCCATTACATTGCATGTATGGTAAGTATTGGATAGTGTAGGGGTAAAAATTACTATTCTAACTTCAGGGGATGCAACAGTAGGGTAAGTGTTGGATAGTGTAGGGGTAAAAATTACTATTCTAACTCCAGGGGGTGCAACAGTAGGGTAAGTGTTATATAGTGTAAGGGTACTATGCGTTGTGATGGTATGCGTTGTAGTGTCATGCGTTGTAATGGATGTTGCGTAGTAAAAGTTTTGTTGTAATGGTAGTGTGTTGCGTTGTAAAGGTTGCTTCCCGGGGAAAATGGATTTAGCCCACTGTATTTCGCTTTCCGTAACTGCAAAATCTGCACGCATGTAGAAGCGATACAATTCAGAGTGAGCCCAAATCAAATGAAACATACGTGGTGTGCAGCTTAATAGACTAAAATATTGTAATATTATTGATCATTTGTGCATACTAAAAATGTATGCCCCTTGGTTTACTTGAGACGAAGTGTGTTTTGTTAAAAAAAAATTTAAAACGAAAGAAAACCTAAGTAAAGTTGGTAAAATAATAACTTTGAATAAGTTTTACTTATTGCAGAAATCTATGGCAATATTAAAATGAAACAAATGTCAGACATACTCAACTGTTCTTGAACTTTAAAGAAAGACGCCATGTTTTTTTTTATATGTAGCATGATTCACGTCTGCATGTCCCCTCACTTATGATGAATGGACCATTTGTTATCCACGTTAGCTAGTTCCCCAAACATGAGAATCATACAAACCAGAGTCACCTGTGGACTGTGTCTCAGTTAAGTTACCACCACGCTAAAGTACTAAAAGTAAAACTAAATCAACCTAGCACGCCTTTGACATCACCCACCAATGGGCCAGTAAGTCAATGTGCAAAGGAAACAGTCATGTAATGGGACTTCTGGTACTAGATCAAATCAGTTTAGCACATATTTCCACTTACTCACTCCCCTCCACACCCCCCGTGACCTCCCCAAAAAAGGTTCTTGTTCCTTATAACGTAAGCAACATGATAACGGAAATTCGAGAAAAGCACCAGGCCGTGTGTAACAGTACAGCAGGTACCATGCAATGATCAATAAAACGTGGCAGACTGAAACCCTCTGGAATACAAAGTGCAAAGTTAGCTGCCATTGCAGCTGTTTAATGGCCCAGTGACATCGGTGTCACCTTCAGCAAGCCATGGCTTGGTTTTTAGCAAAGAGCAATGTCAATATTACATGCAAGGTGCCAGGCTATAGAATATGCAACAGTCATTTGGCTAAAAATTCAGAAATGACTGGAGGTGTTACATATTATGTGGGGACACTTCGAAGTTGCCAGCTGTGAAGTATGACCAGTGACCGAACTGACATTGTTGAACCCAATTGCTTGGCATGTATCCCTTCTCTCCAGCTTTGTGTACTTTTCTGATGGCTTCAGGCAAGCTATTCATCGCAAAATGGCCACGTGGTTAAAGAAAAGAAAGGGATCACAGCCTACTCGGTCTTATTTAGCACAGTACTGTCCTAGAGCAGACGTCAAAAGTCAACACAACTCAATATATTATACTTGGCCTCCAGAATCAACAGGCAATCAAAAGAAACAACAAAGATACACTATGCCAGCAACCAAGCCAAGAGATCAATCTTTATGACAGTTATAGTTTTTACATTTCCCCACAAAACATAAGAGTTCCAAAGAAAATGTGTGTGATAACATCAGGAAAACAGGGAGCGAACAGGCAGCAATTACTTTATTTAAGGTGTGTTGCATTCTGCTTAAAGCATAAACAACAAAACTAATAGGCCCATTCAGTGCACGCTATAAACTTTAATTGCCACCTATTAAAAGTAAACATATTTTAATGTTGGTCAATATGAAGGCAGTTAAACAATATCCAACTCAGTGATACGTATTTGTTTTTATCGACATAAGTATTAAAGTTTGAGACAGTTGTCCAAGGACTAAGTCTTAAGTAGTTGTTTACATTTTAGATTAACCTGTTTAAATGTTTACAGAACCAGAAACGGGTCTTCCAGATATAATTATGAAGTCTGCCTAAACAAACCAATAAGTGTTACTTTGTTCTGCAGCACACGAAATTCCCGTCATAGTTAGCACAGGGTGATTCAGATCTACTGACATCTGAACCCAATTGACTACAGTAAGTGAACCAATGGCTTGCCAACATCACTGACGACTTGTCAATATCATACCGACTTGGCAATATCATGCCGAATTGGTCAACATCTACAGTGTTGCAGCAGGTGCCCTAACATCCACAGCAATTTTTCTAGCAAATACGCACGACCAGCCTAGATGCTGCAACGATAGTTAGGTGCTTACAGCTTCTGTGCCAGCTCCCCCTGCGACAGTCCTGTCCAGCTTGCCGCATTCCGCAGCCTTTTGCGGTCCGTCTATCTGCTGCCCTCATTTTGTGCCTCCTCTGCTTGCTTCATTTTGCCTTTCTGCTCATTTGTCTGCACTCCATTTTGCCTTTCTGCTTGTTTTTCTGCCCTGTTTTGTCTTCTGCTCGGTTTAGCATTTTCTACTTGTTTTTCTGCCCTGTTTTGCTTTTTCTACTCTTTTTCTTCCCTCTTCTGCTCTGTTTTGCCTTTTCTGCTTGTTTTTCTGCCCAGTTTGTCTTTACTGTTTTTCTACCTTCCCTCTCCCAGCCATTCACTCCTCCCACCACCCAGCGCCACGCCCTCCCCTGGACCAACTTAATGGAGGCATGCAGCGCGACCACCATTGACCAGGTCCTCATACAAAATCCCCATGTGACCGCTCTCCTGCCCAGCTTGCCCAGTCTGCTACCGGTCTACCTGCTGCCCCGTTTATGCCTCCGCTGCTTGTCTCGGGTACTGTTTCGCCTCTTTCTGCTCGTTCTTCCTGCCCTCTCTTTTGCCTCTTTCTGCTTGCTTTTCTGCCCTTTGTTTTGCCTTTTCTGCCTTCGTTTTGTCTTTTCTGCTTGTTTTTCTGCCCTCCATTTTGCCTTTTCTGCCTGCTTTTCTGGCTATTATGTTGCCCTCTTCTACTTTGTTGTGCCCTCTCTTCTACTCTGTTTTGCCTTTCTGCTCATTTTTTGCCCCGTTTTGCCTTTCTGCTTGTTTTTCCACCCTTGGTTTGGCCTTTTCTGCTCATTATTCTTCCTTCTGTGTGGCCCTCTTCTGCTGTTTTGCCTTTTCTGCCTTCCATTTTGCCTTTTATGCTTCTTTTTCTGCCCTCTGTTTTGCCTTTATATGCTCGTTTCTTCCCATCGTTTCCTCACGACCAGGCTTTTTGACAGACCTTCCACCTCAGCGCCCGATAACACCAGGGGTGACCGTGCCACGCTCTCGAAATGCTGATTGATTTATGTCAATATGATAAGAAGGCAATCTTAAGATCACAGGTTCGAGCCTTATTTCTTATCTAAGCGATGATGCCAATTGAAGGTCGCTTGACAAGTATGCTGTAGAACAATGCGTTTTATAAAGTTATAAATGCTTGTTCTCAAAGCAAACAAGAACCAGCTTGTTGGCAGTAACTCACAGCGTGCAACAGATACATTTGCCCCAAACTAAACTTCTAACCCACTCGTAGTTTTACGTGGTCACTTGTGCGCTAGTTAAAACTACATATATTGAACTTGAAGCCAAATTTCCCTCCCTTTGCTTTAGTAATCTCGAAAAAAAATCGATTTAGCAGCAGCAGATTAATTCTGCGGTTAAAACGTTAAAAGCTATGACAGGACAATGGGGATGACGTCGCCGACCTTTGCCCTAGTAACGCACGAGACAGGCCTTGAAGTCTTCAGGCACAGAGGTCAAATTAAAAATTAAAGTAGCACTCAGAAACGGAAGATTGTGTGATAGTAGTGCCAAGTGCGATTGAGAGAGACACCCCTTCCCTGAACTCTACGCTCACCCTCCTTACCCTGCCACTCGCTCTCAGTGCCATAGCTGCAGCTCCTGTACTGTACCCTGCAGTCCGCTTACTTCGTATGTGAAACTAGACGATGCCGCTACATGGATAGGAGACCCCGCCCTTTTGGTTTCTGACACCCCCCATAAGAGACAGAGTGGGCGGGCTTGTGCAATGTGATCACCTACCAGCTCCTTGCACTCAAGATGGCAGACTCAGAGGGGACTGCTCTCGTTTTTCACACGGAGACGAGCATTGAAAGCGGTGGGAAACGTTTTGCTATAAATAGAAAATACAGCATTACAGAAAACCCATTAAAATACTGATTTGTCCTTTTGCACAGTTTTTATATAATACATTCATCATAAAAGGTTTTCATTTTTAAATCATAATTCACGAGTGATCAGTGAAAACGGTAGATATTATTTGTGAAAGTGCGTTTTAAACTGGTATTGTGTTGACCTAATAATGTATTTGTTTCTGTTCTAAGATGGCCGCACATCGATCGAGTTAAGGGCGGAGCATTCACTTCTTGCCAACTAGGGAAGACAGTGGGCGACATTTTTGGTGTGGAACTCTTTAAGTTTTTAATCTTCTGCGGTTGTCACTCATGTGAATTGTTAAAATATAAAAAAGTAAACAGTTTTATCGTGCTTCCCCCCCCCGAAAATATGTAAGTTTGATACAGGTCTTGAAGAGTCTGTACATAGTTGATGTTCTCTTTAAGAGCTGCTATAATTTTTGAAGTGAAAATTGGGTTATGGAAACACATAACATAGCCTTAGTATATTTAAAAAAAAAAATCTTCATTTAATGCGATTTTATATTGCACAAACATTACCTGAAGGTGTCAGAGCACTTTACAAAAGAACCAGTTGCGTTACATAAGGACTTTGGATTACATAAACTACATAAGATATACAAACAGAAAATATTGCAAATGTACAAGGTGTAAAGTCACTCAAGGAAGAGATAAAACAGGAAAAAATTGCACATGTACAAGTTGAAAATCACTCAAGGAAGAGATACAAACAGATAAACTCTAAAATCACATAGGAATGGTAGTAAGTACAAAAGCCTACTACATATACTAGTGGTTAGAGTTCTAAATATACAAATAGTAAATTCACACAGGGTTACATTTTAACAGCAAATAGGCTTGGACAATTATATAATACATATTTACATATACATATATATTTAAGGCCGTCCAGCAAAAAGAGAAAAACGATCAGGAGTCCTGAGGGAAGAAGGAACGAAACAAAGGTCAGACATAATGGTGGGTCCGAGTATAGACGGAAACCATACAAATTTTTTTTTTAAAGAGGGAAGCACAAAAGTCACCTAAGTCAAGAATCCAAAAGAAGAACACAGAGAGCAGGATTCCATTGAGTAGAGTCAGAGGGGGGACGCAGCATAAGAAAGTGTAGTGTAGCTCCTATCTTCCCAATAGGCTCTGCGCATTGGAATAGTACCTACAGCAGTAAAGGCCTAGGCCAGACGTTAACTAGGTCTACTACTGTCGATACTAGACTTAATTTTTGGGTTTGCCAGCTAAGCTCAGAGTTCGCTAGAAACTTTCTCGAATGTTCAGGAAAGAATTACCTCCCCTGATTAAACAAGAAGGGATTTAGTTTCTGACAACCATAGAACATGACAACTTTGCTCTCCCCTAATCAAGAGTCAATCTCAAGAGTCGTGTGAGCACAAGGCAATTATTTTACTCAGTCAGTACGTGCATTCTTAGTCTCATCAGAATGTAGAGAAAAGGAAGAGACGGGCGTGTTCAATAAAAAGGTGTTATTTATTGATCAGTCTCTTTTCTCATACATGAGAAATGGATCGATATTATTGCAATACTTATAGTTAAGTAAAGTGCATACATTAAAAGCAATAGTATAAAATAATACTGTAAAAACATTGATATGGTTTCTGAGCCATATGATGTTTAAGATGATTAAAATATATTTGCATACACATATACATTTGACTAAACGTACTCAACTGGTGTTTCTAAATACGCCTACCCCGTGTACCTGACCTAAGTCTATTGCGTGGGCGGGAATAGAAAGTTACAGTTTAAGTTAAGTTTGTTTTTGCCAAGTGAATAACTAAAGAATTCTCTGTGAGGGGTTATTCAGTTCTGTACCTGGAAGTTAGGATGAATGAGGAATGGTATCTCTTTCTCTGCTCTCGATATTCCAGGCTGCCTGCGAGGGCTGCCCAGAAGCGCCGGTGCTGGGTCTCTCGGCTTGAGATAGCAGCGCGTCTCTCAGCGCGTCAGGAAGGCGGGGCTGCTGCCAGCGGGGTCTGCTTCTGCTCTCGGCTTCGGCAAGGGTGGCTGCTCCGTCTTGTCACCACGCGTGTGTTTGCATAGGGCAAGGTCGGCAATATTTATACCTTAAAGGTGCCGAGATTGACGTAAGGATGGACATAGGTACGTCAATAAAGATGTCATACGACTTGCTCGTTAGCACATTCTTTACTAAAGTTCTCTGTGAAATCAAAACAATGGCCGCACGGATTATCCAGGTTGTCATAGGTTTGATTTGTTATGAGAACGTCGTATGCCTTATCAGGGGCTGGAGGAATGTCGCTTGTCTAATTAGATCTCAAGCGTTATGACCTAATCAGATAACACGTTCCTGTGCCGTAGTGTGACTGCGTCAGATAACGGTATCTGCATCTTGGGGGTTTTCTTGCCTCATGGGCTGACTGTTAGTTAACTTGATAGTTAGTTTAACCAGAATAGGGTCAGGAATAGGGGGACTGATTCAGAACCTATAGAAATACACGACACCCACTCCACGCTAACTATGGTCATATCTACTAATCTATGCATAGTATAACATAGTACAACATACTATAGAGTATAGTGTATACCTTACCACCCCAAAATACATAAATGCATTTCGAAATTTTCAAATATACTGAAAAATTGCAGTCATATATATTGTATGCACTTAAGCTATGAATTAAATGCAAAAGTAAACACGCATTGTTATGCATTATTGCTTTTTGGTATATGAGAAATACACATGAAATGGCTCTTAATATGGCTATACAGAAAGGAAGTTCGAGACCATTTCATCACATAATAAAAATATTTGTGAACATACCAGCGGGCAGCTAAAGTCTATATAAAGTATCTAAAAATAGAAATCTTAGTTCTCTAGGAATAGTTTCTTACTTTAAGCAGAAGATCAGTGTCCCGGAAAAAAAATATATAGAAAAATATTTTAGTGGCTTGCTGAAAAAATTGCTGTCCGTGAACTGGATTATAATTGTTCATGTGACTTTATTTTTAAAGTTGAAGGCCGAATTCAGGGAACGCCGTGTGCGAGTTTACTCAAAAGTCTCTATTTCTGTTCCGGAGAGAACATCATATCATTCAGGCTTTCGAAAAAACTGTCAACAGCTTCATGGGAAAGTTCCACTAAGTCGGAAATAGGGGTAACCATGCATTCGTGCGCATGATTGTTTCCATTGACATTCTGATTCGCATTGCTGACAGAAGGTCGTACCTGTTCGATGCTGCTTTCATCTTGAACTTCACTACCCTTCAATCGTAGTGGTGAAGATTCCAGGAATGCCGTCATCAGGATTGGCAGCCTTTGAGGGCAGCACAAAGCGTGAACCTTGGTAGGAACCAACAGTGTATCTGCATCCACCGGCGCATCCGATTGTAGCGTCAGACAGGTGTCTAACACGCATTCTTCTCCGCATAGCAGACACCTTAGTACAGGTAAAACACACCTTTGCCACATTGGTCGAAATGATAGAAACCAAGTCATGTTTAGGTCTCTAAGCCGGGAGAGTCCCAGGATTTTTGATATCCGGTCCCGGTATCCAATGGCTAGGATCGTATCTTCCATTGTCGCGAGAGTTTGATCTGTGACATGGGTTGCCATAACGAAAAATAAGGACTAGGAATAGGATTCCTGCAATTAGTCCCAGGATCAGTGGTAGTCCGCCAAAAATCGAATGGACGAAATCTGGAAAAATACCCAGTATGGCTTTGAATGGTGTTAATGCCATCGAAAATACTGTCTTAAATACCTTTGAGACCCCTGTGGTATCAGAAATATTTAAGATTTCGCTCAGGATTTCCGCGAAATGTACGGGGGAATTGGTTGATAATAATGTATGTATCTCTGCAGTCGTCCTTGCGACTTGTAGATCATACGTTTCTTTTGATGACGTGAGCCTTGTAGGCGTCTGAAGAAGCACTGTTTTCATTCTGCTTAAAGTGTCTATTCGAATAGAAGTAATTTTCAAACTGGGCCATGCCCTTGCCTCCCTGTCTGGAAAGGAGCTGGGGAACAAAGAACGTCCACAGCACTTGACCTTCGCCGTTGTAGTTACTAGATAAGGAGTCCCGGGCATAAGACTGCAATATCTGCGGTCTACAATAAGAATGTAACTCCCATTATAGAGTCTTTGAAAGAATGGTTCTATTTCAGTTGCAGGTGCGCCTTGCTGGGGGTTTGAAAGGTTGTATGAATTCCCTTCACAGGCTCCGTGCAAACTAATACCGTTACACAGAAGCGTGCCGCTTAGTGACATAGCACAATTGTTGCCACTAAGAAACACTTTGTGTCCTTTATTACTGACACATGCATGTGAATAGGGTAGGTTCCAAGTTGTTTTAAGGTACCCCTTTCCCAATTTCTCGTACATGCCAGCCTGTATATATTTTTGGCAGTATTGAAACCTGAAGGTTGAGATTGGAATATTTATGATTCCGTGGATTATCCATTCACTGACAGGTCGTTCTGACATTGTCATTGGTAATCTTTCTAGTTTTTCAATGCTCAAGATTGTATAATCAGCACCCTTTTGCGCCATACCGATTTGTCTATCAGTAAGGTTAAAGATTTGGAATAGTGACGTTGTGTTGATTAAACGCCAAGGCACATAGCCTGAACGCAGATTTTGTAATGTCCAGCCAAGCTGTACAATGGAACGCAATTGTGACTGACCATGTTGTAATAACAGTAAGTCTTGCGATAATATATCGATTGCTGAAGACACAATGCTGTCCAATGAAAATATTCTGGAGGACAGAGTCATTAACCCATTGTCCACTACAGAAAGTGATTTTTCCAAATTAATACGATCAATTTCACGTATTCTCTCTGCTGTTTCAATTTGAGTAACCTTCCAGGCCTCATTGTATGCTGCATATACAGAGGCTGCTATGAAACGCTTTTGACGCTGTTTGCGTGGTCCCAGTATGAAATCACGCAAGTCAGCACCATCAGTAAGTAAAGTTAGGTGTTGCTTAATTTCAGGCAGTGTGGAAGTCTGTAGCCATTGAAGGCATAATTTGCCCACACTGTAGGTTGTTATTATCCCTGGGTGATGTCTTTGGGGATATCTAGGGTCTGGCCTGTTCATTTTGAAACCCTGTGTTTTATTCAGGAATCTATCTTGACAGTTATTTGTATCTGTGGGCCAGATCAACCATTGTTTCCAATCAGGATGTGTTCTGTTTTGGTTTAAGATATGGTTTAAGTCTATTTCTTCATCTGTATCAGAGTTATTGCTAAACATTGTTGGCTTTGGAATAGACAGGTTATTTAAATCTTTGATTTTGGCTAAGCCAAGACATGTGGTTTGTTGAACAGTGTCATTTAAAAATATCATTTGTTCTGGGATCATGCAGGCTCTAAACAAAGCTTCTAAACCCTGTACTTGCCATTCTTTTGTACCCCAAACACTTTTCAAATCAACATTTTTGTCCCAATACTCAAATCCAAAAGTATTCATTTTTTCAAAGAATGAATCTGAATATATCAATTTTGTGTTGGTTATCATGGTTTTCATCCCTGTCTTGTTTGACAATTTGTAATAAAATGTTTCAGCATTACTTGTGTTAAAACCTGAAAAATATGAATATTTGTCATAAACGGTTCTTGAGCTCCCTTTTGGAGGTGTAGCACAATGTTCCCATTGATTATAATTTAAAACATTTCTAGGTTGTGCAGATTTATGTAAAACATGGTTACCATAATGGTTATAGCAATACATACTATCATAATTTGTTGAACCTTGCAAATAATCATGTTTTGTAAATTTAGCAGACATTACTAAGTCAGACATCATGTTGTTAATACTTTCAAAGTCCCAATCATCAGCAAATGAGTTTGGTTTTGCAAAGTCACTCAAGGAGATCTTGATTTGGTGTGGATATTTCAGGATCTCGACCGGACCATAAATTTCATAGTCAGTGTTGTCCCAGGCTACCCCACCAGATATCGGATTGGCTGTGAAGTTGGCTGAAGAAAGTTCTGGAGAAAGTTCTCTTTTCTCGACGTGTGAAGATGTGTGTGGTTTGAGGACCAAGTTGATGTTCTGACTTGCTGTGTCCATTTTAGCATATTTTCCCTCAATGAAGCGTCCCAAAGTAAATACCATGATGAGCCAAAGTATGAGGATAAATGCACCAAAACCCACCCAAAATTCAATCCATGGAGAAACCAGATATGTTTCTTTCAGTTGTTTCAAAAGTTCCTTAGCTTTGTCTTTAAAGGATTTTGATGATGGCTGTGTCTTTGATTCACTGAAACCTTCAGAGGAATCATCGAAGTTGATGAAGTAACCAGATGCAGTTCTGTCAATTGTTCCAATTTGTTCAGGATTTTTGTTTCTTGCATTTTCACTTGGTACTTCAGTATAGATTGGTGTGTCTCTGCTAAATGTTTTTATTTGGGTTTTCAGAGGCCCGAGTTCTATTGCATTGTTGCATAGTCCTTTTTGTTCTTCTGTAGGCGTTTCGAATGTGATGAGCCTCTTTGTTAGGACCTCTGTACTGGTAGCAAACCTTGGTGTTCTGCTACTTATTGGGAGTCCACTTGGCCTACTGTTTGTTATCGGCCACATGTTGTGGTTTTACCAGGTCGATGGATACAACTCGGTTCTCCTTTTTTCCAGCAAGTGGCGGTAGTACAACTGATCTTGTCCCGTTGACAGACAAGACAGGAACTGCTTTTCTGTAAGAAGGCCCAAATTCCTTCTTTACCGCGATCTTCTCCCTGACTAGATCCCCGACTTTTGGAATCCAGACAGGTCTTGCTGGGACAGGTGGTGATTCTTCAGTGGTTGTTGGCTGTTGTTTCAACTGTATGTTGCTGAGGTCTTTTCTTGTTTTGTTTAAGTCCTGCAAAATAGCCAAACGGTCTTTGACATCAAAGGTTTTTTCTATTACCACTGAAGTCTGACTATCAAGGTCAGAGATCAACATCCTAGTTCCGAATAATAATTCGTACGGACTGAATCCCTTCAGAGAATTTCTTGGCAAGTTATTTAGACTACGTTGGACACTTATTAGATGTTTGACCCACCCAGCTCCCGAACCTAATATCCTTTCTATTATAGATTGCTTTCTGCCTTGGTTTTTTCTTTACACCATCCCGTACCCTCAGGAAGGAAGTGAGAAGATTCCCGCTGGGCTGTGCTCATTTGGCCATGTTTCCCCCCCAGGCTGGATTGCCTGAGTGAAAGAAATGGTCGAACGTAGCATGCTCTTAGCGTATATGCCATTTAGACTCGCAAATCTTTGTATAACAGTCCGGACGTCAGCCGAGTGCTGAGGATCTACATTATAAGTGGAAACTAGCCTGTATATGTTAATCGCAAGCCATTCTTTTTAGTGGTGATGTTATCTGCAGTCAGATTCCACCGTATTTTATTTTTTCTCTCCCCACTGCGATTTCTGTTGCAGTTTGGGCAGTTTTTTACAAACATGGTATGATGTAGGCTCATGCCTGGCCACCAGTACCGTGATTGTAAATCTTCCAGAGAATCTTTTAGTTTGAGGTGTCCAAGACCCTCGCCCATGTGTGCGTCTGCGATTAACAAGTTTCTCCTGTCCATGTTTGGAATCACTCTATCCCCCACTCCAGGGATTCGAGCAAAAGGGACGGAGTTTGCATCGATTATGTATGTATAATTGAGTGGATAGTTGATCGGTAACGCTGAGCAGTCGCCTTTTGATGACGTTTTCACTGCCAGCAATGTTTCACCGTCAATGTATTTTAATGTACGCTTTTTTCGATCTACGGGAGCCGATTTAGTGGCTGCCGCTGCGGCTGCTTCAGCCAATGAATTCCCTGCAACGTGAACGCCATCACGTTGATGACTCAGTGAGTGAGTCACGTGAGTCTTTGGTAGTTCTTTTTTCAAAAGAGCTACTTGTTCCCAGAGCAGTCTCTGCTTTATTGGTGCATCTGTGTCATCTTTGTAACCGTTCTGAATCCATGTCTGCAAATCGCTGTTATATGATTTGACGCAGTAATATGAATCTGACACTATAAGTGTCGGGAATTCGCGATCCGCATTATCTAGCGCCATTTTCAATGCGATTATTTCAGTTTGTTTTTCTGAATTAGTTTCTACTGAGTGTGATTTTGTTAATAGAGGTTTTAATATACCTCCGCGCCACACTTCTTTTGTAATCTCACATGTGGGGTTGTATGCATGTTCTCCCCAAACGGACGGTTGAGCATGTCCGTCTGTATAGATTACACAGGCGTAATGTCGTAGAGGCAGAATGTCGATTGGCAGAGGATACGTCTTTTCATATTTTAGATTTTTTAATTCTTCTAGTTCTGGGTCAAAGTAGTAGTATACTTTGTCCGTTGTGATTGAATTCACCCATTGTATCCATTCCGGATTCAATGTTGTAGTGGGTAAATTACACGGTGTTGTTAGTGCCTCAAAGGCTGATTCTGCTGTTCTGACTGTGATATGTCTACCGTCAGCTATGTCTTTTTCTCTAGCTATTGCGGTTTGAACTGCACGAATGATTTTTTCTGTATTACTGAATTTCTGTTCAGCTTCTGTGTACATGTGTGATTTGAATGCAATTGGTACCTTATCTCCCTCATTAGAGGTTAGGTATGTGAATCCGCATCTCCCTGGGATGACTCGGATCACAAGGTTGCGTGTATTATCACGGGTTTCTAATTTTGTTTTAATTAGCATGTCTGTTTGTAAGGATCTCAAAATTTCTGTGTGTGTTTGAGTCCAACTGGATCTTTTAAAGTCTGGCTTAATTAGATCATAAAGGGGTTTGACCCTTTCTGCGTAATTTGCAATGTATGTTCTTCCGAAATTTAGGAAGCCTAGAATTGACTGTAGGTTTTTTAGTGTTTTAGGAGCTTGGATTACGGCACATTTCTCTAGAAAATTGTCTGTCAGGCTTTTGCCTTCACTTGATAACTCATATCCTACGAATAGGACTGTCAGATGGGCAATTCTGGATTTTTTGAAGTTGAATTTGTAACCCTCTGCAGCGAAACCAAGTATTATGGTGTTCACTCTTTTCAAGTGAGTCTCCAAGTCATCATCTGTTAAGTAAATGTCATCGACATAAGATAATGCTTCATCATCATATAGTTGTAGTAATTCTGTTACTCTCGCTGAGAATACCCCCGGGCTGTTCTTGTACCCCTGGGCTAACCGACAGAATTGTTTTTGAGTGCCATTTACCGAGAATGCAGTTAAATATCTGCTCTCTGGTGCTATGTTTTGACAAAAGAATCCATTGGAGATGTCCATGGTTGTTTTGTATTTTTTGCGCACTATGTTATTCATTAGTGCAGCACTGTGTGAGTTTTGCACTGCAAAAGTTTTGCAACATGTGTTAAGGTGTCGGTAATCCAAAACTAGACGGTATGAATTGTCTGGTTTGGAGACCGGAAACAAAGGATTGTTCATTTGTGAGGTGCAAGTTTCAATCACCCCCTGGTATTCTAGCTGATCTAGTATTTCATTTACTTGTTTTTTAGCTTCTTGCTTAATTGGGTACTGCCTTTGTGCAGTTGGTTGTGATTTTAACTGGATTTTGTGAGGAGGAGAATCCTCATCCCATCCTACATGATTTTTATATAAAGCAGGTGCTAAGGCCACTGCCCACTTTCTAGCAAGTGTATATTTTTTATGAATCGGGATATGATTCGAGAAGGCAGGCATAATTACTTCTTCGCCATGAGGGCACTCCCTGACAAACTCTGGTGGCCAGTCTTTTTCAGCTAGAAGGATGTCATAGCCCTTGGAGAGGTTATCCCAAAATAGTCCCCTTATTTTCCTAGTCTTATCTCCCTCTATACGTAATGTTATCTCGTATATCTTGTGGGGCTTGCTAACTCTGGTATCTGCAGTTTCCACTTGAAGATATTCATTCGTGTCCACTGTCTCCAGATGATTCATAAGGACTTTGCGAGCTATGCTCACCTCTGCTGCGCTGTCTAGCATTGTCTGAGCCCACTCTCCGTTTTTCAGTTGTGTCCTCAGTATTCTCGGCATTGTTAACTACCTTGATACTGGCTACCTTCTTTTTTGGAAATTGTAATTTCTTTTTCAGTTGAGCAGGTTCCTTGTCTTTGGACTTGGCGTGCTCTTCTGATCGTCCTCTTCTTTCCGATTTCTGCGAGGAATTCTGAAAAGATTGAGAGGGACGTGTATCAATGTCTTGATATCTATCAGGTTTTTTAATATTATCCCTATTTCTAAGGTTATATCTATTCCCAGAGGGGTCACTCTGCGGTGACCTCTGTCTTTGGTTTGGAGATTTCTCTCTTCGCCTAGGAGACCTTCCTCTGGACTGGAATTTCTTTTCTTTGGGATTGGATTGTTTGTTTCCATCCCAGTTCTTTTTTGGTGAATTATTATTAAAAAATATTTTTTCTGGACTAGTAGTCAGTTGCGGTTTTACTGGTATTCCACCTAGACTATCTCTGCCTAGTTCTTCATAGGATTTTTCTATGATTCTGGCAATTTCAGCTGGTTTTTCTGCTATATCTGTCTCTTTTAACCTCTGGCGGATCGCCACGTTTGCTGCTTCACCTTTTATGTTGGCTAATAATATAGCCGAGACCTGCTTGAAGTCTTTTAGTAATTTCATACCAAGAGTTAAAGCAGGTTCTGGACCGTATTCATCTTGAATTTGTTTTAGCACATCTGGTATCACCGAAATGGATGGGACACCGTGCGTTTTTGTATAGATGGAAGCAAAGACTGTACCCCAAGTGTCACAGTCCTCAATGTGTGGTGCGATTCCCATTGGGAGACATATAGTCAGAATCCTGTGTTTTTCTAATGGGGTGGTGTCAGGAAACACCGCCTCTATTTGGGTGATTTTCTGTGCCAACCAGAATGGTATTTGTTCCCGTTTAGCTGGGACTTTACCTAGGCAGGATTGGATGTTCTGTGGTGTAATTTTATTTGTGTTCCCCTGGTGAGGGGTCAGCTGTGGAAGTTTAATCGCTGGCTGAATTGTTGAAGTCCGCATTACATACTGAACTAATTGTCTATGAATTTTTAGTAATTGTTTCAGCTGTGTTAATAGTTCAGCTGCAGGCATCCTATCGATGTCTGGATGTGGTGTGTATCCGTCTAGGACCGGCCACGTTGCTCCTGGTCTTCCTAAAGGACCGAGCCTTGTAATGTGATTGTTATGTTTTAGGGCGCCATCAAATAAGAGCAAATGCTCTTGGAATTTGAGTGGTACTTCCACCTCCTCGAAAGGAGTGTAAATGTCAGGTGGTACCTCAATTTTGTAATAGTGGAAGTACTTTGTTACAGCATTAGCTGCTGGAAAATGTATCCATGTATAGTATACCTCTGTCTGCCGATATTCGTGTGCCTCGATTACGAATATGACTGTGCCACCTCTAGGTGTCAGTCCATTTTCTATAAGTTTTAAGGTTATAGATCTCCTTTTGGCGACCTGGATGAGTATTATATCCGGGTCTGCTTCGAGTGCTGTAGTATCAGCTGCTGCTATTTCAGCTGCTAATCTAACTGCTTCTCTTTCTTCATCACTGTCTCCCATTTTACTGACAGGATGGTATTATGTTTATTTGCAGATCAGGTTTCTTTATGGAAACAGAGATTAGATGCACAATATTTTGGAACACTGTTTATCCTTCAACGTTGACTAGACCAAGAACCATACATAGGAGTTCCCTCCTGCGAGGTTTTGGAGGATATTACCTTTCACCCACTCCAGACGTCTTTGGAGTATTTGGGAAAAGGGGTCTGAGTGAGAAAGCACGACTGAGTTACTCTAAATGTCTTACGTTAGTTTTATCGCCCTTCCAAACGCGTTGGGCGCCATGTAGTGTAGCTCCTATCTTCCCAATAGGCTCTGCGCATTGGAATAGTACCTACAGCAGTAAAGGCCTAGGCCAGACGTTAACTAGGTCTACTACTGTCGATACTAGACTTAATTTTTGGGTTTGCCAGCTAAGCTCAGAGTTCGCTAGAAACTTTCTCGAATGTTCAGGAAAGAATTACCTCCCCTGATTAGACAAGAAGGGATTTAGTTTCTGACAACCATAGAACATGACAACTTTGCTCTCCCCTAATCAAGAGTCAATCTCAAGAGTCGTGTGAGCACAAGGCAATTATTTTACTCAGTCAGTACGTGCATTCTTAGTCTCATCAGAATGTAGAGAAAAGGAAGAGACGGGCGTGTTCAATAAAAAGGTGTTATTTATTGATCAGTCTCTTTTCTCATACATGAGAAATGGATCGATATTATTGCAATACTTATAGTTAAGTAAAGTGCATACATTAAAAGCAATAGTATAAAATAATACTGTAAAAACATTGATATGGTTTCTGAGCCATATGATGTTTAAGATGATTAAAATATATTTACATACACATATACATTTGACTAAACGTACTCAACTGGTGTTTCTAAATACGCCTACCCCGTGTACCTGACCTAAGTCTAATGCGTGGGCGGGAATAGAAAGTTACAGTTTAAGTTAAGTTTGTTTTTGCCAAGTGAATAACTAAAGAATTCTCTGTGAGGGGTTATTCAGTTCTGTACCTGGAAGTTAGGATGAATGAGGAATGGTATCTCTTTCTCTGCTCTCGATATTCCAGGCTGCCTGCGAGGGCTGCCCAGAAGCGCCGGTGCTGGGTCTCTCGGCTTGAGATAGCAGCGCGTCTCTCAGCGCGTCAGGAAGGCGGGGCTGCTGCCAGCGGGGTCTGCTTCTGCTCTCGGCTTCGGCAAGGGTGGCTGCTCCGTCTTGTCACCACGCGTGTGTTTGCATAGGGCAAGGTCGGCAATATTTATACCTTAAAGGTGCCGAGATTGACGTAAGGATGGACATAGGTACGTCAATAAAGATGTCATACGACTTGCTCGTTAGCACATTCTTTACTAAAGTTCTCTGTGAAATCAAAACAATGGCCGCACGGATTATCCAGGTTGTCATAGGTTTGATTTGTTATGAGAACGTCGTATGCCTTATCAGGGGCTGGAGTAATGTCGCTTGTCTAATTAGATCTCAAGCGTTATGACCTAATCAGATAATACGTTCCTGTGCCGTAGTGTGACTGCGTCAGATAACGGTATCTGCATCATGGGGGTTTTCTTGCCTCATGGGCTGACTGTTAGTTAACTTGATAGTTAGTTTAACCAGAATAGGGTCAGGAATAGGGGGACTGATTCAGAACCTATAGAAATACACGACAAAAGGATTCCCTGGCGAGGGACTGGATGTTGAGATGGTCCGGAGTTATCAGGAGGCATTATGTCCTCCGCAGGCTCCATTTTTGAGTCAGGCAGTGCCAATTTCAGAGTGCGGGGGCATTGGTATACAAACATTGTCCTGCATGACTCGCCCGTTTCTGTGCCCGCCGCCGCCCCCAGATAGCCGCCTCAATGCCTACCTGTGCAGTCCGCTCCTCTCCCCACGCTGTGCGGCATCAAGGGGAAATGGCGACCACGTTTTCCCGTTTTGCGCCTCGGCATCATAGGTCTCCTTCACCACAGGCACCGCTCACCAGTCTGCGGCGCCTGCATGCATCAACTCAGGACACCGATGGGAGTAGCGATTCACCCACTCCCCCATAGCTCTTCTCATCTAGTTTGTGGCTTCACACTACAGACTCACCGCTCGAGGCAGCCAAGTCCTCCCTATCTCCACCACAGCTGAAGGCGCTCTCGATGGCATGTCCGCCCGCTCCGCCTCTCTCCACCTGTGGTCACGGACCTCCTCAGCACTGCCGGTCCCATTTTGGGTGTTGGTCAGACCCCGGTCCGTCTCTCCTGTCGATCTCTCTCAGCAGGGTCCGGTCGTTCTGAGACATGGCGGTCCTGCTTCACTTGCCGCCAATTTGCCTCCCAGCTCGTTCTCGCCCTCGCAACCGCCCAAGATGGGCAAACTCCCGGGAATTAGATAGTAATTCCCAGTAATTCCCCCGCCGAGGAGCTCCTGGACGGAGCTCCTATCCGGCGGCCATCTCACCTTTGCAGGGCTTTATGTGGCATGGAAAAACTGGGGGATAGGGGGTCTCTTAAAGAGGCGTGGAGATTTAATTGAGATTGTGACTTAAAAACACATACATTGAAAATCTGTGCTTATCAAAGTGTGCTAAGCACAGATTTTCACCGTCAGAATGCATCTTGACAGACAAAGACAAGACTCTGCGATAAAACTTGCTGACATTTCTGCAAACCCACTTGACCGCTACCCACGGCCCATCACAGCGCTGACCTTGTGAACCAACTTCAAATGTGACACAGTGTCACACATCAATACGAAACAGCCATTAAAAATCTCAAAATGAATGTGGAGTAATGAGGCTACCGCCTCGGTATCCAAAAACTCATCACTGTCATCAGGCATCTGACAGACGAAGATAAGACTCTCTCTCAGCATAGTGTGCCGCACGCCTGGTATTTTGCTGCACTGTCATTGCATCCAGATATAATAATGTAACGAGTAGCATTACACCTACAACAAGCCAGGACTATTGGCGTTGTCAATGGTTGTTAGTTGCATAAGATAAATAAGCAACAACTATAGCTTCCTTGCACAGCAAATTAAAAATGCTTCAATTCTGAAATGATATGATTGTGAAAGAACTATAACAAGTTTCTTTGAAGTTACATCAATGGCAATGAAGGGTGGTACTGCTGCAGTTAAGATTTATTTTCTTTACCCTGAGTGTGAGGGTAAAAATGGATAGCCGATAGGGACCCCTCTCAGCACCTGCATTCTAGAACTGCCGGTGTTGAGCACAGGCAGGACCCAGCCCTCTTAAAGCCCTCGCACTAGATATCTTTTGTATCTTTGGTTGCTAGGCTGTGCTGTTGAAACAACTTAGAATGGGATAGGGTAACAAAACAAGGTATTAATCTGACTGCGTATTGGCAAGATGCTCTCAGTACGTGCAAAATAACTCATTTTATTGAGTGAAATAATCTTTTTTGCAGAACTCTAAGGGAATATCATTAAATGAGACTCTTCATTAAAGAAGACATCTGCGCCATCTCCCCTTTGGCAGAGTATAGAGCTTGTACCAAGCTTGTGATATTCAAGATTATGTTTAGCAAAGGGCCTGTAGTAGGATGACCAGAATTTTAAAGTCAAAAACAGGTACATTTCACAAAAATAGAAGAAGGACTACAATTTTACATGAGCTAAATTTCTTGAAATTTGCTGGGACAGCAGGTGAAAAACTGGGACCGTCCTGGCAAAACGGGGACGCCTGGTCACCCTAGCCTGTAGGACTCCAGCTCCAACGTGCCCCTGCCTGGTTTGGGTAGCAAAATGCATAAGGCATCACTCAGTGTGGGTATTAAATTAGCCACTAACAAGACTTCATCGCATAACATTACTAAATGTGGCGCCAGTAACGTAGCATACGTTTTTTAAAATTCAAATGGCAATCCGTCATGCCCGGGAGTCAGATGAGGTGGGGCGCCCGGCTGGGGTCTCCATGACGGGACTCTGGGGCGCATCCCAAAGAAAAAAAGGGTGAACATGTCTCGGCAGGGACAAAGCCTTGAATCCAGGTTTCAATGATATGACTCTATATCATGGCCCTCCACATTTTCAGGGAGGTCTACCAGCTGTATGTTATTCTGCCGTGACCTCCCTCAGAATCCTCCGCACATTCCTCAAGGATACAGATCGTCTCCTGAAATGTATGTAGACTGGTCTGTGTATACTGTGTTTGTGGTTGGATAGTTGCCAGTGATTGTTCTGTTAAATGGACCCTGTTGGATAATTTCTGATGATCATCACGCAATAGTGTGAGATCTGTGGCGACAATGTCTGTCTTTGCTTCTAATGTTACTTGGCAATTCTATTGCTGAAAATACCACATCAAACTTATCTGTAACTGAGTCTGAGTCATAGGACCGGCTTGAAGGGTCCATAGTCTGATGAGTTCCCAATGGCCATGTCAGCAGTTGTGAGAGAGTGGAGTGGATACCTGTACTTAAGCGCCCTATTGTTGAGTCTGTTGTACGGCGTTATCCAGAGGGTAGTGACATGTCCTGGATATGGGCCTGCTTGTGAGTGTCCGTTGTGGCAGCAACACCTCACAGCACGAGCAGCCCACTGCGAAAGTCAAACATGGAGAGCGGCAGCTGAGCAGGTGGCAGTGGGTCACAGGAGTAGCTTTGTGAACTGCCCTTTGGAAAGGCAGTAATGGCGTCAGTCTCCAACTGCATTCCAATATTACTACTCCCATAA
The DNA here is from genome assembly GCF_964261635.1 of Lissotriton helveticus. Lineage (NCBI taxonomy): Eukaryota > Metazoa > Chordata > Amphibia > Caudata > Salamandridae > Lissotriton > Lissotriton helveticus. The sequence goes on from NC_136058.1 coordinate 34,281,286, forward strand.
TGCCCGCATGAGGGATGTTAAAGGGCATAAGAAAGGTTAAACTGCATAGTTCATAATAATTATGTCATGCCTTTAACACGTCCCTGTGGGCAAGCTATGCCAGGAGGAGGCGCCAGGCATAGACAGAAAACAATATGGCATCTGCTTGCCTCCAGACCCAGTGTCAGTTTGAGTTCTGTATGGGCAAAGAAATTGTAAAAGCAGGCACTCACTCAGGGCCACGAGGACGAATCCGCTTGCCCGGGACGTTGCTTGTTGTTTCGCCCCAGCGGCGAAGAGATATCTCGCATCTGTACTAGACGAGGATCTGCGTTGTCGGTCTATCCTGCCCCGCAGGCCACGTCGGGCGTGTTTCCAGGGGCACCAAGCCCTGAGCCACGGGCAGCAGGTCTTCCCTCCTCCCGCCATGAGATGGAGGCAGGAGAAGTATAGGGCTGAGGATCTCCGAGCAGGAGGTGGCGAGCTGCGCCTGGCAGTGTTCCCAGCAGTCGGCATGCCTTTCCAGTCAACAATAAGCCACAGTTCTGGAGTTGGCCACTGTCCAGAGGTCTCCCTTCACAGGTCCCACATGGCCCGCACACGGTGCAGCCGAGTCCCCAGTGCCGACCACGGCTTCAGCGATCAACCAGGGGAACCAATGGATGCCTGGCCAAAGATAACAGCACGGATGACAGTACCGTCGCTCGGAGCTCCTTTAATCCACTTCTGCCATCTTGGCATCCTTGCCCTTGCCCCATTTTTATCACCTTTTAATTGCAAAAAATGGAAAACATTTATTTAGACAGCCCCTGGCATCCTCCCACCTTAGCACCAGTCCTCTAGCACAATGAAAAAGTATTTGACAATAGAGCACTTTGTAAATAGTCTTTCACTCGTTATCACCTTTGTTGAGTTCTCTGAAAAAGTTCAAGCCCACATGCTTTGTTAAGGTGGACAGTGGGAATAGTACAAATACAGATAACTATAACACTAGAGGGCAACAATAAGTATACATGTCTACATCTTGTTGGATTAGTTAGGAGGCTGTGGGAAAAAGATACTAATTTCAGCAGCCGGAAACAAACTGCCATGCAGCTGATACCTCTGCACTGATGACCAGCACCTTCATGCTTGGATCAGGAATTTGGTGGCAATGAATATCTTCACATTTGAAGTCTTTAGGAAACTTGGTCTTGAAAGGCTATATCTGCAGTCAGAAATGACATACTGTTTTGTTTCTAATAACTATGACAAATTGAATTTTTCTTGTATAGAGCAAGCCAATGATGTTTAATGAGTTTGTCACCTTCTGTTGGGGATAGCAGAGTCCTCATCCTGTCTCTGGATAATCCTGCATACAAGCAGATGTGCTTTGCTTCCAAGTAATCACTCAACATGTACAATACTGGAGTTTGTTTTAACAAGGAGCTGACGATCTACTATGAGATTTACTTTACATTTACTTTTGAGGTTTTATACACCACAGACCACTTCATTGAAGACAAAAGTGCTTTACATTGAAGAATGCATTTAAGCATGGAATATAGTGGAAATTATTTATATTTGGCAGGCAACCTTTAAAATAGCAGAGAAGCATCAATATTTGCCCAGCAGCTGGCTAAATAATAGAGATTCTGCATTGTTTGGCTTGCAGCCGTGCAAATAGCAGAAAAACGTCACTGTTTACCCGGACACTTCTTCCCCCGCCTCATCAGGCTGTCAATATCATGTCCTAAAGGGACCCCTTCCCTTTTGCAAATTAGTTACCACCCCAACTCGGGGGTCATTAGCTCATCAATGGTTTGCCACAGCAGTTGCAGTCAGAAATTATCATTACATTCCCTTCGAATTGGAAAGGGGAGGGAGGAAACCCCTTTCATGAACCCATCCTATTTGCAATTCAGAAAAAAATATAAAAGTCCTTTTACTAATATAAAGACATTTTCAACTCATATAAAGGGTTTTGTACGTAATGATAAATACTTTTGTGATCACAAACCTTGTGATTTTGTGACCTGAGATCTTAGTGCTAAAAGTGGCTTAGATGCAGACAGTAGCTTATAGGTCTAAAGGTCCCAAATGTTTGAATGTTTCCAAGTTAATTTGACAGACATGGCACAGAATGCCACTCCATTTCACCATAGCCCAAGACATAGAGACTTGGGAGGCACAATATTGAGCTGTCTAATGCTCCACAAATGCTTCTACTCTTCTACATTTACCTGCAGATGTGACTAATGATAAAGATGATTAGAACCTTTGCAAGCCTTGGTAAAGCGGTTTACTCTTCTAAAGCTATATACTCACTCTTACTCACAAAGCCATGGGAATGCATTAGGGCTAGATATAGGGTCACCAAAAGACTACGTGTTATGAGAACACCTCTTTTTCTGCAGGAAATCAGTGTCTTCTGGAATTATTAATTCTGGTTTAGTTTAACTAAACAAAACGAATAAAAAATCTGAAAATAATGATTTGTAAAAGCAAAACCCAGAAATGGAAATGTTGTGTACCAGTAACATACAGTCTTCTAATATTTAGTGTGATTTTATCAAAATAGAAACAATTACATATGCCCCCTTATGAGGGGTTGTGTGATGGAAAACCCATGCCTTAACCCCTTGACTGCGGGGTTAATTTTTCTATTATGCGAGGGGGGTGGTGTGGGCGCAATGCCGCGGTGCTCAGGACGACTCCCGTTCGTCATGAGTCACGGTAGTCATGTGCTCATGACGCCCGGGAGTCGTCCGAACTCCGCCCACTGATTAATTGGCCCGCACAGGTGGGGAATTAATTGCGCGTGGGCGGAGCAGCAACGTTCGAATGGCTCCCGGCCGTCATGAGCACATGACTACCATGACTCATGATGGCCGGGAGCCGCCCTGAGCACGGAATGAGTTAACAATGCATGCCTCAACAATGCGGTCTAAACCCGACCTGCGTCTTTACCATGCATGCCTTTACCAAATTTGTGGTAAAAGACATGTTTGGTAAATGGGCATGTGTGGTATAGATCACACTCCTGCCCCTCTGCCCTAAACCCTAAAGACACCCTAAGCTTAAATTCCCTACTTCCCACCTAACCCAGCCCTATTCAGCCCAATTATCCCCTCGATCTGAGCCCTAAAACCAGCCCCACCCCTTAAAACCTAACCCAGCCCAACTGCCCTGTCAGCCTTAAAGCTGCCTTTATTGTGTCCCCTGCCCTAAGCCCTAAAACTCACCACCCCCCTGAAAACTACCATGACCCCCAACCCCCAAAACAACTCCAGCCCAAATAATCTAACCCCACCTCCGTCCCCTGCCCTGTGCCCTAAAACTCCCAACTGCGCTTCCACCTGAAAACTGCCCCTTTCCTGTCTCCTCCCTAGCCCTAAAGCTCCTGCCCCCCACCCCTGAAAAACTACCCTGACCCCCTTCCAGCCATGAAAACTACCCACAACCCCTACAAGCTACCCCCCTTCTATACCCGTCTTACCTCTCCACCTGTTCCCGATCCTTCCTCTTCCTGCTTCCGGCATCAGCAGCAACTAGACTGCGCATATGCCTTAACCACGAATATGCGTGGTTAAGGCATATTCGTGGTTTAGACGTATGTGCTTCCGCCTGTGTGGTTCAGCCCTGTGTAGCTCATGCTGCGTGGTTAAGGCTGTTTCCCCTTATGAAGTGACCAACACAGTATAATTGGGAGGCTTAATTCCAATATCAGGACAGAAGTAAGACAAACTATGGGCCTGATTTAGAGTTTCAAGTAAGGAGTTAACTCCATCAGAATGGGGGAGGACAATATCTCCAACATCATGAGGGACCTCTGTCGGCCAGATTAAGATTTGTCCTCTGGCTGTCATTGTGGTTCCTGTTTATGCACAAAGTATTTGAAGGCGAGTATCGTCCGACTTGATGGCTTGCTAGTAAAGTTTATTTTTTAAGTGAGTTTTTTTTTTAAAACAAACACCTAAAGCAGGAGTTTTTCTTTTGAAAAACCAAAAACCTAATGGTCCCACACACTAGGAGTTTTCTCACAGCATCACTGGGTCATTACTTTTTTTCCCTGTCCCCAGGGTTTTCTTTAAATAAGGTATGTTTTTTTATTGGTTTTTTATTTTTCAAAAACCTTTATTGAACAGTTGGCATGTTACATACATCATTTGGATCGAGGCCTGCGACACATTCTGCAATAATCACATAGCCTGACACTTATACATAGAGTTACAGTAATGCACGCTATAGCACAGCCTAGCAGGTGAAGATAGGAGAAAGTCAGAAGAGGCATGTGTATTTATGTGGTTTGCAAAAGGACAGCGAGGTGTCCAGGGCTGCAGTTGTTGGGATCAACGTTATTGGTGTGATCGATGACCGGGGGGGGGGAACCCTCAGGTGGTGTATCTGGGCTTGCAAGACAACGAAGGTAGGATATGAGGGGGCCCCATATGTCAGGGGATCTGTTTGCGGCTGGTATCAGTTCCCAGAATTCACCCTGGAGCATCTGGCAGTGTGCAGAGTCGTTAAGCAAATGTTTAAACTCAGGTGCCGGTTTGCGTCCCCAGTGGATCACCTCCTGCCTCTTGGCGAACACCAGCAACATTGCTACGAGCTTGCGATTGGCATTGGAGATATCTCTGACATGTCCCAGGAGGCATAACAGGGGGTCAGGTACGATGTGCTCCTGTTTGATGTCACTAATCGTGGAACACAACTCCAACCAAAAGTCAAGACCTTTGGACATGTCCAGGCGAGGTGCGCGAAATCCGCATCGGGAGCAGAGCATCTCATGCATATGCTATTGTCTATCAGACCCATCTTGTGCAGCGCGGCGTGGGTATGGTACAAACAATGTAAGTATTTAAAATTAATGAGCCATAGAAGGTAGTTGGGGGAGAGGCGTTTTGTCTGTCTACAACAATATTGCCACTGTACGGGTGTGAGGGCGCCGGCTAAATCTGTGTCCCATGCATTGCAAGCTTGATCAGTGTTAATAGATGATTCAGCCATGGTGAGCGCATATAGTCTAGTGACTAATTTATACGGAGACGTGGAGGAGTGTATCTATTCTAGTGCTACGCTGGTGCGGGGGCTAAGGGAAAGGTTGGATTGGCGTTTTTGTAGGTGGCTCTAATCTGGTAGTAAAGCAGTTTGTGAAGTGATGCAGCGTCTTCCGGCAGTGTAAAAAAGGTGTTATTGGGATATATGTCGGCATTGGTGTGGATTCCTAGATCAGCGGCATTGAGGGTGCAAAAAGTATTTTTGGGCAGATGTACATGCGCAGCCCACCCGAAGCCAGCGCACACACTCCACAGTGTCTGTCTCTTCCCTGTGAATTTTGTGCGGTAGGAAGAGCACCGTTTCCAGGGGCCAAGGGGAAGCAGGTCAGTTTTGACCGCAATGTGTGGCTGGAAAGGCGTGGGGTGAATCCAAAAATGAAGAAAGCTGGCTTGCGCACACAGTGCGTAGAGTCGGAGATCGGGGCTCCCATTCCACCACTTGTTAGAGGTAGTGTTAAGATGTCTTAGGCAATGCGGGGCCAACGCCCTGTCAAGATTAATACAATAATGTTAGATTTCAGTTTTTTGAAAAATTGTAAGGTGAGTGGTATTGGGATGTTTGTGAATAAGTACAGGAGTTTTGTAAGCACAATCATTTTTGTAATGGCTATGTGCTCCGCCAGCGAAAGTGGGAGATTTTGCCACGCTTGTATTTTACCTTCCAGCCAGTCCATCGCTCTACCGAAATTTGCTCTCCATAACGTGTCCAAATCTCTGGACAACCAGATGCCTAGATATCTCGTAGTGCCAGTTGCCCAACTGAAAGGGTAATCAGTGGGGAATTATTTTGTGGCGTCTGTGAGGGGTAATAGAACAGACTTGCCCCAGTTGACCTGGACGCCGGATAAGAAACCAAAACGAACAACCCCCTGGTCATGGTGGCCAGATTCTCTTGTGGTTCGCGTATGTAAAGCGTGACATCGTCAGCATACATAGATGTAACCAGGGCACGGGATGAGAAACTGATGCCGTGTTGAGTGTGGTGCTGGTGAAGGCGCGCCCCCAGAGGCTCCATAGCAATGGCAAATAACATGGGCGACAGTAGGCAGCACTGACGGATGCCCCTCTCAATAGTTATGGGATCAGTAACCTGCCCGTTCACACTAATGTGTTCCGTCGAGTGTGAGAATAAGAGCTGGATTTTCCGCACAAAGTCCACACTAAAGCCCAGGCGAGGGAAGAGATAGAAGAGAAAGGGCCACTCAAGAGTGTCACACTCCTTGGTGGCATTCTGCAGCACGCATAGGAAAAGGAAAATGTCTCAAAGGTTTGGTGTTATGCAGGAAGGTGCTCTTTTCTGCACAAAACAATCCTACTAGTAAAGCAGGCACCCTTGCCTCATGGCGCAAGGGTGCACTCTTTTGGTGCAAGGCAGCACCCAGTGCAAGGAAAGAGCAGAAATACATCATATCCAAGTAGATGTTGCACATTTTGGCTTTCTACCTGTCACACAGAAGCATCAAGTTGTCTTGTTGCCTTGCGTTGTGTGACTTTTTAGTAAATATGCCTCTTGCTACATGCCCACCTCACATACACATACATGGAATGTCAGCTCAAAGATCTGGGGGTCACACAGAATACCTCTTTTGGCCATCTGAGACGATCTCTCTGGAGCCTCCATCAACCCATCTTCTGCCCTCAGGATCTTCTTATGATCTTGAGCTTCCATTTGCCGATTGCCATATCCCTTGTGTGAGAAAGTGAGTTTCTGTTGCAGTACCCCCCCCACACACTTTTTGCCTGATACCTGATGCACTTTTCCTTGGTGTGCCCTGGGTCCCTGCCAATCAGGTACCCAGGGCCTGTTTTCCTGCCCTAAATACTATACTAAAGCCTAAACCCAATTGGCATCTCTGGCCACATGTCAGCCCCTTGTAAATGGTACCCTAGGTACCCAGGGCATTGTGACCAGAGAAGACCCCTAAGGGCTGCAGCACTTATTGTGCCACCCTTAGGGGCCCTGTACCTTGACAACCACACACTGCCTGTGCCGGCTGAGTGTCTAGGTGCAGAACTAAGCAAAGAGTCGACATGGCACACATCACTGTGTGGGATTTATTGTAAAATGCACTACAGAGGGCATCTTAGAGATGCCCCCTGAAACCTAACCTACAATCCACGTCTTATCGGAGAGGCTGCCTAGGCTGCCACACAGCAGACATGTTGCTGGACGCCCGGATGGAGAGCTCCCCTCTCTCCTGGGCCTGCAACAACGCACATCCTGGGACGAGGTGCCAAGCCTCATCCCCCAGGATGGGCAGGGGAAGCTTCAAAGGCATTCCGCCTTTGTGAGCTTCTCCAGACCACTTGCTGTACACAGCACTGGCCCCCACCAGTTATGACCCCCACTCTGGCGGGAAGACTGGCAGGAAAACCTATGTCAGAAAGGGGTGTGTGCCAGCCTGTGCCAACTCCACCCCTCAGGTGGGAGAGGCGAGGTGATGCACGACCCCGGGCTCTAGCCATCTTGAAGATGGGGAGCCCTGCCCAATCACAGCTAGGCTCTTGCCCCCCCTCCCACAGGGGAGGAGCAGGCTAGGGGGTGTACCCACCCCAGGACAGGGACCCAATGGTCCCTGCCCTTGCCCTACCTGTAACGCCCCTATATTTAGTATTTTGGGGCATCTAAGCCTTTTTCCACAGATCCAGATTACGAAACAAGAAAGAAGATCAAGGAACACGAAGACCTGCCGTGCAGCTGCTAAAAAGAGGAAGACACCAACTGATTTGGCCCCAGCCCTACCGGCCTGTCGACCCTTAAACCTGCTCCTGTTAAACCCCGGCATATCCAGTGGTGAGCAACCTCAAAAACCCCAGAGGACCTGACTGCCTTGTGACTCTGACTACCTGGGTCTTCCACGAGCAGTGGTACTGCTCAAAGCAAGTAACAAGCCCTGGCATCAGCCTGGAACCGTGAACCCTGCACACTCTGCACCCGCCAAGACTGGCCTGTGCCGGAGTGAATCAAGACCCTGAGGACGTCCCCCCGGCGATTCTGACCTGGAATCCAGTGACCAAGGACCCTCCTCTACGACACCGACGACGCCTGCAGCCTCAGGAAAAAGGACCCCTTCAACCGCCTCGAAAAGAACTCAAAAGACACCCCTGCACCTGGCACCCCGCGCCCCCCTGTGCCCAACTCCTGGGTGCCTACCTATCCTCCAAGATCCCAACTAACCCCTCAAAGTTTTGGTCACTCCAGAAGATCCACCGTCCCCGAGCCTGCAGCCTTTGTTCCCTTTTCAAGATCCTCATTGAATAACATTGAGCGCCCAATGGCTCAAAAGCACTCTGCACCCCGCCGCCCGAGTGCCCCTGGGAGTGCAACCTTTGTCCTATCCTACTTCCCCATTTACCCTGAGCAAGTGACCAGGAGCCCAGCTCCCACAGCCGCGTGGCCTGCTAACCAGCAGCCACCAACCCAAGGCCCCCTGCCTCCTATTGGATAACATTGGGCCTAACTACCTGCACCCGGCCGCCCCTGTGCCGCTGAGGGTGTACCGACTGTACTTACCTGATCCTGGGGGACCCCTGAGTCTATGCCCGGAACCTTAACTTCACCAGTTGGGTACTCACCTGAAAACCGATGACTCACTTTCCTGCCATAGGATAACATTGACTGGTTGGGAGTCCATGAAATCGTAACTGGCACTTACTTACTTGGGGAAAGAGAAGGAGAACCTTGCAGCAGCAGTGGGAGAGCTGAGCGCAGGAGCGCAGGAGCGTGAGGAGACAGCCGACCTCGGCGTTTTGCCGCCACCAGCCACCACCAGACGCGCCGCCGCCCCGGGACTACAGATCCCAGCAGCCTTTGCGGCGGCGCGTTCCCTGACGCAACCAGAGCGCCAGGAGGGGCCTTTAAGATCCAGAGCCCTCGGTAGAGCGGGTGGGAGTCCATGAAATCGTAACTGGCACTTACTTACTTGGGGAAAGAGAAGGAGAACCTTGCAGCAGCAGTGGGAGAGCTGAGCGCAGGAGCGTGAGGAGACAGCCGACCTCGGCGTTTTGCCGCCACCAGCCACCACCAGACGGGCCGCCGCCCCGGGACTACAGATCCCGGCAGCCTTTGCGGCAGCGCGTTCCCTGACGCAACCAGAGCGCCAGGAGGGGCCTTTAAGATCCAGAGCCCTCAGAGTCGCGAGACGCGTGCGGGACGCCCGGGGCTAAGCCCGGGCAAAGGGCGGGCCCTCTACGGCCCTCATCGGCCAGAAGAGGCTGGGCTGGGGCACTCCCCTTGTCAAGTGTACAGGACATAAGGTATTTGAGCATACAGCATTTTATTACAAGTAGACTAAAAAGTTGACGTTGTGGAGTCATTAGTGGGAGTGCAAACCAGTATGAGAAATCAGTCCAAGCACAAAAGGATGCCGACACTAAGGTCACATTCTAAAGCACAATATAAGGATGCCCCCCAATCCGCTCCAACATTAACGGCTATTGACAGAATGCTCCAGCAGACAATTGGGGCTGTAGCTGATGCCATAGCAAATACGGAGAGAAGGATGTCATTACCGCCAGCCACTGTTATCATCCAAGATACTCAGGAAGGGGTCACGGATATGTCTGTAGTCACGCTGGCGGCTTCAGATGATCCAAATGGTCAAGATATTAGCTTAGATGCTACTTCCTCCTCCTTTGTGGATCTTCTGTGTGCACAGGTTGTCACTGAGAACAAAAAGGAGACACTGAAATTAAGCACAAAAACAGCCAAATCAAACACCATGAAGGCAAAAGGTCCCAAACATTGTTTATATCAGAAGGGGAAAAAAGATCACAGCAAGACTATAAACCATAACTTGGTGGCACCTTTAAATCCACCTACACCGGGAATACCTTGTTGGATTGCTAATATGGTGGCTGACCTAAAAGCCGATTTAGAAGATACCATTACAGCATTAATTAAACCCCTTATATCCAAAATAGATAGATTAACTTCACTAGTAAATAACAAAGGAGTTAGTATAATAAACCAAACAGTAAGACAGGAAGGCACAGTGCCAAAAGTAACACAGGATAGGGGTTTGCCCAAAACACAAATACAATCGAAGGAAAAGGTAACACCAATATCTGATTTGCCATCAAGCGAAATAACGAGGGAGAAAAGTACGAATGTACAGTGTGCACATAATCTACCTAAAACTCTGAATCCTATTAGTACTAATGATGCAATAAAGGGCCCAACAAAACTACAAGCTACAGTCCAGACAGCAAATGGAAACAGTACGCAAAGCTTGAATGAGAAAATAAACCCTACTGTGCGAATGAATAATGTGGAAAATAAATCTACGGTGATTCACTTTAGGACATTTAATCTTCCCCCGGAAGCTTCACCTTTTACAGTTGTGTTAACAGGAGTTCCACCACTTAGAGAGGGCAAAAGGGAAACACATTTTGAACTAAAAAATAAATGTGTACAGTGGCTTCAGCCAAACCGACCCTTACCCCATAACATATGTGGCGAAATTCTGACAGTAAGGAGGGGGGATTGGATTGGAAAAGGAACCAAAACAATAGGAGGGGATATAATAACTGTGAACTTTAGAGACACTGCAGCAGTTAATTACATATGCAATGTACCTCCGAGCAATTCCAAAACACAAATCCACCCCGTTCACTTATCATATTTTTATCCATATACACAACAAAGACCTTTACAGAGATTCAGAACCCCAGTGAACAGGGCGCACCAGATGGATTTTTTGCAGAGACCACCCCAATGGCAAATGTCTCACCAAACAGCAACCTCAACCTATGCTGATCATTCTCTATCCCAGTATGCGCACTGGAATAGATTTAGTGCACTAGTAGAGGTCGATTGACACATAAAGGATGAACCCGGTGCCCTGGAAACACAGACAGGATCTGAGGGGAAAGGATCAAGTGTACTAGAGCCTGGAACATCTGATGGTATTGGACATAATAATGTAAAGGGCATTAATGAAAAGAACTGTAATTCACAAAAAGGAAGAAACGAAAGTAAGGACCAGTTAACTCAAGAAAAAACCCAAATACTAAATATAAATATTAGTGATACCAGCCCTGAATTAGGTACCTTTGAACTAGTTATGGGAATAGATCATGACTCGATGGACCCAAAAATTCAATGTATAGGGGGAAATAATGAACACATTGAAATTCTATCATGGAACATTGCTGGATTAGCAGCCAAATTTGATTCCCAGGATTGGCATAATTACATTACCAAATTCCAAATCATATGCCTACAAGAAACATGGGCTGTTGACTCCAATCCTTATAATCTAGATGGGTACAAATGTTTTGCAGTCCCGGCTATAAACTCGCCATCAGGGAGAGCAAGGGGAGGATTAATAATGTATGTTAACCTCCATATTCAGGGCATATGGTCTTGTCATAATTGGGACTCACATAATATCCAAGTTGTAGGGTATCATTTTAAAAATTTTCATCTTATCTTTTTAAATTGGTACAATGCCGTTGGTTTAACGGGGAAGGAGTCCGTTGTTAGAGAACTGGACACCTGTTTAGAAAAGTTGAGTTGTGTAAATAAGACACCAATTGCCCCAAATATAATACTTTTGGGGGATTTTAATTGTCATCTCTGTGATAATTTAAAACCGTTTAACAGAGATTGGTCGAGATGTACTATATCGAAAGGGCCACACTTCGCTCATGTAGCGGAAGGATGGGAACTAGAGAAAATAGCGAAAAGATACGACTTGGCTCATACCTTAGACCTCGTTAAGCTGGGGGAAAGATCTGAACCCAACTTTTAGAGGCAGAGGTTGCCAGTCGTATATTGATTTCATCCTGGTTTCATCCCCACTAAAGAAAAATATTACTAACATGGCGATAGATATTAGTATTTTTAGCGATCATAACCCCCTCACTATCTCATTAAAAGGGCCAGTTTTTAAAAAGTCCATCAAGAGATCAGACATTATGGAAAAAGTAGTGGATCAGGGCAGAAGAATTAAATGGGCCAAGATCGATGGTGACAAATTTGATAAAAAACTGATAATGGTGAGTCGGATCGCCATAAATGTATGCCTCGATCCTCTCGTGGAAGGAACACTACTGGTTAGAGCGTTTGAAGAAATTGCCCATCACGTAGATAAACTCCTGAGGTCATCAAAAAATAATATTGTTCCATCAACTCCACGTTGGTTTGACTTTGTTTGCACCAAGGCGCATAAAACATTGAAACTCAGCCTGAATGCTAGACCCAGAAACAAGCAGATAATAGCCCAAAATAGACTTGCATATAAAAAAGCATTGAATACACGGAAAAAGACCTTACAAAATAAAGCCTGGGAGGACCTAAGGGAAGCTGCTGAAAAGCGGGATACGTCAGCCTTTTGGAAAGTCATCAATACTCCATGTTTTAAGGACCAAGGAGCTCCAAAAATAACAAACAATATCCTGCCTGAACAATGGCAGACTCATTTCCAAAGCCTTTATAACCACACAGGGCATTTAGTCGAAGGGGAAGGATCAAGATCAAGACTAAGGTTAGGAAATTGTACAAAATTGGACTTTTCGTTGGAAGAAGTTAGATCTGCTATATCTGGGCTTAGTAAGAACAAAGCACCTGGCCCCGATGGAATACCCCCTGATCTTTATATTAGCAACATAGATCTATGGGCACCTCTGCTTGCGAGAGTCCTGAACGAGGCAGTGGTGGCAGGACTGCCTCGCTCTTGGTCAACTGCAGCTATAGTGCCGATCTACAAAAAGGGGAAGTATGATGACCCACAATGTTACCGCCCCATATCACTCATCGATGTTACAGCAAAAGTGTTGGGACGTGTCATCTTACATCGTTTGCAGGAATGGGCTGAGTCGCATCAGGTTTTATCAGATGTACAATATGGTTTCAGGGAGGGCAGATCCACCACTGATCAATGTTTAAATCTATATCTTCTGGCAGCAAAATATACCATCGCCGGGAGCGGAAATATATACATGGGGTTCATGGACCTTTCCGCGGCCTTTGATCGCGTAAATAGAGAGAAACTTTGGTCACTACTGTTACTTCTAGGAGTGGAACAACCCCTGGTTGATATCTTAAAAAATTTACACTGGAACACATCTGCAAGTGTAAGATACAACCAAGAAGGAAGCAAAACGGATTCTTTTGTATGTACCAGTGGCGTGAGGCAAGGCTGCATTTTAGCCCCATTCCTGTTCTCCATTTACATAAATCTCCTAGAAAAGGAACTACTCAAGTTACAGGTAGACTCCCCCCAAATCGGCCACCGTGCGGTGCCGGTATTATTATATGCCGACGACGCAGTACTACTAGCCAGAACTCCCCGGGGGCTACAGAAGTTGATTGATGGTTTTGTTGATTTTATGGCCCAATTAGATCTTTCAACCAACTTGGAAAAATCTTACATTATGGTAACCGGTCCCAAGAAAAAAGGGAAAACTATCTACCACATTGGCTCACACGAAATTGGGCAGGTCAAAACTTTCTCCTATCTAGGGGTATTATTTGACAATCAGCTGACTTTTAAACCCCTGGTGGAGAAACATGCAACTAAACTGGAGCTATTATGGGGTATGGGAGGCGATTGGGCAGATGGTCCCCAGAGCAGATATTAAATCTTTACAGATCAATATGCAGTGCTAAGGTCACCTATGGTGCAGAAGTTTGGGGCTTCATTGATAAAAAACTGCAACCAATACAGGTGGAAGAAAATACATTTCTGAGAAGAATTCTTAAAGTGCCCCAAAGTGTGCCGGCCCTCATTATTCATGAGGAAGTGGGAGAGCTGTACATTGAAGATCGGATTAGAAGTAAACCACTTTTAGCCTGGGTCAAAATCTGGACTAATCCGGATGCATCCTTCACAAGACAAATTATAAAAGACTGCCTTAAACGGGAAAAATGGCCCCATATACCGTGGTTGAAGTATATTAAGGACTCGATGGATGACATTAACTGCACAAATTTCTTTGTAGATCCAGAATCCCTTAACATTGAGAATAAAATAATGGTCCAAAATTTTTTTTTAGAACATTTAAGCGCGATTAGGGCAGAGAGGGAAAAACGAAAGCCCACTGTTCTTGCTTATTTCCACCTAACAGTGAAACAAGGACTAGAACCATACTTGAGGGTTATGTTTAACGCACAGGATCGTTATTATATGACCCGTTTTAGACTGAACATGCTCCATCACTTATTTTCGGTCCCCTCTGGTTTTAGCCTTACAGTGGAGGAGAAGGGTACCTGCGGCTGCAACTCTAGGTCTCCGCAGGATACCCTTCACTTTGTTTTACTCTGCCCCAAGGCGTAAGTTTTTAGTAGGGATTCTGAAAGAAACAAAACTTAGACAAGCTAAAAAGGCCTTGAGATTTTTGCAGGAAGCCCCAGATGCCACACACTGTTTTGTATTGTGAATTTTATTTGAGTTGCACTACGGTTAAGGAATACAAGAGAAGAACGTTGATTTTAATAATATTTTAAATTTTTTGGGTAAACCCCTCTTTTTTAAACTAATGAAATATGTGTTTTATGTGAAAAATCAAATCAATTATTTTTAAGTGTATATTGTGTATGTGCTTTTATGGTGTCTTTTTAAGTACCGAATAAAGATTATTGATGATGATGATGATGACTGGTTTGACTCGAAATTTCTTCAAAGTGTGAAGTTTTGAAACTTTAAAATATTAATCTAAAATCAGCCGAATAACGAATTTCGAATTACTCACCTGGGGTCAGGAGAGAAGCCAGTACTGTACCTTGTAGCCCAGTACTGAACCGCAAAAGTAATCACAACCGTGTTTGCTAGTAATCTAAATTTCTGCCATAGGAAACCATTGACTGTTTTTCTGTGAAAACTCTTTTGTATGAAGTTTTGAAATGTTAAAATATTCATCTAAAATCAGCCGAATATCGAAATCCGAAGTACTCACCTGTAATCAGGAGAGAAGTCAGTGCTGTATCTTTTAGCCCAGTATTGAACCGCAAAAGTAATCTCAACCGTGTTTGCTAGTAATCTAAATTTCTGCCATAGGAAACCATTGACTGTTTTTCTGTGAAAATTCTTTGAAGTGTGAAGTTTTGAAATGTTAAAATATTCATCTAAAATGAGCCGAATATCGAAATCCGAAGTACTCATCTGTAATCAGGAGAGAAGCCAGGGCTGTATCTCTTAGCCCAGTAACGAGCTCCTGGCTTAGTATGCTAAAGGCCACCCCTCTGAACATGGTGAAGAGCAGACAGAAGGGGGGAAGGTGTCTGAGGAGGAGGATAATTCCTCCCCATCATCTTTAGGGAGGAAAGGGCCCCCATACCCTTGTACTCCAGAATCAGGACCTGGGAACCGTGGGACCACACAGGTGGACCGGTTACCAAAGAGTTCACTGGGGGAGCACCCAGTGAGGGGGACAGCTTTTTAGCAAAGCTGGCCAAAACAGTGGATCTAGAGTCCAGACTCTTGGCTCTAGAGAAAGAAAGAAAAGAGATGGGTTTAGCACCCATCAAGGCTGGCAGCAAAATCCCCAAAGGGATTCTTCCTAAATTTGAGGAAGGTGATGACATCGCCAAGTGGTTCACAGCCTTTGAGAGGGCTTGTGAAATAAGAAGAGTAAAGAAACATCTCTGGGGGGGGGCACTCCTCTGGGAATTGTTCTCTGATAACTGCAGAGACAGGCTTCTGACCCTCTCTGGGCCAGATGCAGGGTCATGTGCAGTGCTCATGAAGAGCACTCTGATTGAGGGATTTTGACTCACCATTGAGGAGTACAGAATTAGATTCAGGGGGCTCACAAAACCCAGAACCAATCCTGGATTGATTTTGTATACTACTCAGTAAAGACACTGGATGGCTGCTTAACTGGAAGCAATGTGCATGACTTTAATGGAATTTACAACCTGTTTATGAAGGTACACATCTTAAGTAACTGCATTGATGAAAAGTTGCATCAGTATCTACTAGACCTGGGTCCACTTTCTCCCCAAGAATTGGGAAAGAAGGCAGACCATTGGGTCAAAAAAAGGGTAACTAGGACGTCCACTGGGGGTGACCAAAAGAAAGGGGTCACAAATCCTCCCCAGAAGAAGGATAGTGAACCCCTTAAAGAGAAAAGTAGGGAGTCCCAGGTAGCCCCCCAAAAACCTATCCAGGAGGGTAGGCCCAAAGACACCACACAAGCCAAACCAGGGTACCAAGGTAGGAATTGGGATCCCAACAGAATATGGTGTCACAACTGTCAGAAGACAGAACACCACACCAAGGTCCCTAGCTGTCCTAAGAACTAGGGGCCCGATGTAGGTCAGTCGGTAACGGCCGAAAATCGGTATTTTCGGCCGTTACCGATCGGTAAATAGGTGATTGGCATGTAGGGGGCTTTATTTTACCGAATCGGTAAAATTACCGATTCGGTAATTTTACCGGTTCGGTAAAATAAAAAATCGGTAAATATACCGAATCTGAGCCACCCATATGTAGGTGGGACTCTTCAGAGTCCCAGGAGCCTTACCAAATCGGTATTTTACCATCAAATAAATTTGATGGTAAAATACCGATTCCGGTGTGCATGCACATGTGTGCATGCACACCTATGCCATGTGACAGGCAGACCTGCCCTTAGGGCATGTATGCCTGCCACATGGCACCCGAGCCTGTTTTGGGGGTGCCAGAGGGTGTCAAAGTGACACCCCCTGCACCCTTGTGGAAATCTGTATTTACCGATTCGGTAAATACCGAATCGGTAATGCCCATTCATTCCTATGGGCTTCATAGCCCATAGGAATGAATGGGCATTACCGATTCGGTATTTACCGAATCGGTAAATACCGAAATCATCCGATTCAGTATTCCAGCACATCTGGAATACCTACATGTCGACCCCATAGATTTACCGATTTTTAATTACCGAATCGGTAAAATTCGGTAATTTAAAATCGGTAAATCTATTTCACCTACATCTGGCCCAAGGTCCATAGTACAACTCCAGGGGTGACTAGTATAGTCCCAGGGGTTGCCAGTGTAGCATGGCAGGATAGGTCCTCAGAGGAGGAAGTACTCATAGCCTTCAACTGGAGAATGGGTCAAGAGGGCGAGCTGGAGATCCCAGAGGGGAGTAGACACTTCCACCACCTACTGGTGAATGGAGTCCCAGCCATTGCCCTGACAGATACTTGTGCCAGTCACACTGTGGTACATGACAGATTGGTACTACCTCACCAGTACGTCCCTGGAAAAACAAAAAGAATAAGGGCTGTCCCAGGGGGAGTTACTGTTAGGCCTGTGGCTATAGTGCCCCTAGTCGTAGCCGGGTCCCTTAGATGGAGAAAGGTGGTAGTCAGTAAAGACCTTCCCCTTGATTGTCTCCTGGGGAGTAACCACTTAGAGGTGGATCTGAGCCAAAGAGAGGCACTGGCCCAATGCCAGGCCTCACCCCAGAAACGTAGGGGGGCCCCACCTGCAGTCAGTGCAGCTGAGCCCCAAAAGAGAAACAAAGAACAAGATAGGAAAGGTGGGCAACTGTTAGCCACAGTTCCAGAGGGACAGGGAGATTCCATCCCAGTGAGGGAAAACTCCAAAAGTGGCCCTGGTAAAGCCCCCCCCTAGCCAACCCAAAGACCTGACTAGTCTGGCAACTATCCAGCCCGAGTTGGTGGCTCCTCAGCTGGCAGAACAAAGGGTGGAAGAAGGGTGTTCACTACCAAGTGTGGTGACCCCCCACCCTAAAACAACAGGCAGACAGACAGGACCCAAAGAGACCTGTAAAATAGCCCCTTCACTTGCCAGTCAGGAGCTAAAGGTGTGGTTCTGGGCACTGACAACTGTCAGCAGCCTCTGCTGGGTGTTATCCTTCATGGCATCCCTATCCATGGCATGGTGGCCTAACCCCCTGCCAAAAAGTAAGCTACACCCCCTGACCCTATTTGTCATGGTGGGGTTGCTCAAACTGTGGGTAGCCTCTGTGGGTAAGCTGGGCCTTCCCCTGGCAACGTAGACTTTACAGAGGTAGGCACCTCTGGACCCAAAATAAAAAGATGGGATGAAGACACTAAAGAGCAAGGAGAGGAGCTTTGGGAATTAGGTCCTGAAAATGATAAGGTGGGCCAGCTCCCCAAAGGGACTGACCTGGACCTGGACCGAAAGATATAAGGCAGAGTAGGCCCTGCAACTTTTCACTTCCCCAACTCTTCTTCGCCTGAAATACTAGAGAGACTCTCCCAGCATTGGCTGAGTCTCCTGGCCTTTGGCCTTTGGGCTGGGGGGGGGGGGAGGCTTGTGTGAGAAAGTGAGTTTCTGTTGCAGGACCCCGCACTTTTTACATGATACCTGATGCACTTTTCCTTGGTGTGCCCTGGGTCCCTGCCAATCAGGTACCCAGGGCCCGTGTTCCTGCCCTAAAAACTATACTAAAGCCTAAACCCAATTCGCATATCTGGCCACATGTCAGCCCCTAGTAAATGGTACCCTAGGTACCCAGGTCATTATGACCAGAGAAGACCCCTAAGGGCTGCAGAACTTATTGTGCCACCCTTAGGGGCCCTGTACCTTGATACCCACACACTGCCTGTGCAGGCTGAGTGTCTAGGTGCAGAACCAAGCAAAGAGTCGACATGGCACACATCCCTGTGTGCCCTGCCCACAAACTCACTGCCCTGGCATACATCAGCCACCCCTCTAGCTGGGTGCCCTATGCCAGTGGTGTGGGCACAGGTGCCTGAACCCTGTGCCCCTACAGTACCCATTCCTGGGCACTGTAAGTGCAGTGATACCATTAAGAGTATATGGTGCTGGGAGGTTGTCATTACGAACTCCACAGTACCATCATGGCTACACTGAACAATGACAAGTTTGATATCAAACTTCTCAGCACATTAAACCCACACTGATGCCAGTGTGGAATTTATTGTAAAATGCACTACAGAGGGCATCTTAGAGATGCCTCAAAGAAAAGGGGGTTGGATTGCGCACTACCACTTTTAGATCAGAATGAAAGGTTGTGGTGTGCTTCAAAGATATCACCCCCTGACAAGAGGCGTTGCAATACTAGTAATGTCCGCAGCACTTAGGATAAGTGCTAACTCTCTGAGCACAACCTTTAGAAAACGAAAAACGTTTTATGGATGATTGGCAATCAAATTCAATTCCATATTGTAGTGCATTACTTCTTTATTTATTCATTGTTGTTTGTCACATGAATAATTTCATATTCCACGTTAAACTTTTGGTGAATTCATCGTCACCCAATGCATTTCGGACCAGTGGTCCTTCATCAGGGGTGTTCTGCAAATAAATAAATATAAACATGATGTATGTCTGATCCCTTGAGAAATGCATAATATATATAAATCACAACATCACTTGAAACTGTCTGATAAGTTTGTGCATAAGTAAAAAAAACATAAGTTAATGCATCAATAGAAAGTACCGAACACAAAATATATGGTAACTGAAAACGGGCACAATAGTTACTATAATCATTCAATGTTGTTCAAAAGGTGAACCTTCGTGAGGATATAGCGTGCTGGTGGAAAGGTCACTCGAATAAACAAAGAGTGCAGCTGTTATAAAACGGATTGTGAGCCATGTGATATAACAGTCGGTTTCAGTGACTTTAAAAACGCGAAGCGCGCATTAACTCCTCTAAATAGCGTAACCAGCCGAATGGTAGAATGGTCCAAGATATTGGAGGATATCACCATTCAATTAGACAAGCACACTAAAGAAATCAATGAGCACAAGATACGCAAGTATCGCAGAGATACAATTGACTATAAGCTGGGGGAAGTGTACTCCTGGGCTGAAGTGTACGCCAGGAGACGCCAAAATAAACCACCAAGAACAAACACCGACACTGAAACATCTTCATCTGAAGGGGAATCACGTTCAGATACTAGGAACCTAAATCAGCAACAACCTTCGACAAGCACTGAATCTTCTACACTTACTGCGGTTCGTTTTTTAGAGGAAGGATCAAGAGAAAGAGACGACCCCGGAGGAGCAAGGTCAAAAGAAAAGGAAAAGGAGAAAGAGAAGGAACGAGACGTAAGGAATACAACACTCAATCAGAGAGTGGAGAAACCGAAGAAGAGACAAACTTAGTAGTGAACATTTCATCATGCACTCTCTCAGAACAAGAAAGGTCGGTATTACAGAAAGGCACTTCCTTTGTGCCCACCAGCCATACAAATGAATTGGAGTTGGAGATTAGCTTATTCAAATTCATGCGGAATCTCCGCTTAAGACATTTTTTTGACAACATTGTGCCCACATCTGATACCACCCAAGTTGACCAACTCAGAGGATTACGTACCAGAAGTACTTTCATGGCACCAGTAAGTCACAAATCTTTTGACATCTTTGAGAATCTAGTTAGAAATGACATCTCCGGATTCAACTACCAACGCAAGAAAAAATACACCAACATGACCAATAAGGATTTTGCAATTTTGAGGAATTTAGCTAACAATGATGACGTTACTTACCAGCAAGCCGACAAGGGAGGAGCTTTGGTCCTCATGGACACTGCATTTTACCGTGAACGAGTACAGGAACATCTGTCTGATACTAACACGTACAAAGCCATACAATGCAATCCCACAAGCCAATATACGGACATTTTACTCACCATCTTGTCTACCGCCCATGACAATGGCATCATTAATCAAAAAACCAAACAGTATTTGACTCCTAACAACCCTAAAACTCCTAGCATATATATGCTTCCAAAAATTCATAAGCACATAGCACGACCACCCTTCAGACCTATTGTTTCTACCAGGGGGAGTATACACGAAGGCACTGGTACATTTATTGACAGGTACTTGCAGCCATTGATACAGCTATCACGCACATATGTTAAGGACACCACCGATTTTTTGCTCCAAATACAGAATGTCGCATTTGAGGAGAATGACCCATTCTGGCTGTGTTCTATAGATGTGAAGTCACTATATACCAGCATACCACACGATCTTGGTATGGAGGCAATTGAGGAAATTTTGATACATTCTGACTTAGATGGAGATTTCCAAGTATTCATTATGCAACTCATGCACTTCACACTATATCAGAGTTATTTCATGTGGGAGGATCAATGTTACATTCAATTGTCAGGGACATCTATGGGCAATTGTGCGGCACCTGTCTACGCCAACGCGTTCATGAAGTACTTTGAGGAGAACAACATCTTGAACCAGACCCCTTGGTGTGCACATGCCAAGGTATTCCTGAGGTACATAGACGACATTTTTGTTCTTTGGCAGGGAGATCAAATCTCTTTGACAACAGCACTCGCACAACTCAATCAGATCAATGAACGGATTCAATTCACCTTTGAAACCAGTCAAGAGGCCATAACTTTTTTGGATGTCAGGGTCACCAGAGCAAAGAACCATTTGGAAACGAATTTATTCAGGAAGGCGACAGATAAAAACAACACACTGCATTACAAATCCTTTCACCAATCATCACTGAAAAACCATCTACCGTTCTCGCAACTTCTTCGTGTTAAACGAATCGTATCTGATCCAACAAAATTTGAGACACAAGCTAATGATATGATCAAACGCTTTGAAACGAGGAGTTATCCCCACAACATTTTGAGCAATGTCAAAGAACGTTGTGAAAAATTAAAACGTGAAGACACATTAGAAACAAAGCAGAAAGACAATACCACGAGACCTGTGGTTGTTTCTAAATTTTCAGTTGTTTCCAAATTTTACAAGGCATCAATACTTAAACACTGGCCAATCATCAGCACTGAGTCAGATTTCAAACAACTTTTTCTTGAACAACCTTTATTTGCTTACAAAAGGGGCAGAAATTTAAAAGAGATCATTAAGCAACCGAAACAATCCACTACCACCACGTTCAAAGGCAACCAACCATGTCTCAACTGCAAGAACTGTAACAATTTGATGAAAGGATCTGTCTTGAAACATCCAATGAAAGGCACCGACATTAAATTAAAACTGAATGCGACGTGCGACACTGAAAATGTGATTTATATTGTCAAATGCCCATGCGGATTAGTATATACAGGGAAAACCTCACGAAAGTTGAAAACACGCATCAATGAACATAAAAGCAATATAAGGACTGAAAACACTAAATCCAGTTTGGCGACACACTTCAAAGACAAAAGACACAACATCAGCCAATTGAGATTCGCTGCAGTTGAAGTGGTGACAAAGCGAGAAGATCGGGACAATAACAAACGTGAAAATCACTGGATCAAATTTTTGCAATCCACCAAACCCTTTGGTTTAAATGATTGCATGGAATTTTTATGTTATTTGTAACTATCAGCATAATTTTTTTGAAAGTTTCACATTATCACTAGGTCGACTGTCTTCACTGTGCATTTAGTTATTTTTAATTATTTTTATGACAACAATGACACACACGCATGGTCCCGTTTCATCACGCATTATTTCAGGTTTTTTACCATTATATCATGGCCGCCAAATTCGGCCATTCAAATTGTGTCGTCTCTCTATACGCACGGCTTTAGAGGAGTGAACATCCGTATATACTCTAACACACACACGGCTTCTAACATATGAAACAGACGCGCGAGTCCACGCCATACTATCGGTAAGCCTTGCATTCATTCAACGCGCACAACCCCATGCACCTTTAATCTAAGCATTTTTTGCCATTTTTGAATTGTAGTATAGTTATTACGAACACTGGGAAGTGATTGAATAGACACTGCGTTAACCGGCTGGTTACGCTATTTAGAGGAGTTAATGCGCGCTTCACGTTTTTAAAGTCACTGAAACCGACTGTTATATCACATGGCTCACAATCCGTTTTATAACAGCTGCACTCTTTGTTTATTCGAGTGACCTTTCCACCAGCACGCTATATCCTCACGAAGATTCACCTTTTGAACAACATTGAATGATTATAGTAACTATTGTGCCCGTTTTCAGTTACCATATATTTTGTGTTCGGTACTTTCTATTGATGCATTAACTTATGTTTTTTTTACTTATGCACAAACTTATCAGACAGTTTCAAGTGATGTTGTGATTTATATATATTATGCATTTCTCAAGGGATCAGACATACATCATGTTTATATTTATTTATTTGCAGAACACCCCTGATGAAGGACCACTGGTCCGAAATGCATTGGGTGACGATGAATTCACCAAAAGTTTAACGTGGAATATGAAATTATTCATGTGACAAACAACAATGAATAAATAAAGAAGTAATGCACTACAATATGGAATTGAATTTGATTGCCAATCATCCATAAAACGTTTTTCGTTTTCTAAAGGTTGTGCTCAGAGAGTTAGCACTTATCCTAAGTGCTGCGGACATTACTATCTTAGCGATGCCCCCTGAAACCTAACCTACAATCCACGTCTTGTCTGAGAGGCTGCCTAGGCTGCCACACAGCAGATATATTGCTGGACCCCTGGGTGGAGAGCTCCCCGCTCTCCTGGGCCTGCAACAATGTACATCCCGGGACGAGGTGCCAAGCCTCCTCCCCCAGGATGGGCAGGGGAAGCTTCAAAGGCATTCCGCCTTAGTGAGCTTCTCCAGACCACTTGCTGTACTCAGCAACTGGCCCCCACGTGTTCTGACCCCCACTCTGGCGGGAAGATTGACGGGAAAACCTACATCAGAAAGGGGTGTGTGCCAGCCTGTGCCAACTCCACCCCTCAGGTGGGAGAGGCGAGGTGATGCACGACCCCGGGCTCCGGCCATCTTGAAGATGGGGAGCCCTGCCCAATCACAGCTAGGCTCCTGCTCCCCCTCCCACAGGAGAGGAGCAGACTAGGGGGTGTACACACCCCAGGACAGGGACCCTTGCCCTACCTGTAACGCCCCTAAATTTAGTATTTAGGGGCATCCTGAACCTTTTTCCACAGATCCAGATTACGAAACAAGAAAGAACTTCAAGGAACACAAACACCTGTTGTGCAGCTGCTAAAAAGAGGAAGACACCAACTTATTTGACCCCAGCCCTACCGGCCTGTCGATCCTCGATCCTGCTCCTGTTAAACCGCAGCATCTCCAGTGGTCAGCGACCTCAAAAACCCCGGAGGACCTGACTGGCTTGTGACTCTGACTACCTGGGTCTCCCACGAGCAGTAGTACTGCTCAAAGCAAGTAACAAGCCCTGGCATCAGCCCGGAACCGGGAACACTGCACACTCTGCACCCTCAAAACGGGCCTGTGCCGGAGTGAATCAAGACCCTGAGGACGTCCCCCCAGCGATTCTGACCTGGAATCCAGTGCCCAAGGACCCTCCTCGATGACCCCACGACGCCTGTAGGCTCAGGACAAAGGACCCCTCCGACCGCGACCAGCAGGGGGTAAGATTTCCCGACCTCAAAAGACAACCCTCCCCCGGCCCCCCACGGCCGCCTGTGCCCAACTCCTGGATGCCTACCTATCCTCCAAGCTCCCCTCGAAGTGTTGGTCGCTCCAGAAGATCCACCGACCCCGAGCCTGCAGCCTTTGTTCGTTTTCAAGATCCTCATTGAATAACATTGAGCGCCCGACGGCTCAAAAGCACTCTGCACCCCGCCGCCCGAGTGCCCCTGGGAGTGCAACCTTTGTCCTATCCTACTTCCCCATTTGCCCTGAGCAAGTGACCAGGAGCCCAGCTCCCACAGCCGTGTGGCCTGCTAACCAGCAGCCACCAACCCAAGGCCCCCTGCCTCCTATTGGACAACATTGGGCCTAACTACCTGCACCCGGCCGCCCCTGTGCCGCTGAGGGTGTACCGACTGTACTTACCTGATCCTGGGGGACCCCTGAGTCTATGCCCGGAACCTTAACTTCACCAGTTGGGTTCTCACCTGAAAACCGATGACTCACTTTCCTGCCATAGGATAACATTGACTGGTTTGACTCGAAATTTCTTCAAAGTGTGAAGTTTTGAAACTTTAAAATATTTATCTAAAATCAGCCGAATAACGAATTTCGAATTACACACCTGTGATCAGGAGAGAAGCCAGTACTGTACCTTGTATCCCAGTACTGAACCGCAAAAGTAATCACAACCGTGTTTGCTAGTAATCTAAATTTCTGACATAGGAAACCATTGACTTTTTTTCTGTGAAAATTCTTTTAAGTGTGAAGTTTTGAAATGTTAAAATATTCATCTAAAATCAGCCGAATATCGAAATCCGAAGTACTCACCTGTAATCAGGAGAGAAGCCAGTGCTGTATCTTTTAGCCCAGTACTGAACCGCAAAAGTAATCACAACCGTGGCTACTCGTAATCTAAATTTCGTCTATAGGAAACCATTGACTGTTTTCCTGTGAAATTTCTTCTGTCTACTTTTGAAAGTTACAAATCTTCCTTAAAAATCGTACCAACTACTAAAACTTAATTACTTACCTGTCTTAGGTAGAGACCCCAGTGCTGAACCTAGGAGTCCAGTACTGGATTACAAAAGTAACGAGAACCTACTTTACCTGTGCTTTGAATTTCCTTCCATTGGATAACATTGCTGGTTTTGCACTAAAAACATTTTAAGTGTCAACTTTTAAAATACCTTTATATTCTTTAGAAATCATTGCAATAACTAAAACGTTTTTACTAAACTGTTTTCAGCTTAGACCCTAGGACTGAATCTAGGGTCCAGTTATGAAGTTACAAAAGTAATCTATAAAGTAATCAATTGCATTTATGTAGAAAAACCCATTGAGCTCAATGTTAAATTGTGTTTAGAATTGTGTTGCCTACTGCAACCATTGTACCTATTGTGCTTACAAAGTTTATTGCCTCTTTGCAAAGTAATTACACGAGAGTACTCATGTCGAGAAAAGTATATTTTGATACCTGTTGTTTCTAAAAATAAAACAACTATATCTTTGGATATAAAAACAATTGGCCTAGAGTTCAGTTCTTGAGTGTGTGAAACCTTTTGCTGACTGAGTGTGTGCAACAAATGCTTTACACTGTCCTCTGGTACTGCCTTACTGCTCGATCAAGCTACCACTTTAGAGAGTAAGGTCAGACCTGACTTTAACCTCTGTTATACCTCTGGGGATTGTGGACTCTATACGCAATGTACCTTACTTTAGTCCAGTACATATATAGCCACTTCCTCACACCTTGGACCCCTTTATTAGCCATTAACCATTTTCCTGACTTCAGCCATCTGAGTTTCTCAAACCCTTTCCGCCAACCTTCATAGAGAACACTCATTTTCACTCATCCACCTTTAAACTCCTCTGCCTAGTTCCAGTCCCTATGCCCTCAGATCTACCCTCAGACTACTGTGCCATGATCAGAACACGTCTTCTGCACACAGAGGTCAGTGTGTAACAGTCCCGGCTTTTTATTCACTTTTGAGTGCTTTGATTTTTCACCATTTACCAGTTCCATATGTGGTCTGAATAGGTGGGAGTTTTGAGAGGTCGGATGTATAGAAAGCATGAATAAGAACCATTTACAAAAGGGCTATCCTAATATATGTGGCCTAGACTCACATAGGTGTCCTCCTGCTCCTGGTCTTCTTCTTTCTCTTCCAGGTCCTTCTGTGCCTGGTTCTCCTCTAAGTCCTGTTCCAAGTCCTCCTTTTCTGGGCTGTGTTCGTCCTCCTGATCCACATCCTGACCCTCGTCTAACTAGTTCTAGTCACCCTCCCTGGTTCAGGGTTCTTGAATCTGGTGTTCCTGGTTGTAGTCCTTCCTGACCGTGGTCCTCCTGCTCGTTGTCATCTTGGACACACATGTCCACTTTATCCTGATCCTCCTGGTTCAGGTCATCCTGCTCTTAGCTGTTCTTAGAAACCCAGCTTTGTCATCATGGCTCCAGTCATCCTGGCCTTCCTTGTTCTGTGGCTCCTTTTCATCCACACCCTGATCCTTCTTGTCCTGGTATGCCAGGTACTGATACTCTGGGCCTTTGTGAATTGAGATTCCTTTTCCCTTTAGTTGTGGTGCCATTGGTCTTCATTGCCCTGGTCCTCTTATTCTCTGTACTATTGGCTCTGATTGCCTGGCCATCTCCTTTTTATTCTCCAGGTCCTGTTCTCCTAGTCTTCCTTACTCTAAGTTTGCCTGTTTGCCTAGCAATGGTCTTCTCATTCCTGGTACTCCCAGTCCATGTTCTCTTCTTAGTTTTGTGCCCACTAGACCTGACCTTTTTGTTTCTGGTCCACCTTGTTTGGGTCTTTGTATGTTCATCCGCTTGGTTCTAGTCCTTTTGGCCAACCTGGTCCTTTAAGTCCCCCTTCTCCTAGCTCTTTCTTTTCTTTCCTGATCCTCTTGACCATCCTCTATTTAACATGATCATTCTGATCCTTCTGAACCTGCTCATCTGATTCCCAGTACATCATTACATGGTCCTGCTGGTCCCTCTGATAAACCAGGCCTCTTATGTCCTGGCCATTTTAGGCCTTGTCCTCCTAGCTGTCTTCCTGCATTAGATAATCCTTGTGCTCCTGTCCCCGTGCCTCATCTTGGTGATCCCTCTGGCACTGCACCCAGTGGTCTGGGCCATCTTTGTCCTGGTTCTTTTTGTTTTGGTCCTTCTGAGCCTCATCATTTCCTGGTCATCTTGGACATCCGGCTCCAGTCCCCTTAGCCTTTCTGGCTCTGGCTGTTCTGGTCCCCCTGATGTTCCTCACCCTGGTACTGCTTCCCTCAGGTCCTTGTCTTTCTGCTCTGCTTGGTACTCTGGGCCCTGTTCCTATGGCCACGGTTCCCCGAGGCACTTGTAAGCCTGTTCCTGGTCCTATTGGTGCTGATCCTACTAATACTCCTTGCTATGGTCCTGTTCCTCATGGTATTCTTGGTACTGACCCCTCATCTTCATTGCTTATTCTGCCCCCTAGGCCTGTTGGCCTGGATCTTGTCTTCTTGGATCTGGTCCTTATCCTCTTGGCGCTGGTCTTCCTGCAACTTGTACTTGTACTGCTAGGCAAACTCATCATGGTCTTTCTTTATCTTGTCCTTCTGGGTCTGGCCATCCTGTTCCTAGCCCTGTGGCCTGGACCTCCAGGCTGTGATCATCCTAGTCCTGATATCCCTGCTCCCTATTCTCCTTTCCTCCTCCCCTGGTCCTGGTACTCAAGGTCCTGATCCTCTTTGCCCCGATCTTCCTTGTCCCTTTAGTTTGTTGTTTCCTGGCCCTCTTAGAACTTTTCTTTCTGACTCTGGCTGCCTGTGTCCTTAATCTCAGATACCTTACACTCCTGCCCAAGGTCATGCTATTCTTGTGTTTCATAGTCTTTGTACTTCTCGAAATTATGTGCGCATTGTCCCTGATCTTCTCAGTCCTGATCCTCATAGTTTTGGTTCTCCTGGACCTGACCTACCTGCTATGTTTATCTTGCTCTCCTTGGGCTTGGTCGTCCTGGTCATGTGTGTCCTATTGTGCTTGTTATCTTAAATTTTACCTTTTAGCAACATGTCCCTTCCTGGTTTCACCAGTCCTGGCCCATCTGGCCCAGTTCCGTTGTAGTCCTCTTGGTCCTAGTTCTCCTCACTGTCAACTTCCTAGCCCTTGTACCGCAGGTCCTTTTTTTAATTTTAATTTTTTAATTTGTTTTTTATTTTTTATAAATATGCAATACAAAAGCAAAAACAGAGTGATTCCAAACAGTGTTACCCCCCACCCTCTAATCTAGAACAAAGAATTTTTACAGCAGCGGGGAAAACCAATTTTCTTAAAACAGTGATCTCGTTTTGACATCCTCAAAAGAAAACACAAAGAGAAGAGCGAATAACCCAACTAACCAGCTGCGAGTTACCAAAGCCACCAACATCCCACACGGCCAAAGACTAAGTATCTCCAAGTCTCCCCCTTTCCCAATTAACGCCACCATAACCCTTTACAGAAACGCCAAAATCATGGTCCAAGCTAACGCCTTCAACCTACACCAATTTGAACTCACCTTTCCCAAGCTGCGAGACTCCATCCTGACCCCAGAAAGACCGGACTCCAATCCTACCCCTAGCCCCCAACTACTTAACTCCGTGGACTCACCCCCCTCCTAGGCAAGATGGCCTCCCCCTAGCCCCCAACTACCCAACTCCGTAGACTCACCCCCCTCCCAGGCAAGATTGCCATCTATCCCACTCCCACCCCCCCAACCACACCTCCCACCCCAAAAACCAGCCCTCTGCCGCACCCACCCAGCCCCCCAAAACATCCTCCCCAATCCCCTTACTCAAACTAACTCGAGCAACCGCCCAACCTACCCCTGACCATCGGACGAAATCAGTCCTGCTCTCTCGAGAAATACCCCACAAAATCCCCCCAACCACCGTCTATCAGAAGACACATGCCTCTCCACTTTACCTAACCCCCAACCCTAAACCCACACCCCAACCTAACCCGCCACCTGACCCCTCCCCTCCCCCTCAACCCAACAACACTCAATGCCCCTGTCGCAACCAACAGCCCCAGTCAGTTACGCCTCCCAAACCCACTCCTCCCCATACCCAGGAGACAATGGAGGTAATAAACGAGCGCCTCACACACATAGAAAAACAACTCAACTCCCTCTTACCTCTGTCCCCGACTAACCTCTCAACCATAACTGAAAACCTGTCCCTACTTCACAGTTAATTCAACACTATCACCCATGCCATCAACAAAATGCTTCTCAGCACCACTGCACCCTCCTCCCCCTCCAAACATCCAATACTCCCCTCCCTCTCAAACACCAGTGAGCCACCTCAACAGCCTAATCTCAAGACGCCCAGCTGGCGCTCCTCCCCTCGCAACTCCCAATCCATCAGACCAAAAAGAACGACCCCTGATATGTCTCTGAGAGAGGCATGGACACTCGCTAAAACCTATGGCCCAGAGAAACCCTAACCCCCTTCTCACATCCAAGTAATCACCGGTATAGGTAGAGACAACCCCCTACCTAGGCCCACTAAATGTCCCTCCCAACGCACAACCATCCCCCAAGTTCCCCCCCTCCAAGCCCACTCCAACAGCGACATGGTAAACTGCATGCTTATAAATTGCAGATCCGCAGCCAAGCACGCTATAGAGCTGGCTGATGCCATACTGTGTAACAACACGTACATTGCGTTCCTCACCGAAACCTGGCTCAATGAAACATTTTACCCGCTCCTTGACCTCCTAGTCCCCCCTGGCTTCTCCATCATTAAAAAAGACAGAATTGACCAACCTGGTGGCGTTATCCACAAGAACAACATCAACATAGCTGAACTCAAAACTCACTCCTTCTCAACCTTCCAATACCTTAACACCATCATAACACGCCCAAACAACAAAACAACAAAAAGCCATCTCATCTACCACCCCCCAGGAAATTCTCCGACATTCAGTGACCAAATCTCAGATCTACTACCTCAGTGTTCCCTAGCAAACTCTGACAACATCATCATGGGTGACTTTAACCTCCCTTGGAACAATGAAAATGACACTGTTATACCGTCCCTAAATGAACTCCTTCTCACAAACGAGCTCACTCAACACTGCAAGGGTCAAACCCACAACAAGGGCTCTACCCTAGATGCTATCATAGCCAGAAACAAAACTATAACCATAAATAACATTCTCCCAATCGACTGGTCAGACCACCACATCATCCTTTTCAGTATCAACCAAACAGTAGCTCCTCCATCAAGTCTCAAATCACCCATCAATAGTCCAGACATTTCAAATACATTCCCCCCTGCCCTTCAAGAAACCATAACATCACTGCTCCCGACCTGTTCGGACAACCTCAACACCGTCAAGCTCACCACTTTGTACAACAAAACAATGACAACTGCCCTTGACCAACTAGCCCCCCTAAAACTTAAAAGAGTTAGAGACATCCCCTCCCGAGCCTAGTTCAATAATGACCTTAAATCCAAACGAAGAAAAGTAAGAGCCGCTGAGAGACTCTGGAGAGGAAACCCATCCACAATCAACCTCTCCCAACTCAGGAAAGAATGCAGTAACTACAAAAAACACACAAGATGTTCGACGGAATGTTGCACAATGGCTAAACATTCCCCCCAGTCACAGATCTGGGTTTAATCCATCGTTATTTTGCTCACCAAGCCACCCCAGTTCAAACATGGCCATATGCAAATCAGTCTTGACCCTGTGCCTCATGGGAACAGTCCAGACCGAACTGCCAAGCCATGTCTTTCCTGGACCGGAATCAAGCATCCTAGGACCAGTTTCTGGCTATCAGCCGTCTTCAGCCAGGATAGCTTGACTCCAGTGGCTTAGTGAGCAAGGGACCCACGTCTGGGCATACCCTTCCCACATAGGGTGAACAGCAAAACAAACAAGATGATAGACGGAATGTTGCACAATGGCTAAACATTCACCCCCAGTCACAGATCTGGGTTTAATCCATCGTTATTTTGCTCACCAAGCCACCCCAGTTCAAACATGGCCATATGCAAATCAGTCTTGACCCTGTGCCTCATGGGAACAGTCCAGACCGAACAGCTGTTGTTTTTGCATTTGTCACCCCGAGTGGAACGGGTATGCTCAGACGTGAGTCCCGTGCTCTCCACGCCACTGGAGTCAAGCTATCCTGGCTGAAGACGGCTGATAGCCAGAAACCGGTCCTAGGATGCTTGATTCCGGTCCATGGAAGACATAGCTTGGCAGTTCGGGCTTGACTGTTCCCATGAGGCACAGGGTCAAGGCTGATTTGCATATGGCCATGTCTGAACTGGGGTGGTGTGGTGAGCAAAAAATCGATGGATGTAGGCCCAAATCTCTGTACTGGGGTGAATGTATGATATTGTTCTGCATTCTGTTCATCAACTGTTGTTTTTGTAACTACAAAAAACACATAATCAAGGAGAAAGCCTCCTTCTCCCGGAACGCACTAGACAAAGCCACAAACCGCCCCAAAGAACTTTCCAACATCATCCAGAGACAGACCTCCAAGCCCACCAAAGCTAACCCACCTGCCTCCAAACTGCATTGTAACAAGCTGGCTAAATTCTTCGATGACAAAATCTCCAATATTGAGCTCTCCTTAGACCACTACCCCCAATCTCAACACAGTAAATCCACACCCCTAATGAAACCTCTCCCATCCCCAGCCCACTACTCGCTCACGGAAGCCGAGACCGCTCTTCCAACAACCCCCAAAGTCACCCCTCACCCTTGCCCTATCCCCTCCCAAGCGGTGGAAAAACTTCAAACCTCTCTCCGAAGAGGACCTTTCTAATGTGATTGCTAACTCCAAACCCTATAAACCACTTCGCAGACCCTTTACCCACCTCCCTAGCCAAGAACCTCAACCTCACCCTAACCCCACTGTGGACAAAGATTATCAACAGCTCTCTAAACAACGGACTGATGTCAGACTGCCTCAAACTAGGCCAAATCACCCCCCTTCTAAAAAAACATGAGGCCGACCCAAATGACCTCAAAAATTTTAGGCCCATCACCAACCTCCCTTTCCTAGCCAAAATCCTGGAGAAATGTGTTCTCTCCCAACTGAACCAACACCTGGAATCTAATAACCTACTCGACTCACATCAATCAGGGTTCAGAAAGGAATGCAGCACAGAAACCGCTATACTGAGCTTTACAGACGACATTCACAACTCTCTTGACTCTAACAAATGCTGCCTACTTGTCCTCCTCGACCTATCAGCTGCTTTTGACACTGTTGATCACAACCTATTCTTAGACGCTCTACAAAAACGCATCGGAGCTGATGGCAATGTCCTAAAATGGTTCTCCTCATTTCTACATAACCGCTCACAACTCATAAAAACCAAAAACTCAAGGTCCGACACCTCCCCCTCAACTCGTGGTGTTCCTCAAGGCTCAGTCCTCTCCCCCCACACTCTTCAACATTTACATGGAACCACTCACTGCCATTCTAAAACAAGCAAGCATCAACTACCATCTCTATGCTGACGACACCCAACTGTACCTCGAAGTCTCTTCCATCAATGACATCCTCTGCCTAAACTCCATTCTTTCAAAAGTAGAACATTGGCTAACTCTCAATCACCTCAAACTCAACCAAGAAAAAACTGAAATTCTTGTCTTCTCAAATCACGAGCAACCCACTCAGATCCAAGAATGGCTAAACAACCTTACCTCTCTAAACTGCAAACTCACTCCAGCAAACTCAGTCAAATCACTAGGGATCTCTCTAGACCCAAGCCTCAACATGAGTTCCCACATCAAATCCACAGCAAAAGGCGCCCTCTACAACCTAAAACTCCTCAACAAAATCAAACCTTTCATACCCCCTAAAGACCTAAAAACTGCAACCCAATCTGTAGTTCTATCCAGACTTGACTATGGTAGCCACTCTAACCGGGACAGCAAGAGCACACACAGCCCCCTTGAGAGCCACTCTAAACACAGCAGCAAGAATGGTCTCAGGGACCAGGAAATTAGACCACATCACCCCTACTTTACAGGCCCTAAAATGGCTACCCATCAAAGCACACTGCACCTTCACAACGGCCTGCCTCACACATAAAGCCTTGCACACAGGCAAACCGGATTACCTTGCAGCTAAACTCACAAAAGCTGGTCAAACAAGAAACCTAAGAAGCTCCAACTCACTCCTCTTAATCCCCCAAAAAGACATAAACAAAAAGCCCTCTCCTGCTCTTTCTCTGGAAATGCCCCAAAAATCTGGAACTCTCTCCCTACTCACATCAGGACGAACCCCCCTTTCACTATCTTCAAGAGACAACTAAAAGAATTTCTCCTCAACTGCCATCTCTATGCATCCGGACAATGACCTCGTTCCTCTTGGTCCCCAATATCCTCGTTGATTCTCACTGTACTTTATTGCTTATGTTTTCACTTTTATGTATGCTGTAAAGCGCTCTGATACCCCCGGGTCTTGTAAGCGCTATATAAAACTCTGAAAATAAAATTTAAAAAAAATAAAGTTATGCAAACATAATGCCAACTATTAAAACAGAAAGCGCTGAAAGCATAAAGGGCCAGTGCATAGCTTGTTTTTGGACCATGAGCATGATAGTGCCATCACTAAAAGACTGTTAGTAATAAAGTGCCTTGTTCGTCTTGTGCAAAAATTGCAGACATAGTATGGCATACAGAATTAATAAAGAACTATGTCTGTAAAGAAAGAACATTTAGACCAAATTTGGTGCAACATACCAAAATTGATAACAAGAGGAAGCCCTAGGAGTTCGTCTGATAGAGCCACCTGGATAGAGGTTCTCAAATGGCTAATCCCTTCTTTTTTTCCCAGATGCCTTTTTTAGCATAAATAGCCTTCTCCAGATTGCATGTTGCTACCAATCGGGTCAACCATTAGGAAAATGTGATGTGGGTCTATCCAGACTGAAGTTATACAATTTTTAAGAATAGTCATAGCCAAAACAATTAATGCCCCCACCGCTCTTTCTGCCAATCCTATCTTGTATACCCAATAAGATATTAGTGGTGGTTAGCAAAATATCACGTGAGAAGACTACCCTTAGGAAGTTCTGTATTTTGTTAAGTAGTGGTTCGAGTTTTATGCAGTTGGAAAACATATGAACAGAGTCAGCACTAAATTCCGCATATCTAGGGCAGAAAGTTTCTTTATCTGTCCCCCATTTTGCGATTCTGCTAGGTGTGATGTACAAGACGAAGCCAGTTTTTAAAAGTGAGCCTGCAATTTGGCGGATAGCAGGTTGCTCTGTTCACCTCGCATATCAAGATAGAAAATATTGTTGGAAGTATCCAATTTTTGTTGCCATTTACTTGCAATCTTATCCATGTCATCAGGCTTTTGGCTATTCCGTGCGGAGTATATAAACCCAATGTGGGGCAAAGTAGGATCATTTAGCTTGTCGATGAGGGTGATTGGGATAAACCCTACAGGCCCACCAGCCTTGCATGCCAAGAAGTCCCTAATGGCAAGGTATTTAACGGCCTCACTGTGGCTCAGGTTGAATTGAGTCCTAAGATAATTAAAGGCCCGAACTTCTTCAGTAGGGATCAAATCTCCTAGTTTTTGTATGCCCGCTGTGTGCCAGTTTTGAAAATA
Organism: Lissotriton helveticus; assembly: GCF_964261635.1. Taxonomy (NCBI): domain Eukaryota; kingdom Metazoa; phylum Chordata; class Amphibia; order Caudata; family Salamandridae; genus Lissotriton; species Lissotriton helveticus. Next base: position 34,316,218 of record NC_136058.1, read on the forward strand.
TGATCTCCCGAAGATTGCAGGCAGGTTAGCATTATTATTTGTAGGGGTATAAAAGTTCAGTCTACCCAAGCCTAAAAGTTTGCATGGATCTAAAAATACCCGAAAAGCGCCCACAAGGTCTTGAATCTAACCCGCTTGTAGTATCCATATTCTAACTGTCACCATAGGCAGCCCGGACGTCAGCCCCAAGTAATAATTCGAAGGGAGACGGGAGCCCTGTTGTTGTTGTGAAAGGTGGTTGTTTATGCAGTAAAATAGTGCAATTCTGCAGGACCGTGGCCCAGTAGTAGAGCTTCAGATTGGGGAGCGCCCACCCCCCTCTTTCCCTAGGAAGGGATAAAAACTTAAAAGATCTCCTTGGCTGAGAGTATGCCCAGACAAATTTAGAAAAAAGTTGTTCAAATCTCTGAAGCGTTATCTTACGGAATTCCAGGGAATAGCCCTAAAAAAATAGAGCAGTTTAGGAAAATAAAATCATCTTAAAGACTTTACACCGCCCCACTATGGTCAGGTGCAGATTATTGATCAGATTAAGTGCTTTCTTAGTTTCGATCGCCAGCGGGTTCAGATTCTCGCTAACTATTAGCTCGATGTCGGCCACGATGTTTACCCCTAAGTATTTAGCCTTTTGAACAACCCAGCTATCTGTCCATGTAATTTCCTTATTTAAGATGATCTATGTCTTTCCTTTGTTTAGTGTTTCAAAACAACAAGGGGGCTCAGAGAAGTCGACCAGGGACCTCGGGAATCAATATTTTAAACAACAGTGGTCCCTAGAACAAGGATTAATTTCTTATATGAATATAGACTCAATTGCAACTATATTTTGGGGACATGTCCAGCTGGACAGAGGTCTAATTTTTACTTGATCAATAATATTAGACAGTTTTAACAAAACAATACATAAAGTGAGACAGAAGCCTGTGTCCTAGTTAGCAATATACAAACAGGGAGGGAGGGAGCCAACAGGGGGTTCACGCACAGCTGACGGTGTGTTACACAAAGAAATGCACAAGGACACAACAAAGCAACAAATCGCAGGTTACACCTTTACACTTTCAATGAACCATTGTTTTGACATGTATAAGGTGCTTTTTAGGTGTCGACGGCGTTTCGATCCATCCATGAGGATATCTGGATCATCATCAGGACGTGAGATACATGCCTAAAATTGTATTAGCCTGTTTATGCTGAGGAGGGAGAACATACAATTAGGGAAGTCACACAAAAAGTTAAAGGGTAAAGGAAACGCTTATTTGAGCTTACTCAGAGAACATACAGTTGGGGAGGATGCATAAAAGGTTAAGAGGTAAAGGAAACGGTTATTTGAACGGACTCAGAGGGCTACATGCTTAGGTGCATTTACATCAGCGTGTTGAACTAAGGAGTGTTTTACAATTAGCAGTGAGCAGGAGGGAGGCACTTAGATACTGGTGCAAGAATAGAGAAAACATGCATCGAGACTAATCATGAGGCAACATGACCAGGTTGCATGGCATAGGTCAGGCGGTTAGGGTACGTTTGGGGGGGGGTGAAGTGTTCATGCAGCAACGGTCGCAAGGATTAAAGGAGTATGGGTACTGGTGCAATAGAGTAGGCCGTGATGTATTTTGTGAAGGATTAAGCGAAAGTTGGCCCGTTGTAGAAAACCATTATCGGTGGCAAAAGGGACACGTGCAAGTTTACGGTGGGCCTGAAGATATCAGTCATAGTCAGTGGTGAGAAGCCCGAAGAATTTTAAGTAGGGCCAATGATACACTACGATAAAAACATTCAGATAGCACAAGATTATGTTCACGCTATGATTCAATAAAAACAGCTAAGTAGACTATGAATTGTACCCATAGTGGGTTAAAATCACAATGCAAACATTACATCCTTAATTGGTTCATACAACAATGCGCCGATTGCGGCGCTGTGAGAGGGTGCCAGGGGAGACCAACATGAGAAATATTCTTGGTCATAAAGGTCAATTGGTGACATAAGGTGTAAATTCTTTTTTAATTAACGGCGCAGTGTCAAGATGATACCAATAGGAGAAAGATTGGTCCAGGTCACCGATGAAAATTGGTGATATAAGGTGTAAGTTACTTTTTAAACAACAGCGCAGTGTCAGATTGTGTGGAGGCAGAGAAAAAAAGGTCTTACCCAAAGATTAAGGGGTTATAAGTACGCTCATGGGCAGAAATTAAGGGGCTGTCCAGCCTGGGGAAGGTGTTCTAGGTAGATAAAAAACGGGTGTTAGGTGAAAGAATACCAGCGAATTGCCTAGTATGTCAGTTAAGCATTGGGGTGCTCACCAGAGTAGTATACAGGGCCAATTTCCAGGGTGCTATGGCGATGGTTTAATCGACGGTGTTTGAGCTGTAGGCTTGGATAGGGCAGGTGTGGAGGGAGCCTAGAAGGGGGTAGAAGGTCAAGACAATTGGTTGTTGGTTAGACCGTCACAAAGCGGGAGGTTCCGAGGCTGGAGCAAAGTAACCCCTTACCGGTGGGATGAGCCGGCGAGAAGCGCTTGATCGCGGGGTCTGTATCCAGGCAGAATCGCGAAGGGAAGGGGTGGAGGCAGGCATTAGTTAATGGGCCGTGGTACAAAATTTAAGATTGCGGGTATGCCAGGATGAAGGAGGTGAATCCGTACCGTTATGGATGAGGCATGGGCCGTTCAATCGCGGCGTCTCATCTGTGTGAATGCACAGTGGGCGGTAGTCGGGAGGGGTTGATTAAGTGGAGGCTTGGGCCTGATTGGTCCTGTGGGTCATGTGGCTCAGAATTCAGTAGTAGAAACTAACGAAGTACTAGTTTGGGTGCCAGCACGGGCGCCATCTTGGAGAGGAGTGGCCATGTGGCTCGGGATTCAGTGATGATAAAGCCAGAAAATAATCCAACCTTGCTAAAGAGAGGTGCGGGGCTGAATAATACATAAAACCTAGATGATTCTGTTTTAAATTAGCCCACACATCGCTAAGCCCATGAGTGTGCATTAAGTTTATTAAGGCCTGATATACTTTTGGCTTCCTGCTCGTATATTTCCACTGGTTGTTAACTCTTCAAATACTAGATAAATTAATATTAAGATCACCACAGATGATAGCTGGGATAGGCCAGTAGGCTAATTCTCCTGAGATCCAGTTGATTACCCCGTAATCATCAGTATTGCTTCCATAGAAGGAAAATAAAAATCAGGCGGTGTACAGCATTCTGCTATGACCCATCTTCCAAGAGAGTCAGATTTCACACGTGTAACTATAAGTGGATGATTCTTTTGGACCACGATCCCTACACCTTTCAACTGCACTCGATGTCCCCCCGATTACTCTATAAGCCAATGAATTCAGAAGATGTCTCTGCAATCCCTCAATGTGGGTTTCCTGGAGGCTAACAATGTCGGCCCCCGGCAAGCACAGCTTCTGTGCCACCTTCTGCCTCTTCTGAGCATCAGTCAAACCGCAGATGTTTACTGATACGATTCTCAGATTATTTATCTTATTCATATTAATGCTTGACCATATTTCCCAAGATTAGACAACAAACAAATTACATATGAAATACAGTCAGAGCAAATATGGGATGTCATGAACTACCCCCTCGTCTGGGCATAAAAAAGTTCATTGTCCTGTTTCCAATGCATAGAAAATTATTTTTCCTTCTCCAAAACACACATGTATATATATATATATATATATAATATATATATATATATATATATATATATATATATATATATATATATATATATATATATATATATATATATATATATATATATATATATATATACATATACATACATATATATATATACATATATATATATATATATATATATATATATATATATATATATACATATATATATACAGAGTCCATGAGAATATCGAATTGTAAATACTTACTTTGAAGTGTACAACCTTACCATGGCCAAATGCAATGATAATACAAGAAGGAACGCCCTGTGGACATTTGAGTCACTGTAAAAAATGTAAAAAACATGTATAGAACAAGTGAAATTGTACTTGTAAATGGCATCAAACTGAATGGATAAGAAAAAGTGCGATCAACATCGCAGATGGCCATGAATTATGAGTACTTTACTATAATAGAATAACATCTAGTTGGGAAAACACCCTCTCCCATCTGTCGGAATATGTATAGAGTTTGTAAATATATAGGTGTAGATTATATACACTGTAAATTATTTACAATGAGTACTTTACTGTGAATTTAATATGTATTTTTTACAAACATAATGAATTACAAAACACCTAAAAAATGGCGAGCATCATTATGCCATTACCTGCAAGCAAGATTGACAGTCTAGACACATAATGGAAATGGAAAAGGGGTTTTTGTACTGCACCTAGCACTTAAAATGGTCTAGACTCCAGGGACTCTATGGTCCAGTGGAAGGCTAGCAGAAGCCGAAACGCGTAGGCCATCCTAATCAATGCACGTTATTTTGCACATGGTGTGTAAATAAAGAACTTTTGTAAAATTCTACCTGTTTGCTGTGCCGTGTCTTCCATCGTGAAGGGCGAAGTGAGGAGATTCTAAGAATCAAGGCTACCGTGACGTAGCCGAAACGCGTCATGCTGGTGACAGAGGAGCAATAAACCACCTTTAAAGAAAATTTGAGCGCTTTCTGTGGTCTGTACCTACGTCTGCGGAGTCGGTGTCTAGAGCCGATTAGTAGGAGTTTGGGAACGGATATATATATATATATATATATATATATATATATATATATATATTTATTCATTGAAAAAACCATAGGTTTCACACACGTTATAGTTAGCAATTAGCATTTAAAAAACCTTAGAAATTCATTGAAAAAACCATAGGTTTCACACGTTACAGTTAGCTGAACATTTCTCTCATACAAAACCTTGAAATTCCTCCGTTATAGTTAGCTCAGCTAACTATAATTGCGCGCCCGCAATGCACTGCTGATGCCGTCACATATTACATCACTCATGACATGGTCAGTGACATCACTCATGACATCACTGATGATATCTCAAATAACATCCCTGATGACATCACTGATGACATCATCCAGTGAATGTGTGTCTTTCTGAAAAATAAATATTTTTTATATATGCTATATCTAAACGTTGATGGAAGAAAAAATGGGTAAATAAGTGTCTAAATGGATGTTTTTTTTGTAAAATGTATTGTATAACTGACTTATTAAGTATATTTAAGTGAATAGGTGTATTAGCGAGTAATCTTTAAATATTTAAATATCTGTATCAGTGTCTCACTTTGTATATAAGTGGCTGCATGGGTTGGTGAGTACCTACATCAATGTGTATATGGGTTATTAGTTGCTTTTGTGAGTACCAAAATGAGTGCCTGTATGGTTCAGTGGGGAGTATTACTTAGCGCACAGATGCATGAATGACTGACTCACTGTTTGTATGTGTTTTGAAGACAGCATGTCTGCAGGACTGTATGGGTGGATGAGTGTGTGTATGGGTGTGTTAGTGAGTGAATGACTGTCTCAATAGTATCTTTATGAGTAACTACATATGTTTTAAACTAGTATATGTGAGTATTGATGTATATAAGTGAGTATATGTCAGAGCGAGAGATTCTAAGAATTCCTGTATAAATAAGTATGAGTTTCTATAAGTGATTGTTTAAGAGAGTATGTGTACGAATCTGTAGAAGTTAGTGTAGTGGTGAGTGTATAGCTATATATGCAAGGAAATGCATATTTGATAGTTTATTTGCATGTGTGATTATGTGTGTGAGTAACTCTAGATGAGTGTCGGTGTATAACAGGATGTATAGGTGTATGAGTACATATGATAAGTGAGTACATGTATGAGTGACTATATAGAATTGTTGGTGAATGAGTGGATGTGTATGTAGATTTTGGAAATACTGAATAGGTTATTCTAACTGGAATTGGTATCTCCATTTTTTTGAAAATTTTAGTTTCTATTTTTGATTGTGTGTATCAAAGGTTATATTACAGTGAGAGGAGGTCTGCCACAAGGATGATGTCATGAGTGATGTCATCAGGGATGTAAGTAAGTAAGTAAGTTTTATTGCATAGTTAATTAAAACCAGTACAAACATTTTGCATTAAAAATTTAAAAAATATAATAGAAAGTTTGATCATTTAAATCAGCATTTCTTTAAAACGTGCAATGGAGGGCCCAAAATAGATATCTGGCAGTCTTTTCCCGGGGCCAGGGCAGCATGCACCCTTTGCAACCTAGTTGCTGTTTGCTTGTTGGTTGTGTTAATGATCGTCGATTTTTGCAGTTTTTGGCAGTCTTTGCTCTATTATAGCCAGGAACTTAACGTATCTGCAGTTCAGTTTGGTATTTGCTGGATTCAAGCAGGCGAGCACCGCTTGCCTTCGTGTGGTAGTCCCTATCTGCTTAAACTGATCCTTTAAGAGCTGTTGGCGGGCTTGTCGAAGCTCTTCGCAGAGGCAGGTCATGTGGAGTATGTCTCCTTTTTCTAGGTTGCAAAGTGGGCAGGCTTCGTGGCTGTTGCTTCTGAGCCATGGTGGAGTGTGTTCTCTACTGGGCAGCACCCCTAGTCTGTGTTTCAAGAACTTCAGTTTGATGGTTTTTGAATAGCCCTGGCTGAAGTATGCTTGTGGTGACAGTGTTTTATACATGTTTAATGTCATCCAAGCATGGTTTCTTTTGGCGAAGGCCGCCTTGTCCTCTAGTAAGGAGAGATGTCTTACGCTTTTCCAGACCAGTTTTTTGAACGGGTTGTGCCCAAGTTGCATATCCCAGATCGCAGATGCTTTGACGGCCCCCAATGCCGCCTTCAGGTAGGAGCGTGTCTGAGATACATCCCTGCTTTGTATATCAAGCCACAGCAGTGAATTTAGTGTGTCAATTCTGGCAGAGCGGAGTTTGTGGCAACAGATGATGTAAGCTCCCTGTCTGGCGAGATCCTGTTTTTGCAAGCCAAACTCCAGCCTTAGTTGTGCGGGCGAGGTGTAGGGCGGGAGCGAAAACATTGTTCTATATGCTTTTGCCTGGGTGGTGTCTAGGTTCCTGGAATCTCTTCCTCGTAGTGCCTCGCTTCCGTAGGAAATAGAGGGGAGTAACTTAGCCTGAATGACTTTCAAGTAAGATGTCAAAGTTGGCCCTGAAAGGGATGTCATTTGAGATGTCATCAGTGATGTCATGAGTGATGTCACTGACCATGTAATGAGTGATGTAATATGTGACGTCATCAGCAGTGCATTGCGAGCGTGCAAGTTATAGTTAGCTGAGCTAACTATAACGGAGGAATTTCAAAGGTTTTGTATAAGAGAAATGTTCAGCTAACTATAGCGTGTGAAACCTATGGTTTTTTCAATGAATTTCTAAGGTTTTTTAAATGCTAATTCCTAACTATAACGTGTGTGAAACCTATGGTTTTTTCGATGAATTTGCAAGGTTTTTTAAATGCTAATTCCTAACTATAACGTGAGTGAAACCTATGGTTTTTCAGTGAATTTCAAAGGTTTTGTAAATGATAATTTATAAATGTATTCATTATTATGTCTTTCTTTTCATACTAATTTCTTATATTTTTAATATACATATTTATATTTATTATATTTTTTAGATTATATTTCATATTCTTATTATAAAATAATAACAAAACTAAATTGCAAAGGAATTTTTGGATTAATAATTGCTTGACGTCGGTTGCAAGTATAACACAGCTCCACCAATGCTCTTGGGGCCCTATGCTCACAATGCTGAATCAATCCTTACACCTGCTTCAAGCATGTGCAAGGTTTTGACGCAGCATAAGCTCAAAAGTGACTGAATGAAATGTTATACATTTCACTCAGTCACTTTTAGGAGGCGTTGCTGCACCCCCTTCTTCACAAGAAATCCTCTACTGGCGCAGCGCTTTACAATGTAATACACCCTCCAGATGCGTCACATTGTTAGTAGCACACACCATGGCACATCTTTTGCACCACCGCTGTGTCACAAAAGTGATGCAACGGCTGTGTAAAAGAGGCACAAGGGGATTGTAAATCCGCCCCTAACACATACAAATTCACCCAGGCAGTTTCACCAGCAGCGCAAATTGAAGCATAGATTTGTAACATATTTATGTACATATGTTACATTCAAGTGCTTCGGACATACTACAGTATACTATAGATAAACACCTTATAGATTTATGCTGTAGCAGTTCCTTATAGTTCTGCACTTTCACATTCTCCATACACCAGTAACATATTCATTCATTCATTTATGAACTACACATTCATTCTGACAAACTTTTACACACTAACATAGAAATATAGTTCTTTCTTTGACCAGTGAAGGTAGTTCTAAAAAGAACTGTTTTTTTTGTTTTTAATTTTTTATGTGTTTTCTCAACAAATTCCAAGCGGAACAAAAGAATGAAAAAAAGAACAACTAATGTCGAGGACAGCAATGATCCTGCATCCTGCGTTTCATCAAGTCTATAGACTTCCCCATAACACAAACGTTTATCGCAATAAATGCATAGAATTTTAACTTTAGCAAAGTCAGAATCAATATGTGGGTGTGGACTGCTTGCTGAAAATCCTGCTGCCGCAGTTGATGTGCTTGGTGTAGCAGCAGGTGGGTTCTCGTGCAACCTCCGCCTTGCAGCTCGAGCAAAGTTCTTGGGGTGCAAATTCTTCACGTGTCGCATCATATTTGCTGTGCCAAAGGAGTATTTTTTACATGGATCACCCCTTGAAAGAGTTGTTTCGCAAATTTTACAGGTTACTTTTGGAGCATTAACCTTTTTTTGACCTTCTGGAAAAGTGAAAAACTTCCAAATTAGAGCTTCTTTCCTCTTCTTTGGACGTTCTTCAGGAATGAAATCTCCCTCTGAAGAACTGCTGCAAGATGACTCCATTGCTCTTATTATTGTGATCTTCCTTCTATTTGAAAAGATCCTCAGAACAAATGCGTCTTCTTAGAAAGTCAAAGTCGAATAATTATAATGGGACGGAACTTTCAACAGTCGCAATAGGAAAAGTTATGAACCAATCAAATCTCTACTTTTTAAGTCACATGGCTTTGCGTACGCTTATTATGTGCCTGCGCAGCTCTTTCAATACGAGTACGCATGATGTTCTTCCGCGATTTGTGTAATTCTTTTTAAAAGTGATATATGATTATTACAAGTATTAAAAAAATTCATAGTTATCCCAAATGTCTACCCTTAGTATGTACATTAAATACATACATGTTTTAAACCAAGTAGAAACATTGCCCCCTTTCGCGTACAGAACCCCGTACATGACGTCACACCAAAGCTTTAATGCGACGCTTAACGTCAAAGCATATTCGTACCGTATGTGCGGGTACGCGCTGAGTATGATAATCAGTACAAACTATGGTGCGATCACCTTTCAGTGACAAATCAGAGCTCAGGGCGCGCTAAGGAGAATGATTAGAAGTGCTCACTCATTGCAGATCCGATTCTGGGCCTGCCTCTGCGTACATTATGGCACCGCCCGCATCTCTCTCTATTGTTAATTGTTGGTGCACACACTCATACTTGCACATGCGCGGTGCACGCCCGCCCACACTACCCACATGCCACCACCAAGCATGCTTGCTATCATTTAGCCTGGAAACCAATACATTACCCAATGGCATGTCCCCCAGGGCCATCATTCTTATAGACCGCGAAAACGCTACCAATGACGGACCTGGTCTTGGTTTGGTCAGCCCCCGCAGTTCCCATATAATGCGGGCACTGACATGAACACGCTCTCTTTGGCCTGCCTCTGCTGCAATGACAGACAGACTGTCGAAATACCCCAGACTCAGCGAAACCACAGCCTTTCCAGACACGACAAAAGACGACAGAAACAAAGGTAAGAGAAGAAGTCACAACATCAGCCTCCACTGTAAATTGTATATGCATCATACTATTTTTTTATCCTTCATATGGCTTTCCTACCTCTCAATGGTTTTAAATAGTACTTACATAATTGAAATATTTCTTTATAAGTCACGAGGTCCTATACACCTCTAATCTTAAAAATTGTGCGTGCATAAATTTCTGTGTCGTATTTCTGTACTACGCCATGTGCTTAGGCCTCTATTATTATTAATTGTGCATCCATGATAGTATTTTTTTTCTGCATCACGAGGCCGTCCCAGGCCTTTATTAACTTATTGATCTCCCTTTGTTTGCTGGAGCTGCAACAGTCTTAACTACGGAATATTAAGAACCCATATTAAAATTCACTTTTGATAGTTGTTACGCAACTCAGTTTCAATGACTAATCAAAATGTCCTTTTGTTTCCTTCACCAAACATCGTTCAGAAGCAACCACAACCTATCGAGCAACAGCAATGGAATTCTCTGAAACTTATTGAATATACTTTGACGTATAGAAGCAGAGTTCAAGTCGAGTGCTGAACTCCGGTGGCCGCACTCTTTATACAAGGTAAGCACAGCAGCCTAGATCTGCAAAGCCTTCATAGCAATGCATTAGAAATAAGTCGCCATAACGGGCGTCAGTAACGCAGTAGGCCCTTCCATATAGACACCTCTTGAACGCAGCACTATAACAAGTAAAATGTACCAGGTACACTGCACTCGTAAAACTGTAGTGTAACTTTTATTTATGAAAGGAGAGAGGGCCATATTATCAAACCTTGGCAACAAAATTATCGCCACTTTATCGGCAGGAAAGTGGCGATAATGGGTTTGATAATATGCTCTATGGAATTCCAATCAAAGCTCATGTTAGATGTGAAGGACATCTAACATGAGCTTCGATTGGAATTCCATAGAGCATATTATCAAACCCATTATCGCCACTTTAGCGACACTTTCCTGCCGATAAAGTGGCGATAATTTTGTCACCCAGGCTTGATATTATGGCCCAGAGTTTTAATGTTTTCTCCCTCTCTCACTCTCTGTGACATCATTTCTCTTTCTCTCCCAAAATTAGACACTGCTGTCTGCTTGGACGTGTAGAAGAATTCTTGAAATTAAGTTGTGAAGTCTACTTCCTTATGTGTTTGGCCGCAAGGTTTATACAACGGTAAGCACAGAGGCCTAGATCTACAAATCCTTCATAGCAATGCATTAGAAATAATTCGGCATAACAGGTGTTAGTAAAGCAGTAGGCACTTCCATATAGACACCACTTGAATGCGGCACTATAACAAGTAAAATGTACCAGGTACACTGCACTCGTAAAACTGTAGTATTAGCTTTATTTGTGAAACGAGAGAGGGCCATATTATCAAGCCTTGGCGACAAAATTATCGCCACTTTATCTGCAGCAAACTGCCGCTAAAGTGGCCATAATAGGTTTAATAATATACTCTATTGAATTCCAATCGAAGCTCATGTTAGATGTGAAGGACATCTAACTAAGTATGGGTGGATTTTGCGAATCTGGCGTACGCGAACTTGCGTATTTACGGATTCGCAATCCGCAAAATCCGCGAACTCTCGCGAATTTGCGGATTTTTGTGTTGTTTTGTGTTCGCAAGGGTTTCTGCCAGTTCGCGAGGTTTGTGTACCAGTTCGCAATTGCGAACTTACTTGTCGGCTCGCAACGGCCGCGACTATGTTGTTTCTACGTCTGGTTCATCATCACAGGTTCACAGCACCCTCTGTTTCACCACTGCCACCCTCTGGTACACCCATGCCACCCTCTGGTACATTCTCACTGCCACCCTCTGGTTGGTTTATCACTGTAGATTATGGTGGTGAAAAAAAGCAAGCACACCTGCCCTGCTTCAACTGCCATGAATTAATTTGGGGTTGATTATTGTGTCACTGATTTTTAAACTTCCAGTCTGGCTGGCACCTGCTTCCTTCCTTATCTGTAATTTGCTTTCTGTTGCAGTGCAATTTTTTTTCACTGGACCTTTATGGCCTACTTGTAGCTATTCTATGCGCCTGCTGTGAGGGTCAGGGCAGGGTCATAGAATAGTTGCAAATAGGCAACTGAACTCTGGAGGGGCCCCTCAGGAAGCACTAGAGTGAATGGTTACTAATGTTAAGATTGAACTTTTGCACCTGGTGATTGCTTTCAGTTTTGCAAAAATCGTTTTCCTGCAATTTCGCGCGATTTGCGGGGCGCGAATCCGTGTATGATCGATTTTGGAAGCCGCGAATTCGTGCGAATACACCATTTGTTTTTTTTGCTGCGTGATTGTTCGCGTGATTTTTTGCGTGTTCGCAAGCCGCTTGTAGCTCAACGTTTGCGAAGTTACCCTAGCGGTCGTACATGGGCTCGGCCATCTTGTTTGCGTGACGTAATTCCGTTTCCGGCCGCTATGTGTAATCTCGCAAAGTGTGCGGCTCGCTAGTACAATTTTGCGTGTGATCGCGAGGAAAATCTCGCGCGAACTTACCCACGCCGTCGTGAACGGGCGCGGCCATCTTGTTTCTCATTCATTGCTATGGTTCTGGGCATGCTCTCTGTATCCTTTCTTAATCTCTGCCATCCTTTGCTTGTTTGAAGTTTTTTTTGATCTATTTTACTTATTATCTATCCCTCTATTTTTCTAGCTCTATATTTTTGTGTTTTCTGCTACTTTTTGTTAATTTTAAACTACTTTTTTTAACGCTTTTCTTTTCTTCTTCCCTGTTCTATTTCTTCTTTCTTATTTTGCTTCCTTTCTGCCCAGACCATCGCAAAGGGAGCCGGGAAGAAGCCCGCAAAGGGGAATGGTCCCGCACCCCGTGCCCGGCTCCCGTGCGGGCATTTGAGGGGGGAGACAGTTACAGCTCGGGAGATTTTTAGTGCGGAGGAGGTGGCCGCACTAGTCTTTCACGTCCAGCGCCGCCTCCCCAAGACCATCATGGGAGGCGGCAGGATCGCTACCGGCTACGGGATCCGGGAGCGCCGGAAGCGGTGGGATCTCATGGACCTGGAACCCGACTTGCTGAACGTTCTCGGCGTAGAGATCCCCGGGCTTGGTGAGTAGTAGTAGCCATTTCTATCTATTTCATCACTACTCTGTTTTATCCCGCTCTGTGTGTTATTATATTGCAAATTTTTGTTTTTCACCAAGAGCAATAATGCTGCCGATTACATTGTAGGTAAATTATATTTCAAAATCTTCTATGCATTCCAGGTGCACTGCTCTCCTTCTCAGTAGCCTTGCTACTATGCTTATTTGTTTTCTATTTTGTGTTCATTTCATTGGCCTGAGGAATTATGTATGAGTGTAGTGTAAAGAACTGCTTAATGCTAGACACTAAGGGTCAGATTTTCAATTACCGGCGCATCCCTGCAAAGTAGCAGGGATGAGCCAGTAATTGTGCGCCATGCCACCACCACCCATGGTGCGCCGTATTTACAATGTGGCGCACCATGGGCCCAAAACGTCACAGAAGCCTTACGCATCTGTGCCGTAAAGGCGGCGCATTGCTGGAGTTGCGGGCCAACAATGGCGCAGCTCCAGCAATGCTCTGGGGTGCCCTATCTCCCCAATGCTGCATCAAGCCGTACGTCGGCTTCAAGCAGGCGCAGGGTTTGAGTCACGCATCATTGTCCTAAAAGTGACTGATTGACATCTTGTAGATTTCCCTCAGCCACTTTTAGGATTCGTTCCTGCGCAGGAACGCCCTCCCTTGCGCCGGAACGCCCCCTGATGGCGCAGGGCTTTACAACGTGATGCATCTCCCATATGCGTCACTTTGTTAATATACGCCGCACCATGGCGCCTCTTTTGTTCTGCCGCTGCGTCACAAAAGTCACGCAACAATGGAGCAAAAGAGCCGCAAGGGGCTTCTAAATCAGCCCCTACAGACTCAAGTCCAGTCCTTCCTTCAGACACATGGCTATAAGAAGAAATAGTGGTGGTGGTCGGTGGATTGATAGTTTGAGTATTCACTGATCTGCAAGCACGATGGACTTTGTCTGTCACTTCGCGTGCTGCGGACTGCTGCCTGCCAGGCCTAAGCAAACCTTTTTAGTAGTTTGTTTAGTGAGTTACATAGGAACTTTCCAAGTCAACGGTCCGCAAATCAAGCAATACTAATAACGTAGTAGACCACATGAGATTGGTCAATATATCCCGTGGAATAGTTGTCTATTTGCTATTTCGGCAAAATATTTTGTTATTGTTCTTTTGTAATGTTTGATTTGGTTGACAAATATCATCCATGTTTTCTGGTCTTTCTTTCTTTCATGTTGTACATCAGCTCCCCCCAGGGGCAAGAGGACACAGGAGGAGGAGGAGGGTGCTGTTCAGGATGCAGGCCAGGATCGGGCAGGCGAGGGCTCCTTTGCTGGCCCCAGTAAGTTTTAATTTTAATATAGAGTACCTATTTTTTCCTAGCGTTCCTCATTCGATTTTTTCTAAATCGTCTTTGATCTTCTTGTAGACTGGATCTAAATTCTTATCCTGCCTCGACTATGACTCCCTGTGGTATTACTAGATTATTCTTATTAGTCTGTCTGTGTAGCTAGCTAAGATAGCACATTTGGCAATTCCATTGGACTCCCATTCTAGTCAGCAATAGCTCTATGCACTGAGTGCAATCCTCTGGGATTGTCCATAATGTCTTTTCAAGTCTTCTAAATGTTTATGCTTTGACAATTGCCAACAATAAAAAGGTGAATGACCACCAAGAAAGAATAAGATACTACTTTACTTTTGGTTTGGATAGTAGGACAATCCATTCTACTACTGTTGCAGGGATAAATCTGCACAAACAGAACTATGGACACTAAATAATGCATTGCTTAGCTTATCAATTATAATAGGTGCTGTTAGACTTTCCACATACCTCAGTGATAACAGACTTTGTAGTTGAACCCCCAATCTCCTTACTGGCTAGATAGTGTGGCAGAGTCATTTAGCTCCCAAAGTCACCGATGATTGATCCCCAATGATGATTAGATTATCCAACGCAGGACAAGAGTACGGAGTCAGAGTCAAGAAGTGTCAGAGGCACGGACTCATGCTTGCAAAAATTCCAAAACCTTTAGCTCATCCACTCTAGTCTGGAGGACCAAAAACCACAGAGTCTATTTAAGTTTAAAAGCTTTATCAAAATCAACTTTGTCATAAAACTAAACGTTTAACTGAAAATGGAAAAGTGCTTAGTGCTGACGATTAATTGGACACATTTCTTGTGGTCGAGCCGAGCTCTCACCTGGTTTGAACTTGATCCTGCTCGTGTTCTTAGAAGTCAAGCTTCTGCCTGTTAGGAGAAAAAGTGGTGCGTGTTAAAAATAAAAAGCAAGCATTCATCAGTTGTGCCAAAAAGTGCAGCAAGACAACAGCCTTCCCTGGAAAAAGGGACATTTTTACTTTAGAGTAGACAGTCACAAATTATTACATTGTATTCTGTTTTTTTTCACATTTCTTTATTCCTCCTAGACCAAATATTATATAGTAGTGAGTGGTGTATTCTAACATTCTTAAATGTACTTTGTAGGTGGAACATCTGGTGGCGGGGCCAGCGCGGAGGTGGTGGTATTGGACGAGGGGAACAACTCTGGGGAGGAGGCGGTGCAAGTGCCGGACGTGCCTGTGAGGGTTCACACGGTGGTGGCGGGCAGAGGTAAGCTATATATTCCTTACTTATTGAGATTGAAGACTGCATAGTGTGCTTTCTGCACGGGTGTATTATAAATCAACCAGGTAGTAGCCTCCTCTAAATGTACTTCGACTTAGCTGTGAAGTTTTTGTCGAGAAGAATCCCAATAAGATCTGAGATGAACTTGATGGATGGGATGAACGAAAAGCGAAAGAAGGGTGTAAGTAAGTGTGGAAGGACGAGAAATTTAATGATGACTGGCAAAGAGGAAAGAAATGTGTTTGCTTGGTCCCCGAGGTGGCTGGGAAGGAAACAATATGGTATGGTGCATGGCTGGGTGAATGATGAAGCAAGGATGGGTGGAAGGAGAACAGCCTGGGTGGGTGAAACAGAAACTGTATGTGTGCATATACTTTGAATGGATGGGTGCCTGGATCATGGGTAACCCTGGGCGGCCAGATACGCTCCGTGCACGGAGTGCACGGAGTGCCGTCTCCTACGCATTTTGCGTAGCCGGTGTAGCCAGGCGGCACTACGGGCGCTCCGCACACGGGGCGTAGCCGGCCGCCACCCGCCTCCCTCCCGCCCTCCCTAAATACATAAATGAAGGCATAAAAAGCTTTTAAAAACACTTACCTTGTCTGCCGCGTCCCCGGGGCTCCCTCTCGCCGTCCCGCGATGCGCGCCGCCATTTCGGATTCTAATGCGCATGCGCGGGCGGCCGCGCATGCGCATTTCTCGTGAGGAATGCGCATGCGCGGCCGCCCGCGCATGCGCACTAGGATCCGATGCGGTGGCGGCGCGAATCGCGGGACGGCGAGAGGGAGCCCCGGGGACGCGGCAGACAAGGTAAGTGTTTTTAAAAGCTTTTTATGCCTTTATTTATGTACTTAGGGAGGGCGGGAGGGAGGCGGGCGGCGCGGAGTGGGGCTACGCGGAGTGCGTGGGTGGGCGTAGTTGTGCGCCCACTTCACGTAGCTCCACGGAGCCCCACTCCGCCCACTACGCCCAGGGACTCTTAGATAGCATATGTGTATCTAGAGAGAGTAGACGGTCACTGGATGAACTAAGTGTTACTTTGAAGAGCATGTAACACCGCACCCGCACGTCCGTTCCAGTGTAGGAAAGGCAAGGAAAAGAAGTTGTAATTTTGTCCAAATACTACCATGAATAGTAGCAGTAGTTTGTATTGCAACTGCAAGCACAGCATATATCCGGTTATTACAGCGGACACTCCCTACCTCTCTTAATAACTTTAGTTTAGTAGTAGTACGTCATTCATGTGTGGGTGTATCACTGTTCACTCAATAATAAGCAAAGCACCTAAAGTCATCCCATATGTCATCAAATACATCCCATGTGAAGTGATAGATAATAAGATTATTAAGCTTCTTCATTTTCCTTTTCTATTACTCATTTGCACTGTAGGGTGAAAGCTAAATTAATTAAGCAGTAGCCATTTTAACAGAGTATTCTCAGTGCCACCCGTAATAGAAAAGTAGGAGCTTCACCACCTGCATGTACTGGACCGGTACAGTAACGCAAGTCTGTCTCACTCATCATGGTGTGCGTCTGTTTTTCTCGGGTGCAAGTTCACTGCGCTGGCATTATGCCGGCTTGCATAAGATAACGTACCAATTTTCCTAAACAAGAGAGAAGAAGAAGAATAAGACTGGTGTACTGTCATAGTCGACTGTAATGGAAGTCCATAGTGCTCGTAGAATTTGTTCCTTAAACTCCCACTAATGTTAGAGCAAGGATGAAGAAGTGGGAGGTTAGATAGATACTGTCCTCAATAGTTATGTACTGTGCTTTCAATTTGCTACTTGTACTGTGACACAACTTTCTGCTCAATCATTTTGTGTTAATCTTAAGGAGCATTGGTTACAGACTATGTCTTTCTTTCTTCATATAGTTGCTCCTTCCAAATCAAACAGAACATCAAGGAGGGAGCTGGCTCAAATGGCCCGGCAACGGAGGCTGGATGCCACTGTCGCCGAATATCGGCGGCTGGTGGCCTTGGAGGAGGAGGAGACGCAGTCTACCGGTACAACAACAACATCCACTGGGACAGCTGCATCCTCCTCCGTGCCCCCACGGGCTGCCAGCCGGCGCAGTGCTCCAGCGGTACGGAGCCGGGCTACCAAAGCCAACCGCCACCGCCCAGCAGCAAAGACAGCAGCTGCCCCCCACAGGAGTTGCAAGGCACGCCAGCGCCGCTTATGCCTCAGAGTGTCCTACCTGGAGCAGGAGGTGCATACCTATAAGAACTTGGTGGAGGGCCTCCGCTTCGACCATGCCACCCTCCGCAAGGAGAATGATGCCCTGGCCGCTAAAGTCAACAGCACCCTCCCGTAGTGTAGTGTCCCTTGCCCCTTTTTTAGAGACTTTTGGGGGGTGGGAATTGGGAGTTGGGTTGTTTTTGGGACTTTTGAAGGACAATCGTTGGGGATAGGGAGGGTCTTGCGGGAGATTATTTTGTTAGGGCTACAAAAATATACTTTTTGAAACTTTATCTGACCATACCTGTGTTTTTACTGCTTTTGAGTCTGGTGGGTGGGGGTTTAACAGTAAGTTTGTTTTCCTGAAGAGTCCTAGGACTTTAGTAGTACTACCGTCAATCTCTCGTCTATTCCTAATACTCCATTATACTACCTCCCACCAAACGCTTATCTTACCTGTAATTTGTGTTTGAAAGTAGGGCTAGGCCCAGGGCTGGCTCCACGGGAAATGGCGATTAAGGTTGGCAATCCTGGGCGGATGAAATGTCCTCATTGCGGTGGTACTAGTGGTGTGACACAGTGGCAGTTGCATGCCTATGGAATAAAAGAAAATGAAACCTGGTTTGTCCTTACTGTAGCATTACAACGGTACGATAGAGAATATAGCAGGTGACAGTACACTAGAACAGTGCCACAAAGAGCCTAACAAATGGTAAAGTATTGAAAGTATAACTAGTACTTGCGATGAATTTCTTTGACATTGGCTACTACTACAAGAAATAGTACTGAAGCTGAGTAAGTCTAGAATATATCCTCGGATTCCTTCACCAGCCTGTTGCTATGACCTTATCCTCCCCAGCAAGTGTGTGGAATTATTGATGTCATTTAGTCACACATCAAGCAAAACCACACAGCCCGGGGTAAGAGGGTTAGGGTTTGGAAAATGGATGGGAATGGGGGTTTCTTTTTGGGTAGGTTTTGTTGAGAGAAAAAAAAAAGCACAGCATGGACAAACAATAATTGAAGATAAAGAAATCTTTGGGTACAAAGCTAACCATAAATCTTTTAAGTGACATAAAGGAAGTGCATGCCCTACTGCATGCATTGTTACTGAAAAGTAAGTAGTACTAGAATGCGACAGTACAGGGCTGCAGCGTTTTCACTTGCCTATCTCTGCACTCAGAGAAACACTTCTTACATTAAATTAGGTTTAAAAATTAGCCGAAGTAAAACCTATAGAATGGCTGTAGGGATCAATTTAGAAGCAGAGAGAGATCCAAGAAATGCAGTCACACTCATAGAAGAAAACAATGGATACTGTATCTGTATGTTGTTGTAGTTGTCCTGTTGAATTTGGTAAGTAAGTTGCATGCAGCAAACAATTCCTCTTATTAGCGGCACTCCTCCATTCCAGCTGACGCTTCGTCCATCAATGTTGGTGACCAGAAGACACCCTGTCCACTGCCTGCCTGGTGGATGCTGAATTGCGGCTCGCTAATGTGAGGCCTGACTCCATCCTTTTTTCCCCATTGCACAGACTGAAACCCGGCCTGTAATTATTGAACGAAAAACAGGAAGTGCTATTACAACACCACTGATAAATAAATATAAGGTATGTAAGCTGTGTAGTGCAAAAAGTCACACTTTGATTTTCCTAATAGACAGTACAATATTTTTGAAAGTGCGTACTCTGTCTGAGTCACCTTTTGAAGGATAAATAAGTATGGGCAAATTAATTTAGCGGATCTTTCCCCTCAAGCTAGGTGTACTGTAAACTGTGTTTTAGAACAAAATTAGACCTTCCCAGCAGTGCTCCCACCCAGACCCTTTCTAAAGCCAGTCGCAAAAATGTAGAAGACCCCCAATCAGATCTAAAAAAACGAGGCCTAGCAGAAAACTGGTGACAAAACGTACTTTGAAAGTAAAAGTAGGCCCAAATACCCCCTTACCCACCGTGGATTGTATTCAAACCACTTGCAAGCAAGCAAAAGTATCCATAGCCAGCATCGCCCCAAGACTCGAAAACCCCCCCACCCAAACACATGCAATAGAAATACTGCTAACCCTAACGAGCCCTAAGTTAAGAATAGTGGCAAAGGCTTTCTTTAACTATGCCAATTCCCCCCTTTCCCATCATACTACTGCTTTTGAGTCTGGTGGGTAGTGCTTTAACAGTAAGTTTGTTTTCCTGAAACTTAAGTCTGTGTCATTTTCTTCCTTTAAGTGTAAATGGCGAAATGTTTTCAACACTAAGTGCCTCTCACAGAGTAAGTGATCCCCCCTTTCCCACCATGGATTTTCTTCAAATCAGTTGCAACAAAAATTACACATTCCCACGAGTGCTCTAAAACCCCAGAACTCAGTTGCAAAAATCAAGAACACCCCGAAACACATGCAATCCTGCTGCTAGGGCTAACCCTAACGAACCCTAAGTTACAAAAAGTGCCAAAACCTTTTTCCTCATGGATGTTGTTTAAACCAGTTTTATCCGGTATTAGACCTTCCCAGAAATGGCCCCAGAGCCGTCAACCCAGACGAAAACAAGTAGAACACCCCCAAACAGCCAAAAAGCAAAAGTACAAAAATGTGGACTTAGTCACTTTTCTGAAAATTTCCAAAATCACTCAGCGCGCACTCTGCAGCTAGGCCCTAACTCCCCTCTGCCTCCATGGATTTCCTTCAAACCTCTTGCTATCTAAACTATCCATACCCAGTAGTGCTCTCAGACCCCGAAACCCACCCACAAACACCAGGAAGCCCCCCAAACAGGCCCCCGAAAACGCTACATTGAGCGAAAAGTCAGAAAATGCAAAACCTTTTTTCTCATGGATGTTGTTTAAAACAGTTTTATCCGGTATTAGACCTTCCCAGCAATGGCCCCAGAGCCATCAACCCAGGCGAAAACAAGTAGAAGACCCCCAAACAGCCAAAAAGCAAAAGTACAAAAATGTGGACTTAGTCACTTTTCAGAAAATTTCCAAAATCACTCAGCGCGCGCTCTGCAGCTAGGCCCTAACTCCCCTCTGCCTCCATGGTTTCCTTCAAACCTCTTGCTATCTAAACTATCCATACCCAGTAGTGCTCCCAGACCCCGAAACCCACCCACAAACACCAGGAAGCCCCCCAAACAGGCCCCCGAAAACGCTACATTGAGCGAAAAGTCAGAAAATGCAAAACCTTTTTCCTCATGGATGTTGTTTAAACCAGTTTTATCCGGTATTAGACCTTCCCAGCAATGGCCCCAGAGCCGTCAACCCAGGCGAAAACAAGTAGAATACCCCCAAACAGCCAAAAAGCAAAAGTACAGGTGATTAAAGTTTTAATTATATTAACTTGTGCAAAACAAAGAAAGACAGAAACACAGGAATAAAAGTGAATAAGTACGAAAAAGAAAATTTCTGAATTCATTGGCTCATTTTCAGGCCTCGGTGTCAGAGAAGAAGAGTTCGTCCTCATACTCTGCGAATTCAGGCAGGAGTAGGTCAGTGTCACCTAACACAGAAGAAATTCCCTCATCTAAGTTGCTGTCCTCCTCGTCTTCTTCCGTCCTGCGATCTGGTACTTTGAAATCTGGTGGTATGAGGTGCTCATTCATCTTGATCATTGTCAATATCTCCACATTTTTGGGCGAGAGGCGGGTCCGTTTGCAAGTTACAATGCCACCAGCAGCACTGAAAACACGTTCAGAAGACACACTTGCGAGTGGGCAAGACAAGTAATGTATAGCCAGGCGGGTGATCTCTGGCCACAATTCTTTAATCCCATGCCAATACGCCAATGGGTCAGCATTAACATAGACCTCTGTTGAGTCATTCAGATAGTCCTGCACCATCGACTCAAAGTTCTCCACGGTTCCTCCACTTTGCTGAATTTTCGCTCGGACCTTTTCAGAACCATAACCAATCTCAGCTAGCCAATCCTCTTCATCATCATCACCTGATATTTCTGTTGTGTCTGGTGCAGATGATGCGGTTGCCGGTGTCTTTAACGGCTGAGAGGTCACTTCTGCCACAGCCACAGGTGCAGAAGTGGAGTCTTTTGACTGGGGATGGCCTGCTGATGCTGATGTACTGCCTTTTCCTTCAATTTGCTTCCGTTCTCTTTCAAACCTGATGGCTGACCAGGCTAGCCAACGTTTGTACTTTGTAACATCTTCATCACTAAAAGGAAATAATGCAGAGCCTGCCAGCGCCTTTTTGTAGCGTGGATGCAGAATAGTAGCACAAAGGTAATGCTGTTCTGAGTGGATCTTTTGAAGACGTTCATCGCCAAGTAGGCGCTCTAATAATTTCTCCGCCAAAACAAAAGCTTCTTGCTTTTCTTCATCTTTTTGAAACTTTGAAGACACCGCCTTCAGTTTGTGCTCCAGCATGCGCAACAATCTCAAATTAAGATTCCTTAAATGCAATGCATGAAAGTTTTTAAAATAGCGAATTTGCTAATAGGACAAGCAAATTACCATGAAGTAGAACTTCATGGTAATTTGCAAAAACTTTGAAAAAGTTTCATGTTGCGCCCACACATGCCCTAAGGGCATGTGTGGGCGCAACATATGTGCATATATCAATTTCAGGGGTGCAACAGGGTGTCCTTTGGACACCCCTGCACCCTTGAAATCGCAATCGCAATTTGCGAATCGCTAATTGCGATTCGCAAATTGAGATGTCTTCCCATTCATTCCTATGGGCCTCTAGGCCCATAGGAATGAATGGGGAGGTATTCCTTAATTACAACTCGCAATTTGCGAGTCGCAATTAAGGAATTCTAAGAAATCGCTATTTTTTAAGTGATTTCTTGATGCATTCCATTTTGCTATTCCTTAATAGCGAATCGGTATTTTTCGCTATTAAGGAATCGCAAATTCGGTTGTTGATGCATCTGGGGGTAAGTTATTATATATTTCCCCTATTTTGACTGTAATGTTTCGGTTGATTATCTCAATTGTCTGGATTTTATGAAACTCTGCTCTTCCACCCCCTTTTTTCATTAGAAAGTCTCTAATTTGTAGATATTTGAAGAAGTCTCTGTGTTCTAACCCATATTCGTTCTTTAATTCTTCGAATGACTTGAAGCCTGTTGATGTAAAAAAGGCACCACATCGAGAAATCCCTATGTTCACCCATCTTTTCATATATATGTTGGTGAATATATTTGGTAGATGATTGTTTCTACAAAGGCTCGTGTAGTAGGAATACCTTCAAATTCAAAGAAGCTTGCGTATATGTTTCCAAGCGTTGTATATGCCGGCTAGTGTTTTGAAACACACTTTTTATAGTGACTATCGTAGGTCAGTCGCCACAGATGTTCGCCTGCTTTAGTTCCGAAAATAAGTTCCTGTGGAGTCGGACCCCCCCCTCTTGTACGGGATTCCTATTTGGGACCTGTAGGATCTTACTATATTTCAGGAGTGTAGTCCACCAGTAGACCTTGAGGTTAGGAATAGCAAGGCCCCCTCTATCTCTCGGGAGCGAGATATATCTGTAGGCTCTGCATGATCTTGTATATCCCCAGATAAATCGAGAAAATATGTTATCTATTTCCTTGAATATGTGTTGGTCGAAGTTTAGGCATATAGTTCTAAAAAAATATAAAAATTTTGGAAAGAAAATCATTTTAATAACTTTACATCTACCTATTAAGGTTAGATGTAAATTATGTAGTTTACTAAGATTCCTCGTCGCTTGTTTGAAGTGTGGGTCTATATTAATTTTAACTAATTGATCTAGATTGGAGGTAATATTGACACCCAGGTATACAGCATTTCCCACTATCCTTTCATCTCTGTAATTTGTTTTTTATTTATAATTATGATTTAATTTGTACCCGAAGATCTCTCCAAAGCGCCTAGCCTCTTCTTCCATCATTTTGACTCCTTTGCTAGGATTACTTGTGGCAATCGCGATGTCATCCGCGTATGCCAGAGTCTTGGTGGTTCCATTTGTAGTTTTAATGGGTAATATATTCTGATTAGTCTCAAGTTTGCGGATAAATGGGTCGATAAATATCTCAAACAATAAGGGGGAGCACGGGCACCCCTGCCTTGTCCCTCTGGACACATCAATCTTGTCCGACAATCCACCATTTATCATAACAACAGCTTCTGGATTATGGTATAAGCTACGTGTAGCATTTATGCATTGTTCCCAGATTCCACTCTTTGACATAGCCGTCCATAGATATCGCCAGGAGACCCTATCAAAAGCCTTTCTGCATCCAAAAGTATAAGTGCCATAGGGTCTCCTGCAACTTCCGCTATGTCAAAGAGTGTGATTACCCTTTGTACATGATCCGTCATGGATCTGCCGGGGACAAATCCATGTTGCCGGACCGAGATGATCTTGTGGATAATTTTAGCTAATCGGCTAGCTAACAGTTTAGCGTAGATTTTGGAGTCGCAATTGATTAATGTGATCGGGCGATAGGATCCCAGTTCTGTTGGGTCCTTGTTTTTCTTTGGAAAGACCACGATTTTGGCCCGTGCCCATGATTTTGGTGGTTCCCCCCTAAGAAGACTTGGATCATGAAATCAGGTAAAAAAATTTTTTAGTGATTTATGAAATTTGACATAGAATTCAGCGGGTATTCCATCCAGTCCTGCTGCTTAACCCGGGGCTAAGCAGTTGATGGCTAATAAGATTTCCACCCACTGAGGTGTAGCCGCTAGATTATCTTGGTCAATTTGTGGAAGTTGGGTCATAATGACCTGATCTAGATATTCCTTGATGAGTTATTGATCCTTGTTGGTCTCTTTATATAAATCTTGATAGTATTTCTGAAATTCTGACCTAATCTCTTCTGGATCTTGCCTAAGGATATTGTTATGATCTTTAATAGTAGTCCAAAGCCCTGTGGCAGAGGGCAGAGGCTGCGCGCTGAGCGCTGGAAAGCTACTTTCTTTTTTTAATCATTTACTCACCTTGCTCTGCTGACTGCTAGCAGCCTGTTACCATCACCGTCCCGCTGAGTACGAGCGGCGGACGGGCATCTTGTTTTTAATTCACTCCCCCCCTCCCGCCTTCCTGACTCCTCCCCCACCGCGTCGCAGCCTATTTAGGCTCCGCCCACTTTCCCTCGCGAGTAGTCCAAAGCCCTGTGGCAGAGGGCAGAGGCTGCGCGCTGAGCGCTGGAAAGCTACTTTCTTTTTTTAATCATTTACTCACCTTGCTCTGCTGACTGCTAGCAGCCTGTTACCATCACCGTCCCGCTGAGTACGAGCGGCGGACGGGCATCTTGTTTTTAATTCACTCCCCCCCTCCCGCCTTCCTGACTCCTCCCCCACCGCGTCGCAGCCTATTTAGGCTCCGCCCACTTTCCCTCGCGAGTAGTCCAAAGCCCTGTGGCAGAGGGCAGAGGCTGCGCGCTGAGCGCTGGAAAGCTACTTTCTTTTTTTAATCATTTACTCACCTTGCTCTGCTGACTGCTAGCAGCCTGTTACCATCACCGTCCCGCTGAGTACGAGCGGCGGACGGGCATCTTGTTTTTAATTCACTCCCCCCCTCCCGCCTTCCTGACTCCTCCCCCACCGCGTCGCAGCCTATATAGACGTCCTTCATGTGTCAGCGCAGCGGACGAGCGCAGCAGGCGCGACGTAGGCGCGCCGGAGTTGCGCCTGAGTTAAGCCCGTCTGCGCCCGTCCGCGGCAGACCGGGGCCAGGGGCTAGTACCCCTGGTCCCCCTATCCAATATTCTTCCGCTGACTTAACACTACTTCAAGGCCACTGGCCCCTTGAACCCCGTACTATTCACCGGACTACCCTCTTGGGCTGTAATTCTCCCTGTCATGCCTGCCCATTCGGTTGCCCTTCTACTCTCGTATCTCCGTCGGCTCCCGTCTCTTCCACTATTTCTGATTCTCATTCATCCCCCTTATCTATCATTTTACTTAATACTAGGTCCGCCATCAAGCACCACCAGGAACTTTTTATTTTACTAGACACTGCCAAACCTGATCTCCTACTGTTGACGGAAACTTGGTTTTCGGAAGCCTCCCTTCCATCCTTATTGGCTGCCCTCCCCTCGACTTACTACGCTATTCGTGCCGATCGTCCTGGCGAGAAAGCGGGGGGAGGTGTTGCTCTCATCGCCCGCTCTGATCTCCAGTTCCAAGTCCTCCCTTCACCCTCTCTGGGAGGAATTGACTACCTGGTGGCCCGCTCTACATATCTTTCCCCCCACTTAGCCATTGTGCTTGTCTACCGCCCTCCCCAACCAACCCCGTCTTTCCTTCCGGCCTTTCAAGATCTACTTGGCACCCTGGCGGTCAACTATGCCTCGGCTTTAGTCCTCGGGGACTTTAACTACTGGCCTTCAGACCCCAAGGAATCCGCTCCATCAAAGGAATTCTCAGAAACCCTCCTTTCTCTTAATTTCACCTCTTTTGTTCATACCCCTACGCACACCCACGGTCATATTCTAGACCAGGTGTGGTCCCTCAACTGCTCCCTGTCTGCACTGTCTGTTGTCCCTTGCACATGGTCTGATCACTTTTTAATTTCGTTTTCCCTTAGTCGTTGTCTGACCAAGACTCCTATCCTCACTAAAAATTCCTGGGCCCGCAACTGGGGTAAGGTCAATCTGTCTGATCTTTCAACCTCACTTCTGTCCTCCTCTCCCCCCCTATCGGAACTGGATTCTGCAGCCCAAGCCATAGCCATTGATTCATGGCTCTTGGAAGGAAGTGATTGCTTGGCTCCTCTTCGACGCACCTCGATTAGACGCCCTAAAGACGCCAATCGGTGGTTTAACAACGAGCTGAAAGATCTGAAGCTCACGGTTCGAAGGGCAGAACGCAAATGGAGATGGGATTACTCCCCTGATTCCAGGTCCCGCTATGTCCATCTTTTAGGGACCTACAAGCATAACATCACGGAGGCCAAGAAAGCTTATTTTTCGGCCAAAATTCTGGCTGCCGAGAACCAACCAAAGGAGATCTTTGCCATTACCCACGATCTGGCCTTCTCCGATAGGACCTCTCTTAAACCCCCTCCCTCCCAGAAACTCTGTGATTCACTGAATCTTTATTTTGTCGAAAAAATTTCGACAATCAAATCTAACATCCCCCCCCCCTTCTTCTTCTTTTGTTGACCCCCTGACGCCCCCTGCCCAAGCCTTGTTAAATTCCTTTCCTCCCCTTTCGGAAGAACTTTTTCTGTCTCTCCTTCCTAAAATTAAATCCGGTTCCCCTTCCGACATATGCCCGGCACATATCCTACGGCAGGTCTATACTGTCTGCTCCCTGCCTCCTCTGGGCTTTCTTAACGACTCACTGGCCCGAGGGGTTGTCACTCCATCGCTAAAAGCTGCGTCTATTGTCCCTATTTTGAAAAAGCCAGGAGCCGACCCCTCGGTGATGGCCAACTATCGCCCCATCTCCCTTCTCCCCTTCCTGGCGAAGGTGCTTGAGCGATATGTTACATCTTGTTAGAAGCAGCTGTCTCTAGTTGGCAGAGGTATACACTTCTGACAAATAGGGACACACCTTTTCTAGTCAGGGCAAGGAGATCACACACTTAGATAACCCCTGCTCACCCCCTTGGTAGCTTGGCAAAGCAGACAGGCTTATCTCAGAGGCAGTGCGTTAAGCATTTATGACCACATACAGTAATAAAGTGAATACACTACAAATGGACACGACACAGTAGTATTATAAAAATAAGTATTTTTATATAAGGCTTAGCACAAGACCAAATAACGACAAAAATATACCACAGTCTCAATAAATACTCTTGGAAGGAAAAATAATAGTCCAAGCACGGTTTCTTCTTAGCACAAAAGTCTTTAGTATCAAAAGCAACTCTTCTTCTCTAAAACACAGTTCTTGGCAACAATGTAACCCACACGGGAGTCACACGACGTCGAGGCAAAGTTAATCCAAAGGTTCGGCGTCGACCGCGAGGAGCGCTACGTCGAGCCCGGAGTCGCACAGACCCCAACAACACAGTACCTTGGAAAAAGTGAAGCACTCGATGATCAGCGGCGTCGAGATGTCCGGCGTCGCGTCTTCGGCGTCGATCGAGCCTCAGAGTCGGGGCGATCTGCAGCGGCGTCGACCGAAGTCAGGCGGGAGCAGCGCTCACGGGATGAAGCGGGATACGGCGTCGTCGATGTCGATGTTGCAAGAGTGAGCAGCGCTCACGGCGTCGAGAGGGCTCGAAGTCGATGCGATCAGCGGCGGTGCAGACACGGGGTCACTTGGAGCTGGAGCCGAACTCACTACTCACTGGCGTTGCTGCTGGCGTCGATCGGGCCCGGCGGCCGGCGTCGAGGAAGCGGGACACTGGAGCCGTTACTCACGATGTCGAGCTGGATTCGGCGGCGTCCGTCGGCGTCGAGATTGCTGGATTCTTTCAGAGGTGCTGGATTCACAAACTCCAGCAAATAGCACTTTAACAGATGAAGTCCTTTAGCCCTGTGACTTCAACAGGAGACTGGCACTCCTCCAGCCCTTGGAGATTTTCTCAGCAAAGAGTGAGAGTACACACAAAGTTCCTCTCTCCTGGTTCCTTGGCAAAAATAAAGAAGCAATGCAGGATTCCCCCAACAAACAGCACTCTGGCAGAAGGGGTAGGCAGTCCTTGGATCAGCAGGCTTCTTGTCCTTGGTTCAGGTTTCCTTGTCAGAAGTGATCTGATTTCTTGGTTCAGGGGTCCTTCTCTTATACCCCTTTTTGGCTTTGATCCCTTTGTCCATGCAGGGGAATTTCCCCCCATCCTGGGTTTGTTGTGGGTGTTGCCAGGCCAGAGCACCTGGCCTATTCACTGGGCAGGGCAGAGTCCTCAGCCGCTCAGCAGGAGCGGAGCCAGCATTGTCACTGGCAGGGGCAGGGCCATCAGCTGCCCGGCAGGAGGCGGGCCAGGGAAGTCCCAGGCAAGCACAGAGTCATCAGTCGCCTGGCAGGGGGGCGGAGCCAACATTGTATCAGGCAGGGCAGGCTATCAAGAGCTACTCTTCCCCTACTCTCAATGCAAATGCCCCACTCATCCCACACTGACTCATTCAGACTCTCTGGAGCCACCCAGCTCCTGTCACACACACCAGAACCAGCAGAGACCGGTAGACAGTTAGACAAGAAAATAGCTACTTTCTAAAAGTGCTATTTTCAAACACAGAGTCCAAAAACCATCCACACAAACGGATGCGTTATTAAACCCTGAGTTCAGGGATACCAAACTCGACATTGCACCATGCTCCCCGAGCCCGCTAGGATTATAACATTAATAATCCTGGCAGCCCATTCTAACTGATGGAGAGCAGGCTACCTTACAATAGTGAAAAACGACTATGGATGTAATTCACTATTAGGACATGCCAACCTTGTCAGGCTTGTCCTACCTTATGCTTACAATGCACCCTGCCCGTGGGCCTACCATAGGGGTGACTAACATGAAGTTAAGGGAAGGTTTAGGGACTGGCAAGTAGGTGTACTTGCGCAGTCCTCGTGACAGTCAGACTGCACGTGGTCTGGCAATGGCAGACCTTCAGACATACTTTTACTAGGCCGCTCTTGTGGGTGGCACAACATGTGCTGCAGGCCCACTAGCAGCATTTGTATTTACAAGCCCTGGCACTCCTGGTGCACTCTACTAGGGACTGATAGTAAACCAAATAAGCCAAACATGGAAGTCAATCAATACAGCAATTTCCCATAGGGAGCACTTGCACTGTGGCACTGATCAGCAGTGGCAC
Organism: Lissotriton helveticus; assembly: GCF_964261635.1. Classification (NCBI taxonomy): domain Eukaryota; kingdom Metazoa; phylum Chordata; class Amphibia; order Caudata; family Salamandridae; genus Lissotriton; species Lissotriton helveticus. The sequence continues at coordinate 34,345,623 of NC_136058.1, forward strand.
AGTGCCCAAAGCATATACCAGCAAAAACATCGTAAACAGAAGAGGCAAACAGAAAAAATGGAGGAGAGACTCATGCCAATGATGCCAGGTCTAACACGTGTCCCCTCCAGCTGAAATGTGGGGAGAACTACCCTTACCCTAGGGAGTCCTCATCACTAAGGCGGAAAAATCTGGACAGACCATCAGCATTGGCGTGATCTGTGCCAGGGCGGTGTTCCACCGTGAAGTCCATCCCCTGTAGGGAAATGGACCACCTCAACAGCTTTGGATTCTCACCCCTCATCTGCATCAACCATCTGAGGGGCCTGTGGTCTGTCTGCACCCGGAAGTGAGTCCCAAACAGGTAGGGTCTCAGCTTTTTCAGTGCCCAGACCACAGCAAATGCTTCTCTTTCTATCGCACTCCACCTCTGTTCCCTGGGAAGTAACCTCCTGCTGATGAAGGCTACAGGTAAGTCTCGGCCCTCTTCATTCACCTGAGCTAGAACAGCCCCCACGCCATGCTCTGAAGCGTCCGTCTGGACAACAAATTCTTTCGAAAAGTCGGGTGCCTGGAGTATGGGTGCTGTGCACATTGCAGTTTTCAGGGTGTCAAAGGCCGTCTGACAGGCGTCAGTCCAGTTCACAAGTCGTGGCTGCTTCCTGGAAGTCAGCGAAGTCAAGGGGTGCACAATGTTACCATAATCCTTGACAAACCTCCTGTAGTAACCCGTGAGACCCAGGAAGGCTCTCACCTGAGTCTGGGTTTTGGGCGGTGCCCATGCCAGGATGGTATCAATCTTGGGTTGTAGGGGGGCCACCTTGCCGCTCCCTACTTGGTGCCCCAAGTACACCACTGAACCCTGCCCAATCTGGCACTTACTGGCTTTGATTGTGAGGCCTGCTCTGCGCAGGGCCAACAACACTTCCTGGAGGTGGCACAAGTGTTCTTCCCAGCTGGCGCTGAACACTGCGATGTCGTCCAGGTAGGCAGCACTGAAATCCTCCAGCCCAGCCAAGACCTGGTTGACCAACCTCTGGAAGGTGGCAGGGGCATTCTTCATCCCAAAGGGCATAACCCGGAACTGGTAGTGCCCATCTGGTGTGGAGAATGCTGACCTCTCTTTTGCCCCATCGGTCAAGGCGATCTGCCAGTACCCAGACGTTAGATCAAACGTACTAAGGTACTGGGCAGCCCCTAACCGATCGATGAGCTCATCAGCTCTGGGGATGGGGTGCGCGTCAGTCTTGGTGACTGAATTGAGTCCTCGGTAATCCACACAGAACCGAAGTTCCGGTGAAGCACCAGGCGCTGCAGCCTTTGGAACCAAGACGACGGGGCTGGCCCAAGGACTGCTAGAGGACTCAACCACCCCTAGGGCAAACATCTTGCAGACCTCCTCCTTGATGTATGCTCTGACCTTGTCAGTCACTCTGTAAGCCTTGTGCTTGACAGGAGTGCTGTCCCCGGTGTCTACATCATGGACACACCACTGAGTAACACCAGGAATCAAGGAAAACAGATCAGGGAATTGCCCCAACAAATGGCGACAATCCTGCTGCTGTTCAGGGGTCAGTGTGTCAGAGAGGACAACACCATCCACTGACCCATCTTGCTCTTTTGCATACAGGAGGTCAGGAAGAGGCTCACTCTCCTCCTCCATTCCAGCATCTGTAGCTAGGAGCATGCCCACTTCGGACCTTTCTAAGTGGGGCTTCAAACGGTTGACATGCAGGACCCGCAAGGGGTTCCTGGGAGACTTCAAATCCACCAGGTAGGTGACATCGCTCTTCTTCTCCACAACCTCGAATGGTCCAGTCCACCTGTCCTTGAGCGCACAAGGTTCCACAGGGGACATGACCCAAACTTTCTGTCCAGGCTGAAGCTCTACCAGAGTGGCCTTCTGGTCGTACCACCGCTTCATCTCCTCCTGGCTGGCCTCCAGATTTGCCTGAGCAAGATCCCTGAAGCGCCTAGTCTGGTTCCTAAAGGCCAGCATGTAACTGTATACATCCTGGGGAGGTTTCCTGGGAGATTGCTCCCAGCCTTCTTTGACCAGACTTAAAGGTCCTCTTACCGGGTGACCATACAAAAGCTCAAAGGGGCTGAACCCTAGAGACTTCTGTGGCACCTCACGGTAAGCAAACAATAGGCATGGCAAGAGGACGTCCCATTTACGCCTCATTGGTTCTTCAAGACCCATGATCATGCCTTTAAGGGTACGGTTGAATCTTTCAACCAACCCATTACCTTGAGGGTGGTAAGGAGTGGTGAACTTATAAGTTACCCCACACTCCTTCCACAGAGACTTCATATAGTTGGAAATGAAGTTGGTGCCCCGGTCTGACACCACCTCTCTGGGGAACCCCATTCGGGAGAAAACACCCATCAGCGCCCGTCCCACCACGGGGGCAGTCACTGTTCTGAGAGGGATGGCTTCCGGGTACCGTGTGGCATGGTCCACCAAGACCAGGATGAACCTGTTGCCCAGGGCTGTCTTGGGGTCCAGTGGCCCAACAATGTCAATCCCCACCCGGTCAAAGGGGGTACTGACCACGGGAAAAGGTTGGAGGGGAGCCTTCTGCTTCCGCCCGCTTTTCCCACTTGCCTGGCAAGTCTGACAGGTCTTGCAATGGACATCTGTGTCCCTTCGCATCTGAGGCCAATAGAAATGGGTGACAAGCCTGTCATAGGTCTTGTCCTGCCCCAGATGTCCAGCTAAAGGAACGTCATGAGCCAAACCCAGTAGGAAGGCTCTGAAGCGCTGGGGTACCACCAGCACACGGGCTGACCCAGGCTCAGCAGCCTTAGGCTCGCTATACAGGAGGTCGTTCTCCCAGTACACAAAATGTGACCCTGACTGATCACCTGAGGTTTGGGCTGAGGCCTGCTGCCTCATACCCACAAGAGAAGGGCACACTTTCTGTTCTGCACAGAATTCCTCCCTGGAGGGACCACCATCCTGCTGCCAATGGGTCAGCTCGGGCAGGTCTCCCAGTTCGGCAACTTGTTCACCTGTGGGTTCCAGGGCATCCCCCTCGAGGTCTGCCTCCTCCTGGACCACGGGAACTACGGGGGACGGTTTCCCGCGCCCCCTGCCTCTTCTCTTCACAGCTGGGTCCTGGGCCATACTTTCAGGCTCCAGAACCCCATCAACACCCTTACTTGCTGTCATGGATCGAGTGGTTGCACACACCCACTCTGGCACACCCAACATTTTCAAATGTGTCTCCCTCTCCACCTTAGCCCAAGGGGAGTCTTCTAAATCATTGCCCAGGAGACAATCAACAGGCATGGCGGGCCTCACAGCAACCTGAAGAGTACCCGAAACTCCCCCCCATTCAAAGGAAACTTGAGCTACCTCACACTCTTTCTGGGAGTTGTCAGCAGCTATCACAGGGTAGAATGCGTGGGGAACAACCTGCTCTCTGGACACCAAGTGACACTTGACAGCTGTCACACTCGCTCCGGTGTCTCTGAGAGCCTCAACTCTATGGCCATTAATGGTCACCCACTGCCTATATTTTTTAGTGTTACTAGGCAGAGGGGGTGGCGGGACCAATTCCATGTCTCCTAGAGAGACCAGGGACATCTCTGCGGGACCCTCCCCACCATGGGCAACCATCTCCTCCCCTCCCAGAGCTACACTAGCCAACTGACGGGGTGGTGCACTGGGGAGTGCACCAGACTTCTTCAAGGGACACTGAGGGTCATAAAAACGGTGTCCTACCTGCTTACAAACGAAGCAGGTCAGTGGGCCCCTATGACCAGGTTTACCTGGCGGGGCCTCTGATTTCTTCACAGGGGGAGGCTGGGAACCTTTCCCTTGGTTCCCTTGGGGATTACTTTGGGGCCCTTTCTGGGACTCCTTCTGTTTACCCTTGTCCCCCCCACTCTTCTGCTGGGGACCCTGCCCACCTTTGGCTGAGTCTCCCACCGGACCCTTGTGGACCCTGGTACTGACCCAGCGGTCCGCCTCTTCAGCAAGTTTTCTAGGGTTAGATATCTTGCTATCAATAAGGTGCTGGCGCAGCTCTGGAAAACAGTTATTAGACAAGTGCTCCCAAGCAAACAAATCATAAAGAGCATCATAACTTTCCACTTTGCTGCCCTTTACCCAACCATCCATGGCTCTGCAAAAATATGACACATACTCCACCCACGTGGTACCAGGCAACTTCTTACATTCTCTAAAGGCCTGTCTGTACTTTTCTGGGGTTAGGCCATACCTTAACATTAAAGCATCTTTCATATGAGCATAAGACGTCCTATTCTCAACAGGCATGTCTAACAGGGTATCTCTTCCCTCATTCACAAAGCGACCCCACAACCCCGCTCCCCAATCCTTCTCAGGGACCCGGTGGGCCAACAATGCTAACTCATATGCTTTAAACCACTGACCAATATCCTCATTCTTCTGAAAATCTTTGATCACATCTTTGGGAAAATAAAACCTACTTTCTGCAGGCACAGATGGGACGCTGCCACCAGAGGGATTCAATTCTAACTCCTTAGCTTTGAGCTCCATGTCCCTCACCATTTTCTCACGCTCAAAAGCTAACTTCTCTCTTTCAAACTCTAATCTTTTGATCTCCAAATCAGCTTCTCTCCTGCCTCTTGCATTCTCTATCTCCAACTGCCCATTTATCTTAAGTTTTGCCATTTCCACGTTGTAGGCTCGCTCCTTCGCCCTTTCTTCTCTTTCTTCAGGGGAAAGACCTTTGGAGGAAACACTGCTGCCAGGAGGGGATACAGGCCCAGTCACGGGCACTTCCTCCTCCCCTTCCTCTGTCGGTACCACCACCGGGGCAGAGGGGTCTCTGGCCTCTAACCAGGCCTCCAATGCTTTGAAATATTCCGCTTTCTTGGAGAGGCCTGGAGTAGGGACTTTCAATTGTTTGCAAAAGTGTTTCAGCTCCTTTAAGGAATAACCATTTATCTTACTCCTATCAAACTCCTCCTCAACAACAGGTGTAGTGCTTCCAGCAGTACTCATGGTCAAAACTGGCAGTTTCAAAAATCAAGCTTCAGGAAAAGCGGAGAACAAAAATAGAATATCCAACCAAAAACAGATTGTGGCTGCGCTATGGTCTGCTTTCACTATGTAGCGCACACTAATCACTGCACATGGGTCATAAATGCAAAGTTCAAAATCCCACCGCTGACCCACCAATGTTAGAAGCAGCTGTCTCTAGTTGGCAGAGGTATACACTTCTGACAAATAGGGACACACCTTTTCTAGTCAGGGCAAGGAGATCACACACTTAGATAACCCCTGCTCACCCCCTTGGTAGCTTGGCAAAGCAGACAGGCTTATCTCAGAGGCAGTGCGTTAAGCATTTATGACCACATACAGTAATAAAGTGAATACACTACAAATGGACACGACACAGTAGTATTATAAAAATAAGTATTTTTATATAAGGCTTAGCACAAGACCAAATAACGACAAAAATATACCACAGTCTCAATAAATACTCTTGGAAGGAAAAATAATAGTCCAAGCACGGTTTCTTCTTAGCACAAAAGTCTTTAGTATCAAAAGCAACTCTTCTTCTCTAAAACACAGTTCTTGGCAACAATGTAACCCACACGGGAGTCACACGACGTCGAGGCAAAGTTAATCCAAAGGTTCGGCGTCGACCGCGAGGAGCGCTACGTCGAGCCCGGAGTCGCACAGACCCCAACAACACAGTACCTTGGAAAAAGTGAAGCACTCGATGATCAGCGGCGTCGAGATGTCCGGCGTCGCGTCTTCGGCGTCGATCGAGCCTCGGAGTCGGGGCGATCTGCAGCGGCGTCGACCGAAGTCAGGCGGGAGCAGCGCTCACGGGATGAAGCGGGATACGGCGTCGTCGATGTCGATGTTGCAAGAGTGAGCAGCGCTCACGGCGTCGAGAGGGCTCGAAGTCGATGCGATCAGCGGCGGTGCAGACACGGGGTCACTTGGAGCTGGAGCCGAACTCACTACTCACTGGCGTTGCTGCTGGCGTCGATCGGGCCCGGCGGCCGGCGTCGAGGAAGCGGGACACTGGAGCCGTTACTCACGATGTCGAGCTGGATTCGGCGGCGTCCGTCGGCGTCGAGATTGCTGGATTCTTTCAGAGGTGCTGGATTCACAAACTCCAGCAAATAGCACTTTAACAGATGAAGTCCTTTAGCCCTGTGACTTCAACAGGAGACTGGCACTCTTCCAGCCCTTGGAGATTTTCTCAGCAAAGAGTGAGAGTACACACAAAGTTCCTCTCTCCTGGTTCCTTGGCAAAAATAAAGAAGCAATGCAGGATTCCCCCAACAAACAGCACTCTGGCAGAAGGGGTAGGCAGTCCTTGGATCAGCAGGCTTCTTGTCCTTGGTTCAGGTTTCCTTGTCAGAAGTGATCTGATTTCTTGGTTCAGGGGTCCTTCTCTTATACCCCTTTTTGGCTTTGATCCCTTTGTCCATGCAGGGGAATTTCCCCCCATCCTGGGTTTGTTGTGGGTGTTGCCAGGCCAGAGCACCTGGCCTATTCACTGGGCAGGGCAGAGTCCTCAGCCGCTCAGCAGGAGCGGAGCCAGCATTGTCACTGGCAGGGGCAGGGCCATCAGCTGCCCGGCAGGAGGCGGGCCAGGGAAGTCCCAGGCAAGCACAGAGTCATCAGTCGCCTGGCAGGGGGGCGGAGCCAACATTGTATCAGGCAGGGCAGGCTATCAAGAGCTACTCTTCCCCTACTCTCAATGCAAATGCCCCACTCATCCCACACTGACTCATTCAGACTCTCTGGAGCCACCCAGCTCCTGTCACACACACCAGAACCAGCAGAGACCGGTAGACAGTTAGACAAGAAAATAGCTACTTTCTAAAAGTGCTATTTTCAAACACAGAGTCCAAAAACCATCCACACAAACGGATGCGTTATTAAACCCTGAGTTCAGGGATACCAAACTCGACATTGCACCATGCTCCCCGAGCCCGCTAGGATTATAACATTAATAATCCTGGCAGCCCATTCTAACTGATGGAGAGCAGGCTACCTTACAATAGTGAAAAACGACTATGGATGTAATTCACTATTAGGACATGCCAACCTTGTCAGGCTTGTCCTACCTTATGCTTACAATGCACCCTGCCCGTGGGCCTACCATAGGGGTGACTAACATGAAGTTAAGGGAAGGTTTAGGGACTGGCAAGTAGGTGTACTTGCGCAGTCCTCGTGACAGTCAGACTGCACGTGGTCTGGCAATGGCAGACCTTCAGACATACTTTTACTAGGCCGCTCTTGTGGGTGGCACAACATGTGCTGCAGGCCCACTAGCAGCATTTGTATTTACAAGCCCTGGCACTCCTGGTGCACTCTACTAGGGACTGATAGTAAACCAAATAAGCCAAACATGGAAGTCAATCAATACAGCAATTTCCCATAGGGAGCACTTGCACTGTGGCACTGATCAGCAGTGGCACAGTGCCCAAAGCATATACCAGCAAAAACATCGTAAACAGAAGAGGCAAACAGAAAAAATGGAGGAGAGACTCATGCCAATGATGCCAGGTCTAACACATCTGTGCTCAGCTCCTTTGCCGAGGAGAATGGGAGGCTGGCTCCGTGTCAGGCTGGGTTTCGGCCTAAGCACTCGACAGAGTCAGTGGTGGTGTCTGTATTAGACACCCTCCAAGAGGGTATGGACATGGGCAGATCTCAGGCGCTGGTCCTCCTTGATTTGTCCGCCGCTTTTGACACGGTGGATCATTCCATCTTGCTTTCCCGTGTCAAGGCGGCGGGCATAGGAGGCTCAGCCCTTATCTGGCTTTCATCTTTTTTGAGGGACCGGACCCAGGCGGTCCACCTCGGGGAGTTTTCAGCTACCCCCTGTCAGGTCCAGTGCGGTGTTCCTCAGGGCTCTTCTCTCTCTCCTTTACTGTTCAATCTTTATATCGCTCCTCTTATCTTTGCCCTACAGCAGCTGGAGGTCACGGTATATAACTATGCCGATGACCTCCAGCTCATCTTCAATCTATCTTCTACCCCTGATTCTATCTCTAATTTCCAATCTATTCTATCTTTCATCAGGGACCGGATGAATTTCAACCACCTGAAACTCAATCCCGATAAAACGGAACTTGTGGTGACGGGTGGTTGTTCCAGTCCCTGGAATTCTCTCTTTTGGCCCCCCTCCTTTGGTTCTCCTCCCACCCCTGCTTCCTCTGTTAAGACTCTAGGCATCAAGCTAAATGATAAACTCACTTTGCACTCCCAGATTGGTTCGGCGGTTTCGTCTTGCTTTCTTACTCTTCGTACTATCCGCTCCATCTCTCGTTTCTTTTCTTTCTCTGCACTCAAACTAATTATGTCCGCACTGGTCCTGTCCCGCCTGGACTACGGGAACATTTTGTTCAATGGCATCCCTCAGTACAGCCTGCGTAAACTGCAATTAGTGCAGAACCAGGCTGCCCGCCTGGCCTTTGGTCTCCCCAAATTCCACCATACCTCCCCCCTCCTGAAAACCCTCCACTGGCTCCCCGTGCGGGAACGCGCCTTATTCAAATTAGGCTGCATGGCGTTCCAGGCCAGGACTGGCCTGGCCCCCTTTTTCATATCTTCTGCCATCAAGGCCTATGTCCCGGGCAGAGACCTCCGCTCCTCGGCACAACTTCTTTTAGCAGTACCCCGCTACCGGAAAAAAAAACAGGGTGGCTCCAAATTTTCTACTCTTGCCCCTATTTTCTGGAATTCTCTCCCCTTCCATCTTAGATCCCTCACTCAGTATTCCAGTTTCCGCAAGGCGCTGAAGACCTTCTTATTTTCTCAGGCTTTTCTCTCATAAGCCCTGTCTGCCTCTCCAGTTGATGTCCTAGCGACTGTTCTTGCTCAGCTGCTGCCTGCTACATTAGCGCCAAGAAACCGTCTAGGTGTACGTTGCGCTTGACAAATATTTTAAACTTAAACTTAATCTCTTTGATTTTATTTGCAGTGTTTTGTTATCTGGTGCGTATAGCAAGATGATGCCCTATTTGCTCGCTTAATTCATTTACTTTTTCTTTATGCATTGTGGCTTTACAGATTGCTTTTTCCGCGAATATTTCCGTTACTCTATTTTTTGCAATGGCAACCTTTCGTGATGCCATTTCTGAATTTATACCCCCTTTGATTGCTCTTATAAGCCCTTCCTCAGCTTCTGTCAGTTTCCCCTGTAATTCAATTATTTTTTGTTTTGCTGCTTGATTATTCCTTATTGAGAACCGCAGTGTTTCGCCCCTGATTCCGGCTTTAAGTGTATCCCACACTACTTCTAAAGGTGCACTACCCAGGTTGTCTTCCAGAAATTCCGGTATCCACTTCTCAATAAGTTGGCAATATTTCTCATTTAATAGTAGAGCCCTTTCAAATGTCCAGCTATTTTGATCTTGTTGAATTTTATCGATATCAAAACTTAAGATCAATGGGTTGTGGTCTGACAGAACCCTGGGTAATTTATCTATGTGGCACTTGGATATGATGGTGTGGGAGGCAAGCATATAATCTAATCTGGCAAATTTCAGATGAGGATGGGAGAAGAACGTAAACCCTGATTTTTGGGGGTACTTATATTGCCAACAATTGGACATCCCATGTGTATTGCATAGCACCTGAAATGCCCTAAAAACCTTTGGCTTCCTCCCCTGGTATTTAAAGTTGGGTCCAAAGCACCAATCTGAAGATAAATTAAGATTGAAATCACCACATGTTACTATTGGGAGTGGCCAATGTGCTAGTTCACTAGATACAAATTCCAGCAATTCAGGATCATCTGTGACGCATCCATAGATGGAGCAAATAGTTAATATCTTACCAACATCATATTGGCATTCCGTGATTGCCCATCTCCCGAGCTTATCAGCTGCAGATCGAGTAAATTGGAGCCCCCCGCCTGTTGCTAAGATAGCCACCCCACGTGTCTTAGTTGCTTGTGTTGTGGCAGTAATGAGTTTATACCCAAGCATTTGCAGGAGATTTATTTATTTATTTATATATGGGATTTTTAGTGCGCAGCTACTACCCTAAGGTGTCTAGGCGCAGTGAGATACACTAAAATACAGTAGTCAGGACATGAACTTATTGATTGAAGAGCCAGGTCTTCAAAGCCTTACGGAAGCCAATGAGGGTTGGTGCAGATTTAATGTCTGAGGGGAGTGAGTTCCACAATATGGGAGTTGCTACCAGAAATCGTCTGTCACCCCAAGTGGCCGTTCTTGTACGGGGTACAGACAGTAGACAGCTTGCTGCTGATCTTAAATTCCTTTTAGGGGTGTACACCTGAAATGCCTCTTTTAAGAACTTCGGTCCAGTGTGATGGATGGCCTTATAGGCGATACATAGAGCTTTGAATTTGATCCTGCTCTCCACTCTTAGCCAATGAAGATGGCGTATGGCTGCTGAAGTGGAGTGGCGCCTGGGAATGTTGAGCAGGATCCGTGCTGCCATATTTTGGACAGATTGAAGCTTATTCAGGATGTATTTATGCGTGTTGAAAAAGAGAGCATTTCCATAATCAAGCTTGGAAAACACTAGGGTGGTAATCAGTGTTTTTCCAGCTGATGCTGGTAAATACGGCAGGAGTTTTTTTTTATCTCTTTCAACATAAAGAATGCAACTGAAACTACCTTGTTTACGTGATGTCTAAAGGATAGCTTGTTATCGAAGATCACTCCAAGATTTCTGACCTTGGTAGCTGGGACCGGAGGAAGGCCCATCTGACTGGGCCACCATGTAGGGGACCACTCTGGGGAAATATTACCAAAGGTCATAACCTCAGTTTTCTCCGCATTAAGTTTTAAACAGTTACTGTGCATCCAAGATTGTACATCCCGTAGCCCCTCCTGAAGTTTAGCTGCTACCACTGAGCCGTTCTTATGCACCGCCATCACAAGCTGGGTGTCATCAGCGTAGGTAGTTAAACGCATCCCATGCGATTTGATGACCCTCGCCAAGTCTGCGACATAAATGTTGAAAAGCGTAGGACTTAACGAGGATCCTTGAGGGACCCCGCATGGCAGTTCAGAAATCGGTGAGTAATAATTACCCAGTTTGACTGCCTGCTTGCGATTAGCTAAAAAAGAGGCTATAAGATCTTTGGCCAGATGGTTAATCCCTAGGGTTGCGACACGGTCGACCAAGATGGTGTGGTCGACCGTGTCAAAGGCCGCCGACAGGTCCAACAGAATAAGCACTGCCGCTCCTCCCGAATCCATGATGTCTCTAATTTCATCGGAGGCCTTTATCAGTGCTGTCTCAGTTCCGAACTGAGTATCATCCAAGAGTTTATGTTGTTCAATAAACTCTGAGAGCTGCTGGTTCATAATGGCCTCTACGATTTTAGCCGGGAAGGGAAGGCATGCAATAGGTCTGTAGTTGGCCGTGATGGTGGGGTCTAAAGAAGGCTTCTTAAGCAAAGGTTTGACAATGGCCTTCTTCCAAATCTCAGGGTAGACACCAGTTTTGAAGATGGAATTACAAATATCGGTGAGCGGCTGAGTGATGGTATTATTTAATTGATTCATTATGGTAGGAGGACATGGATCGAGCGGAGAACCCGATTTAATCTTAGCAACAAGCTTGCTGACCTGATCTTCAGTGACTGACTGAAAATGAGAAAGGGGAGGGTGAGTAAAAGCCAAATTAGTGGATTGATCAATGGTTCTTCCTAACGGTTCTTGGATAAAAGTGGAATAGATATCCATCACCTTAGTGGTGAAGAATGTGGCCAGTGAACTACAAAGTTCCTGAGATTTCTCAATCACGGGTCCAGCAGGAGGGTTAGAGAGAGAGCTCACCACTTGAAACAGCATCCGAGCTGAATTCTGTGCATGCTCAATTTGACCAGTAAAAAAGACATTCTTTTGCGTGTTGACAGCTTTCTTGTATATCGCTAAAGCATTTTTATAAACTTGCTTAGCGGAGGGGCTATAGTGCTTTCTCCAGCGCCTTTCTAAATTTCTACAATACTGACGTTGGAGACGCAACTCCTCAGTATACCACTGGGCCGCTGGAGTAGCTCTGTTTGGGCGATAACATTTTTCAGGTGCAACCTGATTAGCTGCCTTCAGGATCCAGTCCTGAAAATTAATGGACATAGTATCAGGGTCAGATGAACTTTCCGGGACTGATGACATTAGGAGATTTGTAAGATGTGGGATGTCTGCGTTTTTCCACATCCGTGTCCCCACTGATGACCGGGCTTTGGTCTGAGAGGGTTTGGATGGTAACGATCGAATCCTAAAAATAATAGCTTGGTGGTCCGACCATACTAAAGGTAACACCGCTGACAAATCAATGCCAGAATTATTGGTGAACAAGCCGTCCAGTGTGTGCCCGGCTTCATGCGTAGGGCCCCTCACCAACTGCTGCAGTCCTAATGCCTGCGTATCGGTGATGAGTTGAACTGTATCTTTATTTTCCAAGTTTTCAAGAGGGAAATTAAAGTCCCCAAGAATCGTGTAATCCGAGGATCCTATTACTGATTCAGTAATTTCAGTGAGTGCAGCTAGAAATTTAGTGCGAGGACCCGATGGCCTGTACACAAGTGTCCCCTTAGAGGCTTGCTTCTGCGTGAGATTAATGGCAAACGCATAAGCTTCGCAATTAGGGCTTTGAATGAGCTCGAATTTTGCGCGATAGATGTCTTTATGAATAATGGCTAAGCCTCCACCTCGCCCAGAAATTCTGTCTTGTCTGGCCACACAGTAGCCTTCAGGGGTGGCCAGAACAAAATCAGGGCCCGATGCCTCATCTCCCCAGGATTCCGTAATAAAGAGAATGTCCAGTTCCTGGTTAAGAATGCACTCCCTAATAGCCAAACTGTGTTTAGGGAGGGAACGAACATTAATCAGTGCTGCTCTGTAATGGTGTTCAACTGAGAGCGGGGCACTGGTGATTGGAGGTGAGTACGATGTAGTGTTAATCGCGGGTAGAGGAGGAGGAAGGGTAAAGATGCAGCCTACACATGATGTGGGTGTGGATGTCAGGCATTTAAGGGGCGGTAATACTTGACAGGACCTACCCAAACCTGGGTTCATTTCTCTCAGCTGTGCGGAGGTGTAATATAGAGTTGGCGTAGTCTCTTCGGTGACCGCGGGACCAGGGGGGATATCCCTGGGCCCGCATCTGGCGCGGACGGGCGCAGACGGGCTTGTCTTAGGCGCGTCTTCGGCGCGCGCCCGCTGCGCACGTCCGCTGCGCATCCTAACGAGCGAGGACTAAATAGCTCTCTCCCGGAAGTGGAGAAGAACTAGAGCGCGTCCCGACCCAGCCCCAAGATGGCGGCTGGTCCTCGAGGACGGCTCCGAGTGCCCTATTCCCTCCGCTCTGGCGGGTCGGGTAGGTGCTGTGTAATGTGTGCAAACAACGCAAAGATCAGCACAGCAATTCAATCACAACAATAGTACATTTAAAAGTGTAATTTTAAAATTCTTAAAAGCAGCCTACAAACGCCTAAATACAATGTTAAAATACTATAATGCAGCGCTAGTCAATAGTGATGGCAGTTCGTGCTCTGTAGAGTGTATCGTGGGTATCACCGAGCGTTGGGCTCGCTCGATCTAAATAGCTCTCTCCCGGAAGTGGAGAAGAGCTAGAGCGCGTCCCGACCCAGCCCCAAGATGGCGGCTGGTGCTCGAGGACGGCTCCGAGTGCCCTATTCCCTCCGCTCTGGCGGGTCGGGTAGGTGCTGTGTAATGTGTGCAAACAACGCAAAGATCAGCACAGCAATTTAATCACAACAATAGTACATTTAAAAGTGTAATTTTAAAATTCTAAAAAGCAGCCTACAAACGCCTAAATACAATGTTAAAATACTATAATGCAGCGCTAGTCAATAGTGATGGCAGTTCGTGCTCTGTAGAGTGTATCGTGGGTATCACCGAGCGTTGGGCTCGCTCGATCTAAATAGCTCTCTCGCGGAAATGGAGAAGAGCTAGAGCGCGTCCCGACCCAGCCCCAAGATGGCGGCTGGTGCTCGAGGACGGCTCCGAGTGCCCTATTCCCTCCGCTCAGGCGGGTCGGGTGGGTGCTGTGTAATCTGTGCAAACAACGCAAAGATCAGCACAGCAATTCAATCACAACAATAGTACATTTAAAAGTGTAATTTTAAAATTCTAAAAAGCAGCCTACAAACGCCTAAATACAATGTTAAAATACTATAATGCAGCGCTAGTCAATAGTGATGGCAGTTCGTGCTCTGTAGAGTGTATCGTGGGTATCGTGGAGATGATGTTGCGACCCCTCCACATGAGTCTCCTGGAGACACACGATGCTAGCTCCCATTGATCTTAATCCTATTGCGGCATTCTGTCTTTTTTGTGAGTCATTTAGGCCACAAATGTTCATGGAAAGTATTTTTAGCTTGACCATATATATATATATATATATTTTTAAACTTTTTCCTGCTTTGGTATTGTACCTGTTGTAGCGTGACTATAGTGTTACTCCTGATTATGATTCGCTCTTTTTGGCTTCTTGTAGACCGGATTGCCCGCCCCCCCTCCCCCTCCTCCTTCCCCTCCCCTTCTATCCCCCCCGCCCTCCCCAGTGGCCCCCCACCCCCCATCCCCCGCCACCCATTGAGACGTCCTGGGTCATAGGGTACACAGGTGTGGGCGTCCATGAAGTCAGTGCGCCTCAGCTCGCCCCGTGGCCTGGCCATGAGTAAATACAACTAGGGTAGATAGGATGAAAGAAGGGGGGATCATATATGAAAATAAACTTTTCTCTTTGCCATCACACCTACCCTTATATTAAATCATATTGGGATACGATCTTTAACATTTCCCCTCTACTCATCCCCTTATAGTTGTGCCCCCTAGATCTAGACAGCTGGCGGTATTGTTCCTCTTTGTCTTTTATTCCCTCTTTTTCTTTAATTTTATACATTTTGCTATTTTCCCGTGCTTCGCTTGGCAGTCTCTGAGATTTCTTTTAAGTAGGACTCTGCCTGGATTTCGCTTGTGAAACTTTTTGTTGTTCCCTTGTAGATTACTTTCAGATGCGCTGGGTTTTGCAAGAACACAGTCGCTCCGATTTGCTCAAATGGGGTGAATAATTGTCTCATTCTCCACCTTCGTTCTACCGTAGCATGGGCAAAGTCTGGACGTGCGAAGAAGGTGAAACCTTTGTATTCTCTCTTGTTTGTAGGTCTGGCCATGTCATAAATAGCCTCTCGTAGGAGGAAGTTCCCGAAATTAACCAGCATGGCCCTTGGGTATTGAGGTGTCTTATGAGTACGTTTAGGAAGTGTTAAGGGGAAGCGATGAGCGCTTTGAATTTCACTGTTCATATCCCAGGATTGAAGTTCGGGGAAGGCTGTTTTTAGAAGGTTGGACATGAAGCCCCTCCGATCGTTTACCTCTGCGCCTTCGGGAATTCTGAGAAAAGGCAGGTTGTTTCTTCTGCCTCGATTTTCTAGGTCTTCAACTTTTAGCATTAAGTCTTTAATGATTCCCTCATGCTCTTTTTCCTGAGTTTGGAGCTTAGTGACGTCAGACTCCAGATTTTCTGTACATGTTTCAACAGAGGCTATTGTGTCAGGGATTTCAGAGCAGGTTTTGCCCACTTTTTGGAAAGCTCCTTGCAGTTGTTGTATGGCTGCATGGTTCCTTTGACTGTCCATCTTGACATCTTTGTGGAAGTGCTTAATGGAGCTTAGCACTTCACTCAGCAATGGCTCTATTGATTTTCCCAAGCCGCCACTATCTCCATGTTGCTGTTGGACCCCCATTTCAGTAACCCCCATGATGTGTCGATTAGGTTTGGGTTCTCTTGTTGTTTTTGGGGTTGAGCTTTTCCGTGTATGATTAGTTCTTTCTTTTACTTGATCAGTGTTGCTCCCGGTTTCATCATATGTTGATTTACATTGCCTTTTGTGCATTGTCCTCTTTTTTCCAGCCTTTTCCTAGGGGTGGTGTCTTGGCTTGGCACTCTTGATTTCCTTAAAACTGTGGGGTCGGAGACCTCCAGGGTTGTTGCAGCTGGTTTATGGCCTGTGCTTGTTTCGCTTGCCTCACTTGCCTCACTTATCTCGCTTGTCTTGCTGGAGATTGAGACTCCTGGTTCATAGATGTCTGAATCAGATTCCTCGGAGAGTACTTCGATCTCTGGTTGAAGCTTTCTTCCCGTGGAGGAAGTTTGTACCATGGGAGAGGAGTGGTCATGCCTCGGGGACTCCCTTGGATACATAGGTACATACTCGCTTTGGTCGGGTGTAATTGTAACTGAGCTAGCACTTTCTTCTCCCGGGATTATATCTGGAGACTGGTTTCCTGGAGCGGGATCTATAGCAGTTTTTACCCCCACGATGGATTGCTCAATATCCGTAGCATGGTCGATATGGGTGATTCTGCTCATTTCATCACTTTGCTCTTTTTCGTCATCCGGGATAGCCCATTGCTGTTTCTCTTTTTTTGCTGGTTTGCTCGGCCCTTCTTTGGGCAGTGGGCTAAATATGTTGGAGATCCGAGGCTGAGAGTCTGCCAGATGCCCAGTGGTTTTAGCAGCAGCCTTCAGATTTTTGATAGTTTGTATTCTCTTTGCCTTCTTAGCCATTAGCTCCATATTATCGTTGTCTTCGATATCCTTCTCAATCTCCTTCTCCTTTCCATTTTCCTTCTCCTTTCCTTTCACTTTATCCGTCTCTTTTTCCGACTTCTTATCTGTGTTTTTATTTTTATTTTTATCTTTGCCTTTAGGTCTCTCGTTGCCGTTGCCGTCATTTCTCTCATCACTATTTTCTTTGGCTTTCGACCCTCTGGTTTCAGGCCACCTCTGCGAGTCTTTCGTTTTCTGCATGTTGTTTGAATTTTGCTTTTCTGGAGCTTCTTTTGGGGATTCTTGGGGTGCTTCTTGGTCGGATAGAGGTCGGGTTTGCTCAATTATTTGCTCCATGGGTCCGGCGAGGCCTGCCATTTCCTGTCTCAGTACCTGCACCTGTACCTGTGCCTGTACCCGTAGCCGTATCTGTGTTTGTCTTTGTCTTTGTCTTTGTTTAGCTGTAGTAGTGGCGGTGGTATGTAGTTTAGATAATCTTAACTCCCTTTCTGCTGTAGTAGTCTTAGTGTCTGTTTGTATCGCAGTCTGGGTTCCTTTGGCAGTTCTTTTGATCAGCTCTCTATTGCAGCCAGAAGTGAATTTAGCATGTGAGTATGTACCATGGACATTAGCATTGGTTGCATGGAGCTGAATTGTAACAAACACCTGAATATCCTCAGTCTGCGCTTTTACTAATGCCCCCAGCTTCGCGGTGGCCCTCTCACTGACTGCCAGCCTCACTCATAAAACTTGTGTTACCCTGTAGCAGTTTGCTCAGGTCTGCTCAGGTCTGCACGCCTCGAACCTTTCAGCCACTGCTTCTCTCCAATCTCTCCAATCTCTGCCGAACTCTGCCGTTCCTCGCACCCGCTCCCTTAGTAACAGCGAGCTTCCTTAGCGACAACCAGCAGCGTGGGCCTTTAAACACAGAGTCCCGGAGTGTGCAGATGACGAGGATGATGCCTGGTGTGGAGCCGGCCGAGTAACTGATCGGCAACCGGAGTGGCCGATGCACCACAGAGCAGAGCTCAGGAAGCACGGAGCAGAGGAAAACGAATCGCCGAACGTTGGTTCAGTTGCAGTTGCAGTTGCTGTTTACCGGTTGCAGGTTACAGGTTACAAGTCAGTGGTTAATGACTAATGGCGCGTACTGTGGAACTGCGCTATACTGGGCGCAGCTCACCCGCTCGCGCTCGTGAGCTCCCGGGATAGTTGACCGCTAATCTGCCCCCTATAGCGCCGATCACGTCCACTACCATCCATCAGCCATCAGCCAGCCTGATCCCGTCTACCTCTTCCGTCTAGGCTTTCTGCACATGGGCTGGGGGAAGGATTGAGAGCAGATTCTCAGATTTGCTTAATTTCTCCCCAAAATAGTAGATAGAAGCGGGGAATTTCCTGCCGATAAAAGCGACGATAATATATCGTCCTTTGTTGAAAATATGGCTCATTGCTCTTTTTTTGACCAGTAAACTTAGGTGCATATTATCAAGGACCGGTGTTACAATTATCGCCATTTTATTGGCAAGAAACTGCCGATAAAACGGCGATAATGACCATGATAATGCGGCCTTGATATTTCCCATAGAAGCCCATGTTAACACCAGAACATAGGCTTCTATGGCAATTAACAAGGACGTTTTATCAAGCCCACCCTCCCAACATTAATAAAAAACTCTAGACAATGCAGGTACCCGGAGCTAAAAGGTCATTTTACATATCACTGCCCCAGAAATGTGGCGTTCCCCATGACGTGTACGGGGGGAGAGAGAGAGAGAGAGAGAGACCTCAAAGCATTTTTTTTTTTTTAAAAAGACCCCAGGGGTGTTGCTCACTGAGACTGCGGGGAGTAGGACCGTAACCCCCACCCCCCATACTTCAAAATAAAACCAAAGGAGTTCCGTTCCCCAGTGCTCGGGGCTCCTTACAAGCCCCCATTATGCAGAAAAATTGCCCCCTTAATTTGCCCCTCTGGGACCTAATGAATAAAACGGACTTCTACTTTTTTTTCACTTTTCCACCACGTACAAGTACTGCACGAGTACCCCGCCATTTTTTATTTAAAAAAAAATAAAAATTGAGCCTAAAGATCCATGTACCACCCCCTGACCAAGACTATAGGCTCAGAATGTTTCTTGTTCGTTATTCCTCAACTTTGTTTTACTGTTTTCTTGTGACTCTGCTCTCCCGACAAACAACATGGCTGCCAACACTTCCTGGTTTGGAGTATTAACAGCCAATCAGCATGAAGCTCCTGCTCGTAATTGTACGTATTTCCATACGCGTACGCCGCGATTTTACTTTAAAAAAAAATAGAGCCTAAACATCCATGTAAAACAAAGTTGAGAAATAAGGAAAGGGGTCAGGGTAGAAATATCCTCACTGTCTAGGCTTGCTCAGGGGGTCATACATGGATTTTCAGGGTCAATTTTTTTTTAAAATAAAAAATTGCGGCGTACGCGTATGGTACTCGTACGCGGTGGAAAAGGGAAAAAAAACTAGAAGTCCGTTTTTTTCATTAGGTCTCGGGGGGCAAATTCTGAGGGCAATTTTTAGAGCTATATTTCTATGACAGTATGTAAAACTTTCCGTTTTTTGTC
Organism: Lissotriton helveticus; assembly: GCF_964261635.1. NCBI lineage: Eukaryota > Metazoa > Chordata > Amphibia > Caudata > Salamandridae > Lissotriton > Lissotriton helveticus. Next base: position 34,364,733 of record NC_136058.1, read on the forward strand.
CTGCATCAGTTGTACTCTCTACGCATGCGCAGCCTTGTTTGCAAGTGCACTTTTATTTCTTTTTCTTCAAGTTCGCCAAGCAAACCTCTCCTGATTTTAGGTATTAAATTTGCCGCTTTCTTTTCCCGGGTCGTGTGTGTCATCCGGTGCTATACTTTTGTAATATATTAATAAACATATTGTATGTATATTTATTTGAAATGTAGTGTCGAGCCGCTAAACGTTGATTACATACTCCTTCGAACCGCCATTTTAGTAGTTTTCCTCCGTTATTTTTATTATACCTGTTACTTTCATTTTACCCTGCGCATATTTTCTCTGTGATCAATGAGATTTCCTGCCACAGACACCACGGTGTTTGAACTTGCCCTCCAATCTTATCAGACTTGGTCACACGTATACCTAGAAACTAATTTGAAGGAAGCAAGCCACAGCCATTACGACACGTGTTCGTCAACAAAAAAACATTATTAAGATTATGCGTTTATCATGCGTGGTAAATGCATACTAGTTGTAAAAGCATGTGTGGTAAAGTGATATGCGTGCTAATGGTTTTGTGGTGACGATCACGCGTGCTTATGAACCGGGTCTGGGCGTGGTGGAGTCTAGGACACCAGGCGGAGGGCCACGCAGCTCCACTCATACAATATAGAAGTAATATAGGATTTTTAAAGTAAAAAAAATGATTTCATAATTATCCTAGATTAAGTCTTCTGTTAGTATGTTCATTAAATACATGAATATATGTTTTTAAACAATTAAAAACATTTGCGTCTTTCGCGTATGGGGCGCCGTACGTGACATCACACGGAAGTTTGATGTGACGCGTAACATCAAAGCGTATTCGTAGCGTATGCTGAGAATGATTAGCAGTACAAACTATGGTGCGATCACTCTCTCACTGACAAATCAGAGCACAGGGCGCGCTATGAGAATGGTTAGAAGTGGTCACTCATTGGAGATCCAATTCAGGTGTGTGTCTTATCCACAGTATCATAACGTTATTTTTTAACCTGTTTAAGTTTGAGGTTTGCATGAAATACTATGCTATCGGCAGATATGGATGATTAGGCAGCTCTTATCTCCATGAAGCTTGGTTATTACCATTTACATATAGGTGCCTGAGGAAGGGAAAAGAAGTCTATCTGAATGGCGAGGATTGCACAATAGAACCAGATCACTCTTTAATTTGTAGACACATACAATTGCATGGCTCTTGTAAACAAGATGCGCCTAATTTGGACTGAGTTTTGAAAGGTAGTCCGACACCTGCTATCATAACGACGTTCAGTTTACTGGAAACGGGAGTTATTTACTTTGAAATAATGGAGATTGTTGTGCAATGATAGCTGGCATCGCTTACATGATTACGGTAACTGAGCGTGTGGTTTGATTAAAAATAAGTTGTGTTAACTCCTCTGCATGGGAAGCTGGATGTTTCCATCTGGCTGTCGATTTCGACCTTGAAAGCAGAGTCAACCAAATGAGTCGTATCAGAGCGCTATTGTCTCAAAAAGAGGTCGCTCTTATATCTGCTACAGAAACATTTGTCCTTCATGTAGCAAACACCCGCACAGAAGTGCATGATTTATTAAATACAGACGTGCTCTTGAATTTTGGGGAGTTCATTTAGAGTATCTTTAATGTGTCCTTGACTACGGGGTTACCTTACTTTTTTAAAGTTAGAAGCGGTGGCCTTGTGACTTCTGTAGAAAGTATATTTGGTGTCTTTTCGGGATTTTTTTCATTCGATTTTTTCCAGCATCTTTGGTGGATTGCGCTTAATACTCACATTAGTTGCCGGTGTGCTTTTATTAATTTGTTTACATAAATATGGATGCACATCCTGCAGCAGACGACAATATGTCCCGGCTGTTGATGGTTCGCAATGGAATGTTTAGTTATTACGGAGCGCTGCCTCTGGCTACATTGAGTGCAGCTTATGGATTACCGTTTCGATTTTCCTTTAACACATCCGTTCAACCTGTGTTCCATTGCCTGAGCTGCGATTTCGACTGGGCCCTGGATTTGTGTCTCTGCAGTACGGTGTCTCCCAACGTGGATTTTGGCCAGCTGATGAGCCCCTTAGTGGTTCATGACTTGCTCTGTTCTGGCGGCGGGATTATGGCCTTTGCAGCGATACATGGAATAATGGGACGTTGGAATGTTTTTGCAGTGGCGCTTGAGTTCTTGGCACGCAGTTACATTGAAGATGACCCGAGTTTTCCTCCGATGGTAATAGAGGCTCCGGTCGTTGAGGAACATGTATGTTCATTCCCACTATTGAATTGGATGACTTCCTGTTGGAGGCTGTTGCTACATACTGTCCTTACACGCTGTTGGATTAAGACTCTTTGATTTTTCTACGTATTCTTTATTATTTAGCTACTGCTTTCTATCAAAGAGCGAATAACTTTTTTTGGGAAATGTGAACTTGACTCTGCTTTTTAGGCTTGGACTCTGCGTTCCTAATTCGCCCACGTTTATATCACGTGCTTCGCTCAAGGAAGGGTGCCATGGGGCTGAGCCTTGCACTCACACCCTGTTAAGTTAGCATGGGTTTATTAGAAGCTTACACACTATTTTTGCTTCCCTGCTCTGCTTTGCACACGACACGTCCTTGTGATATTGTTTAGAGAACACTGAGTATTTTGCTTTATATGAGAATAATTTGGTATGCTAGATTTGTAAACTGCCTCGCTAGTTTTGTGTGTATAGTGAGAGCATGGAACATCAAGGTTATCTTGAATACTGTGTCTGTTATTCAGAATGATCCTCGCACGTTCGAGACATAACACATATGCAGCTGTTGCCACCTCTGATACTTGTGCATTTCATAATGCATTGTGGAGGCAAAGTTACACACAGTTGGAGAACATTCGTATCTCGACAGTTTGTGGAGCACTGAATGTGATCCACTACTGCTGAGTACCAGAGGTATGGGTCTTGCCATGTAATACTATGAGACTTTCTCTAGTTATAAACTAATCTGCTAGATAGGGAGGGTGAAATATAGGTATATTTTAAATTTGTTTACCTTTAACATTATAGGATGCTTTTTCCGTTTGTATTTCATAGAATAGTAACAATGCTGACAACCTTGTTTCTGATAATATATTTGGTTATATTATCTAAGGTACTGTGCATGAGATTATGGCGTTAGAACTAAACATTTCAAAGTTGCATGTGTCTTTATTTACATCTTGTTTTGGACTGGTGTAAGACTATAATGAAAGAGTGCTCTTGTTATCCACTTTACTTCATGTAATCTAAGTCGCATGTTCTGGGTTGACTAGTTATTGGTGTTTTTGCTCTAGGGCGAAGAACCAATGAGTCACTGATTGCTAGTCTGGTAGGGGGGTTGTGTAGTAAGGTGGGTTTTGGTACACCATAATTCACTGAGGTCCTAAGTCTTTATGCACAGTTCTGTGTATGAGCAGAATTCCTGGAACAGTAGTTACAACAAAAAGGCTTGATAAAGGACTTGCACTTTGAATATGAATATAAAATAGAAGAATAGTTGATAATCACAGCTAAGGAATGCAGCAATTAGATGTGTGTATGTGTGGATGATGTGTAGATTGAGTGGAAGATGAAAAACGTGAAAAATAAGAAAGGCTGGAGAGATACAAACTACCCACTGCATTGTCAGTGAAGTGGATCTTTGAATTTCCAGGTCATTACACAGATAGGGTGTTGGATTCCGCAGTGGGAGCAAGAGAATATTATATATATAATAATAATAATAATAAAACATTTATAGAGCGCCTGGCTGCACAAAACTGTGTGTCCCCGCGCTGACTGCAAATGCATTCCAGATATCCAGAGGAGCTGTGGTACTAGAGGAATTAGAGAGGGTTTATATTTTAGGGAACAGATAGGTTTTCAGTTTTGTCTTAAATCTCAATTCGGAAGGCTCCATCCGCAGATGAAGCGGGAGAGCGTTCCAGTGTTTCGGGGCTAGGTACCTGAAAGATTTTCCTCCCATCTTAGCTCTAATGACGCGGGGGAGTTCAAAGAGCATCGCACCAGATGACCTTAGGTTCCTGATCGGACGATGTATAGTTAGGAGATTTTTTAAATACTCTGGGCCTCTGTCCTGCGCAATGCGATGGGCGTAGCAAAGGGTCTTAAATTTGATCCTCTCCCTAACTGGAAGCAAGTGGAGTCTGGCTAGGGCCGTTCTAACAGAAGTTCTTCTTGGGAGTCCAAGCACCAGTCGTGCTGCGGCATTCTGCACGCATTGTAATTGATGTAGGCCCCTCTGACTGAGCCCAATCAAAAGGGCATTCCCGTAATCTAAATGGGGTGTTACCAGTGCATGGACTATGGTCTTCCTGGCTTTAGTAGGAAGAAGATCCAGCACCTTTCGGAGCACCTTTAAAATGCCGAAGCATCTTCCCGTTACTTTGTTGACCTGGGTTTTACCAGAGAGATCTGAGTCCAGCATAACGCCTAGATTTCTGACCTTCTCTACTGGGGTGGGCAGTTTCCCCAGTTCCCTGGGCCACCATGCCTGGGACCATGTGGAAGTATCTCTCCCGACCACCAGTAGTTCAGTCTTCTAGCCATTCAGGCGAAGGCAGTTGTTGTTCATCCAGGCCGCTACTGCTGACATACATTCTGAGAAATTGGTGGCATATTCTCCTCTGTTTGGTGTTAACTTGAACACCAGCTGGGTGTCGTCAGCGTAGCTTACAATGCCCACCCCAAAGACCTCTACAATACGTGCCAGGGGTTCCATATAGATGTTAAATAAAGTGGGGCTTAAGCTTGAGCCCTGTGGAACCCCATGGCTGATCTTCCGAGGAGATGATCTGAAGGGTGGACAATGTAGCTGGAAGCTTCTGTTGGTCAGAAAGGAGCGTAGCCAAGCCAGCGCGGGTCCCCTTACTCCCATGTCCGAGAGATATATATATATATATCTTCACTGAAAAAAACATAGGTTTCAGCCACGTTATAATTAGGAATTAACATTTAAAAAACCTTAGAAATTCACAGACAACATAGGTTTTACACGTTATGGTTAGCTGGACATTTCACTCATACAAAACAATTGAAATTCCCCCGTTATAGTTAGTTCAGCTAACTATAACTCGCGCACCCGCAATGCACTGCTGATGACTTCACATATTACATTACTCATGACATGGTCAGTGACATCACTCATGACATCACTCATGACATCTCAAATGACATCACTGATGACATCATCCAGTGAATGTGTGTCTTTTTAAAAATAAATATTTTTTATATATGTATATCTAAAGGTTGATGGAAGAATAAATGGGTAAATAACTTTCTAAATGATTGTTTTTTTTGTGTAAAATTGATTGTATAACTGACTTATTAAGTACATCTTAGTGAATACATGTATTAGCTAGTAATATTTAAATATGTAAATATCTGTATCAGTGTCTCACTTTGTGTATAAGTGGCTGCATGGGTTGGTGAGTAGCTACATGAGTGTCTATATGGGTTATTAGTTGGATTTTTGAGCATCAGAATGAATGTCTGTATGGTTTGGTGGGGGTATTACTTAGCACACAGATGCATGAATGACTGACTCACTGTTTGTATGTGTTTTGAAGACAGCATGTGTCCAGGACTGTATGGGTGGATGAGTGTGTGTATGGGTGTGTTAGAGAGTGAATGACTGTCTCAAAAGTATATTTATGAGTAACTACATATGTTTTAAACTAGTATATGTGAGTATTGATGTATATAAGTGAGTATATGTGAGAGTGAGTGATTGGAAGAGTTCCTGTATAAATATGTATGTTTAAGAGAGTAAGTATGTGTACGATTCTGTAGAAGTAAGTGTAGTGGTGTGTGTATAGCTGTATATGCAAGTAAATGGATGTTTGATAGTTTATTTGCATGTGGGAGTACGTGTGGGAGTAACTCTATGGATGAGTATCGGTGTGTAACAGGATGTATAGGTGTATGAGTACATATGATGAGTGAGTACATATATGAGTGACTATATAGAACTGTTAGTGAATGAGTGGATGTGTATGTAGATTTTGGAATTACTGAATAGGTTGTTGTAACTGGTATTGGTATCTCCATTTTTTTGAAAATTTTAGTTTCTATTTTTGAATGTGTGTATCAAAGGTTATATTAGGGTGAGAGGAGGTCTGCCACTCTTTCACAAGGATGATGTCATCAGTGATGTCATTTGAGATATCATCAGTGATTTCATTGACCATGTCATGAGTGATGTAATATGTGACGTCATCAGCAGTGCATTGCGGGCGTGCGAGTTATAGTTAGCTGAACTAACTATAACGGGGGAATTTCAATGGTTTTGTATGAGTGAAATGTCCAGCTAACTATAACATGTGTGAAACTATGTTTTTTTCAGTGAATTTCCAAGGTTTTCTAAATCCTAATTCCTAACTATAACGTGACTGAAACCTATGTTTTTTTCAGTGAATTTCTAAGGTTTTTTAAATGCTAATTCCTAACTATAACGTGGCTGGAACCTATGGTTTTTTCAGTGAATTTCAAAGGTTTTGGAAATGATAATTTTAAAATGTAATAATGGTTATATTTTTTATACTGATTTACTACATTGTTTTAAAGTATTTCTTTTTAGATATTTTATTTTTTAAATTACATTACATATTTTTAATATGAATTGAAAAAAAATGTTTTAAAAATATTGAAATTGTAATATATATATATATATATATATATTTTTATATTTTTTTAATTTATATATATATTATATAGCAGGCAATGATATCCTAGGGAAGGAAATTCAAGTTACTGGTAAGTACGGTTAAAATTACTTTTCAGGATCAGTACTAGGCTGAAAGATGCAGCACTGAGGTCTCTCCTGATAAAAGGTGAGTAAATCAGAATTCGTAGTTCGGCTGATTTTCCAGGAATTTTTTTAAGTTCCAAAACTCTACACTTAGAAGAATTTCCAAGTGAAACCAGTCAATGTTAGCCTATGGAAGGAAATTCAAGTTACTGTAAGTATGGTTAGAATTACTTTTCAGGATCAGTAGTGGGATGAAAGATGCAGCACTGAGGTCTCTCCTGATAACAGGTGAGTAAATCGGAATTCGTAGTTCGGCTGATTTTAGAGGAATATTTGTACGTTTCAAAAATAGACACAAACTTTTCTGGTGAAAACCACACAATAGATTCCTATGGAAGGAAATACAAGTTACTGGTAAGTACACTTAAATTTACTTTTCAGGGTCCGTACTGGGCTCAAAGATGCAGCACTGACGTCTCTCATGATAACAGGTGAGTAAATCGGAATTTGTAGTTCGGCTGATTATAGAGGCATATTTTGCTCAATAGTGAAGGAAGGGGGCGGGGCCTGAGGTGATGTGTGCAAACACGCCCTATGGCACGTTTTAAGGTGGGGAATTAATTCCTCTTCAATCCTGAGGTCCCCTGTGGGCCAACTAGCCCACCAGGTACCTCCAGTATGCGCCAGGGAGCTGCGTTGCAGAGAGGTGTTCAGAGGCTACGCCCCCTTTTTACAACACTCTGCAACGCAGCTCCGTGGCACTTACTAGACATATCTGTTGGGTTAGTTGACCCATAGGGGACCTCTGGATTGAAGAGGAATTAATTCCCCAACTTAAAACGCGTCACAGGGCATGTTTTCACACAAATCACCTCAAGCCCCGCCCCCTACGTTCACCACAGTGCAAACGCGCCCCGTAGCGCGTTCTAAATTGGGGGATTAAGTCCCCATGCATACTGGGGGTTCCTGGGGGCCAACGAGCCCACCAGGAACCGCCAGTATGCGCCAGGGGGCTGCCTTGCAGACAGGTGTAAAAAGGGACGTGGCCTCATGACACCTCTCTGCTGTGCGGCCCTCCTCCTAACAGTTAAAAGCCCTGGAGGGGTGGTGGTCCCTGGGGCTGGGGATCCATCACCGACCCCCTATTTTAAATATTAGAGCCTTGGGGAGGTGGCGGTCCCCGGGGCGTGTGGGGGGGCTTGAGCCCCCCTACACAGGTGTTTTTTTATTATTTTAAAAAGAAGCCCCGGGGAGTGGTGGTCCCCGGGGCTCGGGGGGCCTTAGAGGCCACCATCATTATACAATTGAGCCCCGGGGGGTGGCGGTACCCGGGGCTGCGGGGGGGGGGCCGTGTGCCCCCGCTATAATACATACTTTGCCCCGGGGGGTGGCGGACCCCGGGGCAGTGTAGGGGGGACTACACTTTATTTGCCTAAAGCCCCCAGGATTTGCTAATTTACATAAAAGCGCGGGAGCCGCGCTTCGTTTTTTTTGTATCGCAGGGGACCCCCTAAGCAGGCATAGGGGGTCAGGGTGTTTCTACCCTGCCCCCTTTATGCGTTTTCACGTTTCTTTTTCTGTTTTCTCGTGCCTCGGTTCTACCGAGGCACAAGATGGCTGCCAACACTTCCTGGTTTGGAGTGCTGACAGCCAATTAGCATAAAGCTCGTACTCGGGAGTGTATGCATACTGTACGCGTACCGTACTTCGTCTATAGATATATCTATGATTTTACTTTTCATTTTCTCAGGAACGACTGAACGGATTTACACCATTTAACAAAAAGCGTGATCTGTGAACCAAACTCTACATTTTTGCCAAATTTGGTGTAATTCCATTCAGCAGTTCGGGTTGTAGCCATGTCTGAAGGTCCCTATGGAAAAAAAATTCTCACCCCTGCTTCATGAATTACCCAGAAACGTTCAGGGAAGGAGCGGAGTGGAGCGCCCCATCTTTTTTGAGAATTTCGCAAAGATTCGTCAACCGGCGCCAAAGTTATTCCAAATAGAATGTTGCAGATTTCCGATGGAAACTAGGTCCTAACTATAACTACCTACTGGCGACTGCCAGTAGGAAATATATATATATAGGAAGGCGATGGTGCCGAAATGCATTATGCTGTAAATACCTGTGAATAAAGACTCCTGAAGTGTGCCCCGCTGTGTCCCTGGATTACTTTGCAGCAAGTGGTCGTGTGGCATATTTTCCGCGTCTGCCAGGAACGCGGTACGGGGACCCGTTCTACAAGTGTCCCGGGACTTTTGCTGACAAGGAAAAAATGTGAATCAAGGGATTGATTGTTCCCCGGACCGCCTCCGAAATGGACCAGGCAAGAGGCCGCTGTCAATGACAGACCGTGACTGCATGGGGAAGCGGGTTGAGCTCCTCCTGCTTTACGGCCCGGTTCTGTTTCCTTCTTTTGGGGCTTGGACGTTGGGGACCGGAGGGAGTTTGTGTCACTACATGTATGGGGTCACCTGGCGCAACACGGCCTCCCCCCTTTTGCGAGATAATTTTCAGCGCTGAAGATCGACCCTGTTGTTTTACCAACACACTCTGGTGTTTGCTGGGAGAAGTAGTTGTTCATTATACTGCATCTACCGGGACTACTGCAGGGTCAGCTGATCTCCCACCAATGGGAGTATCCAAGCAAGTTCAAAAGGAGGGAGGCGGTGACAGCCAGTAAACTAACAGCATCTGAGGAAGGCGATGGTGCTGAAATACATTATGCTGTAAATACCTGTGAATAAAGACTCCTGAAGTGTACCCCGTTATGTCCCTGGATTACTTCGCAACAAGTGGTTGTGTGGCATATTTTCCGCGTCTGCCAGGAACGCGGTACGGGGACCCATTGTACAAGTGTCCTGGGACTTTTGCTGGCAAGGAAAAAATGTGAATCAAGGGATTGATTGTTCCCCGGACCGCCTCCGAAATGGACCAGGCAAGAGGCCGCTGTCAATGACAGACCGTGACTGCATGGGGAAGCGGGTTGAGCTCCTCCCGCTTTACGGCCCGGTTCTGTTTCCTTCTTTTGGGACTTGGAAGTTGGGGACCGGAGGGAGTCTGTGTCACTACATGTATGGGGTCACCTGCCACAACAAAGGCCCCCCCTTTTGCGAGATAATTTTCAGCACTGAAGATCGACCCTGTTGTTTTACCAACACACTCTTGTGTATGCTGGGAGAAGGTGTTGTTCATTATACTGCATCTACCGGGACTACTGCAGGGTCAGCTAATCTCCCACCAATGGGAGTATCCAAGTAAGTTCAAAAGGAGGGAGGAGGTGACAGCCAGTAAACTTACAGCATCTGAGGAAGGCGATGGTGCCGAAATGCATTATGCTGTAAATACCTGTGAATTAAGACTCCTGAAGTGTACCCCGCTGTGTCCCTGGATTACTTCGCAGCAAGTGGTCGTGTGGCATATTTTCCGCGTCTGCCAGGAACGCGGTACGGGGACCCATTCTACAAGTGTCCCGGGACTTTTGCTGGCAAGGAAAAAATGTGAATCAAGGGATTGATTGTTCCCCGGACCGCCTCCGAAATGGATCAGGCAAGAGGCAGCTGTCAATGACAGACCGTGACTGCATGGGGAAGCGGGTTGAGCTCCTCCCGCTTTACGGCCCGGTTCTGTTTCCTTCTTTTGGGGCTTGGACGTTGGGGACCGGAGGGAGTCTGTGTCACTACATGTATGGGGTCATCTGCCGCAACACGGCCCCCCCTTTTGCGAGATAATTTTCAGCGCTGAAGATCGACCCTGTTGTTTTACCAACACACTCTGGTGTATTCTGGGAGAAGGTGTTGTTCATTATACTGCATCTACCGGGACTACTGCAGGGTCAGCTAATCTCCCACCAATGGGAGTATCCAAGTAAGTTCAAAAGGAGGGAGGAGGTGACAGCCAGTAAACTTACAGCATCTGGGGAAGGCGATGGTGCCGAAATGCATTATGCTGTAAATACCTGTGAATAAAGACTCCTGAAGTGTACCCCGCTGTGTCCCTGGATTACTTCGCAGCAAGTGGTCGTGTGGCATATTTTCCGCATCTGCCATTAGGTAATATACATATATAGGAAGGCGATGGTGCCGAAATGCATTATGCTGTAAATACCTGTGAATAAAGACTCCTGAAGTGTGCCCCGCTGTGTCCCTGGATTACTTCGCAGCAAGTAGTCGTGTGGCATATTTTCCGCTTCTGCCAGGAACGCGGTACGGGGACCCATTCTACAAGTGTCCCGGGACTTTTGCTGGCAAGGAAAAAATGTGAATCAAGGGATTGATTGTTCCCCGGACCGCCTCCGAAATGGACCAGGCAAGAGGCCGCTGTCAATGACAGACCGTGACTGCATGGGGAAGCGGGTTGAGCTCCTCCCGCTTTACGGCCCGGTTCTGTTTCCTTCTTTTGGGGCTTGGATGTTGGGGACCGGAGGGAGTCTGTGTCACTACATGTATGGGGTCACCTGCCGCAACACGGCCCCCCCTTTTGTGAGATAATTTTCAGCGCTGAAGATCGACCCTGTTGTTTTACCAACACACTCTGGTGTATTCTGGGAGAAGGTGTTGTTCATTATACTGCATCTACCGGGACTACTGCAGGGTCAGCTAATCTCCCACCAATGGGAGTATCCAAGTAAGTTCAAAAGGAGGGAGGAGGTGACAGCCAGTAAACTTACAACATCTGAGGAAAGTGATGGTGCCGAAATGCATTATGCTGTAAATACCTGTGAATAAAGACTCCTGAAGTGTACCCCGTTGTGTCCCTGGATTACTTCGCAACAAGTGGTTGTGTGGCATATTTTCCGCGTCTGCCAGGAACGCGGTACGGAGACCCATTGTACAAGTGTCCCGGGACTTTTGCTGGCAAGGAAAAAATGTGAATCAAGGGATTGATTGTTCCCTGGACTGCCTCCGAAATGGACCAGGCAAGAGGCCGCTGTCAATGACAGACCGTGACTGCATGAGGAAGCGGGTTGCGCTCCTCCCGCTTTACGGCCCGGTTCTGTTTCCTTCTTTTGGGGCTTGGACGTTGGGGACCGGAGGGAGTCTGTGTCACTACATGTATGGGGTCACCTGCCGCAACACGGCCCCCCCCTTTTGCGAGATAATTTTCAGCGCTGCAGATCGGCCCTGTTGTTTTACCAACACACTCTGGTGTATGCTGGGAGAAGTAGTTGTTCATTATACTGCATCCACCGGGACTACTGCAGGGTCAGCTGATCTCCCACCAATGGGAGTATCCAAGCAAGTTCAAAAGGAGGGAGTAGGTGACAACCAGTAAACTATCATCATCTGAGGAAGGCGATGGTGCCGAAATGCATTATGCTGTAAATACCTGTGAATAAAGACTCCTGAAGTGTGTATATATATATATATATGAACAAGCTCCCTAGTGGAGTGAAACGCGTCTTCTCTAATTGAATAAATCGTCATCCTGCAACAATTTGCTGCATTGTAAGGGTCCAGACCCATTGGGTTCCGCTGACCATTGACGGAACAAAGGACTGCTTTTTCATATATATATATATATATCAGGCAATTTTAAGTCACATTAATTTCATGTGTCTTTGTTTCCCTCTGTTCCCGAACAATTGCCAGAATATATGTAGTGATAGTATGTTGTCCATGTCTATAGGTGTCACATGGTTTGCACACGCAGTTTAAAAAGTTCAGGTGTGAGGGGTTTTAATTGACTGTGATCAAGGGCACCCCGCCCGAAACGCGTCAGTTTTCTTTCTCTGTTAAGCGTTGCTTAATAAAACTTTTGCCTGAATATTGGATTCGTGGAGTTGCCTGCTTTCCTGGGGATCCGGGACGGCAGTCTTGCTTCTTCTTGTTTTCGAGATATATATATATATATATATATATATATATATATATATATATATATATATATATCTATATCTATATATATATATATATATATGGTGCTCCCTGTCCCACTGAAGAGTCGGGGCACTCGCGAGCGGGTGCAGTTTGCGGTAATGGGTACCCGCAACAGTATTCAGCGTTTCGATCGCCTCCGCGATCTTGTTCACATGACGCGCTGATGCCGGGCCACCATTTTTAAATTACGTGCATCCAATCAAACAAAGGGAAATGGTAATTGTGTGCAATGGACATAGAAGAAACACATATCATTACGAGAGCACTTAGTTATAAAACAGATTTATATAAAACAAACAAAATTGGATATTTGTCTAAAAAGCAACCCCAACATTTATTTTTGTAAAAAGTAGGCAAATAAATCTATGTGGATAGGGTTTTTTTTCTCCTCTCCCCCTCAAATGGCAAGTTGGTAACAGTAAGGATGTTACAAGACTAATGTTAATGGGTTAGTCATGGCTAAAAATAATGGCAAGTGTCTAATTAAACCATATGACAGTTCACCCTTGGCTTATATAAATATAAATATTTGAATTGAGCAATAGTATAAACTCATACCTAGTGATGGCCAACTACAAAAACATTTAAACATTGGGCAGCTAATAAATAAACAACTACAAAAAATGCTCCTAAAAGACAAGTGTCAAGTATTGTGCAAATAGTGCTACATAAAAACACCCCCATAAATAGAGATTAAAACACCTACAGGTGGTGGGGCTAGTGCAAAAAGTAGTTGAATTGTGTATTCAATTTGCAATAAAGTGCCAATATTTATAATTAAGCTACCAATATGAAGTGCAAGAAGGTATGCAAAATATTCTAACATAATTGATATCAAATGGGCAAATTGTAGTAAATTGACTAAAATAACATCCAGTGATAGTCACATTGTGGAAAGATCTAAACCATTATTGTTCATTGGTAGTCAAACTATGGATTGCAGAGAATATTTCCACAAAAAGGAGGAAGTCAAATAACTTTCACTAAAAAGATATTCATAAAAAGTTGTGGAGATCCTCACTGGTGTTAAGTCCATTCGGTATTCTGGTGTCAAGCAAAAGAATGAAAGAGGACTACAACTGGCATAACTGTCTTTCACGGTTACCCCCTCGAACAGAAGGAGGAACAGCCCCTATTACAAAGTATTTTAAGTGACAGACTCTGTTGGAATGGATGGCTTTGAAGTGCCGGGTGACTCTGTAGTTTGAATCAGAATTTATAATCGCACGCGGGTGTTGCAAGATGCGATTAAAAACTGGCAGCTTAGTACTGCCGATGTACTTGAGATGGCAAGTGCACTCAAGAATGTACACTGCAAAATCTGTGCGACATGTAAAGTGACTTTTGATGGGGACTGGAATGTCACAAAACGCAGTACAGTTTGACAGGATGAGCATTTAAAAAAGCCAGATCTGGATAACCAAGTAAGTCTTAAAAGTAAGCTCTAGGCTAGATTTCACTTGGGCGTCCCTCATGGCGTGAGGTCAGTTAGGATAATAGGCCAATATTTATAAATTATCTTGTGAATAATTTTATCCTGTCTGCAATAAGTAGTACTGAAACTAATAGGTTGTGAATCTTCTGTTGTGATCTCACTTGAGTTAGCTGAATTGAGTTGCTGTTTGGTCACTAGGCATAACTCACAGGAACGGGCATTGGCTCTTTTTAAAGGCTTTCTCTAAATCGGACAGTTTGTAACCACGGGCTAGAAAACGATTTAAAGATTCATTTTGACATTTTTCTAAATCCTGTTCACGGCTGCAAATGCGCCGTAAACGAAGGAATTCACCATAAGGTATACTGCGAATCAGATGAGGAGCATGGGCACTGCTAGCATGCAACGTTGAGTTGCCAGCAGTGGACCTGCGATGGAGTTTAGTTTCTATTTGATTGCCTAGAATGTACACCTCCACATCCAAAAATTGAACCCTCTGAGAACTAATAGTAGCAATAAACTATAGATTCATGGCATTATCAGTAATCGAGGTTACAAATAGGGATGCCTCTTGTTCAGTGCCCTCCCATATGATAAAAATATCATCAATGTATCTGCCATAATATTTGATGTGAGAGTCCCAAGCTTCCTTGTGGGCGTCCTGAGGACGTGCTCCTCCCACCAACCAACCAAAAGGCAGGCATAGGTTGCAGAAAAGCACGCCCCCATGGCTACCCCTCTCAATTGCCGATACAGAGTTTTGTCAAATAAAAAAACATTGTTGTTTAGGCAAAGATCGATAATTTCAAGGAGCGTGCAATTATGGTCATGTAGCACGAGAATTGAGAAATTATTTGATGGCTTCCAGACCTTGTGTGTGTAAAACGCTGGTATAGAGGGAGGCTATGTCAAAGGTTACCAATACATAGCTAGGCTTCCAATTGATTGTTTGTATTTTGTTGAGAAAATCACCTGTATCTTTATTAAAAGAAGGTAGAGACATCATATGGGGCTGAAGAAAGTAATCAACATATTTGGACATGGCCTCCAATAAGTTATTCCTAGGAGATATAATAGGTCTGCCAGGTACCGGGGAGGTACCCTTATGAATTTTAGGAATAAAATACATAACAGCAGTTGTCAGAAAATCATTCTTTAAAAAGAGAAATTCGTTTTTAGACAAGAGGCCCTTTCTTTTCCATTGTGACAGATGACTCATTGCAGTGGCTTTTACCTGGTTCAAATGCTCATGGCCAACTGTGCAATAACAATTGGGATCTGTAAGATGGCTTTTAGCCTCTAGAAGATATTCACATTTATGCCATAAGACTATGTTGCCACCCTTATCAGCACTCATGACCACAATGTCATTTTTATCACACAATTTTTTAATTACTGCCCAATAACTTTTCATTCTGTAATTCAGTTTACGGTTCTGGGAGTTGACCGATACATTCAATTTCTTTAAGTACTCAGTGACCATGTCATTAAACACATCCACATAGTCTTTTGGCATGACTGGATAAAACAAGGAAGGGGAACTAAATGGACTGGCAGCCGCCATTCCCATGTTGATTCCTTCAAAATCCCCAGAGACAGTGTCAGATATTTCACAGGCCGAACTTTCTTTTGCCAGTGAATGCATCGTTTGTAGCACATCTAGGTCTCAAACTTGAAGATTGTCGTGTGTGGTTCTTTCAATGTTAGTAGCATTGGTAGATTTATTTAGTTGAAAAGACTTTTTGAGCTTGATTTTACGTATGAATTTGTATACATCAATGCGCGACTGTTTGTAGGAAAAGTTAGATTCAGGACAGAAGGACAGACCTAATAATTGATTTTCAGCTTTGGTTAGTGTAGTATTGGTTAGATTGACAATGGTATTGTCCTGTGTGCCTAGCGATACCACCTCCGCCTCCCTTTTCCTCTGTTTAATGAGTTTGAGCCGTTAACTACGTCTTTCCCTCCGGCGCTGACTGGTGCTGTGCTCATTTGGTTTTGGGGATTCATGGGGCGGAGAGTTGCACGCCTGTCCATGGTTAAAACATTGAGCTCCTCACCTAAGGTGTGTTTTGTCGCTATCCTAGTTTGAATAGCAACTATGGGGCCCCTCCCATCATCAGAGTCGCCACTGGTTAATGAATTATATATATATTTCTTTTTTCCCTTTGCACTTTTTACCACTAGGTTCATTCTCAGAATGACTAAAGCAAACAATATGGTTAGTACCCATTGTTCCCCCGCCACAGTTCTACTTGAACGACATCCCCTCCCCAAAAATAGAGCAATCAGGAAAGCCTTGAGTGATGGTCGTCAGATGTGAGTTCCCGTCGCCCATCCAAGCTGTGTTATTTGCTAAAGATTTTAAGATATAGCCGGCAATTGTGAGAGAGGAACTCCCAGTAGAAAGCCTGTCACGCCCCCAAGCTATCCACCCCAGAAGCAGATAGTGAGAAAAAAGCAAAAAGAAAGGTAGAAAAGTACAGGGGACCAGCATATACTGAAAGTGTTAATCTTTATCAACTAGGGTGCTGACTAACTACTCCCCTTTCTGGCCTTGACTTCCCCAAGAAACTCCTCTCCCTTAATCTCTAATACGCGAGAAAACCCATTCAAGATAACCTTCAGTCTGGCCGGGTTCATTAAAAAAACCTGGGCCCCTTGCTGCTGGAAAGGGGCGATTAGCTGACAAAGGCACCACCGTCTTTCCATTGTGGTGTGACAAAGATCAGGTGTGGTGAAAAACAACACCCTGTTAGAGCCCTTCTGGGAATTGGGACGGGCCGGATCATAGACCAACTGTCTAAGCAAAAAATTCCCAAAAAACACCAGAAAGGCCCTGGTCTTTTCTCCGCTGTAACTGCTGCCATCGTGTCGCTTTTTTAAGTTGAAAGGGAAGCGCAGTGCCCGCTGGACCTCATGATCCCAATTTGAGTTATAGTGCTTGAGAAAGGCATCTCGCAGGAGTTTAATAATAAAGCGCCGTGGATCGTCCCCCTCAACCCTTCAGGGATCCCTAGTAGGCCGAGGTTATTCCGGCACTGTCTGTTCTCCTGCTCTTCCATCTTTGTCATTAAGTCTGTCAGACATGCAGCTTGGGAAGACCCTTGGCGGTTACTTCAGTTTCTAGATTTTCTGTACTGCCTTACACCATGGTAACCCGATCGCCGATGTCAGTACAGATTTTGCTTAACTTTCTCATGACCCCTTGCACATTTTTTCGTGGCTCCTTTGACGAGGCGACTGTCAGAGCGGACCTCTTTCTGAATCTGCTTTATAGAGGCAAAAATGGAAGTTAAAGAGGGATCTTTCAAGGTTTCAGATACAGCTCTTGTATTCTCTCAGTGTGAGGTTTTCAAAGCGTCCTCTCCGTGGGAAAAAGAAAACTGAGAGTCTGAATTATTCCCACTTGAGCTGGCTGCGTCTTTTTGACTTGTTGTGTGTCCAAATCTGGTGCTGAACTATCTCTGTGTCTTTGGAGGGATTACTGTAATTGTTATTAGAGAAAACATCATCGCTTGCGTTAGTCAAGCAATCCTCTGTTGCCGGGTCAGAGCCATCAGACACAGAAAAGAAATGTTTGCCAGTTCATTCAGGAGTCTGGGGAGCCAGGGACCCCGGGTTGTTTTCCGTACTTTGGAGTGGTTTGTAGCTCCAGGAATTTGAGGAATAGGTTCTTTTTAAAGCTAAAGGCTGAAGCAGAGGTGTAGGCACCAGAGACGGGGGTAGACAAGGTTGTTAAATTCATATTACTGTTTAAGGGGCCAGGGGGGGTCTGCTGGTTTGATGATATCAATAATGCTGGTAAAACCCTCTGCGCCAGGGGCAGGATTTTCTTTTGAGGATTCGCCCAGTTGCAGTGAATTAAAATTTCCTTTTTCTATCATCAGTGAGTCGCCAGGTTAACCCTCTGGAAGCGGTGCAGTTTCAGCTGTAGGGGCCGGTAATTTAGCAGTAGTGAAATGTTTGGCGATAGATGGCTGAGAGCCTTCCTTTAGCCCTCCTCCTCCCCCAAGTCTCCCCGATGTCTTTTTAAGACCCCGTCTCGTGTTTACCTTTTGAGGTGGTGTCCGGCCCCTCAGCATCTCCCTGGCTGGCACTGACAACAATAGTCTTGGATTTGGAGCCTCTCGGTCCCCGAGTTGACATGATCTGCCTCTGCCTCCGCTTAAAGCTGGATAGAGTCTCAATGTGAGCCAGAAATGTAATAACCGGCTGGCAAGCGAAGGCGTCCTGAGACTTTTTACCCAAGGAAGACAAACAGCCGTGTCTGACAGCCGAGACTCCCAGAATGATTTGGCAGCAGAGTTGGGTTTTGGGATGTGTGCCCCGTGCCTTCAGACACTGCATCCCGTAAACAGGCAACGTAGCCGACTAGCGATGCACTCCTACATGGCGAGGGCCTCTGAGTGGCGAGAGATCACACCAAAGCCCGCTTGTACCGCAGGTCCTGGTCCAATTTGCTTCTTGTGTCCTGGCACTCTGGGTCTTTGTCCTCCTGGTTTGGGTTGTCCTTGTTTTCATGGATCTGTTACTTGTCCATTTAGTCCCACTGGTACTGCAGCCATTCATCCAGGTCTCCTTGTTTGGGTACTCCTGAGCCTGGTCATTTTGGTCCTGGTCCTCCTTCCCACCGCTGTCAATTCTGCTTGATCTTCCAGATGCTGGTTGGCCTACTTACCTCAGAATCTCCCTTCGTGCCCAGGTCCATGTACTTGTAATGATTGCTCTGCCCCACTTGGTAATCTGAGCCCTGGTCCCCTCGGTCCTGAAATTCATGCCCCTCTCAGCCCTGTTTCGGGTCCTCCTGGTGATGATTCTTTAAATTTACCTAGGCCTCTTGCTCTGGTCTTTTGAGTGCCCATGGTTTTGCCCGCTCAGTCTTCCTTATCCCTGTACGCCTTATCCTGGATATAATGGTAATTGCCCTTCAGGTCCTGATCTTCTTTGTCCTCTTCAATCTGCCACTGATCCTCCTATCTATCGTCCTACTTCTACTTGCCCGCATGGCACTGCAATAACTTGTCCTGTGACAGATCATCCTAGCCTTTCCTAGTTCTGATGTTCCTCGATTGCCAGTGCATGCTAGTCTAAGAACATCCTGGTCCAGTACTTTCAGGTCCTTGGTTGCCTGGCCATCATTCCCTGGTACTCTTGTCCCTAGTCAATTGGTTCCCATGTCTCCTGTTTCACAGGCTCCTTGTTGTGTTCCTTTCCATCTTCCTCACCCTAATTCTCATCCATCAGTCCTCCTGGAAAGGCTCATCTGGTTTATGTAATCGCCTCATTTGCCTGTTCCTAATCCTTCTGATCCTGGTCACATTGGTTCATGTAGTCCTGGTATTAGTTCTGGTACTCCTTTGTCTAGCCCTCATGTAGAGTCTTCTGATGGTATTTCTACTGGCCATGGTATCCCTAGCCCTCCTAGTTCCCCACCCTACTCCCACTAGTCCTACTGGTCTCCTGCTTTGCCTATTTTACCTTGTTCTTGTCCATCTGACCATGGGCTCCAGTATCATGGTCCTCCTAGCAATGGCCCTTTTGAGTCTGTAACAACTAAACAAATGTTCCTTAGGCAAATTATTTAACCTTAATTTCACAGTTATGCAATTGTCACAATAGTGAGCATATATTGAGTTTTTCAAGACAGTACAAATCTTAAATCATTTGTATTTATTAAATCCAGAGGATATATGAACACATTATATCTCAATCCATTTGCGGCAACTTAAATGGGTATACTGTATTTTCAGTTTGTAAAAATATATACACAGTACCACAAGACACTTTTGTAAAGAATATGGACAGTATTAACATATCTTCCATATATACATCAATTTTGTAAAGGTTATATACAAAATTATAAACCACTCAATGTTGATACTATTTACAAAAAAGTGCCGTTGCGTCGACGTTTCGGTCTCATACAAAACGAGATAATGAGACCATCATCAGGACATAGGTTGCACAATGGACTGGACAGCCAATGGAATGAAGTCTAATCCTTTAGTGATGTCTTATCAGTCACTATCTCGATGGAGCACCTAGCTCTGCTCCGCTTTATTTAGCAGTGAGTGAATCAACAGCCAAAAGCAATCAGGGTCGGTAAATACGCGAGAGTCTGGTCTTCTTCATCCATCTGACACGGGTCCCCCTAGTTGCTATACTGTAGGCCACCCTTGTTCATGTTGTTCTTGTAAACCTGGTTTTGTATCCCCTGAGTCCGACACTCCTGGTTTAGTATTCCCTGAGTCTGACACTTTCTTATCCTAGGACCACTTGACCTAGACTTTCTTGTCCATTATAACCCCTTGGTCATTCTAATCTAGGGTCTCCAGGTCCTGCTAGCCATGGTCCTTTCTGGTTGCAGTGTTACCAGCACTGGTGCATTTGCTTCTGGCCCCTTGCTGCTCCTTGATCTGATCAATGTGGTCTTGGTCCTCCAATCTCTGGTCCTTCTCTCCATTGGTCTCCTGGTACTGGTCGTCTTTGGTCTGTCTACTTGGGTCAGTTACTCTTGGCCCTGATTATCCCTCTGGTCCGGGTCAGTGCACACAGGCCTTCATAGCCCTCCTTGTCATTAGAATCCAAGACCTTCTGTTCCTCCTACTTCTGGTTCTTCTGTTCCTTTGGGTCATTGTCTACTGGGTCTAGATTCTTCTGTTCTGCATCCTCCTGGTCCTCCTGAACCTTCCCACACTGGTTCTGATACCCCTAGTTCTGTTTATCATTGTTCGGTTCCTCATCGTCTATTTGTTCATGGTCTCCTCTGGCACTGGTAACTCTGGTCCTCGTATATTAGGCTTCACTGGGCCTGGTTCTTCTTGTCCTGGTCCTTGTGACTCTGGTCATTTTAGACCTCTCGGTGGTCCACCTTATGGCCCTTATTCTCCTACTTGCCATCATACACCTCCTACTGGTTTTACTCCTTCCTTTTCCAGACGCCCTCCAGAATGACTTAGGGAGGTACACCCAGATTTTTGTTTTTGAGACAGCTCTGTCAAGGACAGAAATGAGGGTTCCGTGGAGACATGACTCTTAAAACAGTGCTTGTTAAAAATCAAAACTATCAGCCTCAGAATTCAATGGATGGATTCAATTGAGATCTATGACTGGGGGTGAGTGTCTGAAAAGTTTTGGTGCTCCGCCCATCATCTCCTGATGTTTGCTTTGTTTGCCCTAAGTTGGCAAGGTATGCCCAGACGTGGGTCCTGTGCTCCCCATTCCACTGGAGTCAAGCTATCCTGGATGATGAGGAGTGAAACCCCAAACCAGGTGCTAGGATGCTTGTTTCCAGTCCAGGGAGGACTTGGCCTGGCAGTTTGGGCTGGACTGTTCCCAATGGGTGCAGGGCCAAGACTGATTTGCATATGGCTGGGTCCAAACTGGGATGGCATTGTGAGCAAAAAATCAATGATAAGTTTAAGAAAAGTTTAAGTAAGACTGTTTATCTTCAGGTTTGTAATTGCCTCGCCACTTTCTTTCCAGCTGGCTTAGGGCTAGTTCTTGGTGTTTCAATTCAGTAGAAAACCATTTCTGAGCATCATGGCGACGGGGGGGCATGAATCTTCCTGAGGGGAGCAAACTTGTCACTGGCAGCCACTAACCAGCGTGTGAGCTGTACATCAGCCAGGTCGATTGAGGGATTACCTGAAGGAGTCGAGTTCGAGAGTGAATCCAGAAATAAAGATTTATCGATCTTGTTCCAATTTCTACGAGTACCACCCTCTAGACTAGGGTTTTTATTCACAACACTATCTTGAATGGTGAAGTGGATTAAATGGTGGTCAGACCAGGTACAAGGAGAGACTGAGATGGGAGACATAGTGATGTTCACAGTCCAGACCTGGTCAAGAATATGTTACCTTAATATGAGTGGCCGATGGTACCTGTTGTATTAGGTTTAGACCTGAAAGTAGCTCGGTTAGCTCTGCCGATTGGGGGCAGCCAAGAGTGTCATTGCCCCAGTAGTTGAAATCACCAATCAGCATAACCTTCCGATAGTTGGTTACCAAGTGAGCTAACTGTTCACCCAAAGAGTGGGGAAAGGAAGGCATCCTTTGAAGAGGTCTATAGAGTAGGACGCATACTAATGGGGCAGTGCCAGATTTAGACTCAAGTTTTATCACCAGGTTGTCCACTAGGGGTAGGTCAAGTGGGCTAAGAGCCGTACAGTTAAAATCGTAGCGTGTGATAACAGCTACTCCTCCGCCCACTTTCCCCTGGGGAGGATTAGCCTGGATGATATGGTAATCAGAGGGTAATGCCGCAAGGATATCTGGGGATGTCTCTTGAGATAGCCAGTTTTCAGACAGTAGGAGAAAGTCAGGCTGCTCACATTTGAGCAACAAAAAGATATCCATCTGGTGTTTAACCAGTGAGCGAGTTTTCAGATATGTAACCGAGAGCTTTTGCGCATTATGGCCCTGGCCATGTTGAATCGAAGATGGACTAGCAATATTAATACCACAGACCTCAGGAAAGGTAGTTCTAGGTTCCAGAATTCCCTGTTCCATAATGCTGGAATATGTGAGGGGATTGAGCTTGAGTTTAGCAGAGACTGTATGGAGTGCTAACAGCTCGATGGAGGCATGGCTCATTTTCTGAGCATAGTGGTAGGCCCCAGGTCCCGGAAGGGCGCGGACGGGTGCAGTCGGGCTTGCCTTTGGCGCGCCGCCGGTGCGCCCGCTGCGCTCCCGTGCTGCAACCAGCATGAAGTAGCTGGTGGCAGTCTTAGCTCCGCCCCCTTCACGCTGATAGGTTGTCTAGTGGGCGTGACAGCCAGCAGCAGCTGGGCTGGGAGGAAGCATGCGGGTGAGCGATTCAATTTTAAAATATATCACAGTTTTTAAAAAGATTAGCAGCAAAGATAGTTAAAACAAGCAGTTCCCAATAGCAAGCTCTACGAGCGAAGAGATCTGACCAAACATGGCTGGGTCCAAACTGGAATGGCATGAAGAGCAAAAAACACGATGGATTTAGGCACAGATCTCAGTACTGGGGTTAATGTATGACATTATTCTGGATTCTGTCCATCAAGAGTTCTTTTTGTATTTGCCAGTATAAAATGCGGTTTTAGTTAATGTAGTGGTAGGTGATAACGGGGTAAACCCTTTGCTCACCGACCTGGGTCAGCATGTAGTTACAAAAAAAGTGGTTGGTTACATAACATATTCACAGCGTTCATTTCATCAGTTAATGGTTAAAAGGTACACATAAACCAAGTAAATACGAAACTGAATTTAATTCAGCTACAAACAGTGATATCCAGTACTTTCACAGGTATTATATTTTAGCTCATACAATACATGGCAATGGATGAAGTCATTTTTCAAAATAGTGCTCGGTGGGTGTCAAAAAGAAGGGTTCCAGATTCAGTAGGGTAGGGTGTGGTTGGAATAGATGGAGGGACAAAGAAAAGGAATTGTGTCCTGTAGACAATTCAAAATCAATCTTAAAACATTTCCAGTCTATAATAGATCACACTGTTCCCTATATAAACAATACACGGGGGCCATGTATGGCAAATTCTATTGTGGCGTGTATGTTTGAAAATAATGTTGTCGACGTTTCGACCCCGATAGTAAGGGCGGGTGGTTCCTCAGTTTGGGGTCTTCATCAGGACAGTAGAGATAGTGTTAGTGAGCACATTGATTCTGGCGTGTAATCCCACCTCAGTTGGAGACTTGTGCCGTTGGTGGTGTTTAGATTCTTTTATGGATGAGAATCTTAGATGGATGTATGGAGTCCCAGATGAGTTGAGAAATGGCGTGGCACGTAAGAATTTGGAGAACTCTTTTAATCGTATCCATTAGTAGGTGTGGTATCAATCAAACACCAACTAGAAGGGTTAGTCTGGGAGAGGTTCTCTCACACCATCTTTGGCTCTGCTGGAGTTAATACTTGGCGGGACAACATGGGCTACCTACCTCTTAGCTAGCAGTAGTGCCAACTCTGTGAATCTGCATTCTTTCTAGCTCTTTTTAGTTCGCATCATGAGTCCTCACAGACATATCTTTGGGGCGTGTGGATCATTCGAGCTGTTAAATGCCCGATCTCTTGTGTGATGCCAACCCAGAATTGTGTTCTGAGTGCACAACTCCAGAAGATAAGCATATGCTAAGGATCTCCAGAATGACATCTATCAGCATTAATCCAGTGATGTTGGGTGCAGCTAGTCGAGAATATTGTGTGTTAGATAAGTCTGGTGCAGGAATTAAAATGAATCGATTTAAATATAGCATTTCTAGATACTACTTGTGGATATTCAACAATTCTCTGCCACTCTGCTTCTGTGAAGTCCCCCTAGCACCCTCAAACCACTTTTCACTCTGCAGTTGAAACATTGCACCACCTTCCTCCCCTGCCTATTCAAAGCATTGTTTCCAAATGAAAATGGGTTATAGGCATTGCCATTCCACTGGACAAGAGTAGTTTAATAACACGTCAAGAGTAGTAAACATTAAAAATTGGTGTAGCACTATTGGGCTCTTACCTCGTAGAGTGGGAGATGTATATAAAATGCCTCACTTATACAAGTCGTTCAGAGTACATATCGCAGCATCTGTCCAAGTCGCCCAGTCCGTGTTTAAAGTCAAGCTCACAATTTCGGACATGCACCATAGCGGAAACTCAGGTGCATATGCTACCACTGTGAACGTTGTTACACCTGGCGTTAGCCAAGACCTTTTGATTTTACTGAAAATTTATGTATACCATTGGACTATTCTTGTGACATTCACATTTCCCTCCACCCTTTATAGCATACAGCATGTAGCAATGGGTCCACCGACTTCAGCTACTGGCTAACTTTACTCTGAGTGTCCGTGCTTTACTCAAGGTAGCTCTTTTCAGTGCCAGTGTTTTTGTTTTTGCTTTATTATTACTTAAGTGTTGCCTTTGTTTGTAGAGCCTGCTGTAATAGCAGGATGCTCTCTAACAGATGAGTGTTCTCTGTGAAGGATGGCCTTTATCTGACTGCTGCTTTTTCACACCATACCAACAGCTCACATAAACTCTAATTATAAGTTCATGAGGGTGCTCTATCTTTGCAGCCCTAACTGTCTTTAATTCTTTCTTTCCTTTCTCGCTTTCTTTTTCCCTTCATTCTTTTCTTTCATTCCTCTGTCTTTTCTTCATTCTTCTTTCTTTCCTTCCTTTTTCTTTCATTCCTTCTTTTCTTCCTTCTTCTTTTTTTACATTCCCTTGTCTGTGGTTCTTTATTTTTTTCTGTTGTAAATTCCTTTTGAAGTGGCCTTTGTTTATCAGACTACTGCTTTTCTACCCAATACCAGTATTTCACATAAACACATGAAGAATATAAGCCGATGAGCGTCCTCTTTTTTTGCACCTTTGCTGTTGATCATTATTTCTTTGTTTGTTTTTTTCTTTTTCTTTCTTTCTTTTTCTCTTTACTTCTTTCATCTTTCCTTCTTTCTTAAATTTTTCTTACTTTACTACTTTTTAACCTTTTTCTTTTTTTCCTATTTTCTTTCTTTCTTGCCTTTTTTCATTTCTATTTCTTTTTTGACTTCCTCTTTCTTTCCTTCTTTCTTTTTCTTTATTTCTTTCTTGCTTTCTCTCCTTCTGTTTCTTTGTTGACATCTGCTTTTTTGTTCTTTCTTTCTTTCTTTCTTTCTTTCCTACATTATTTATGGGCACGTTACTCACCGCCTATTATAACTAAGGACTTAGTTGTGAGTGCTGCGAGCGCCGCGCTGTTTTAATATTTGTTGGAAACCTTAAATTGTACTTTGCCATTCACCTGAAAACTGCTTTTAAAATCACCTGAAAACTGCTTTTAAAATTGTATTTTCGTTTTGTGATTTTTCCATTGCACTTGGCACTTTACCTACCCGTAGCAGGCTCGTGTGCTCCGGCCCCGGTCCACCACAGCTGAGGCTGATTGAGTGGAGGGCGGAAACACACGGCCTGACACAACCCCTGGCACGTCCGACGCCTCGTTGCTAGACTGCAGGGAAGCATACATTAACATCACCATGAAGCAAGCGCGCAGCGGACGCGCCGCTGGCGCGCCTTCGAGCCCGTCTGCGCCCGTACGCGACCGGCTGGGACCAGGGGCCATGAACCCTACGCCGTCTAAACCATACTCAGTCACACAGCTGACCAGCCTCAGGGATGTTCAGGGCTGTCAACACATTCTTGGTCCACCATTCCCCATCAACAAGTGCTTTCAGTGCCCTTTAGTCCTGAACGCCAACAGGACAAGGGAGGGAACCCCCCCCCCGGGCAAGAATTCAATATGCTATTGCTGAACTGCCGCTCTATGCCTAAACACACCACAGAAATCAGGCTGATTCTGGAAGAAAGAGACCCTGATGTGTTATTCCTGACAGAAACCTGGCTCAGGGACGGATCAGACCCAGACGTGATCCAGACCCTGCCACCAGGATACTTTATACAGAGACAAGACCTCCCAACTAACAGAGGAGGAGGTCTAGCTATTATATATAGAGACACCTTTAGCTGCCGCACGAATGAGGGGTCGATTCGGGACTGTGAAAGCCTAGTATTCGCCATCGGCTTCTCTTTTCCGGAGGGCTAATCTACCGCCAGCCGGGTCCCCTGGGAAATTTTAATTTGGATTTTACTGAAAATATAACCACTTTAGTTAGCTCTCTGCCCACCTTTTCGATATTGGGAGACCTTAATATCCACTTCGATGATGTCTCCTCTGCCTGTTCCAAGGAACTGACCGAGAGCCTGGGAACCCAAGCCCTTGACCTTAAAGTCAACAGCCCCACCCACATCAAAGGACATTTATTGGACCCAATTTTTTCAAATACCAATGTAATCGCTGAAGGTCCTATCTCCCTATCGTGGAGTGACCATTACTTGATACCCTTCACCTGGGTATCGACGAATAGGTACCATTCTGAGCCCGCCACAAAAAAAGTGGACATAATCTGGCCAAGATCAATGTCGAGTCCTGGACTAACATCCTGAACAACTCCCGACCTTCACTAAAAGGGGATCTAGACTCAGCCAATCAAGCTGTCAACAGCTGGCTTGAAGGATCCTTAGACTTGGTGGCACCTATGAAACTTATAACAGAGAATAAAAGCCCAAAAAAGATAGCCTGGTTATCTCCGACCCTTAGAGAGCTTAAGCGAAAGTGTAAACAATCGGAGAGACAGTGGAGAAAAGATTTTTCAAAGGAAAAAAACAAATCTATAGAGAGGCCATAAAATTGTATAAACTAGAAATACGTAAAACCCAAGCGAATCACTATGAATCCAAAATTTCCTCAGCTACCAATGCCCCTTGGGAAATTTTCAGAATTTTTAAGACAATCACCACTTTAGCCCTTCCCTCCTCTCCGTCAGATAATATACTCAAACGATGCAATGATCTAGCGGAATTTTTTCACTCTAAAATTCAATCCATCTATCTCTCCTTCTCCCCTCCAACCGTCCCTCCAAACCCCATTCATCAGGATACCACTGAGAGTAGGGCTGGAAAAATGCTGGAAGTTTTTCAGCCAATGAATCTAGAGACATTAAAATCTTGTCTCAATAAACTAAAATCTGGCTCCCCAGGTGACCCAGCCCCACCCACCATCCTCAACCAAGTCTCTCAATCTGTGGCACCCACCATACTTGAGTTGATAAACCTATCATTAAGCACTGGCATTTTTGCCTCTCCGTGGAAACAAGCCATGGTGAAGGCACTGCTAAAAAAAGTGTGAGCCAACCCAGATATCATCCTGAACTATAGACCCATTTCCCTGTTGCCTGCTATTTCCAAAATCACAGAGAAACATGTGAATGGGATACTCTCTGCATTTCTCGAGGAAAACGGCTGCCTCCACCCGACACAAACTGGCTTCAGACCCCAACAAGGCACCGAAACAGCCTCGATTGCAGTAACTGAGGAAACCAGAAAAATCATGGATATCGGAGGTTCGGCAGCTATCATCCTCTTAGACCTAAGTGCAGCCTTCGATACCGTTAACCATCACCTGCTTATCTCTAGGGCTAGAGAAGCAGGGGTATCGGGGAGTGCACTAGACTGGCTGAAGTCCTTCTTAGAGGGCCGATCATTCAGGGTCTATGGGGGTGAAGTTACATCTAGGAGCTGGCCATTGAGATGTGGGGTGCCACAGGGTTCTTCCCTGAGCCCCACTCTCTTCAACATTTATATGAGCCCTCTGGCTAAAATAGTGGAACCCTTCGGAATTCGGATCATCAAATATGCAGATGATACCCAATTGATTGTCTCCCTTAATCAACTAGGAAATAGCCCAGACACCCTAGCCAATTGTATGAAAACATTTGCATCCTGGATGGAAAGCTCCTTTTTACAACTCAATGGAACTAAGACAGAACTGATGTTCTTGGGTAAACCACTCCCGATGGGGGTCACCACCCTCTGGCCCAACTGTCTAGGCAAAGCTCCAACCCCCAAGGATAAAATCAAATCCCTGGGTGTCTGGCTAGACAACAAACTCAGCCCAAGCACAGAAAGTCGCAGGATGTTGCTTTGGACTAATGAAGATGATGAGCAAAGTCTTCCCACTGCTTTCTTGGGAGTCCAAGAAATTAGTAGTCCAGGCACTAATTCTTTCGTCCGAACACCAAGGGGCCCCAGGGGATTTGGACAAGGATTTATACAGGCAGCCCCCCGCTCATCATGATCCACATTACACTATGCCTGTCCTTATAAGTTCTATGGGTAAACACCCACAACTAGTCGATATATCTATTATCATCAACAGAGGGTATATCTATCTCCTACTGTCCGTTGTGTGCTACCTTCAGTCACTCTTTATGTAGATGCTCATATTTAAAACCAAGTGTGTGTGTGTAACCATACTCCATGTGCTGGGCTAATGACCCTCTCTACCCTTCTCTAATGAAAAAAGGGGAGGGGGGGTTGGCAATGCCTCACGGGAGCAACACCCAAAGGAGGAAGTGTCAAACTGGTACTCGCCTGACTCCTCACTTTCTCATCATCAGAAAGCTGATGATGAGAAAGTGAGGAGTCAGGCGAGTACCAGTTTGACACTTCCTCCTTTGGGTGTTGCTCCCGTGAGGCATTGCCAACCCCCCTCCCCTTTTTTCATTAGAGAAGGGTAGAGAGGGACTAATTCTTTCGTGCCTGGACTATGCGAATGCCCTTTATGCGGGCTCACCTCGGTCCACAATAAGGAGTCTTCAGGCGGTACAAAACTGTGCAGCTAGGCTTCTCATGGACATTCCCGGAGAGAATCAGCCAGAAGAGCCATAACCACCTTACATTGGCTACCAGTGGCAGAGAGGATCCAGTTCAAAACCCTCTGTATCACCCACAAGATCCTGACCGCAAAATGTTCTCCTATATTACAAGGAACCATCGTCCCCTACCAGCCTAATAGATCTCTGTGCTCTGGCAACAAATGCCTAGCAATGATCCCCAAAATCCGGAAAACTAGAAGTGAAGGTCAACGATTCTCCTATCTTGCCTCCAAAGGGTGGAATACCCTTCCGGACCACATTAGACTGGTAGATGACCATCTGGCTTTCCGCAAACGATTGAAAACATTGCTATTTCCATCTAGCTAAATGGAGCATTCACAGTCAATAGTCCACAGTGCTGGGAGGCCTCCGGGTAGCCATGCGCTCTACAAATATTTTGACAATTACAATTACAATTACTACTAATTGATGATGAGCCTTGGTAACCTTTTGTTACTTGACTATAAGCTTGCATCCTTTTAACAATCTTACATGGGGATTCTTAGTACGCATTACTCTTGATTACAACTCCACACGGTTGAAGTCACATTCGCTTTCTTACTTTATCCACAGGTACTGATACTGATTACACTGGAGGCTCACCAATTGCCCCATACTAGGTATCTCTTCACCGCCTTAGACAATGTACGCCTTAATCTGGATTGAGGACATAAGGGCACTCGCCCCAGACCAGTGGTTCCCAAACGTTTGACTCCTGAGGACGCCCATTGACTCATCACTGGAAGCCGGGGACCCCCAGCAATTTGTGTGATTTAAATTTCAAACATTAAAAGAGTAATTAAAAACAAATAAACACATGTGCACACAAAACAAAAATACTCGAATTACTAAGGATTTTAGTATTTTATATTGAAAGAGGTTGAGAAAACAGAACATTATAATGGGAAGGTTGGTGCTAGAGCTCCGTGAATAACTTTTAAATGGTTAGTTTTATTTTACAGTACAAGGCTCCTGCCAGGAAACCCAAATTAGCCCTGGCAAATGTTTTCAGATCAGTCCCCATACAGTGCACACCAAGTGCAGTGAGTGAGCCTGACCACTACAAAGGGGGCTTTGGGAGGCTCTCCCCACAAGACAAATTAGGATACAATGGTGCATTCTACAACACATTTATCATTATATATTGAATTGTATTAGCTTTTAAAGAATAGTGAATGATTAACTTACTATGCACCAGGATACAACAATCTTTGTTGGGGTTCTTCAATGAGTCCTTTATTATCACCCTCCAACAGTGCCGCTCATCTCTCTATTTTTGTTTTGTATAAACAACATGAGTATAGACCCTTCAACCACGTTGGGATTGGGGTAGATATTAGTAAAACATATATAGTATCCCAACTGGTGTAAGTAATAGAACAATAAGAGAAGATATGCAAAAACATTATCAGCAAAGAAATAAGGAGACTCAATGCATATGTAGAAAGTGCCAGGGGCATCATGTTTATCTAGACAGAAAAGGTATATTACAATTGTAACAGCACTGTAGGTAAACAAATACTACAACCCCAATTGTACTTGGTGCGTGAAAAGTGCGTATGGTGAGCAAGGTGGCGACGCAAGTGACAAAGTGATCAACTTAAAAGGTGCAATGGTGATTGGTGTCGAATATATACAGTGGTTTATACACAGCAATATGGCTACAAATGGTTCCAAAGAAAGTTTGTTTTAGCTGGACTGATGATAGCGTGTGCCATATTGCGGGTAGCGCCTATTATTAGGCTGAATGGTCGACGGCGTTTCGATCCACGTTAATTGGGATAATCTTCAGGACGGGGTTGGATGAAGGACAGTGCTGTACAGGGGTAAAAAGAAAGGGCGGGGGTTTAGGGTGGAAGGAGCGCTGAGGACATGTGCGTAAGGGGGGAAGGACTGGGCAGAAGGAGAAGGAACGCTGGCGCTGGAAAGGCGGGGGGGTGGCAGGCATAGGTCTGAAGAAGGAAGGAACGCACTGTGCGTGGTAGTAGCTAGTAGCAAAAGGCAGGCCTGGTCCGAGGAAGGAAGGAACCAACTGAGTGAGGTGGCCCAGGTAGCCCGCTAGGGGTCTGGACGCAGGGCAGGCATGACGGAAAGAGCCAAAATGGCCAGAGGAGCAATCAGGCGCGTGTATGGGTGCGCGAGGCGTGAGGACTGGAAGGAGAAGGTGACCTGTGTGATCCTCTGGCAAGGACAGGGTCAACCACTGCCAGGAGATGCAGCAAGCAATTGAGCGGGAAAACCGGCTCCGGTAGGGGCCGGTGAGTAGGGATCACTGAAGCAGGTGGGGCTACTGGTACACCGCGAGGCAGAAGGAAGGCGGGTAACCGAAGCCACAGACAGGACAGGCATGGGCATAGGAATCTAATTCCGTCAGAGGGCGGTTCTGTGGGTGTAGCAGGGTGTGGGTGCGCGTGAGGGCAGAGCGGACGGCGTGCAGCAGAGGCCGTGGGGGAGAACGGCACGGGAACAGAAAGCTGATTACCTTAGGCACGCTGGGCACCTCTTCTGTGTGTGCCATTGGGCGATCGCAAGAATCGTGAAAGCCTGCGGGGTAAGGGAAAGCATGGGGACAAACTCGAAAAATTAAAGAAGAAACAAATTTGCACGGAATTGCACGCACGCATGCTAACAGACCACTTAAAATCTGGGGTCATCCCGGTGGGTCTACAAATCCGTAACACTCCTGCAATCTTCACTCAAGATCCTAAATTCAGAACCGGCTTCAGTCATCTGGCCAATACCTTTTCCCGCCATTGAATGGTGCTTGGTATCGATACTGCTATCGCCCACAGTCGCCTAGAACTCAAAGAAATTGCCGAATTGGAGAAACTCATTCTGGCTGACTCTACAATCCCAGACAAAAAAATCTCTTGGAAAAAGTTAACGCTACCATCTCTACTTTCAACACCTTTGAATTGAACAAGAAAGTCACCAAAATTCAAAAAGACATTAAATATTACAAAGTTAAACAAACCTACCTATACCTATCAGACGAGTTCTACAATACTCCGTACATTCCACCTAGAACAAGGAACTGGGGCCGATACCGCAATAATCAGAGAATCACATTTTCTGACTCTTCGAATACCTCCGCTGAGAAATCCGACCCAGGTGAAGGACCAAGCACTTCAAACAGACCTCAACCACTACTGCCTCCCGTTTTTTTAGGAAGGGGCCGCGGACGCGTCCAACCTGTTATCAGACTAGTAAGAAACCGCCAGTACCAACCGCCATTCGCCGGAGAGAGACATACACGCAACCGATTTTACCAATGGGGGCCTCCACAGTAGACCCGGTACAGAATCATTCCACACCGCCCAATACTTCAATTACCCCCAGTGTTGATACAAACACCATCCCTATCTTCAACCTCTCCAACCAGCAACTTTCCACAGACGAAACCAAGATCCTGTCTCGTGGTCTCAGCTTCGTACCCACAGAAAAAAACAACTTCTTGGAACTACAATCGAGCCTCCTCAGATTCTTACGCAGAATAAGATTAAAACAGTTCTTCATCAATGAACCAGATCGTACTGAACCTATCGCACCACGGTTCCACCCAGCCTCGACTTTCAATCCCACCTCCTCTACCATGCCTCCTGAAATTTTGGCATTTGAACGTCTGGTCTTAAAAGAGATTGCTGATCTACAAACTGAATTCCAATACATTCCTTACAACATTTCCTGACAAGAAAAACAATCCCTTCTGACCCTCAAAAACAATACTGAGATTGTGATTAAACCCGCCGACAAGGGTGGTGGCATTGTCATCATGGGAATGGATAAATGTGACCTAGAAATCAAGCGTCAACTCAACAATGCTAATCACTACCGCCCACTCTCCAAAGACCCTTTGGCCGAGATTAGGCAAAAAATCCAAGATGTCACAGAACACGCCCAATCCTCCAACATCATCTTACACAAGGAGTACCTTTTTCTAATAACCCACATCCTCGGACCCAGGTGATGTACATACTCCCGAAAATACATAAAGACAACATCAACCCACCCGGACGTCCCATCGTCTCTGGGTGTGGCTCCATCCTGGAACCCCTAGGAAAATACATTGATGCTATCATCAAGGAGTTTGTGCCCATCACTGATACCTTCATCTGCGACACTATGGATTTGATCAACACCATCGAAGACAGACCATTCAAAACTGATACCGACTTGATGGCGGGTTTAGACATGGAATCCCTGTATACCAACATCCCTCACTATGAAGGACTACAGGTGATTAGATCGCTACTTCTTGACAGACCCAGACCCACCCTCATCCCTACAGATTTCATTATGGACCTCTTACGAATTGCATTTCAGAACAATTACTTTCTATACCGTGAGAAATTCTACCTAAAGATCAAGGGAGTGTCCATGGGTGCTTGTTTTGCCCCTAATTTTGCCATACTCTTTGTGCACCACATGGAAAAAACACATATCCTTTATACCAACAACCCCTTTCTGAACAACATCAATCTATGGCGTTGCTACATAGACGACATCCTTTTACTGTGGACTGGTACAAGTGAAACATTAACAGCCTTCATTGACTGGCTTAACAAATCCCAACAACATCTAACATTCACCTGCGATTGCAAAAACAATGATCTCCCCTTCTTGGATGTTACCATACACGCAGAGGAAGGTAAACTGGGTACTTGCCTTTTCCGAAAACCTTCAGAGAGGAATACCCTGCTACAATACTCCAGCTATCACCCACGAGGGCTACGTGATGGCCTTCCACACAGCCAATTCTTACGGATCAGACGTAATTGCAAATGGCGCAAGGATTATTTCCTAGAATCAGATATCCTAGCCCAAAAATGAATCTCCCTACCCTAAACGCCTCATCACCAGAGCCAAAAAAAGAGCTTGGTATTGTTACAGGGAACACCTTCTGACGCCCCAACCGAAGAAACCTATGAAAAGGATTCCCTTTGGGTCCAAGTTTAGCCCCACCAGCAATCAAGTGGCCAAAATCATAAAGAAAAACTGAACTATACTGCGCACAATTGAACCCTTCAAGGACCCGCCACTCTTTTCCTACCAAATGGGCGACAATTTGGCATCACACCTGGTACACGCATTCACATGGCAAGAGAAAACGATGGATAAACACACGATCACTGCTGCATGGGGACTCCCACCAGTAGTCGGACATTACAAATGCCAGATTTGTTCCGTTTGTGACCTGACCGCCAATACCAAGGACTTCTGCTACAATAACAAAACACACAAGCTGAAACATCACACGAACTGCAGATCGCAAAACACAATTTATGGGATCAGATGCCCTTGCGACCTCTTGTATGTTGGACAGACCACCCAGTTGGTAAAATACAGAATCATCCAACACAAAAGCCGCATCAACTGCAAAAATGTCACTGCCCCCTTGGTTTCGCATTATCTGGAAAAGAAACATCAAGACACTGACATCTACTGGCAGGTGATTGAGCAAGTCACATTACCATCAAGAGGGGGCGACATCAGGAATCTCCTTAATCGATGCGAATGCAAATGGATGACCTACTGTGATTCCGTCAATCACGGAATCAACACCATAGACGAATGGAACAACACCGTGGCTATCTAGTATTACAGCTCCAGGGCGAACACTCTCCTACCTGGCTTCCTAGCCCCTAGCCACCTCTGCTCCCCCACCTTCACTGTCTGTGTAACCTTCCTAAATTGCTACTTATCCACAAGCTACATCAGCCCTGCTGACATGATGTCTGTACATTCCAAGTGTCTATACATTGCACCCACCTGATTACATGCGTCCTGGTATATCTAGATCACATACATGTTAGCCATAACCATAACAGTAATTACCGGGTATTAGCGATACATGTTGTATGCCTTCGTATTCTCTCCATTGAATTGTATGATTTACTGTTACACCACGTGCTCCAATACAATGTGTTCTAATACGTCATAACGACCACACGTTTTTGCCATAACCACAACAGTAATTACCACATTTTTACAGATACATGTTGTATGCCTTCGTATTTTCCCCATTGAATTAGATGATTTACTGTTACACCACGTGTTCTAATACAATATGTCCTTATACGTTATAACGACCACATGTTTTTGCCCCAATTACTGGTTCTCATTAATATACCCAATGTATGTATCACAATATGATTGAATTGCCCTTTACGTGTCCTATGAATAGCCTCATCGGTCTATCTCCTTTTTCATTAATGTACCAAATGTATGCCCTGCAACATAATCGAGGTCAGATATAATTGCTCGTTTAATTGTTTTATTAAGTGCTATATGCCCGCATGTTACCATTTGTATGCTCCCTTCCTTATGCTCACTGATTGTGGCCGTCCGTGCTCTATGATGTTTTATGCCAAGATTCATTGTTCTATTCACTAATATAGTTCACACCATGTTTTTATTTCCTTTCTTCTTTTCTCCGAATGGTTTAAGCCGTCCCGCTCTCCCCTGACCTATCTCCATACACCTCCCCCTGTCCCCGCCTCTCCCACGTGACCCGGCCACTCCCCCTGCCTCCTGCTAGTTAGTTCTGGCGTTCGTGGCGTTTCCTTGACTACGCCTGACTCGTCCGGATCCAGTCGTGCCGTTGCAATTGTCTCAGATGTATGTGCCCCCCCGCCCTTCCTCCACCGATCACGGGCTGCGATCCTTTCTTTCTTACACGATCGCCTGCCTCTAATCGTCCGTGGTTTTCTACCCCCGCCCCACAGATTCAATCTCCCTCACCCTGATCACCGCTGGGATCAGACGCTTCATACAGTTTCTACTCGCCCTGAATTCACGGGTTACAGGCCAGTCTCCCACTACCCCTCTTCGACTACACGACCTCCTGACGCCCGTCAGCCATCCTCTTTAACCCCCCTTCCCATTTCCTCTTTTTTGACACAGATCCAGTTGACGACTCCTTGACCAAGGCTAAATGTCCTACAGTCCTTTCCAGGCTCTCAGGTTAGTTATCCTCCTTACCACCCCTTTAGTGGACTCTCGATTGCTCCTTTTCCCCGGACTCATCCCCATGCTTTCCCTCACCCGCAGGCTTTCACGATTCTTACGATCGCGCAACGGCACACACAGAAGAGGTGCCCAGCGCGCCTAAGGTAATCAGCTTTCCGTTCCTGTGCCGTTCTCCCCCACGGCCTCTGCTGCATGCCGTCCGCTCTGCCCTCACGCGCACCCACACCCTGCTACATCCACAGAACCGCCCTCTGACGGAATTATATTCCTATGCCAATGCCCGTCCTGTCCGTGGCTTCGGTTACCCGCCTTCCTTCTGCCTCGCGGTCTACCAGTAGCCCCACCTGCTTCAGTGATCCCTACTCACCGGCCCCTACCGGAACCGGTTTTCCCACTCCATTGCTTGCTGCATCTCCTGGCAGTGGTTGACCATGTCCTTGCCAGAGGATCACACGCGTCACCTTCTCCTTCCAGTCCTCACGTCTTGCGCACCCATACACGCGCCTGATTGCTCCTCTGGCCATTTTGGCTCTTTCCGTCATACCTGTCCTGCATCCAGTCCCCTAGCGGGCTTCCTGGGCCACCTCACTCAGTTGGTTCCTTCCTTCCTCTGACCCAGGCCTGCCTTTTGCCACTAGCTACTACCACGCACAGTGCGTTCCTTCCTTCTTCAGACCTATGCCTGCCACCCCCCCGCCTTTCCAGAGGCAGTGCTCCTTCTCCTTCTGCCCAGTCCTTTCCCCCTCCTTACGCACATGTCCTCAGGGCTCCTTCCACCCTAATCCCCCGCCCTTTCTTTTTACCCCTGTACAGCACTGTCCTTCTTCCAACCCCATCCTGAAGATGATCCCAATTAACACGGATCGAAACGCCGTCGACCATTCAGCCTAATAATAGGCGCTACCCGCAATATGGCACACGCTATCATCAGCCCAGCTAAAACAAACTTTCTTTTGAACCATTTGTAGCCATATTGCTTTGTATAAACCACTGTGTATATTCAACACCAATCACCATTGCGCCTTTTAAGCTGATCACTTTGTCACTTGTGTCCCCACCTTGCTCACCATATGCACTTTTCACGCACCAAGTACAATTGGGGTTGTAGTATTTGTTTACCTACAGTGCTGTTACAACTGTAATATACCTTTTCTTTCCAGATAAACATGATGCCCCTGGCACTTTCTACATATGTATTGAGTCTCCTTATTTCTTTGCTGAGAATGTTTTTTGCATATCTTCTCTAACTGTTCTTTTAGTTACACCAGTTGGGATACTATATATGTTTTACGCTCATCTCTCCATAGCATATCTGTCACTTGTATTTCATTTGTTTTAAAGGGTCTCTCATACCATTGTAGGATGTCAGAGCACTTTACATTACACACATATAGAGACAATGAATCATACGTGTAAATCAGTGTAGAGAAAATGTTACATAAGGCTAAGGGGACTACAAGGTGTAGGATTCACATGTCTTTAAGAGTTCTTGGTCTGGAAAAGCACAAACTCAGGATTCAGAACATAACACAGGGGTTAACATTGAATAACAATCAAAATGGAGAAGTGTGGCTCACTGGTTAGAGGCGGCAGACCCGTAAGCAGAGAACGGCCCGGGACCAGGGTTCGATTCCCGACGCGGCAGGGTCGTGGACCAGGGTCAGCGGACTCGATAATTCTCGCCTCGGTGCCTACTCTAGTCAGAAACCACACTCGACAACTCTGGGCATCAGCTTGCCTCATCTTCACAACGGCCCCCCCAGACCGCCGGGGATGCTTGGTCGCACCTTAGAGATACCCATCAGGGACCATCTCTCAGGGTGAGCCAGGACGGGTTCCCCAGCGGTCGAAGCGTGGAGATACTCCTCCGGGAGTCGATTCCTAGCGCTATATAAACCCGCAATTAAATTAAATTAAATTAAATTAAAATGTATTTCCACCCAAATAAACCCCTTTAGCAGCATCAGCATAATGAAAGACTGTGAAAAAACATAAGTTACTAACTTGTACCATGCAGTGTATAAGCAGCTCCTTGATGAGTTTATAGGTCACTATGCTAGATTATGATTGTCTCTTAAGAGCTACAGAGTAACAAAAGAATCTCTGTGACAAAAGCAGTAACCCACTGACCTATGCGCATTCTTTGCAGCAGGCATATTAACCATCTGTGCTACATTAGATAAGTCAAACCTGCCACTGGACAATACTCATCTCTCTCCAGTAGGTACATTAATCACTGGTGTTATCTTGACACTTTTATTGTTGCTCGAAAACTGCTAATTCTACAAGGAACTTTGCAGTGCTTTTAGAAGTGCTGCCCGAGGACCCCCTGGGAATTTGTCAAGGACCCCAGGGGGTCCACGGACCCCAGTTTGGGAAACACTGCCCTAGATCATAGGTATGCTCCTGTTGGCCTTCTATATCCACTTTTGGGTGACATTGGCATTAGGATTGATATCATGCTTCTCAGTTTTCCGATACTATCCTGCTTCAGCAGAGTGTGCTCTCTCTACTCTTTATCACTTTGGAACTTTTTTAAAGCTCACTTTTTAACGCAGCTGACCGCGTGTGGTAGCATATTTCATGACTACTTTTTATTATGCTTTTGTATCTAGGCCTCATTTATGACGTCTATATCCAGCTACAGAAACTTCTTGTGACTTTAATCATTGCTAGCACCTACATATGGATACATGAGTCTGGCTACCTTATATTGGTAAGCAATAGTTAATGTAGCTGAATAGTATTCTACACTTAATTGCACTTAGGATGTTTTTTCTGTTCTGGGGATCATCTCACCGGCTTCCTCTCACGAGGACACCATGGTCACGTTTCCCTTCTAGCAGTCTCCCTTGGGCTGCATTACCCTTTCATTTCCCTACCTTCACACTTAGTATGGATGTTTCCTCCTCTGTAGTGAATTCTTCCGCTCCGTCTGTAACGTCGGACTCTGACTGTCATTCATTCGCCTTTTCTCTCACTTGTTCTAATTTAAAACGTCATTTTGTCTACTTGCATTATTAATATTTTTTAATCAAGTGGTTTCTAACCATTTGTTATATTGTATGAATTCACAGCCCTGAAGAAGCCCTTGTGAAGGGTGAAACACATTTGCTGTTTTTCACATGTACAAAAAGGACTTTTGAAAAATATAAAGACTTGAATCAACATCTGGAGACTGTACTTTGCGTTGTGTTCACTATAACCTATTGATTTTGTGTGTTGCCTCTCATCAGCTTTTTCCTACATTCCAATACTACGCACCTGTATTCTGGATCAATTGAGCTATGGTGGACCACCACCAGCTCACCCGGCCTAACCCAAAGGAAAGCCCCTAGGAAAACATTGTGTAGATCAATTGTCCTGCCACCCTTTGAGGAGGTTGTAGCCTTCAGATTAAGAAAGATGACCTTCTGTCATGCATTCAGTATTTTGTCCGTCTACAGAAGTGGGATTATAGCTTGAATCTATTTAACAGAATATCCAGCCAAGTCACATTGCAAAGCCCTCTGACAACCTGAAGGACCTCAAGAACTAGTGTAGTGTAGGTCCTATATTCCCAATAGGCTCTGCGCATTGGAATAATATAAACAGCAGTGTAGACGTAGGACTGAGGTCGACTAGGTCTCTACTGACTATATTAGACTTAATTAGTTTTGCCAGCTAGCTCAGAGGTCACTAGAAACTTTCTTGAGTAAACAAGGAGGAGTTTAACGTCCCTGGATAGACAAGAAGGGATTAGCTTCTGACAACCATATAACATGACAACTTTGCTCCCTCAGAATAAAGAGTGTATCTCTAGAGTTGTGTGAAAACAATAGACAACTATTTCACTCAGTCAATCGTGCGTACTTAGTTTCACCAGAGTGCAGAGAAATAGAGAGACGGGCGTTTTTCAATAAAAGGTGTTATTTATTGAGCAGTCTTCTTTCTCATGCAAGAGAAATGAATTGCCACAATTGCAATACTTATCATGAAGTAAAGTGCGTACAGTAAAAGGAGTATTATGAAATAATGCTGTAAAAGCATTGATATGGTTTCTTAGCCATATGATACTTTAAAATGGATAAAATATATACATACATAAATACATTGACTAACGTACTCAACTGGTGCTTCTAATCTACGGCTATCCCGGTGTACCTGACCTAAGCCTAATATGTGGGAAGGAGCAAGTAAGTTGCAGTTTAAGTTAAGTTGGGTTTTTGCCAAGGGTCTGGATCAAGAATTCTCTTAAGGGTTTAGTCAGCTCCGTACCTTGGTTCTTAGAATGAAGGAGGTCTTGTATCTCTCTCTCAGGACTCGATATCCCAGCGACCCGCAAGGGTGGCTGGAAACACCGAAGCTGGATTTTCTCGGCTGGAGAAAAAGACAGCGTCTTCCTCAGTGCGACAAAGGGGAGGGCGGCTTACTTCGGCTCTCGCATCAGCTGGGCTTCCGGGCAAGTAGATAGCCGCTCTGCTCCAAACCACTGTGTGTTTGCTTAAGGCAACGGTGGTATATTTATACCTGAAAGGTGCCGGGTTTGACGTAAGGTTGGACATAAGACGTCACCAAGAACTAACAGTTCTTTCTGACTCTAGGAGTTCTTGTGCAAATCAAAACAAGAGCAGGTGGAATTCCCGGGCTGCTGGAGGCTTGGTTTGTTTAAAGAACGCGTTGTACTTTCTAGGAGTCTAGAGGAGTAGCCATGCCTTATTTGGACTGCAAGGGCTATTACTAAATATGGATATGATTCTTATGCCTTTATAAGGATATTATTTATTATAGCCATAAAAGGGCATAAATCGGGAATATCGAATTAGGGTCCTAGATAGAAACACAACACTCACTCCACGAATTAATGTTCATCATCACTAAAAACTAAGCAATATTAAACATAACGATGCATGTGTGTTTTCCAACCCACCCCAAAATACATAAATTGCATTTTAAATGGTACACAAAAATGAGTATTGGTTCTGTACGCTTTTC
This sequence comes from Lissotriton helveticus, assembly GCF_964261635.1. Taxonomy (NCBI): domain Eukaryota; kingdom Metazoa; phylum Chordata; class Amphibia; order Caudata; family Salamandridae; genus Lissotriton; species Lissotriton helveticus. Next base: position 34,406,001 of record NC_136058.1, read on the forward strand.
AAGCAGTGTTATCATTCAGTTAAATGCATATATATATCAGCTGAATGAATTGCGAAAATTACACATGAAATGGCTCTGAATACAGAAAAGAAGGTTGAGACCATTCCATCACATATTTATACAAATGCTGTACATGTGCTAGAGGCTGAGGTAAAATATTGTCTCTAGAGTTCCTAAAATAGAAGCTCTGTTCTCTAAGAATAGTTCTACTTTAAGCAGAGTACTTTGTGCCAGAAAAAGGGTAAATATTTTGGAAGTGGAAAAAAAATAATAATTTCGCTCTCAAGGGAAAAAATAGTTCCAATTGTTTTCAGTAGCTGTGTTTATTAAAACCTGACGGCCGAATTCAGAGTTCAGGGAACGCTGTGTGCTCGCTGTTTTTTAAAAAAGTTATTCTTTTTGTTCCGGGGAGAACATCATTTCAGGCAGGCTTGCAAAAAACTGGTCTACAACATCAGGTGAAAGTTCGACCAAGTTAGAAAATGCTGCAATAGTGCATATGTGAGAATGATTGCTATAATCGATGTCAGGATCAGCAATGCTCACAGAAGGTTGTACCTGTTTGGTGCTGCTTTCCTCTCGTAGTTCACCGCCTCCTACTTGTAGTGGTGAAGTCTCAACGAATGCCGTCATCAGAATAGGTAACCGCTGGGGACAACACGATGCATGAGTCGTTACCGGACCTAGCAAGGTATCTGTATCCATTGGTACTGCTGATGGTAGTGTAAGACAGACGTCCAACACGCATTCTTATCCGCATAGCATACATCAAAGCACAGGTAAGATGCAATCTTGCCAGATTGGTCTGAATGAAAGAAACCAAGTTGTACTTAGATCTCTTAGCCGGGCAAATCCGAGGACTTTAGTGATGCGGTCCCGGTAGCGTATAGCTAGGATCGTTTCTCCCATCGTTGCTGGAGTCTTGTCTGTGGCTTGGTTTGCCATATCGGAGCAGAAGGATCAAAAATAAAATTCCTGCTACGAGTCCCAAAAGAAGAGGCAGACCGCCGAATACCGAATGGACAAAATTCGGAAAGATGCCCAGAACTGTTTCAAAGGGTGTTAACAGTCCCGAAAAAATTGTCTTAAATACATGTGCGATGCCACTGGTATCAGACATGTTTAAAATTTGGCTTAACATTTCTACCAAATGTACGGGGCAATTTGTTGATAATAGGGAATGTATCTCTGCTGCTGTCCTTGCAACTTGCAGATCATACATCTCTTTGGACGAGGTTAAAGGCACAGTTGTCTGTAAAAGAATGGATTTCATTCTGCTTAAAGTATCAATTCGAATAGAAGAGATATTCAAAGAAGGCCATATTGCCGCCTCCATGTCTGGATTGCTGTTTGGATACAATACTTGCATACAGCAAGTGACCATGGAACTAACGCTCACGAGATAGGCTTTTCCTGGCACCATGCCACAACAGCTGTGGTCACTTATTAGAACGTAGCTGCCGTTGGAAAGCTGCCTAAAAATGGCTCTATTTGAGTTGCAGGAGTGCCGTGCAGGTGACATGAAAGGTTATTTGAAGACCCTTCGCAGGCTCCACGCAAGTTAATACCTTGACACAGAAGTGTACCACTTAGTGATTTTTTACAATTATTACCACTAAGAAATACCTCCTTTTTGCCTTTATTATAACATTTGTGTGTATAAGGTAGTTTCCATGTTGACTTGATATACCCTTTACCCAACCTTTCATACAGGCCTGCTGGTATATATTTTTGGCAATACTTAAACTGGAAAGTTGTTATTGGGATTGTAATCGTTCCATGTATTATCCATTCAATGACAGGTCTCTCTGACATTGTCAATGGTAATCTCTCAAGTTTTTCAATGCTCAGAATCGTATAGTCTGCTCCTTTTTGTGCCAAACTATTTTATTTCAAAGGTTTTATATAGCGCTGCTGGACCCGAGAGTATCAGAGCGCTTTACAAGGAAGGTAAAAGCAAACATTGAACAGTGAGATCAAACAAGTCAAGTGCATCAGAGGAGTATGGACATATAAATTGAAAAGTATAAAAATAAAGAAGGGAGGGGAGAAATGGAAGTGAAGTGAGGGAGAGATAGAGAGGGCAAGGGTATAGCGGAGGAGGGAGGGGAGAGCATAGTATGAGAGAGAGGAGTTATCAGGGATGGTGTCAAACTACAAGTATTACGATACAGTGGGCATGTAAAGGGTCCGTGACATTAGATACCCCAGTATTTGTTGAGAAGCAATATTTTAAGTTCTTTTTTGAAGAGATGGTAGGAAGGGTTGCATCGGATATCCTTTGGGAGGGAGTTCCAGATTGTGGGAGCGTTACCAGAGAACGCACAGGATTGGGTCTTTTGATGTTTAAGTCTGGGTGGGATCAGGATAAGTGAGTTAGTGCTTCTCAGGGATCTGGAGCAACCTGCTTTCTGAAGTTTAATTGAAAGGTAGGAAGGGGAGTTTTGGTGAAGAGCTTTGTGAGTGATGCAGGCAATTTTGTATGTGGATCTTCCTTCTATTGGAAGCCGCTTGAGATTTTTGAGGATGGGGGAGATGTGATCAAATTTTCTGCAGTCGGAGATGAGTCTAGCTGCAAGGTGGAGGACAGATTTTATTGGGGCAAGATGGATTTTAGGAGTGCCAGCCAAAGTGGCGTTGCCATAGTCGATCCTGGAGAGGACCAGTGACTGGACAACAAGTTTGAAATCTTCTGCTGGAATGAAAGGTTTGAGTTTTTTGAGGTGGAGAAGGGTTAGAAGAGCGCTTTTGGAGGCATTTTTGATGTGGGGGGCGAGTTTGAGATTTTGGTCAATACTGATGCCAAGGGACTTAACAGTATTAGAGGTGGAGAGAGTGCAGTTAAGTGCATTGATGTCCTTTACCCAGAGTTGGATGGGAAGAGGATTGTTTTTGGGGGAGAAGATAATGATTTCAGTTTTTTGGGGATTTAATTTGAGATGGTTCAGATGGAACCAGCTTTGAATTTTAGTCAGTGTCTCGTTTAGGTGAAGGATGTCTTTGTGAGATTTGATCTTGTAGTATAGTTGCGTGTCATCAGCATAGAGATGGTAACTGATATTAGCGTGTTTGAGGATGAGGGTGAGTGGTTCCATGAACAGATTGAATAGGGTGGGGAAGAGGATGGAACCTTGGGGAACTCCAAGTGTAACAGGTTGAGGTTTGGAGAGGAAATGGCTAAGTTTGATTTGTTGGGATCTGTTTTGGAGGAATGAGGAGAACCATTTGAGTACCGTGCCTTCAAAGCCGAATCGATCTTTGAGGGTGTTGAGAAGGGTGGGGTGGTGAACGGTGTCAAATGCAGCTGAGAGGTCAAGAAGGATAAGTATGGAGGATTCACCTTTGTCAAGGGAACCGTGAATATCATCCATGACATTAAGCATAGCAGTTTCAGTGCTGCAACCCTTTCTGAAGCCGGACTGGAAGACATCAAGGAGGTTGAATGAGATAATGTGTTTCTCAAGTTGCATTAAGACACATTTTTCGAGGGCTTTGGAGAGGAAAGGAAGGTTAGAGAGGGGACGAAGATTGTTTGGATCATTAGGGTCCGCAGTGGAGTTTTTGGGAATGGGCGTAATTTGGCCAAGTTGGAGGGATGCAGGGACACAGCCTGTGGAGAGAGAGGAGTTGATAATTTTAGACCAAATAGGGGCGATGGTGGATTTGAATTCTTGGGCTAATGTGGCGGGGAGAGGATCTTTGGAGTGTGCAGAAGGTTTAAGTTTGGCCATGATATTAGTGATCAAAGATTCAGATACTGGGCTAAAATCATTCCAGGAGGCGTTGTTTTTAGCGGGAGAGTTTGTTGTATGAAGGGTTTTATGCAGGAGTAGATCAGGTAGGGAATCGGAGGTATTAGGCGAAGTGAAAGATGAGATCGACGTTGACTTATGAGTGTATGGAAGAGTGTGTAGGGTAGTGGTAGGTTGGGGTGCGAGAAGGAGGGAAGAGAAGGATAGTTCAATCGTGTTGATTTTGTTCGTGAAGAAGCTAGCTATTTCTTCGCATTTGTCTGTGGATGCTAAAATTTTAGGAGGGCCAGTGGATGTTTGTTTTTTTACAATATTGAAAAGTTCTCTAGGGCGGGGTCTGGCTCGATCAAGCTGAGATCGTAGAAAGGAGGCTTTATCTTTAAATATGTGTTTTTTGTATTGGGCACGAGCATTCCTAAGAATAGAGAGATTCTCCACAGTAGGGTGAGATCTCCAGACCCGTTCACAATGTCTAAGTGACCGCCTTTCATTATTAAGTTCAGGATTGAACCAGGTCTTAGGGGGTATATTTTTTTGTTGTTTAAGTTTGATAGGAGCAATTTTGTCTAAGGCTTCACGAATAGAGTTGTTATAATGGTTGGTTAGGTCATTGGTGCTGTCAGAGAGAGGTGGTAGGTCTAAGTGAGCCTTAATTGTTATTTCGAGTTCACCGGGAGGAATGCGTCGAAGGTTGCGTGAGGATTTTTTGGGTAGTATGTTGGTGGGTGCTGGTCGAGAGGTATTTTTGATCAAGGTGAAAAGGATGAGGTAGTGGTCAGACCAGTCAACCGGAAAAATATTTGTGAGGGAGGCTAGATCATTGGTCGTTATAATGGCATCAAGGGTGGCACCTTTGTTATGTGTGGGAGAGAGGCAGAGTTGGGACATATTGGTGATGTCCATTGTATTATTAAGTTGGATGACAGCAGGATCAGCCTTATTGTTCCAATGGATGTTATAATCACCAAGGAAGATGTTATTAGAATGGGAGAGAGAAGATTGAATGATAAGGTCAGTCAATTCTTCCGTAAAGGGAATGTTGTTACCTGGGGGGTGGTAGATGACGTGTAACCGGGTAGAGGGGGAGTCAGGTATGTTGAGATTGGCGCAGAGGTATTCAAAGGATGAGGGGTCTTGAGGATTGCCTAGTGAGATGTTAAGATCGGCTTTGAAAATTAGGGCGAGTCCACCGCCTGTTTGTTCGATTCGGTGTTTTCTGATGATATCATAGCCAGGGGGGATAAGCAAGTCAAGGATGGCGTTGGAGTGGGGTGTGAGCCATGTTTCAGTTAGGACAGCAATGTCAATGTCATCACTGAGGATAGTTTCAGCAATCTCCGTGGCGTGACAGGAGGCAGATCTACAATTTATCAGCATGCAGCAAAGGGGGGTGGTTATTGGTGGAGGAGAGGGGGGACAGATGGGGATCTGTATAAGTAGTTGGGGAGGTCTGGGGAGGAGGGAGGAGGCGAGGGATTGCTTGTTCCTAAAAGAGTTGGAATAGACGATATATGTGTCTGGTAGGACGTGGATCGGCAGTTCCTCATCAAGTAACATTTTGTAGTGGGTTCAGATGGTTGGGAGGGGGGGCAAGGGGGGATAGCTTTAAGTTGTTGAGGAGGTCTGGGTGAGGAAGGAGGAGGGGGGAGACTTCTGTTTCCTATGAGAACCGGGATAGAGGATTTATGACTGAGGGGTAAAAAGTACGACGGTGGTGGTGGGGAGATAGGTAAAATCGAGGGAGTGTGAGCATTAGTGGATGGGGTGGAGCAATAGTTAGATTAGAGGAAGTTTTAGCTTCTGAGTTATATGGTAGAGTGCTAGGTTGTGGATGAGAGGATTTGAGTGGAGACACGATTTGAGAGGGTTGAGATGGTAGTGTGTAGGTTACATGGTTGTAGGAATGAGGGGTGTTATTGCCGATGATAGAGTTAGGCCGGCATTGTGTAGGTGTATTGAGGAGGATATTATAGAGTGAGGAGATAGTTTTTGAAAGGAGTGTGATGTCGCTTCTAAGGGAGGAGAGTTCTACGATGAGGGACCCAAGGGCAGGTTCAATGTACGGGGAGGCTAGAGTGTGAGTTGATGAGTGCGGGGGGACCGTGTTTGTGGGGGGAGATGTTGGTGTAGGAGACGAGGGGGATGTGGGGTAGGGAGGTTGAGTTGTTTGGATGTAAGAAGTGTTAAGAGGAGGGGAGATGTTGGTGGTGAGGTTGAAGGAAGAGGTGTGTGTAGCGGAGCAGGGTGACAGAGGAAAAGGTGATGGGGGGAGAGGTGAGGGTAGAGGATGGGTGTGATGTGGGGAGTACTGTAGTTTGGATGTCAGAGATGTTGAAGGGAGTGGGGTGATAGGGGGGAGGTTGGAAGGAGATGATTGTGTAACAGAGCATACCGAATTGGGAAGATGAGATGAGAAGAGGGGAGCAGTGAGGGTAGATAGGGGTGGAAGGAGATGAGGAGTGTCAAGGAGAAGAGGGAAGAGGGGCGTGGTTGTTAGGGTGGGTGATGAATCACGCGGTAGCAGGTGTCCGGAGACCGTGTTCAGGGATAGTGATATGGTTTGGGATGGAGTGTTAATAGGAGGTGTCGAAACAGTAGGGAGCGAAGAAGAGGAGAGAGAAATTATGGGGGATGTGGGGATTGTGTGTTGGGTAGGGCCAGATATGAGAGGTGAAGGTGAAGAGGGTTGGATGGGGGATAATGGCTCTAGGGTGAGATGAGATGAGAGCGCAGGGTCAGGAGATAGTGTGGTGGTTGGGGATACACTGCTAATAAGTAGATCATTAGAAGTTGTGGATGACGGGGGGCATCCATAGGAGGTGATATTGGGTAAGGGGCAATTGGGGCGGATGTAGAAATTAAAAGTTGAGGTATTTCGGAGAGACAAGATATTAGTGGTATGGGAGGAAGGGGGGCGGTGAGTCTAGGGGAGGGGGGTATTGGTGGTCAAGATTCGAGTAGTTTAAGAGGGGCTGTGGTAAGGCGTTGAAGTGTTGTTCAAAGATGTCAAGGTGTTTTTCAGAGGCTTGGATGAGTATGGTACCCGATTTGAAGATGGATATGTCTATTTCCCCGGGAAAGGAAGAAGATGGTTTGGTGGAGAGTTTAAAACCGTAGGGGATGTTGCGTGAGTTGGAGATTAGGAAGTGACCTAGGAATATACTTTTCCATTTAGACGGGCGTTTGGTGAAGAAGATGAGATTGGTGACAAGAGAGGAGTTAAGGCTGTTATGGTGGTCAGCGAATAAAGTTTCAGGGTGGAGGCAGATAAGTTTGTGTTTAAGTTTAGAGAGATGAGGTGGGTAGATGATGGACCAAGAGTTTGGGCCAAATTTGGAGATAAGGGGGGGGTGGGGCAGGAGGTGGAAGAGTGAGAGGGGGCATGGTTGAGAGAAATGGGGGGGGAGTGGAGAAGCACACTGGAATGCGAGTGAACTAGTATTCCGAGGTATTATGGAATGGAACAATGTCCTGGGCAATGTTATACAGTAAGGGAACAAAGGCAAGGGTGATAGTAGGATTAGACATAGAGAGCAATCTGAGCAGTTACATGGGACATGATTACAATGAACATAAGTGATGGTGGACTGAGCAAAGGAATATCATGGCATAAATAATGACAACAAAAATAATAATAAATAACATATAACACAATGAGCAATCCTGTTAGCCATAAAAAGACTTAGGAAGCGTCACAATAAGAAGCATATCTGACATGATATCAAATTGAGAGCAGAATAAGTATAAAACAGTATAGATAGAAATGTGATAGAATATGATAGGTAGAGTAGATTAGTAAATCGGATAAAAATAGTAGTTATACATAATGACGTAAAATAAGAAATGACGTGAAATGGTAAAAAGTGCAATGAGCATTCCAGATAGCAATAAAAGAATTAGGAGGCGTTACATTACAATAGCAATTCTAACATGATAACAAAATGAGAGCAAAATAGGTGTAAAACAATAAAGATAAAATGCGGTATAATAGACTTAATGAATAGGATACAAAACAGTAATTAGTTAAATAAAAGTGAATAATAAAGATAGGAAGGAAATGAAGAAGAAAAGAGTGACAGAAGAGTTCAGTAAGCATGAAGGGAGTAATAAGATGTAAAGCGGAGTAAGAGTGATAGTAAGCATGAAAGGAGTAATAAGATGTAAAGCGGAGTAAGAGTGATAGTGGAGGTTAAAGATAAGATATTTATTGGTGATGGGGAATAAGTAGCGGTGATTGTTGAGTAAAAACACAGGCAGCAATAAAGTGCAAAAACTGAATGCAAAATTAGTGAGGGGAATGAAGTAAACCACAATGAAATAACAACCAAACCCAATACTAGGTCAGTAAGGAGCACAAAGAAACATGGTAGAGAGTGCAGGTGATGTGCAGGTCAAGGGACAGTCAAGTAGGGGGTAGGGAAAAAGTAACAGGTAGAAAATATATAGATAAAAAATATATAGATATGATATTAAGTGAGGATACTGAGGGAGATGGGGGATAAGTGAGAAGAGGAGTGGGGTGATGAGTGGCTAACGGAGTAAATAAATACATAAAGGACAATCTAGGAAAAGAACAACTAAGAGGAATAGAAGGAGGAGTTAGGAAAAGGGGGAATATTACGGAGAGAGAAGAATGTAATTTAAGGTGAAGAGATGGCAGGCTGGAGTTAAACGTGCAAATCGTAATCCGGGCTCTCTTCAAAGATGGCCGCCGCTTTTGGAGGAGGAGCGAGTCCTTTCTCAATGTCTAGGGCAAGTGAACAACAACAACAACAAGAAACTAAAGGCAAAATGGAGGCCGCGTAAACATAGCTCATGAATTAAGAGAGAAAATCGTCACCTCCCGTCTGAAATCACAAGGGGAACCAGCCTACCCAGTCAGAGCCATGACGAGAAATGGACGATCAATCCCAGAGTGAAGCAAATCAAAGAGTTAGAAAAAGTCAAATAAAATAAAATAAAAATAAAAACGAGTCTTTTTTTTTCAGCCTCATGACAAGTTGCAAACAGTTATCATCAAATTCCGCGAGGGGCCCAAGCACGTCACATCTGAGACAAAGGCAACCTGCTGGGGCAGAATCGAATCTCAAGCAGCCGGCGGGACCAGGAATCAAAATCCCAGGATCAGCGAGATCACGAACCACAGCGGTCAGGGAAGTGGCCGCAGCATGAGGGAGGGGGAGGATAGGAGCAAGAGAGTTATGAACACAGCCTGTGCCCCGAAGGCTCCCTCAGCGTTGATGGAACTCAGGGACAGAGGCTCAGGGTGTAAAGCTGCGAGTCGTAGCCTCAGGAGGCGGACGGCCCCGAACGTCCCGCAGGAATCGGACCACTGCTCGGGGGGAGCCGGCACAGCTCAGGGCAGGAGCACGCTCAGGGCAGGAGCACGAGAGCGGCCAGCCCAGAAGCCCCGCAGGAATCGGTCCACTGCTCGGGGGGAGCCGGCACAGTTCAGGACAGGAGCACGAGAGCGACCAGCCCAGAAACCCCGCAGGAATCGGTCCACTGCTCGGGGGGAGCCGGCACAGCTCAGGGCAGGAGCACGCTCAGGGCAGGAGCACGAGAGCGACCAGCCCAGAAGCCGTCAGCCACGGTAGCACATCAGGGGGGGGGGACCTTGGTAGCACGAAAGAAAAGGAGGGTCGAGGAGGAGTTCAGCGAGCCGTGCACCGAGGCTCACCTCCACAGTCCTGGAGTCTGAGGCGACCTCCAGCACGCAGCACTCGGGGACCTCAAGCAACGCGGGTAATGGAGCTGCCCGAGCCCATCAACGTCATCCGGTGATCCCAAAGGCGAACTCCAGCCGGGTTGTGATTCACACCTGCAAGTTGCGCTAAGGCTCTGCCTCCGACCCGGACACGGTCCGACTCCGAGTCGACGAGTCAACAGTCGATCTTGCAGACTTCAGGTAGGAATTTGCCAAACAGTTGATTTTAGCAGAATGTAGTCGCTCCGATAAATAATATACAGGTATCGTTGCGTAGCTGACGTATCCACCAGTGCAGAGCTGTTGATCAGGGGGCTGAGTGGGGGGCATAGAAAGGGATTTTCACAGTCTTGTGATCCCGAGCCCTGGAGCTACTTAGCAGAGCTCCTGTCCAGCGGCCATCTTGACTATCATTTGTTAAACTGATTTGTTTATCAGTAAGGTTAACAATAGAAAATAATGACGTTACGTTGATTAAACGCCATGGCACGTAGCCTGAATGCAGATTTTGCAACGTCCAGCCAAGCTGTACAATAGAACGTATTTGGGACTGACCATGTTGTAACATTAGTAAGTCCTGCTCAATTATATTAATAGCAGATGATACAATGCTGTCCAGTGAATATATTCTGGAGGACAGAGTCGTTAACCCATTGTCCACTACAGAAAGTGATTTTTCCAAATTAATACGATCAATTTCTCTTATTTTTTCAGCTGTTTCAATTTGTGTTACTTTCCAAGCCTCGTTGTAAGCAGCGTATATACCGGCATATATGAAACGTTTTTGGCGCTGTTTGCGTGGACCCAGTATGAAATCACGCAAGTCAGCGCCGTCTTTAAGTAAAGTCAAGTGTTGCTTAATTTCAGCCAGTGTGGATTTCTGTAGCCATTCGAGGCAGAGTTTCCCTACACTGTATGTTGTAACTATCCCTGGATGTTCTCTCTGGGAGTATTTAGGGTCTGACCTGGTCTGTTTAAACCCCTGTGTTTTGTTCAGGAATCTATCTTGACAGTAATTTGTGTCTGTGGGCCAAATCAACCATTTTTTCCAATCAGGATTGGTTCTGTTTTGGTGTAAAATATGGGATACCTCTATCTCCACATCTGTAGTGCTATTACTATCAGGTTTGGGCTTTGGAATAGACGGTTTATTTAAGTCTTTTATCTTGGCTAGACCAAGACAGGTTGTTTGCTGAATGGTGTCATTCAGGAATATTAATTGTTCAGGGATCATGCAGGCTCTAAATAATGCTTCTAAACCTTGGACCTGCCATTCTTTTGAACCCCAGATGGTTTTTGTTTCAATGTTTTTTTTCCAAAATTCAAAACCAAATGTAGACATTTTTTCATGAAATGTTTCAGAATAAATCAATTTAGTATTTATCAACATTGTTTTCATTCCAGTCTTATTTAACATTTTAAAATAAAATGTTTCTGCATCACTTGTGTTAAAACCTGAGAAGTATGGGAATTTCTCATAATATGTTTTTGAGCTGCCTTTTGGCGGAGTTGGACAATGTTCCCATTGGTTATAATTTAAAACATTTCTTGGTTGAGCAGATTTATGCAAATAGTGATGACCAAAATGATTATAACAATATAACTCTTCATAATTTGATGAACTCTGCAAATAATCATGTTCTGTGAATTTAGCTGACATTACTAAATCTGACATCATATTATTAATATTATCAAAGTCCCAATCATCAGAGAAAGTACTTGGTTTTACAAAGTCACTTAACGAAAACTTGAACTGGTGTAGATATTTCAAGAGCTCAATCGGGCCATAGATTTCATAATCCTTTTTGTCCCATGCTACCCCACCGGGTATTGGATTGGCTTTGATGTTCACTGATGACAGTTCTCTTTTCTCGATGTGAGAGGATGTGTGAGGCTTTAGGACCAAGTTGATGTTCTGACTTGCTGTGTCCATTGTACCACATGTTCCATCAATGAATTTTCCCAAACATAGAACCATGATGAGCCAAAGCAGGAGGAAAAGTACACCTAACACAATCCAAAATTCAATCCATGCAGAAATCAGATATGTTTCTTTTAGTTGGTGAAAAAGTTCAGTCAATTTTTCCTTGAAACTTTTTGTTGCTGGCGTTTCTTCATGCTCTTCCGAAAAGTCATCGAAATTGATGAAGTAGCCAGATGCAGTTCTGTCAATTGTTGGAATTGCTTCCGGATTTTCATTTGCTTTTGGATTTTTCTTTGTTTCACTAGGATAGTCCGATGCTACATCATTGTAGACTGGTGTTTCTTGACGAACTGTTGTAATTTGGGTTTCAAGAGGCACAAGTTCCATGGCTTTGTTGCATAGTCCTTTTTTATTCACTGCAGGTTTATCAAATGTGATTAGTCTCTCAGTTTGAACCTCTTGGATTGTAGCAAGATTTGGTCTTCTGCTATTTCTTGGGAGTTCACTGGGCCTACTACTTATTATTGGCCACATGATTGTGGTTTTACCAGGTCGATGGATACAACTCGGTTCTCCTTTTTACCAGCAAGGGGCGGTAGTACTACTGATCTTGTTCCGCTGACAGCTAAGACAGGTACTGCTTTTCTGTAAGAAGGCCCAAATTCCTTCTTCACCGCGATCTTTTCTCTGACCAGATCCCCAATCTTCGGAATCCAGACAGGTCTTGCTGGGACAGGTGGTTTTTCTTCAGTGGTCGTTGGCTTTAGCTTTAGATTACTCAGACTTTTTCTTGTTTCATTTAAGTTCTGTAAAACAGCCAAATGGTCATTGATATCAAAGGCTTTTTCTTCTACCATTGAAGTGTGACTATCTAAGTCCTGGATATGCATTCCAATACTGAACAATATTTTTTAGGGAGTGAGCCCTTTTAGAGAATTTCTTGGCAGATTGTAAGACTACGCTGGACATTTGTTAAATGTTTGACCCACCCATCACCCGAACCTAATACCCTCACCGTTATAGATTGCTTTATGTCACGGTTTTTTCTTTCCACTACCGCATTTCCCTCAGGATGGAAGGGAGAAGAGTACCACAATTCAATGCCCATGCTGATCATGGCCTCTTTGTAAGCCCTAGAGCTAAACGCAGTACCCTGGTCAGAATGTAGCATGCCAATTGCGTATATGCCGATAAAGACTCGCAAATCTTTTATAACAGTTCTGGCGTCAGCCGAGCGCTGGGGCCACATCCAAATGAATCTCGTGCAGGAATCCACTGCGACCATGATATATTTATAGTTGCCGTCCCTTTGTAAGGGACCACAGTGGTCCAGGTAAACACATGCTAATGGTTTATCTGAGATTAGAAGGGGCGTCTGTGCTGGTCGTTTCACTGTTGATACTTTCATTCTCTGGCATATTTCACATTCTAGAACATAGTTCCTAGTTTGTTTTCTCATGCGTGGCCACCAATATCTCTGTTTTAATAATGATATTGTGGCGGAAACACCAGCATGTGCAGAAGCGAGCCCTTCGTGTGCCGCTAAAATTAGTCCTAACCTGTGTTCCATGTTTGGAATTGCCCTATCCCCCACTCCAGGGATTCGAGCAAAAGGAACATTATTCGCATCAGTTATGTATGAGTACTTTACTGGAAAGCCTTTCAGGAGTGTTTTTCTGTCATCTTTTACTGAAGCACTGACAGCTTGCATTATATCGCTGTCTATTTTTGTTTTTGACCGGGTGATAGCAGCTACGGAAGCCGTTTGCACAGCTGCCTTCGCGGCCTCATCAGCCAATGAATTCCCCGCAACGTGAACGCCATCACGTTGATGACTCAGTGTATGTAGCACGTGAGTCTTTTGTAGTTCTTTCTGTAAAAGAACTACTTGTTCCCAAAGCGTTTTATGCTTGATTGTGCCACCTTTCACATCTTTGAAGCCGTTTTGAACCCAGTTCTGCAAGTATTCATTATAAGACTGAACGCAGTAATATGAATCGCACACTATTAGTGTGGGGAATTCGCGATCGGTATTTTCAAGCGCCATCTTAAATGCTAGTAGTTCAGCTCGCTGAGCTGTACAATCTCCTAGAGATTGGGTTTTAGTGACCAGTGGTCTAAATTTTCCTTCGTGCCAACAACCTTTAACAATCGCGCACGCAGCACTGTAAGCTTGTTTACCCCCAACTGCGGGTTGTGCTGTGCTGATCTGTCTGTATATATTAGACAGCCGTAATGTTCCAGAGGCAGGATTTCAGTCGGCAGAGGACATTCATATTCATATTGGAGAAATTCTTGTGTTTTTAAATTAGGATCAAATTCGTATACTACGTCTGTTGCAGCAAGAGAATTAACCCAGTGTATCCATCTCGGATGTAGTGCTTTAGCATTTGGAATGCTTGCTTTTGTTACTGCTTTTAGGGCAGGTACTGGTGTAACGATTATTATTCTTATACCTTGTGCTAGGGCTCTTTCTTTTGCTACAGCAGTTTGAACCGCAGTTAGAATTTTTTCAGTAGAACTGAATTTCATTTCAGCTTGTGTGTACAAATGTGATTTGTAAGCTATTGGTACCGCTTCTCCCTCATTAGAGGTTAGGTACGTAAATCCGCATCTTCCTGGGATGACTCGGATTACAAGGTTGCGTACGTTTTCGCGAGTTTGCAAATTTGTTTTAGTTAACATGTCTGTTTGCAATGATCTTAAAATTTCTGTGTGTTTCTGAGTCCAATTTATTGGTTTGAAATCCGGTTTTATTAATTCATAAAGAGGTTTAACTCTGTCTGCATAATTTAGAATGTATTTTCTTCCGAAATTCAAGAAACCTAATATTGATTGTAAGTTCTTCAGCGTTTTAGGTGCTTGGAGTACAGCACACTTCTCTAAGAAGTTGTCTGCTAGGCTTTTGCCTTCACTTGATAATTCATATCCTAAAAATAGGACAGTTAGATGGGCAATTCGTGACTTTTTAAAGTTGAATTTGTAACCCTCAGCTGCAAACCCAAGTATTATGGTGTTCACTCTTTTCAAGTGTGTCTCCAGATCATCATCTGTCAGATAAATGTCATCGACAAAGGTTAATGCCTCATCATCATATATTTGTAGTAACTCTGTTACTCTTGCTGAGAATAATCCTGGGCTATTCTTGAATCCCTGTGGGAGTCGACAGAAGTGTTTTTGCGACCCCATTATTGAGAAAGCGGTCAAATACCTGCTTTCAGGTGCAATGTTTTGACAAAAGAATCCATTAGAGATATTTAATGTCGTTTTATATTTTTTGCGCACAATGTTATTCGTTAGTGCTGCACTGTGTGAGTTTTGTACTGCAAATGTTTTGCAGCATGAGTTAAGGTGTCTGTAGTCCAAAACTAGACGATATGAATCGTCTGGCTACGAGACAGGAAACAAAGGATTGTTCATTTGTGAGGTGCATGTTTCAATCACCCCCTGATATTCAAGTTGATCTAAGATCTCCCTGACTTGCTTTTTAGCTTCTTGCTTAACTGGGTACTGCCTTTGTGTAGTGGGTTTATTTTTTTACTGGATTTTATGGTGAGGAGAATCCTCATCCCATCCTGCATGATTTTTGTATAATGCAGGAGCTTGGGCCACTGCCCATTTTCTTGCAAATGTATATTTTTTATGAATTGGAATATGATTTGAGAAGGCAGGCATAATCATTTCTTCGCCATGAGGGCACTCCCTGACAAACTCTGGTGGCCAGTCTTTCTCAGCTAACAGGATGTCATTGCCTTTCGAAAGGTTATCCCAAAAGAGACCCCTTACTTTCCTAGTCTTGTCCCCCTCTATACGTAATGTTATTTCGTATAACTTATGGGGTTTGCTAACTCTAGTGTCTGCAGTTTCCACTTGAATGTATTCATTCCTGTCCACTGTCTCCAGAAGATTCATCAAGATCTTGCGAGCTATTGTTACTTCTGCTGCGCTGTCTAGCATTGTCTGGGCCCACTCTCCGTTTTTCAGTTGTGTCCTCAGTATCCTCTGCATATTTTATTATTTTAATACTAGCTACCTTCTTTCTTGGAAATTGTAATTTTTTACTTTGATGAGCAGGTTCCTTGTCTTTGGACTTGACGTGCTCTTCCTTGTGTTCTGACCGTCTTCTTCTTTCTGATTTCTGTGAGGAAGTCTGAAAAGATCGAGAGGGACGTGTATCAATATCTTGATATCTATCAGGTTTTCTTAATTTATCCCTATCTCTTAGGTTGTATTTTTTCTCAGAGGGCTCCCTCTGGGGAGACTTGTGTCCTCGGTCCGGAGATCTTTCTCTCCGTTGAGGAGACCTTCCTCTGGATTGGAAACATTTTTCTCTGGGAGTGGATTGTTTATTTCCATCCCAACTCTTTTTAGGAGTGTTCAGATTATTTTTAATAAATGTTTTTTCAGGATTTTCAAGTAGTTGGGGTTTTACTGGTTTCCTACCCAAACTATCTCTACCTAGTTCTTCATGGGATGTTTCTATGATTCTGGCAAGTTCAAAAGGTTGTTCTGCTATATCTGTTTCTTTCAATTTCTGGAGGTATGTTATGTCCTCCATTGCCAATTGAACTAATTCTCTATATGCCTTTGTTAATTCTTTTATTTTAACTAAAAGTTCTTCACTTGACATTTTTTCAATGTCGGGATGTGGTGTGTAGCTGGCTAGAACCGGCCACGTGGCTCCTGGTCTACCTAGTGGACCGAGCCTGCTGATGTGATTTTGATGTTTTAGGGTGCCATTAAACCAGAGCAGGTGCTCTTGGTAAGTTAGTGGGATTTTAACGTCTTCGAAAGGAGCGTATTCATCCGGAGGTTCCCCTATTTTGTAATAGTGGAATTCGTGTGTCACAGCGTGTGCTGCTGGAAAAGTTATCCATGAATAGAATACCTCTGTGTGCCGATATTAATGGGCCTCTACCACGAATATTACTGTACCACCTCGTGATGATACTCCATTTTCTATACGTTTTTTAGTTATAGTTCTTCTTACATTTACCGGAATGATTATAGCATTTGGGTCTTCATCTCGGAGACTTGTGTCATCCGCTAGGAGTTGAGCTGCTAATCTAGCTCTCTCCGTTTCGTCTTCACTTTCCGCCATTTGCTGACAGAAAGTTTTGTTGCAGAGCTAGTTTCAAGGAAACAAAGATTAGGTGCACAATATTTTGGAACACTGTATCCTTCAACGTTGACTAAACCAAAAACTATACATAGGAATCTCTTCCTATTAAGTTCCGGCAGATATTAACCTTTTACCCACTCCAGACTTCTTTTGGAGTTTTTACGGGAAAAAGGGGTCTGTGTGAAAAAGCACGACTAAGTTACTCTAATGTCTTGCGTTAGATAATCGCCTTACCAAACGTTGGACGTCATGTAGTGTAGTTCCTATATTCCCAATAGGCTCTGCGCATTGGAATAATATAAACAGCAGTGTAGACGTAGGACTGAGGTCGACTAGGTCTCTACTGACTATATTAGACTTAATTAGTTTTGCCAGCTAGCTCAGAGGTCACTAGAAACTTTCTCGAGTAAACAAGGAGGAGTTTAACTTCTCTGGATAGACAAGAAGGGATTAGCTATTGATAACCATATAACATGGCAACTTTGCTCCCTCAGAATAAAGAGTGTATCTCTAGAGTCGTGTGAAAACAATAGACAACTATTTCACTCAGTCAATCGTGCGTACTTAGTTTCACCAGAGTGCTGAGAAATAGAACGACAGGCGTTTTTCAATAAAAGGTGTTATTTATTGAGCAGTCTTCTTTCTCATGCAAGAGAAATGAATTGCCACAATTGCAATACTTATCATGAAGTAAAGTGCGTACAGTAAAAGGAGTATTATGAAACAATACTGTAAAATCATTGATATGGTTTCTTAGCCATATGATACTTTGAAATGGATAAAATATATACATACATAAATACATTGACTAACGTACTCAACTGGTGCTTCTAATCTACGCCTACCCCGGTATACCTGACCTAAGCCTAATACGTGGGAAAGAGCAAGTAAGTTGCAGTTTAAGTTAAGTTGGGTTTTTGCCGCGGATCTGGATCAAGAATTCTCTTAAGGGTTTAGTCAGCTCCATACCTTGGTTCTTAGAATGAAGGAGGTCTTGTATCTCTCTCTCAGGACTCGATATCCCAGCTACCCGCAAGGGTGGCTGGAAACACCGGAGCTGGACTTTCTCGGCTGGAGAAAAAGACAGCGTCTTCCTCAGTGCGTCAAAGGGGAGGGGCGGCTTCCTTCGGCTCTCGCATCAGCTGGGCTTCCGGGCAAGTAGATAGCCGCTCTGCTCCAAACCACCGTGTGTTTGCTTAAGGCAACGTTGGTATATTTATACCTGAAAGGTGCCGGGTTTGATGTAAGGTTGGACATAAGACGTCACCAAGAACTAACAGTTCTTTCTGACTCTAGGAGTTCTTGTGCAAATCAAAACAAGAGCAGGTAGATTTCCCGGGCTGCTGGAGGCTTGGTTTGTTTAAAGAACGCGTTTTACTTTCTAGGAGTCTAGAGGAGTAGCCATGCCGTATTTGGACTGCAAGGGCTATTACTAAATATGGATATGATTCGTATGCCTTTATAAGGATATTATTTATTATAGCCATACAAGGGCATAAACCGGGAATATCGACTTAGGGTCCTAGATAGAAACACAACACTAGAGACTCATCTCTCTGCTCCCTTTCCCAGCCAAAGTTATCAAGAAAGCCATCAACGCCCACCTCTCTGAGTTCATCGAAACAAACCACATCCTGGATCTCCCCCAATCGGGCTTCAGAAGTAATCACAGAACTGAGATCGCTCTCCTCGCGCTACAGACGACATCAGCACCCTCCTCGACCGAGGCGAAGCTGCTGCCTTCATCCTCCTGGACTTCCTCGGCCGCATTCAACACCGTCTCCCACCACACCCTTGGTGCAAGACTTCACGATGCCAGCATCTGCGACAATGCCCTAGAACGGATCCGCTCTTTCCTCACCGGCCAAACACAGAGTGTCAGACTTCCACCGTGCAACTCAGAACCCACAGAGATCAGCTGCGGAGTGCCTCAGGGATCCTCCCTGAGCCCCATCCCCTTCAACATCTACACGACCCGCTTGCAGCCATCGTCAGAAGCCACGGACTCAACTTCGTCTCCGACAACACCCAGCAGATTCTCCCCCTCACAGACGAGCCCACAGCCACCAAGATCATCTTCCACTACGGGATGAAGGCAGTCACCACCTGGATGAAGGACAGTTGCCTCAAGCTTAACTCAGCGATACCAAAGTGGATGATAGACGGAGCGCTTGAGCAAATCAAACACTCACCCCCAGTCAATTGATCTGGGTTTAATCCATCATCATTCTTTAGCTCACTCCACCACCCCAGTTCAAACATGGCCACATGCAAATCAGTCTGACCCTGTGCCTCATGGGAACAGTCCAGTCCGAACTGCCAAGCCATGTCTTCCCTGGACCGGAAACAAGCATCCTCGGACTGGTTTCGTTTCATAATCCTCATCAGCCAGGCTATCTTGAATCCAGTGGTAGAGTGAGCAAGGGACCCATGTCTGGGCATTCCCTGCCAACTCAGGGCGAACAAAGCGATACCAAAGAGGATGATGGACGGAGCGCTTGAGCAAATCAAACACTCACCCCCAGTTAACTGATCTGCGTTTAATCCATTATCATTCTTTATCTCACTCCACCACCCCAGTTCAGACATGGCCATATGCAAATCAGTCTGACCCTGTGCCTCATGGGAACAGTCCAGCCCGAACTGCCAAACCATGTCTTCCCTGGACCGGAAACAAGCATCCTGGGACCGGTTTCGGATTCATAATCCTCATCAGCCAGACCCCAGTTCAGACATGGCCATATGCAAATCAGTCTGACCCTGTGCCTCAAGCTTAACTCAGACAAGACCGAAGTCTTCTTCCCGGGTTCCACCCCCTCTGTCTGGGATGACTCGTAGTGGCCTGCAGCGCATGGACTCCCCCCACACCCATGGACCACGTACTAAACCTCAGCATTATTCTGGACTCCTCGCTCTCAATAAACCACCACATCCATGCTGTTTAGTTCTGCTTCCATACGCTCCACCTCCTTTCTAAAATCTTCAAGTGGATTTGCACAGAGTCCAGGAAAAGGATCACCCATGCGTTCATCAGCAGCAGACTCGACTACGGCAATGCACTTTAGACAGGCACCACCCAGAAACTCCTAAAGAACATGCAGAACATCCAGAATGCCTCTGCCAAACTCATCCCAGGCCACAGCCACATCACCGGCCACATGAGCAACCTTCACTGACTACCTATCAACAAAAGAATTACCTTCAAACTTATAACTCACGCCTACAAAGCTCTCCACAACACCGGACCTGCATACCTCAACCACTGCCTCTCCTTCTGTACTCCCACTAGACCTCTATGCTCCACCCAACTGGCCCCATCCACCATTCCACAGATCTGCAAGACCACAGCTGGAGGAAAATCCTTCTCCTACCTCTCTGTGACGACCTGGAACTCCTTTTCTCTGCACCTCAGGCAATCACCATCGCTGCTGCAATTCAGGAAGGACCTCAAGACCTGGCTCTTTTATTGAACTGCAGATCCACCCAGCCCCTTGAGGCCCTAACGGGTGAGTAGACCCGCTCCACTAGAAACTTGATTGATTGGTGTTGTTGCTGCAACCCCATTCAGGAATGAATCCGGCCTGGTTGGGGTTAATCAGACCTTGCATATAGGTGGCAAGATGGGCTGCCAGTACACTAGTGAAGATTTTTGTGTCAACATTCAGTAGGGATATGAGTGGAGCTGGAAGTGCAATACGCTGGGTTTTAACCTGGTTTGGGGAGGACGTTAATAGTGGCATCCCTCATAGTGTCTGTAAGTGTACCAGAGGTGCTCCAGGAGTTGTGTATAAATATACCAATATTGGTGCTAGTGTATTGGCAAATGCTTTATAGTACTTTGATGCATAACTGTCTTAGCTAGCTGCTTTACCCTGCTGCAAGACGGCTACAATTGAAAGGACCTCAGTAAGCTAAATGTCCCTATCCAGTTGGCCGGCATCATCCATGGGAATGCATTCTGCTGGGACCAGGCCCATATATGTAGCAGCATCCTCTACGTTTAGGGTGTCCGCTGTATACAGAGGGGTGTAGAAGTGTTCAAATTAATGCGCAATTTGTGCATTTTGACATACCCTGCCCCCCCAGTGGCCCCTTAATCTCTGTTATCCTCTGCTTGAGAGCTTTGGACCCGTAACCCGTGGGCTAAGCGTTATCCTGCTTTATTTTTCCAGCATTTTTCTGTTTTTTGCACAGGAAGGTGTATTCTGCTTTATCAATATCTAAAGCTTTAAGTTCTTTGCGGACCAATGTAAGTTGTCGCCGTATTTTATAGAGCCTGATTGTTTATGGGCCTCTTCCAGGTCCCTCACTTGTCCCTCCAGCCCTCTTAGCCTTTCTATTGTTTTTAAGCCTGGCAGAGATAGCTATAAAGGAACCCCCTACCACTGCTTTCAAGGTATCCTAAAGGAGAGCAATGGGAGTGTCCGGGATATTGTTAGTGTCGAGGAAGGTGTGAATTGTGTCAGCAATTTCAGCTATGGTCTGAAGGAAATGACCCGAAAAACTGGTCATTCGGGTCACTCGGGACCACCTCTATTTCTTCCCAATAATGAAGAGTTAGTCAGATAGAGGAGAATACACACCACTCATTTATTAGTAATTGCATTGCAACGGAGCCCAGTCTGACCTGTCTCCTGGGAGGAAAGCCGAGGGACTGACTTCCCCCAACACGGGGGTAATTATACAATACTTGCACCATCAAGGGTCCGACCAGGCTGGAAAATTCCAGTTCAAGCCAGGATGAACAAAGGGGGCACACAAGGATGAGTCATGTTACAAAGTCTGGTACAGGCTATGTCGACCCCAAGGCTGCTCGGCTGGGGCCTACCATTCTAAAATGTGGGAACCAACATGTCCAACAGCAAAGGTATGCAAAACAGATAACACATTAACTAAGGCAGCAAGATTTCAGCCTTGAGGAACAAGAGGTGAAGGGGGGCAGGAGCAGCGGCTCCGCTAAGGCAAACATCGTGAGACAGAAAGCTCGGTCTTTAGTCATAGTACAGTATGACACGAATAAAAACGGCACCATCAATGATAACATAAGGAAGTACACAGCTTATAACAGCAAGGGGGAAGCATTTCAGGCCTAAGCAACACAGAAATTAAATTTCAAATCTAACAGACTCTCTTTTTAGCTTTGCATGCTAAATCTTTATTAGTGTCATCAGGTAGGGTCTTTACAATTCTAAAACATCTAAATTAAACACTTATATATATCACCTGTTAATAAAGTGAGATTGTCTACTAAGGCTAGCACCATAAAATGTCAGCATACTGAATTAATACTCGAAAATGCCCTAATCAATATTGATAATAAACTAAACAAAATGCCAATACTGCACTCTTCTTTTGCCTTAGTTTGAAAAGCAAATGAAACAAACATATGCCTTCAAAAAAACAATTTTTCAGTTTCAGATTACTCAATAAACTTTATTTTGTGTTTTATTTTTCTGTTTTCTTATGAACACTTTTTCGAATACTACATAGAAATTTTTATTCAAACTACTCTAAATTGGGCAAACTCACTATTTTTTCTCTTTTTTATGAGCCCCTTTCAGAAACATACATCTCACTCACTCTCTAAACAACATACTTAAAATCAACATCCATACTGTGTCAGATTCATGCATTGGCTAACCTAATCCTCACATCCATCCATCCTTTCTCGCTTCATTCATACACCTGCCTACCGTGGGGCAACTTCATGGTCTTTTTCTGTTCCCGAATATGCACTTCTAATTAAATATTTCTTAGAGAAACAACAATTATTACTTTACAATGAAAGGCCATCAACAAGTTTTTACATAGTTCATACTGTAACAACAGAAAAAATCATTTTTGATTGGCCTAAGCAACTCTGTGGCCGCAACACTACGGTCTACGCGTTTTGAATCTCCCGCACTGTGGGGATTCTCCTCAGGACCAATAGTTTCTGTTTTTTTTCTTTATGTTTTTAATAGCATCATGAGTGATAAGCAACAGTAAAAAGATAGAACTCATAAGTACATACAAAAGTATATCATTCCAAACAACGAAATAATCAAGGAAATAGATTAAATCATAAAGCAACAAAAGACATTAAATACAAGAGATATTAGTCTTTTTGCATTATTAGTCCCCAAATTCATTCCACTTTCAGCTTAGTTTGGATTCCCCTTGTTAAAGCCAGAGCATATTCCATGTTATATGTTTCCTTTACTAAACTCCACCACTCCATAACTGTAGGTGGGTTTTGTTGGATCCAGACCCGTGCTATTGTAAGTCTAGCACAGGTTATTAAAATATTCATCAAATCAACCAGGGGCCCACTTTTAGTCGACATACCAACAAGCACATCTAGAGAAGTTAGTGTAATTGGGCGTGTAAGCTTCATAGAGAGGACTTTAGTTACTCCGTTCAAAAATTCAGTTAGCTGTGGTCACCTAAAAACATATGATTAATATCAGCTGCTCTTTGATCGCATTTTGGGCACTTAGTGCGATCACTACTGTTATTGCTAGTGGCCCATTTCAAGATTCTATCTGGTGTATAATAGAGCTGACACATGGTTTTAAATTGTTGCAGTTTAAGGTTAGAAGAATGGGAGGAGCAGCTTAAGCTATTTAAAGATGAAGATATCATATTGGGTGCCACATCAATTTCAAGTTTCCTACCCCATTTCTCTGCTAGCTTTGGGCAGTCGTCAGTTCTAAATCCTATGAGAATTCTATATCCAATACTAATTAGTGCCTTATCTGTTTCCCTATAGATACAATTCCATAGATGGGAATCCAAAACAGAAGTGAGACCTAGCTTCCGTACAAAGTAGTCCCGAATCTGATAAAGGACCAATAGTTTCTGGGAGACAAAAATGAATAGTCTTGTCTTACTCAACTAATACTATCAAACATCTCTGAGGTCAACAACACTCATGCAGCTTGTGGCACCCTACCTTAAAGTCTTGAAAGAATCTTGTGGCTGTCTTATGTCATCTGTAAACAAAAAACTATATTGGTATTTTGCTCTCGCCTTTGGGCTTCGGTTCAACTAGACAAATAGCATATGCAATTTCTTACTTGTTTGTCTTGACCGTGTTGCATTACTTTATGAAGAACTTGACACTTATATGTCAGCAATGTTCTGTAAAATGATGTACAACTATGTCAATCTTCCATTCACAATAAACTTGGGTTGTTTAACAAATGGATTAAATTCTTCTAAAAGTACCTGTATTTCCGATATCGTTGTCGCATATGGGGTTCTCAAGTGTGGAGTCAATCCAACTCTGTAGAAAACAGGAGACAAGCATTTAGCGGTTGGAGCTTCTCCTGGGTCGAGTGAACACTTGTGTGTTGAATTCTACTTTTACAACTGGCTAAACGATCTATCTGAAATGTTCTCAGTTCATGAGTGAACTGCTGAGTTCTCTTCGCTAGCTTCTATGAACTACGGCCGGTGCTTGAATAATTTCAACATGCGCATGGCCACTCTCATCTGTAGAATATAACGCATAAATCTCGGACCGTTTGTTTGCTCAGCATTACATTGTGTCTTACCTGATGCTAACGAAGTAGTTTCTCTCTCTCAAAGCAGTCGGGTCTGCAAATCGCTGACTGAAACGCTAGTGGATCTCGTACTCGCGTCGTTCCGGGGCACGTCGCTTAAAGCGTCACACCACCTCTGGAATAGTGGGCTTTGTGGTTGAAACTAGTTCTTCCATACTTTACAGCCTCTTTTTCGCGTGGCACACAGTACCGCAGCTTCTTAGTTCACGCTTGCTGATTTTGAATGTATTTAATGTTATATATGATATTGTGTTTGTAAAAGCCAGAGTGCCAAATTGTAAAATTTGGATATTTATCCTAAATAGGTACAAAGTCATTCCTCTTTACTTGAATTCAGATGGTATCGGAATGAGAGCATAATCAGTCCAAATATCGTTAAAAATCAGTGGCCTTCCTGGTCTCAACTGTCAACATGGCTGACGATTATGCTGAATATCTTCCAAGCATTCTGTATCCTTAACCAGAGTTGAATTTTTTCTTTATTTTCTGAACTTCTCATTATATAACATTGGATGTGCATCTTCTAACATGAAACTATCTTTCAAAGTGAAAAGCACTACAAAATCTGTCGATTTTATTTGTAGTCTAAAAACCGATGTTTGAGAGCTGGGGACAAAGGTCTATAAATGATAGATTTCTGATAGCTCCTTAAGACCGTCCACTGCTGTATTGAACTTTATTATTAATGTTGCCTCTCTCTTGATCAGTCTGGCCTCTAGGTCACCTCCTCTTGTGTCCTTTTCAACTTTTGAAATGATGGTCCACCTTAAGTCTTTCTCAGTGTGGGCATAGGTATGCCAATGATTCACTAAAGGCTCTGTTTGTATGTTCTTTTTGATTCTTGATTTGTGCTGTGATATCCGCTGTCCGATTTCTTGGTTTGTTTTGCCTATGTACAATTTTCGGCAGGGACACAGAATCCCATACACTACGAATTCAGATTCACAATTCGTAAAGTGTTCATGTTTCCAATGGATTCCATTGTGTGTAAACAAATCGCCCTCTATTGTCAGTTCGCAACAAATGCATGTCCCGCATTTGTGGTGTCCCTTGACAGGCGGTAAACCGACAAAGTCTCGCAAGGTGACGATTTTCTGTCTGGGTAGTGCAGGTCTAACCACCTGATTAACTATGCTCTTGTCCTTTTTGAAAGCAAACAGAGGTGCCTCTATTAGCTTGGGGTCCAGGTTTTTTATCAGATGACAGTTCTGATTGATTCGTTTTTTCAGCCAATTGGAGGTGGAGCTACATGTGGAAACACAAACTATCCGGTCTACTGTTCTTTTTTCTTTTTTTGTTAGTAGTGTCTCTCGCGGTGTCCACCATGCCTGTTTCAACGCTAGGCTTAAAAGCTTTTTGGGGTATCCCAGTATTCCAAGTTTTTCTTTCAGGTTGTTGGCGTGTAAGGTATATTTGTCGTTAAAAGAACAATTCCTTCAAATTCTCTTTTAAACTTCTAGGATGGGTACTCGTGAAGTGTAGTGCTTTGTTCCTGTCAGACTTTTTTTGAAAAAGTGTGGTTGCCAACCTGCCTTCTGTAGGATAAACTTCGACATCAAGGAAGGACATCCTGTGTCTTGAGGGGTTCATGCTGAATTTAATATCAGCTGTTCTATTATTTAACCACTCGTGGAAGGAATGTAATTGATCTTCTTCTCCTGTCCATGTGAAGAACACGTCATCGATATAGTGGACTCAGCCGCCTATCGACTGTTTATAGGGGTTGTTATTATAGACAAATTTGTCTTCGTATTTGCTCATGAAAAGGACTGCCAGTTCTGGGGCAAATGGACACCCCATCGCCACGCCCTTTACTTGAAAAAATAACTCTTCTTTGAACTTGAAGTAGTTCCTTTTCAATGCCATACTTGCCAATTCCAAAATAAATTCAGTGGGAATTTTTAAAGGTCTTTGTCTGCTGTCAAGGAACATTTGTAGAACTGCAAGTCCCTCCTCTTGTGGGATTTGGGTATACAGTGAGGCCAAGTCCATGCTTACTAAAAAATGTTTATTTTCATCGAAGGTCATTTGCTCTATTTTGTTGATGAAATCCGTTGTGTCTTGTAGGAACGTTCTTACTTCCGACATAAAAGGTTTGAGAAAAAAGTCGACAAATTTTGACACCGGTTCGAATAGAGACTCGCAGCCCGAAACTATCGGTCTGCCAGGTGGTTGTTTTTCATCTTTGTGTACTTTAGGTAACACATAAAAAATCGGTATCCTCGGATGTTTATTTTGGAGATATTCATACTCCTTTTTTCCTAGAAAAGATCAACAATGAATCTGAAAAACTAATAAGATTGAAAAAAGAAACAGATCAGAACGGACCTTAACTGACACTTCCTCATTCAACATTTGAAAGCCGGGACAATTCCCGGAGGTTTGATTATAAGAAATATACCCGTAATTTTGACAGAGGATCCTGTATACGAAACTGGATATAGTTTCATCGAAACGAAATGTAGCAGAGATCTAATGGTCCTGAATGTTGAAACAGCACAGAGACTATTGAAAGAACAACTACAGGAAATTGAAGCATTGGAATCAGATATAAAAACATATCAACTGATCACAGACTCAAAAGCGTTGTTAGAAAAAGTGGAAAAAGATGTCTTAGAATTCAAGGATTATACAATCAACCAGAAAGAAACAAAATTTGAAAAGGATAAAATGAACTTTTCATTAGAGAAGACCTATCCCTATCTCCAACTAGATTTCTATCAGAGATCAGAAGCACGTCTGTTTCTCCAGGATAATCAGAACAACAACTTTATAAGCTTTTCAGAGTTTTCATCTTCCTCAAGCGGAAGTGAGACAGGCAATACAAATATTAGACCAGGTTTTGCTAGGAGAGGTAATTATCAACAAAATTATCAACAGAATCCGCCTCAAGACTAGCAGCCTTTTTTAGGGAGATGTCAACAAAAAGCAAGAGGAAAATCTTGCTACAACGATCAAGCCTGGGAAATGTCCACGAGGAGACAGAATTACAAAAATTGAATGCGTCATCTATATACAATTTATCAGATAAAGTGCTAACAACGATGGAGACTAGTGTGTTAGAGAAGGGTTTGACATTTGTTCTTACTAAACCCACACATTTTGTTCAGATGAAGGCTGAATTCATCTAATTCTGTAAGAAAATCAGCCTCACCACCTTTTTGCAGATGAAATACCACAAACTAATTCAGAAACAACAGGTCTTAAGAAGAAGTCAATCTTCTGCCCTCCATCCAGTAAGATTCCCAAAGAAGTAATTACATTTGAAAGGACCATGCTATCAGCCATAGCAGAAAGAGAGAAAAAAGACACAGGTTTACCAAACCAAATTTGACAAAAGCTCAAAAAGAAACCTTGACAAATCTGAAAAATAACTATACAATAACAATGAAGCAGGCCGATAAAGGCGGGTCGATTGTAGTTTGGGGTGTCCCCCAATATACAGCCAAAGTAAATAAACAATTGTCCAATGCAGAATGCTATAAAAAGATCCCCAAGGATCCTACATGGGAGTTACAAAAAATTCTATTTGAGATCCTAAAGACAGGTTATGAACAAGGTTTTCTAGGAAAAAAGGAGTATGAATATCTCCAAAATAAACCTGCGAGGATACCGATTTTTTATGTGTTACCTAAAGTATACAAAGATGAAAAACAACCACCTGGCAGACCGATAGTTTCGGGCTGCGAGTATCTATTCGAACCGGTGTCAACATTTGTCGACTTTTTTCCCAAACCTTTTATGTCGGAAGTAAGATCGTTCCTACAAGACACAACGGATTTCATCAACAAAATAAAGCAAATGACCTTCGATGAAAATAAACATTTTTTTGTAATCATGGACATGGCCTCTCTGTATACCCAAATACCACAAGAGGAGGGACTTGCAGTTCTACAAATGTTCCTTGACAGCAGACAAAGACCTGTAAAAATTCCCACTGAATTATTTTGAAATTGGCAAGTATGGCATTGAAAAGGACTACTTAAAGTTCAAAGAAGAGTTCTTTTTTCAAGTAAAGGGCGTGGCGATGGGGTGTCCATTTGCCCCAGAACTGGCAGTCCTTTTCATGAGAAAATACGAAGACAAATTTGTCTATAAAAACAACCCCTATAAACAGTGGTTAGGCGGCTGGGTCCGCTGTTATCGATGACGTGTGCTTCATGTGGACAGGAGAAGAAGATCAATTACATTCCTTCCACAAGTGGTTAAACAATAGAACTGCTGATATTAAATTCAGCATTAACCACTCAAGACACAGGATATCCTTCCTTGATGTCGAAGTTTATCCTACAGAAGGCAGGTTGGCAACCACACTTTTTCAAAAAAAGTCTGACAGGAACAAAGCACTACACTTCACGAGTAATCATCCTAGAAGTTTAAAAGAGAATTTGCACGTAGGGCAATTTCTCAGAATTAGAAGGAATTATTCTTTTAAAGACGAATATACCTTACACGCCAACAACCTGAAAGAAAAACTTGCAATACGGGGATACCCCAAAAAGCTTTTAAGCCGAGCGATGAACCGGGCATGGTAGACACCGCGAGAGACACTACTAACAAAAAAAGAACAGTAGACCGGATAGTTTGTGGGTCCACATATAGCTCCACCTCCAATTGGCTGAAAAAACTAATCAATCAGAACTGGCATATGATAAAAAAAAACTGGATCCCAAGCTAATAGAGGCACCTCTGTTTGCTTTCAAAAAGGACAAGAGCATAGCTAATCAGGTGGTTAGACCTGCACTACCCAGACAGAAAAAAAGTCACCTTGCGAGGCTTTGTCGGTTTACCGCCAGTCAAGGGACACCACAAATGCGGAACATGCATTTGTTGCGAACTGACAATAGAGGGCGATTTGTTTACACACAATGGAATCCATTGGAAATATGAACACTTTACGAATTGTAAATCTAAATTCGTAGAGTATGGGATTCTGTGTCCCTGCCGAAAATTGTACATAGGCAAAACAAACCAAGAAATCCGACAGCGGATATCACAGCACAAATCAAGAATCAAAAAGAACATACAAACAGCGCCTTTAATGATTTATTGGCATACCCATGCCCACACTGAGAAAGACTTGCAGCCAGTGCAAGGTTGCTGAGCGGGCCTGGCGCCTTCGGTATAACGGGGAGGCCAAACTTGCCTATAGGGCGGCTATCAAGGCCTATCATCGGGACATCTTGGAGGCCAAGAAAGTATATCTGGCTAGGAGGATTGAGGCAGCGGCGAACTCCTGCAAGGAGATCTTCACGGTGGTGAAGGAGTTCGCGTCTCCCAGCTCCCAGACACCCCTGTTAGTATCATCGGAGTCGTGGGCTTGTGATCTTGCCAGCTTTTTTACAAATAAAATCAAGGCGATTCAAGCCTCCTTCTCGGAGAGCACCGTGGTTAGTGATTGTGGCCCCGGGGCGGGTTGCGAGCTACCGCCTACGCCTGTCGCTGTTTTGACAGATTTTCCTGCTGTCACGAGCGAGGCGTCGCTGGTGCTGCTTGCCAGCCTTAAATCGGGCTCGCCACTTGACCCCTGCCCGGCCAGATTTTTGGCTGAGATGGCGGCTGTGGTGAACCCTTTGGTCAATCCTATCCTCAACGCCTCCTTAAGGGAAGGGAAGGTGCCTTGTACCTGGAAGAGGGCGATGGTTATTCCCCTCTTGAAAAAGCCAGGTCTTGATGCTGAGGTCCTGGCCAATTATAGGCCGATTTCACTCTTGCCGGCGTTGGCTAAGATCACTGAGAAGCATGTTCATGGCGTCTTGTCGAGCTTTTTAGAAACGAACCATCTGCTCCATCCTTCCCAGTCCGGATTCCGTCCTAATTTTAGTACGGAAACGGCACTGTTGGAGGTCTCTGAGATCATCAGGGAGACTTTGGATGTTGGTGGCAAGGCCATGCTAGTCATGTTGGACCTGTCGGCGGCCTTCGACACCGTCCCTCATGCGGCGCTCCTCGCCAGGCTTCATGACATCGGCATTAGGGGGACGGTGTTCAAATGGTTCACATCTTTTTTGGAAGGCCGCCGCCAGACGATCTGGGTCTCGCAGCGCTCCGCCGAGATGCCGCCTTTGGGGGTTGGGGTTCCACAGGGTTCTGTGTTGAGCCCATCATTATTTAACATCTTTATGACCCCTTTGGCGGCGGCGGTGGAGGCGTATGGGGCCCAGATCGTATCCTACGCCGACGATACGCAACTCCTCTTCACATGTGGCAAAGATCAGCCATTTGATGGAGAGGGTATTCGGGCCTGTTTGGCCATGGTATTTGATTGGTTCCAGCATAACAACTTGAAGGCCAATTCCAGCAAATCTGAGGTTCTCTTTTTTGGATGTGCCACTGACCCTGAGTGGCGACAATGGTGGCCGGTTGAAATGAATCCCCCGGCTCAGTCATCATTGGTTGCCAAAAACCTCGGGGTTAAACTTGACAATAAATTGTCATTGAGAGCCCATGTACTTGGTCTGGTGGGCGCCTGCTTTGGTGTTCTGAGGATGCTCCGCAAGTTTCTTCCATTGCTTTCTGCGGAGCATAGGCGGATCACCGTGCAGGCGCTCATTGGATCAAGGCTGGATTATGCCAATGCCCTTTTCCTTGGCCTCCCAGACTACCTGGTCCAGCGTCTGCAGGTTGCACAAAACTCTGCTGCCCGCGCGATTTTCGGCCTGCATAGGCGATCGCGAGCCTCGGGGCTGCTTCAGAAGCTTCATTGGCTGCCTATCCGTAAGCGGATTATGTTCAAATCCCTTACGTTGATGCACAAGGCACTGTTTGGCCCTGGGGCCGGTTATCTACGGCGCAGGTTGACTTTCTATCGCCCTGCTCGCCTACTGCGCTCTGCAGCTCTTTTTACTGCCGTGGTTCCTCGTGTGCATAGGGCCCGCACTGGAGGCCGCTCCTTTGGCTTTAAGGCACCCCAGTTGTGGAACTCTTTACCACTGGCGTTACGTAGTACTCCTAACCTGCTTCAATTTAGGAAGAGCTTGAAGACATGGCTTTTTAATGCTTAGTTGCTTTTTGGGGGGTTTCTTTTCTGTATTGTTTCGTGTTATGTTATTACACACTGATTTATTTGTGGAAAGCGCCGGGACACTCTGTCGGAGTAGCCGTGCGCTATATAAATATAATTTAACATAACATAACATAACATAACTTAAGGTGGACCATCATTTCAAAAGTTGAAAAGGATGCAAGAGGAGGTGACCTAGAGGCCAGACTGATCAAGAGCGAGGCAACATTAATAATAAAGTTTTATACAGCAGTGGACGGTCTTAATGAGCTATCAGAAATCTATCATTTATAGACCTTTGTCCCCAGCTCTCAAACATGGGTTTCTAGACTACAAATAAAATCGATTGATTTTTGTAATGCTTTTCACTTTGAAGGATAGTGTCATGTTAGAAGATGCACATCCAATGTTATATAATGAGAAGTTTGGAAAAAAAAATTCAACTCTGGTTAAGGTACAGAATGCATGGAAGCTATTCAGCATAGTCGTCAGCCATGTTGAAAGTTGAGACCAGAAAGGCCATTGGTTTTTAACGATATTTGGACTGAATATGCTCTCATTCCGATACCATCTGAATTCAAGTAAAGAGGAATGACTTCATACCAATTTAGGATAAATATCCAAATTATACAATTTAGCACTTTGGCTTTTACAGACACAATATCATATATAACATTAAATACATTCAAAATCAGGAAGCATGAACTAAGAAGCTGCGGTACTGTGTCCCACGCGAAAAAGAGGCTGTAAAGTACGGAAGAACTAGTTTCAACCACAACTCCCACAATTCCAGAGGGGGTTGACGCTTTAAGCGACGCGCCCCAGAACGACACGAGTACGAGATCCACTAGCGTTTCAGTCAGCGATTTGCAGACCCGACTGCTTTGAGAGAGAGAAACTACTTCGTTAGTGTCAGGTAAGACACAATGTAATGCTGAGCAAACAAATGGTCCAAGATTTATGCGTTATATTCCACAAATGAGAGTGGCCATGCACATATTGAAATTATTCAAGCACCGGCCGTAGTTCATAGAAGCTAGCGAAGAGAACTCAGCAGTTCACTCATGAACTGAGAACATTACAGATAGATCGTTTAGCCAGTTGTAAAAGTGGAATTCAACACACGAGTGTTCACTCGACCCAGGAGAAGCTCCTGATGGAGCAAGGTTGCAAAACAAAATTTTGTGTACCCCTTGTAAAATCAATGTTCCACAACGTTAACATTTACTAATGGTGTGTTGTGATGAAACAACCAACAATAGTATAAGATGCACACAAATGCACACATGGGAATACTAATTTTGCCTGCATGAAGCAATATAATTAACTAATTTGTATTGTTATTGTGATGTGAATTAATGCAGAGCTTAAAAATAAATAAACGCAGCATGAATGCGCTTATTGTACATGTTATTGTACCAGAAAATCGTTGGATATGTAAGCATGAAACACATTTATGTGGCTTACTTTGTGTTTGTTTCTATGATAGTTCCAAAAGTGGCCTCCGAGACCTAGTGAAAACATGGCTGCTCTGGTAAACTGCGAGCAAGCGATGGACTGCGCATGTGCACCCAAAGCCTGCAAGTGAGAGTGAACTGCCTGTGCTCGGATGGGAAGTTCAAGGCTACTGTGCCCTGGAAGTCAGGATGGTTGCTAAAATATGGTCAATCGAGTGTTCTGAACGTGGGAAAGAACAGTAAAGTTGCTAGTCGAGGATGTGACTAGGCCAAAGACAGTCCTAAACAATACCCTTTTAGTAAATCGCTGATTCACTGTGAATATGATGTTGTAATGGTGAGGAGATGCTCACCCATCCCAAATTTGTCCAATCAGAACCCGAGTTGGTGATGTTAGATACTTTTTAGATAGATTAAGTTACAAAATTAGTGTATAAAAACACCTGATTTTGCTTAGAGGGGGTCGCTCTTTTGATTTAATCTCGAAGTGCTGTCGGATTGCAGATCGATTCCTGGATGTAAGATACTTTGATTTATTTCTTGTTTGCTTTGCAGGACTGAAGGATAAGATGAGGGCGTTAGTTAGGGATGTTAGGAGAGAATGAATTTGGAACTATCTATTCTTTGCTAAACTTTCAACAGATCTATGAACTAAATGACTATTTTTCCGAGCTCTAAATAAAATGATTATTCTGAATTAAAGTACAAGATTTTTACTGAATAAATAATTAATTAATGCTTAAGTGTCAGACATATTAAAGTTTGCTTTTAATAAAATTGGGAAAATGGATATTAAAGCTGGTCTTGTAATTTTTCCTACGCCTAATTTTTTTTCTAGCAGATCCATTGCCACTATGGTGGTGTGTCTGAATAAATTCATTGTTTGTTAAAACCATGGGAAAATTGCTTAAGCTATAGATGTAAATAAATGACTAGTTAAATAGGTTAGACACCCCGCCAATGTTACAGCATTACCCCTTTTTTATTTCACCAATCCCTGAAGTTGAATTAAATGAGACAGAGAAAGTGTGCAGTGTCATGGGCCCCACTGGAGAATAAATGTGTGTCCGGAGGTTTCAGGGAAATGGTGAGGTTGATTTAAGATTTATTTTTGGAGTTCCGCTGTAGCACTCCAACCGCTAAATGCTTGTCTCCTGTTTTCTACAGAGTTGGGTTGACTCCACACTTGAGAGCCCCATATGCGACAACGATATCGGAAATACAGGAACTTTTAGAAGAATTTAATCCATTTGTTAAACAACCCAAGTTTATTGTGAATGGAAGATTGAGAAAGTTGTACATCATTTTACAGAACATTGCTGACATACAAGTGTGAAGTCCTTCATAGAGTAGTGCGACATGGTCAAGACAAACAAGTAAGAAATTACATATGCTATTTGTCTAGTTGAACTGAAGCCCAAAGGCGAGAGCAAAATACCAATATAGTTTTTAGTTTACAGATGACATCAGACAGCCACAAGATTATTTTAAGACTTTAAGGTAGGGTGGCACACGCTGCATGAGTGTTGTTGACCTCGGAGACGTTTGATAGTATTAGTTGGGTAAGACAAGACTATTCATTTTTGTCTTCCAGAAACTATTGGTCCTGAGGAGAATCTCCACAGTGCGGGAGATTCGAAACGCGAAGACCGTAGTGTTGCGACCACAGTATTGCTTAGGTCAATCAAAAATGATTTTTTCTGTTGTTACAGTTTGAATTATGTAAAAACTTGTCTATGGCCTTTCTTTTAAAATATTTTTATTGGGAAAAGACATATTAACGGCATTACATACAAAAAGTAACAAAATCCACAATATCTCCCCCCCAAACCACTACCGGAGGACGGAAAGCACAATAAAGAAAATACACAGAAAAAAGAAAACTACACAAACTTAGTCAAGAAGAAAGCATCTTCGGTTTCATCTCAAATTGTATTATGATTACCTCCTCTTATAGATCTATAAATTCAGCCAATTCATTAATGGCTCCCAAATCAATTCCCCTTCTCTGCGAGGCCTTGGACCTTTCCTCTTAAATATCAGTAGTTCCCACTTCCCTACGTTTATAAATGTACTAAACAATTCAAAAAAATTTGGGGGGGCAGGATCTAACCATATCGTTGCAATACACAATCTCAATGTGGCCATAGCAATATATAATAGCTTCTTCTCTGATTCAGACAGATCCATATCGCCTATTCCCAACATTATGACCTGTGGTGACAATTGTATCCTATGACCAATAATCAATTCTAACCGTTGTCCAATTTCATTCAACAGTGGGGTCAGGCAAGGGCAGGATGAAAACATGTGAATACTATCCACAGCGAACTCCCCACATCTAGGACACTTTACTCCATCAACCCCACCCCATTGTTGAATACGATGTGGAGTAATATACAGATTTAGCCATGTCTTAAAGCATTGGACCTGGAGGTTTGCAGATATAGTGGCTGAATAGCTATTGCCCAATGACTCTTCGCACACATCCTGCCCAGCCTGTACTCCCATTTGCCAGCGATTAAAATCCTTGTCTAAGTCATCACTTCTAGTTTCATTTACCAGTTTATACATCGTAGAAATGTTTGATTGGCCGCCCTGAATAGCTTCCACTAACGGAATACGAACCCAACTGACAGTCTTCCTACAAAACAAATCCCGGATCTGCAGAAATTTGAAAAAATGCCGATTACTTATACCAAATTTTCGTCCTATACAATCAAAAGTCATAATCCCCGTTTCCGTAACAATATCACCTATTGTCAAGACTCCTTGTACATTCCATTCTCTAAAATAGCCATCCCTAAAAATGTCCGGTAACAGGGTATTTCCAATAAAAGGGGTGTAAATATGTAATCTCCCCACTTTAAATAATTTCCGGACGGCAGTCCAAACCTTGAAAGCCGCCAGCAAAATCTTGAACCTTACCCGCTTAAAATAAGCGAAATCAATATGCCTAAAAAGCAAACCCTTAGCCTCTTTCCCATAAATTAAACAATAAATTGACACATCAGAACCGGGAAGAGCCACCCCATCCACTAATTCACCTATATGTCTCAGCATTATTGACCAATAATAACACTGAAGATTAGGTAGAGACCAACCCCCCTCTCTCTCAGTAACGTCATATATTTCATAGCCCTTCTGGGTCTTTTGCCTGCCCATACAAACCAGGAAATAATGCGTTCCATTTTTTTGAACCAAAGCTGATCCACTAATAGAGGAATGGCTCTCAGAATATACAAAATCTTTGGAAAGAAGATCATTTTTACAACGTTGCATCTCCCCATCAATGCTAGCTGTAAATTATTAATCCGTCGCGCCTCAATTTCTATCTTATCTAACAAGGGATTTAAATTAATCTCCACAATCTCCTCAGGTTTGGCACTAATCTCAATCCCTAGATATTTAGCCTGGGCAACAACCCGTGCATCCACCAAATTAATTTTATTGTTACAAATTATTTGGATTTTGGCCTCATTTAAATGAAATCCTGATATCCTGCCAAACTGTGATGTCATACGTTGAATTTCTGGTAGAGCACTATGCGGGGAGTCTGTCAATATGGCAAGGTCGTCTGCTTAACCCAGAATTTTAGTATCACCACCTTGGGCTCTAACAGGTTGAATCAAAATATTGGAAAGAAATTTTTTATTTAGGGGATCAATGTAAATTGCGAATAATAAAGGGGAACAGGGACATCCCTGTCGTGTACCTTTTAAAATGTCAATTGAGTCAGTCTGGCTTCCCATAACTGATACTTTAGCCGTTGGATTTTTATACATGCTCTGAATAGCACAAATATAACGATCGCCAAGACCATAATGCCTCAATACAGCCCATAAAAAAGGCCAGGAGACCCTATCAAAGGCTTTCTCCGCATCCAGCAGGATTTAAGCCATAGGGTCTCCTGAAACCTTAGTAAAATCAAATAGAGCAATTGACCGGCGTATATGGTCGGTTGTTTCTCTACCGGGCACAAAGCCATGTTGATAAGAGGACACGAGTTTCCTAATCACCCCGGGGAGCCGATTGGCTAAAATCTTAGCATAAATTTTGATGTCACTATTTATAAGTGTGATTGGTCGGTAGGACCCCATATCAGTGGGGTTCTTACCTTTCTTTAACCCCTTCAGCGCTGCGCGAATTCCGCTGCAGTGCTGAAGGTTCTAAAGAACGTATGGGCTCATGACGGAACGGTTCTGTCATGAGCACAGGACCACCGACGCTCATGACGGAACCGTTCCGTCATGAGCATGGAAGGGGTTAAGAAAGTAGCGATTCTAGCTCTTTGCCATGATTCAGGTGGTGCCTCCCCCTTTTGCACTCTGCGGAACAACTCCAACATAACTGGAGTGAGCTGGGATCGAAAGGTCTTATAAAATACTCCTGGAATAAAATCTGGGCCGACGGCTTTACCTACAGGGAGAGAATCTATAGCTCTCCAGAGCTCGTCAACTCTGATTTCAGCCTCCAATATGGCTAATTCACCGGGGGAAAGGGCCTCGACCTCAACCTCAACCTCTTTTAAATATTCCTGAATTTCACATTGTAGTACCTCATTATCATTAATATCTTCATGGTACAATTTTTGATAACATTTTTGAAAAGCTAGAGCTATAGCCCCCTCCTCAGATCCTAAGCCAACATCCAGATCGCAAATACTCTTGATCCGTAATTCTCGCAGCTAGCATTTGTCCCGCTCTTTCACTATTTTCAAACATTTTTGATCGCCAAGCTACAAATTTGCTAGCAGCTTTAGCCTGCGTCAATTCAGTTATAGCTGACTTAGCAATGATGGTCTGTGTTTGGGCCATATCGCTATCCTCGCCCTGCATAATCACCTGAATCAGGTTTACCTCAGCTTCCTCTAGATCCTTGTACAGTCTCTGTATTTTTACCTTCTCTTTCCTCTGACTCTCCCAGCCATACCGAGTTGTTTCCCCCCTTATCCCGGCCTTAAGCGTATCCCAGACATTTTAAATACCTGTGCTATCCAAATTATCCTCTAAAAAACCAGTAATCCATGGGGTCATATCTTCAATATACTTGCTATTCGTAAACAAACCTCGGTTGAATGTCCAAGCATCGGATTTAATCCGACTAATTTGTACATTAACCTCCAGCACAAGCAGGTTATGGTCTGACATAACTCTTGGGAACCGGGTCAAACTGGAACCTGGAGCAAATGATGGAGAAATAAAAGAATAATCAAGCCTAGAGCAAGTCTTATGGTGTGCCGAGAAAAAAGTATATCCCGGGTCCCTCCGATTAAAGACGGCCCAGGCATCAATCAGACCGTGCACATCCATCATATAACGTATGGCTCCATATACTTTAGGTTTTCTCCCTACATAAGACATTCTAGGTTGATTCATAAGTTCACAATCCAGATTTATAGTGAAATCCCCAAAAATAATAAATGGGGCCGGCCAACCTACCAAACTCCAAGTTTAGCCACTTATACAATTCAGGATTTTCTAGTACTGGGCCGCATATAGAACATAATATAACATTTTTATCCAGGAACTTGCCATGCACGATAACTCAGCAACCAAAACTATCCACAGAAGAGCGGGTTAGGCCTTTCATTGTAAAGTAATAATTGTTGTTTCTCTAAGAAATATTTAATTAGAAGTGCCTATCGGGGAACTAAAAAAGACCGTGAAGTTACCCCAGGGTAGGCAGGTGTATGAATGAAGTGAGAAAGGATGGATGGATGTGAGGATTAGGTTAACCAATGCATGAATCTGACACAGTATGGATGTTGATATTAAGTATGTTGTTTAGAGAGTGAGTGAGATGTATGGTTCTTAAAGGGGCTGATAAAAAAGAGATACAATTGTGAGTTTGCCCAATTCAGAGTAGTCTGAATACAAATTTCTATGTAGTATTCGAAAAAGTGTTCATAAGAAAACAGAAAAATAAAACACAAAATAAAGTTTATTGAGTAATCTGAAACTGAAAAAGTATTTTTTTGAAGGCAAAGGTTTGTTTCATTGCTTTTCAAACTAAGGCAAAAGAAGAGTGCAGTATTGGCATTTTGTTTAGTTTATTGTTATTAAGGCTTGGCCTTGCTGCGCACAAGCCAAACCCATTGTTGTTCTTTCCCTAATCAATATTGAGCAAGTCCTGAATACCCTGCATCATCATGACCTTTGCATTTGAGTCTGGTCCCTGTGCCCTGGGACGTACTTTTAGCATTGAAACACAACAGGTATAGCAAGCTGGAAGACAATGGATACATAGGCAGCAAGTCAGGATAATGCCCACTATATCTACCAGGAAGATGAGAATCTCCCAACCCCACGCAGTGAAGAGTCCCCGTAACCAACCCGTAAGGGACCAGGTACCATTCTGCTGATGTATCTCTGAAGCTATCTTGTGCAATTTCTGTATGGCAGCGTACACAGTGGGACCGTGATCAGGGACGTAAATGCAGCAGCTACTACTTATGAAGCGACAGGCCCCACCCCGATCAGCTAAGATAACGTCTAGAACCATCCTGTTCTGAAGGGCAGTCTGGTGGCCTGGACCTCTACTGTAACATTCGTCAATATTCCTACCTTATATTGATAACCCCTTTTACCACCATAGTGAGTCGTCTGATAGGGACCCAAAGGGTAAAATGACTTTCATCGCGTCAGTAAACTGTTGCAGGGTCGTGTCTGTCTCACCTATTTCGTCTGTGTTAATCATTCTTTTAACTCGGGGGCTGGAACACCTCTACGCTGTAGGCGTATCTTTGTGGTAGTTGGAAGGGGCTATATATACTGGCGGCAGAAGATAGAAAAGGTAACTTCGCCCAGACCATCCCTCAAGCTTCCACACATAGCCACGGGGTCCTCAGACAAAATAAACATTGGGCGGCGGAATCAAGAGCAAACTTTTTTATACCCTCAATGTATAAGTGGTGTTGCATCGACTCTCCCCCACCTCAACGTCTCCTATTCCCTGAACACAAAAAGGGGCCATTACATCCACCACGGCCAGAGGTATGGGCTCATCTTCTGTGACATTGCGGTCTTGGAAGGATTAGTAATACTCTTATGCATTAAACTGCAAGAATTTTTCCCTTTCCACCTCTGACCAATTCCCCTTCTTTCCCCGGTATGATGCCTGGAGACAGGAACTTAAGAACACCCGGCTAAACTGCTCACTGCAACGGGAAACGCCAGATGGGACCCTATGTTGAACTTGCACATTCTGCGTCTGGGTGCGAAAACTAGTACTTTTACGTTCCAGGGTGTTAGCTTCAGGGAACGAGCAGACCATACTAAGCAAAGTGAACCACCCCTCATAACTACTAACATAAGACAGAGGCATAGGCAACAAGATCTCCCTTTGATGCGTTACAGAGGGTAACAAACCACACACCCAACATTTTGTCGTATTATAGGCAGCATGGGCTTGGTGCAAAGTTTGGATAAACACATTTTCTCTATATAAAACTACCTGTGTTCTTCCTTGTGGGGTGCTAAAGTGACAAAAATATGCTTGGGCCAGGCGTAGTACTTAGGCAAGCGTGCACAGGGTATTTCTCTTCAAGGAAAAACATCTCCCCAAATACCAATATATCGGAAAGCAAAATTATTACTTCAAACACTATATTACTCTCCGTAGACCAAGAGGACCAAACAGGCCCATCTGGACCGGGACGTGGAGCCGCAAAAGGCTGCTCTTCATCATGGATTGGGCGACCAAAGGGATACATTTTATTATGCAATGGAAAAGTCTTACACTTGGACCCAAGCTGGAATAGCCACAAAAGAGCCAAAATATATCTAATGTTCATCGGGCGTTGGCGCTGTTGAGCACCGGTGGTGGAGCTGTTCGCCAGCTCAGATCCTGATCCCACAGAGCAGGTCAAAAATCTTATCTTGAAAACAGAGTTTGTTTGCCCCGATCGGTCACTGTCCGAGAGAAAAAGAAAACGGGAACTGCACCAGTCTCCTTTTCCGTAACCTATTTCATGCACCACTGGCAGGGTATGCACATTCTAGTCTTCAGCAATGCAGTCAATCCTTGGTCTTTAGCAAATACAATCAATCTTTCTTCATTATACTGTCCCTACTGATGCATTAGTCTTGTGGCTGGGTCGTAAGCTGTACCTCAAATCTCCGGGTACAGCAGGGTCGGGAAACAAAGGGTCGGGTTCAAGGGGATCAAGAGGCAAGGAGTCAGATGCAGACTGATCAATGGATTGAGACTTAAAGGAATGCGGCTCAACCACCAGTGGCCCAACAAACGGAGACTCCTGTGTGGCCTTTATTTTGTGTGGCACTGCCTCATTAAGCACAGTCTGACTTTCTTCTTCCGTGGGTGCGAAGGTGAGGTGGGTGTCAGAGAAAGGGATGAACCGCCCCTGCTCGCGCTCACACTCGTCCTATCTCCTTCCACGGGGTGCCTCCGCTCTTTTTAGTAGTTTCGGACACTCACTACGCCAATGCTCCTCCTCTTTACAACACACTCATTGGTTCGGCCCAACGGGCCCAGTGTTCCCACTAGTACGGGGCAACTGTTGGCCGGCCCTATTCCTCTGCCCAGTCCATTTCGGTTCCCCCTCGACGCCTGCTGCAGCAAACACTTTCGTCTTAAATTCCTTATTTTTCTTCTCTACTTTCTCTTTGTCCTCATTCTCCTTGTGCTCGTAATACTGGGCGATACTTAGCATGACAGACGGAGAGGAAGTTGTCCTTGTGCTCTCCGAAGCCTGCAACCGAGTTGCGATCTCAGGAAGCAAGTTCGTAATAAATCTGTTAAGAAATAGCCAAATGCCTCCCTCCACCGATAAGTCCTGTCCACTAAAATCCCAAAACACCCCTTCGAATCTTGTGAAAAAATCAGATACACTTTCATCTGTCTTTTGGCGGCATGCCATCAACTTGTCCCAATCCACCCTCATTGGTGGGATCAAAGAGTGCATATACGTTATTATTCTGCCCAGTAAGGCTAGTATCTCAGCCTTAGGCTTCTCACCAGGCTTCCGTTTTTTGTCCCATGCCCTAATCTGATCCCATGTATCCCCTAGCTCCCCTGCATGGTCCTGCATATGCACCTGCCGCCAGATATCAACAGGGATGAGCAATCCCAAAAACATTTCAATGTCGTCCAGGGTTATCACAGTCGAAGATGCTGCCTCGGTCAACTCCTCATAGTATGCCAACGGATTCTTCCTAGGGTCGGTTAACTTGAGTTTTAAGAGTCAAAACCTCCCTTCTTTTCCAAGGAGTATAAACCCATTGCTCATGGAAACAGGCCTCCACTCTCTGTCTAATAACATCATTCCCATCTCGGAGCTCTGGTATCTCAGGGTGATAAATGGAATGCACTTCCCTCATAGGGTACTGGGAAATAGCAATCAGGCTTCGTTGGACCAATCTACCTCAGTATCCAATCAGGGTAGCAACATTACTAAAAACCTCACTGGGTGCCATTCCAGCTGCATATACTCTGTCTCGAATGTCGTAAGTAATTTACGGGCCACACCATTGAAACACTGCTCCCATAGTCCAATCAAAGTGGCCGACATTTGTTTAAGAGCATGCTGCTGCCCGACCGGCTCATAATCCCTAAGTACACTCCACACATTTTACCCACTATAAGTTGTGTTCAGGGCCCACTGAGAGGCCTGGTCAGCGGTACAAAAGGGGGTGGTGATGGACGGAGCATCTGAACCAATCAAACACTCACACCCAGTCAACAGATCTGGGTTTAATCCATCACCGTTCT
Source organism: Lissotriton helveticus (assembly GCF_964261635.1). Taxonomy (NCBI): domain Eukaryota; kingdom Metazoa; phylum Chordata; class Amphibia; order Caudata; family Salamandridae; genus Lissotriton; species Lissotriton helveticus. The sequence goes on from NC_136058.1 coordinate 34,448,245, forward strand.
TTAGCCCACTCTGCCACCCCAGTTCAGACATGGCCATATGCAAATCAGTCTGACCCTGTGCCTCATGGCAACAGTCCAGCCCGAACTGCCTAGCCAATCCTTCCCTGGACCGGAAACAAGCTTCCGAGGACCGGTTTCTAGAATTTCAGCCGTCTTCAGCCCGGCTTGCTTGAATCCAGTGGCAAAGTGAGCACGGGACTCACGTCTGAGCATACCCTGCCAACTTATAGCGAACAAAGCGGTACAAAGGGGGGTGGTGATGGACGGAGCATCTGAACCAATCAAACACTCACACCCAGTCAACAGATCTGGGTTTAATCCATCACCGTTCTTTAGCCCACTCTGCCACCCCAGTTCAGACATGGCCATATGCAAATCAGTCTGACCCTGTGCCTCATGTCAACAGTCCAGCCCAAACTGCCAAGCCATGCCTTCCTTGGACCAGAAACAAGCTTCCGAGGACCGGTTTCTGGCATTTCAGCCATCTTCAGCCCGGCTTGCTTGAATCCAGTGGCAAAGTGAGCAAGGGACTCACGTCTAGGCATACCCTGCCAACTTATGGCGAACAAAGCGGTACAAAAGGGGGTGGTGATGGACGGAGCATCTGAACCAATCAAACACTCACACCCAGTCAACAGATCTGGGTTTAATCCATCACCGTTCTTTAGCCCACTCTGCCATCCCAGTTCAGACATGGCCATATGCAAATCAGTCTGACCCTGTGCCTCATGGCAACAGTCCAGCCCGAACTGCGAAGCCATGCCTTCCCTGGACCTTAAACAAGCTTCCGAGGACCGGTTTCTGGCATTTCAGCCGTCTTCAGCCCGGCTTGCTTGAATCCAGTGGCAAAGTGAGCAAGGGACTCACGTCTAGGCATACCCTGCCAACTTATGGCGAACAAAGCGGTACAAAAGGGGGTGGTGATGGACGGAGCATCTGAACCAATCAAACACTCACACCCAGTCAACAGATCTGGGTTTAATCCATCACCGTTCTTTAGCCCACTCTGCCCCCCCAGTTCAGACATGGCCATATGCAAATCAGTCTGACCCTGTGCCTCATGGCAACAGTCCAGCCCGAACTGCGAAGCCATGCCTTCCCTGGACCTTAAACAAGCTTCCGAGGACCGGTTTCTGGCATTTCAGCCTGGTCAGCCACCATCTTCTTCTCCAGATCACTCACATCAGATCGCATCAACACTCTCCCCATTCTTTCCTTAGCTGCCTCCTGATCTCCTCCTACCGGACCCCTCGCTGGTGTCCCGTCGTATGGCAGATGTGAGGGAAGAAGTTGAGTGGGGGGTGCCCTCAGAGATGTCCCGGGGCTGGGGAATGGGGAAAATAACGGCTGGGAGGTAGGTGTAGTGGTGAGGGACAGGGAAGAACAGAGGCAACAGATCCATCAGGTTGGCCTATTTTTCCGGCAACTTTGGCTGGTGGAGGCAGAGAGGAAAACGAAACTGCTCCATCCGGAGCGACCGAATCAGGGGCGGGGAAAACAGAGAAGGCAGGACGAGGGGCAGGTGGTGCTGCCGCATATGCACCTTGCAGGGCGTAAGGAGGTGGTGGTCATACATCTAACAAATCCTCCACAAACGAGTCACCGTCTTCACAAGTGACATAAGACTTATCACATTGCAACCTGAACCTTCGATCAGCACATTCGATGCCCTTCTCTACCTTCTCTCATACGCTATAGCCTTTTGCGTTACTGTCTGCCTCTTCCCCCTCCTTGTCTCTTTGTCCTCTCTGAAACGCCTTTGCTTACTTTCTTTCTGCCATATTCGAGGATTATCAAACATCGTCTGTCGACTTCTTTTCGCAAACAATTTGTCCTGCAGGAAGTCCAAATTCTGTTCATCAAAAGTGCCACTGCAGCTCAGCATTGTCCCTCATCTACTTGTGCCACAATGTTCTAAACATAATAGGACCAAGGATGTGCTTAACATAAATGTCAAAATTTGGAGTGCCTTCTGGAGGTGAAGGCTGTCTCTCCTCTAGACGAGCTTCAGCAATACAACACTGGCACCCAAAACAGCTGAATTTACTAAGGCACTGCATTTTCCTTTTTTATTTTTACTAAGCAGAAACAACAAGACAAGTTCTCTTGCCCTATTCAACAAGTCACCTACTCTTCCCCCCCCCAAAGGGAAAAGGAACAAAGAACAACCAGTCTACAGACTACCCAAATTCTTCAAATCAGACTCGGCACCACAAGTCCCAAACACCAACCAAACTCCAGGTTTTTTCAAAGAGCCACAAATGGAATTACCAAGTTACCTAGCAGGGCGCCAACAGTTATCCTGTATTCCCCAAAACGGTCCCCAGACCCACCAAATTGGCAAACAGACTAAGAAATGGCCTCTCGACCATATTCAAATTACTCTCGGGATGCACTATACTCTCAAAGGACCAAGACAAACTCACCTGATGCACACAGGTCGAACAAAGCTATTCTCCACTGCCGACTCTCTGGACCAAATGGTCAGGTCCCAGGGTTTCGCCTTTTTGGACTCCAGTCAGGGTGACCACTGGATGAGGAACCGCCCGATCAGACAGGCGGGGCAGCTGCGAGAACTAAGCTCGATCGTGTAGGGACCCCCAATCCGCCTATCCGACCCGACGCACACCCTCCCTCCACACCCGATTACAGGCGAGGATGGGACACCCGGCTGATGGAGTCTCTGTTCGGACACCAAATGAAGGAAATGGCCAGAAAAACGGGTCACTCGGACCACCAATATGCCTTCCCAATAATGAAGAGTCGGTCAGACAGAGGAGAATACAACCACTCATTTAGTAGTAATTGCGTTGCAACAGAGCCCAGTCTGACCTGTCTCCTGGGAGGACAGCCGAGAGACTGACTTCTCCCAACTCGGGGGTAACAATTATACAATACTTCCACCTTCAAGGGTCCGCCCTGGCTGGAAAATTCCAGTTCAGGCCAGGATGAAAAAAGGAGGCACCCAAAGATGACTCATGTTACAGAGCCGGGTACAGGCTACCTTGACCCCCAAGGCCGTTCGGCTGGGGCCTACCTTTCTAAGATTTGGGAACGAACATGTCCAACAGGAAAGGTATGCAAAACAGATAATACATTGACCAGGGCAGCAAGATTACAGCCTTGAGGAACGAGAGGTGAAGGGGGGTGTGGGGGGAGGGGGCAGGAGCAGTTGGTCCGTTGAGGCAAGCACCATGAGACAGAAAGCTCAGTCTTTATCCATAGTACAGTATGGCATGAATAAAAATGGCCCATCAATGCTAACATAAGGAAGTACACGGCTTATACGTGCAAGGGGGAAGCATTTCGTGCCCAAGCAACACAGAAATGAAATTTCAAATCTAACAGGTAAAGCCATATGTTAGCAGACTATGGTTAAGGCACCAGGTGCTAGATATGGGGGGTGCCTAGTTATGGAAAGGGGTGTATGGTCGGAGAGGCTAGCAGCACCTATATCTACCCCTATGACTGCCTTTGTCAGATGCAACAAGGTAAGGGTTAGGTCTATCCTGGCATATGTTTGGTGAGATGCTGAGTAGAATGTGTAGACCTTTACTGTCGGATGGCACTGTCACCACAGGCCAACTAGCCCCATGTCCCTCAACCATTGAAAGCCGGCCGTAGTGAATGACCTAGCCTGCCCGTCCTTTGAACCAATTTGTCCATATGAGCACCCGGCACCGAGATAAAGTCCCATCCCAGTAGAGCATCAGAGTCCAAGGTGGCCATCACCCGGACCATGGCCTACAACAGGAAGGATTCTTGGTGGTCATTGGGGCATACATGGTAGCTGTTGTGAAGGTATATGTGTCTATGGAGATTCACAACTACAACAGTCTACCTGGTATCTCTACCTGTGATGAGGGTCCATGTCCAAAGCAGTAGTGCATTTCCACAAGCAGTTGGGATGGTGTTTGGAGCCCCGCCACATGCTTTATAGACAACTGGTGAACTGTGACAGTTCACCCAGGATTACGTAGGTTGAGTCGGTGGGTAGCCCTGTTCAGGGGCCAAGTGCCTGTGAGACTTAGTGAACATAGGGAAATCTGATATTAATTGTTGTCAGGGTCTAACATGTTTTCTTGTTGTTGCAGCTGACACAGCAGTGCTGTTCACTCTTTGCGCCTTTCCTTGTCAGTGGGTTTGCAAAGTTCTTTTTCACTGACCAAGGCAGCTGTTGCAATTTAGGTGAGACGTGAGGCAGGCTGCTTGGTTTGGCCTCGAGAGTGCCCTCTTCCTGTGAAATCTCAGGGCTTAGAATGGCGTTGGCATCTTCCAGAGTGTGGGCAATATGAGTCTCCATTTTCCAAACAAAGATGAGGCAGAAGGGATTCACCCACCCGTAGCAAATCCCTCTCTCCCGCCAGACTGCTGTAGCTGGGCGGAGCGCCTGACATTGTTGTAGCGTAATGGGAGACAGGTCTTGGAAGAGCCATACCTTTGTACCCTCGGAGGTGATGGAAATCTGGTCTTGGGTGGCCACCATGATGATTTCTTTCTGTCTATAGGAGTGCAGGCAGGTTAGGATGTCTTGTCATGTACCTGGGGACTTAGCAGGTTGGCCTGCTCTGTAGGTATGCTCCAGGTTGATGTCTTTGTCCACCAACTTCGGTATTACCTGGTGGAAAATGCGCGCAACCTAATCCTCCAACCTCCCAGCGTCAGATTGCAGTGGTGCTCCTTTGATGTGAACTTTAGAGTGCCTAGACTGATTTTCAAGATCTTCAAGGTGGTATTGGAGCTCTTAATTTCTGTCTTTATCCCATTTCATTCAGTTCCCTTTTGACATGTTTAACATCCACCGCCATGTTCCGCTTAAGGGCTGCGATATCATCACTCAGAGTCCCGAATAAAGTCTTGAGACATACGCATGTGGAACAGGCTCATATGCCTCCAAAGTGCCACTACCTGAGAAGACATGTCAAGGGGAGTGGCAGGCTGCAGCTCTGTTTTTTGTGGGGGGTTTGTTCAACATGTCTTTGAGAGGTGTGCCCAGCATCAGCCTCTGCGCTGCTTCCCAGCCCAGTACGCAATTTATCCTGCACCCACTGCCCCAAGCCCTACCAGTATCTTGGCCTTCAGTCACTGGAATCTCACCAAGGGCCGGGGCGTGGTTGTGAGGATCGCCGTAGCTCGTGTGCACTGGAGCACTGAAATGCCACATTGGGTTCCGGCCGCGCTGCACAGGCACTGCTGCGAGTCCCTCGATCTGGCGCCACCAGAATCGCCCCTAAAGATCGCTGACAGGGCCTCCAATCATCACGTGGTGGTGGAGGATATGCTAAGCATTGTCACCAGGCCTCCCTCCAGAGGGATCCATTGGTTGCCCGCATGCCACTCTGTCACAGGCCCCACACGTCACTGTGAGTGAATTGCAGAGAGTATGTGAGCAGGCATCACCACGCCGACCCGGGACCTACTGGTGCCGTCGCCCTCGCTCCACGTGGCCTGCTGGTACGGGAATCGGGCAGGCAGAGGCCCAGGTCGGCTTCAGAGAAGGTCATGAGAGGCTGCCATTTTAGATGTATGCGCCCGGCCCTGTGAGGTGGGAGACACTCCGATGGCAGTCAGAATCCACGTTGCTGTCAGGGGGAAGCTCCCCTCTAGAGTGAAGGGCTTCCCCCATTGCGGTGTAACTGTATCGCTGCCTGTGCTGCGTTGCCTTTATGATTTGCGACAGACACCTGTGGAACTCCGTAGTGGTGCTGCTACACTGACTCTATCTTGGACACGCCCCCAAAGCTGGTTCAGAGTGAGGAGTGAACATTGTAATCTACAATAAATGTCTTGACAGTTAAGAAAATCTAGTATACATAGGGGCTATCATTCATTAGGAAGTGCAAGTGTCTACCAATTTCTACTTTTTGGGGACAATTTTATGTGTATGTGTACATATGCAAGAGCAAATGGCATGCACTCAAAGTGAAAGCATTTGATGGACCTATTGGGCTGATATGTTGATCCATACCTTCTGCTGGGATAGGAGAGAATAAAATGTAAGTGACACAATGTTCCCTCTAATTTTTCTCCTTCTGTGCAGCAGTGAATAGTCTCTGTGCACTGCAGTTAAGGCCATGTGCGTCAAAGATATGTGATAACTCACTAACCAAGCAAGTGCGCTACTAGAATCAGTGGTATTTGCCAGAAGTAAGAGCACTCACCCTTTAAACGAAGATGACACCTCAGGGCTGACCCCTTTGCTGACTGTTGCTGTCAGCTGACATCTATTGATAAGTCAATAGGGGATGGAAAAACCAGGAGTGGACACTACAGAAAGTTAACAGAACATTTATTGAATATGGTATTGCATTTACATTTATAACTCATGCTTATTAGACCTAACAAGGTGTTGAAGTGCTTTATGCCAATCAGCACTTTGCTCAGGAACCAAGATAACTAGTTATTCCAGTGGTTAATTGTGTAAAGAATTTACCCTAATTCTCTCAAGGAGACCTTTCCATTCCTCCATGTCCACTCTAGTGTCTCTGAGGTGGATTAATATTAGTATCAGTTAGGTATGATCATTAGTGAGGGTGGGTATATGATTTCATGAAGATGGTCGGTGCAATTAGTACATGAGCTAGAGCAGATTAGGTATAGCTAGGTTGCAGGGTGTGATTTACCAAGAAGGACTGGTTTCAATCTCTGAGAAGAAGTGAGAGAAATATGCACAAATACAGTAACAGTGATTGAGGCAAACATGCACATGGTTCAGAGGGAAGGCTTGCAGAGGATGGACAGCAATGACAGGGTCATTCAAAGGAAAAAAGGAGAGGTGACCATTGTAAGATTTAAGTTGCAAATCAAGGACAAAAGTTTCAGGGAAGGTTTTAGGCGCGGAGTAGACGTTTGACATTAAATGCACTCTGAGGAGACCAAACAGTAAAAAGAAACATCATTATTTGTATGTGTTCTGGTTCTATATTGGGTTCCTGGGAAAGGCCCCAGAATCAGGTGAACAGTAAGTCCACTTCTAGGCTAGTGCTAGACCACTGCTTCAGCATGCACAGTTGATCAGCCAAATGGTTGGAAGCGTAAAGTAATGGCTGGAAGCACATATAGGGAACTGTTGAGCACTTTAGGTTACTCTAGAATGATGCAATACCCTCATGATTAAAGCAACATGAGAAAATATACAGGGTAAATAATGCAAACGTAGAAACGAGAATCTGCAAATGCGGGAGCCATGTCTTCTGATGCTAACTCTTAAAATTAGCCTCACAAATGCTTTGCCTAAGTACGAAAGGAAAGCATTTGGAGGCCCCTGGTTTGGCAGTGCATAGGATGGAGTTTAGAACAGCTTCCCAGACATTGGAAGTGCCTGGACTGCATTCCTGTTGCTGGAGGGAGGAAACAAAGACCGTAGAAGTGATGGGGGAGAGGATGAGCTATCTTAAAAAATTCAATGACACTTCATTTAACAAGGAGAAGCAGATTAGTCTACTTGAGCACAGCCATTCAGTGGATGGCAAGTAGAAGAGTTTGGCTGTAGTTTTTTTTCAAGGTAAGGACATTTCTAGGTCAGGAACATCCTTTGTCTGCCCCTGACCACTGCTTCAGGAAGGATGAAGGCATCCATGTGCAGTTCTCATACTTCCTTTTGCATGCTGTCGGTGCTCCAGCTTACAGACAGCTCCAGTGCTTCCTGCTGTGACAAACATTGTTTTGGACAACAGAGGTTTCTCAAGGGCAGCCCGAGTAAGCTATCCCAATCTAGCACAAGGCTCATGCAGGGATGCAGGCAATGCATGGAGAGGACAAGACATGTGATTTGGTATGCAGATTTCATTTCAACTCCTATGAGTGAAATTATTTGCATGGGCCTCTACAAGTGTGCTACCGGTGCAAAGACTTTCTGCGTTACCAACCCTCCTCGGAAGAACTTTTTTAAGTTACTCCTGATCAGTAGTCTGCAAAACAACTGACACACGTAAGTATGCATGAGGCAAGTAGTGTCCGACCTGCACTACACCACTTGCATATGGAGAAACAAACTGCAGCAGCTTTACAAATTACAACATTTTAAGAATGACACCAACCATTATTAGGTTGGGCTGCCGCCAGAGGCGTTTAATAATTATGAACCGTGAGCAGGAAGCACTTGATCTATTTAAAAACCTCAATACAGGCTCTTCTATTAATGTAGCAGTAGCCTCGACAACACACACCAAACAAGAGGGTCTTAGAGCCAAATTTGTTAAATTGGAAAGATTGAAAATCACAGAACTTAATAAATGGTGGGATGCTGCAACACTTAAGCAGTACCTTACCACTAACAGAATCCCAAGAGGATTAAGGTCAACTATTTTGCCAGCATATGAAGATCTTGAACCAGACTTACTTGATAAATGGGAGCACAAACTAACTACTAGCTCTTGCAATCTGATTAGAATTCTCATCGATAATGCGGAACGTAAAATAGCGAAATTATTGATAGAAATTCAGACTGTAGAGGATGAAATCAAGCAATTAAACCTACCAGAGGCAACTATAAAAAATTATAACAAACTAGATGAGATATTGGCGAATTTACAAGCAGATATTAAGAGAAGGAAAGCTCGTAAGATCAAGAGGGATGAGCAAGATTACCTAACGGGGAGGGTATTCACTTTTGCCCGCAAATTTGACTATCTTTTCCCAAAAGGATCAGGTAAAGCTAGAACCCCCACCCCCCTGAGCTCAGCGGTAAATACATCTACTAGTAGCTTATCTACTAATGAGGATAATACAGAAACTCCCGCTGCTCCCACTGGAGATAATAGTACCTCCAATATAAATTTTTTAGTGGAGGTCAGACGAATCAGAAAAAGCAATCGGAATATAGGGGAGAGATTTGGCAACAATCAAACAGGAAGACAAGAAGGGGGAGACGTGGCAAACGCAGGAGAAGTAGCCCCAGGGATGAGAGAGAGACTGAGATCGTGGAGGAAGTAACTACAGGAACCAGTGAAATTGAGGTAATCAACCTTTCTTCTGTTAAGCTGTCTGAAAGTATGACTAGTGTTTTAAGAAAAGGATTTGGGTTTTGTCCAACCAAAAATATTGATTGGTACACCACTAAGATTGATCTGTATAAATTTGTACGGTTGTTGAAGCTAAAAAAAATTTTCTCGAATAAGGAGGATGTAGTTGTGAAAACTCTAAATAAACCAGTTTTGAGTGAACTAACTATCCAAGAATTGCATGATACCAGATTACTGCTCTCACTAACGGAATCTGAGGAGGATCCAGTAACTATGAATTCTCTTTTACATGACCTAGAAATAAATCCAAGCCTCTCAAGTAAGAGTGGCTTTAAACAAAAGTCTAAATGGACACCTCAACTGTCCACGGGTAATGTGGTTGATGCTTTTTATAAATCGGTTAATTTTGAGATTGATAACCAGATTAAAAAAGAGCGCCATCATAAAAGAACTTTTTTAGACAACTTAAAAACGGAAGAAAGGGAAGCCTTACGTAAACTTACAGATCACCCTAAACTAATAATACGCAGAGCTGACAAAGGTGGCAACATTGTTGTTATGAATCGTGATGACTACAATGGTGAAGTATTGTCACAACTGAGGGATAGCAGATATTATGAGAAGATTAAATCTAATCCCCTTGAAATGGTCAAGACTAATATAAACACTAAACTGAAGGTCTGGTATGAAACAAGTTTATTAGATCATGATGAATATTTATTTCTTAAAATAGACTCCCCAAAAGCACCCTGTATGTATTGCCAGCCCAAGATACACAAAAACAAAGAAAAACCACCTGGGAGACCAATAATTTCGGGCATTGGGGGGCCTACTGAAAAAATGTCTGAATTTATAGATTCATACCTTAGACCTTATGTGCAAAATTTACCGTCCCATATTGAGGACACGAAACATGTTCTCAATATAATGAATGATGTGACATGGGAGAATGACATGATCCTAGCGTCTTTGGATGTAGTATCTCTTTACTCTAACATCGATCACGACAAAGGAATACAAGCTATTCAAACTTTCTTAAATAGCAGACCGATAGAATATCTAAACCATACAACTATGCTACTGGAAATGACCAAAATTGTACTGGAAAATAACTATTTCCTATTTGAATCTGCCTGGTACAGACAAAAGATTGGGACAGCGATGGGTTCCAAATTTGCTCCGTCCTTCGCGAACCTCTTTATGGGGAGACTGGAGGCGGAGCTTATTTGGGGCCCAAAAGGCTGTCAATGGATCGACCATATTTACTACTGGGGTAGATTTATAGATGATTGCTTACTATTCTGGAGAGGTACACCTGAGGAATTAGAGAGTTTCTTTCAATATTTAAACACAAATGATATGAACATGTCATTCACTACCCATTCTAGTAAAGATAAACTGACCTTTTTAGACATTGAACTCTTTGTGGAGAATAACTAACTGGGCAGTCGTATGTTTCGCAAAGAAACCAGCTGTAATGCACTACTTAGAGCAGATAGTTGCCACCCGACTAGTCAGATAACATCAATCCCGTATGGGGAAATGATACGAGCAAGAAGAAACTGCTCTAAAGATGAAGATTTTCAACGAAATGTAATAGACATGACAAAGAGATTTGCCAATAGAGGATACTCAGATACTATAATTAGCAAAGCGGTTCACAGAGTTAATAGGTTAAAGAGAGATGAAACCTTGAAATCTAAAAATAAATCTGAGGTCCAGTCCTCGAATCAGAAACTAAGAATGATTACTAATTTTGGTAAAGGTAGTCAGAAACTTTTTAACATCATGAACAAATATTGGCAAATGCTTACTTCAGACAAAGACCTAAAACCTTTTTTAACTGAACGTGCAAGTATAACATACAGAAAGGGAATGTCACTTGCCAATATAGTGAGTCCAAGCTATCCTAAACCAGTTACACTGACAAGTCAAAGCGACTGGCTCCGGACATGTCCAAAGGGATTTTATCATTGTGGAAACTGCAGCTCATGTAGATGGGCAATGAGAAAAGTGCAGACTTTTGAATATAATAATACTGGGGCATTCCGTATTGAATCTTTCATTAACTGTGAAACATCATATGTTGTATACGTAATTGCATGCCTATGTGGAAAAATATATGTAGGCAGCACTGTGAGGAAATTGAAAGACCGTATGATTGAACACTATAGGGCATTGAAGAATGGTGATACCAGGTACCCAATTTCCTCACACTTGATCCAGAATAATAATGATTCTGTAAGACATAGGTTTTCATACCATGGAATTGAACAAGTGACATTAGACAGACGAGGAGGGAATAGACTTCTGCACTTAAGGCGTAGAGAGGCCAGATGGATTATGGTCCTTAGAGCAGTTGAAGATGGTCTTAACATTGATTCTGAACTTCAATATTATTTAGGAGATCATTAAGAATTTGATAAAATGTCTGTAAAGAGGATTTATTTATCATTATTGTAATCTTGATACAATTTGAAATAATCTTGAAATGTGATTACACTTCTGCCTATGCCTTTAATCCCCCATAGGATGTTATGTATAAAATTTTGAAAGAGATTGTAATGTAGTGGTGTGCGATGCCAACAGCTTTGACACTGAGGGTCGCCGCTGTGCCAACCCCATTAGATTTAATTTCCCCTTTTTTTGCTGTTGTAATACATTGATAAACAACGACTTTAATATGTTGTGGAATGAGAAACACATATAAGCAGGCTGTGCTCTTTATTGTCATGTAGATAACACAACATCATTATATAATATCATCTATAATCATTAGGGATTATGGCCAACTGTAAAGAAAAAATACTCTAAAACAGAGAGGGTCAGACCATTCTTAAATAAATAAAAACTTTTATGAATTTAAGATTTCTCCTCACTGAACTAAAATTAAATAAACAACTATTGCGAATATTTTTAATAATTATAATATGGATTTCACTACTTTGGATAGTAGGCGGCTTTAAATTGTTTGACTTCGGAGATATATTTGTAGCACTCGCATTCACGCGAATACTTACACAAGATGGCCGCACTTAACCTCAACATGTGGTTCATAATGGTAAAAAAGTGACTTAAACGAACTTACACAAGATGGCCGCGCTAAAACTTCAACACGCGGTTGGAAGATAGCTACTTAAACAAGATGGCGCTTACAACAAACGCCGGTACACGAGGAGAAGGGAAGAAGTAAGAGGAGATAAACACTCTTACTAGGTGAGTGCGAGTGACTTCGCTGTTGGTGGTTTAAACGGGGATACCTTGTAGTACAAATCGAATTTTAGATACTAATGCCGCCTAAAATGTTTTCTCATAGATACTGAGAACAGGATAAAAAAACCTGATATTAATAGATGACTATCAAGTGGATAACAAGACTAATCACAGATTACGTTATAGGTAAGGATTACTGTTTGAACTAGTTACCTAAAACTGTTGTGACTTAAAATGGATAGAGGGGTAAATTGTGATTTATTTCACCCCCTAATAGCTTAAATAAGGCTACCAGTACCGCGCATTGAGGAGAAATAAGTGATCTTGGGATATTGAATTGGTAAGACCGCTTTCCAGCTATTTTCAACACTTAATATTGAGCAAATTGAGGATATATATACATAAGATTGCCCCTTTCTTTATAGAATCTGCAAAACAAAATCGAAAATTTAACTTTGAAGAAACGAACAGATATTTGTTAAGTGACAACTGAAACCTTGAGAAAGGTAATAATACCTCATTTTAAAAAAAGTACGTAAAAGGTCTGTGTAAATGTGTAGAATAATACAACTAGAATTAATTTGGGGTTGAAGTGGCGGTGGCCAGCAGGACGAAGCGGGGGGCCACACACCACTCCATAGATACAGATAGACGAACAAACTCTGTAAAACTTGTATGAAAATGTATATATTTATGTACAGATTGCGCTTAGAAGGCTAAGATCCGAATGAATTTGATGTGTATTACTTCTTGACACTGGGAATCACCAATTTTTAATTTCAAGACACCAATGTATTGGGAATTCTATGTTTGCTTTTCACTTAGGTGGTGTCAGATTATGAAATGTTACCAATTTCTAAATACTAAAGTTGAAATATACGAGGTTTTTTATGTTATATACTCATTTGGTTTGCAGCCCTGATGAAGTTGTTTTAAACAACGAAACACGTGTCGGCTGACCTGCTTGTAAGGCTGATCTGACCACTGAAAATATGGAGAAACTGATGAACTAAATCAGAGAAATAAATATGGACTAAACTACACTAGATTCTGGTGTCTCACTAGTGAATGTACTTAATGGTTAATATAAGAATATTGTGACGAGGAACATTGAGAGTGGTGTTATTTAACATAAATAATTCTTGCTCGGCAGAAAAACCTTTTGAATAGTTTTCTAACCCAAAGTATAAGCAGGCTTCACATCAGACACATCTATTTGCAGACTAGCAGTAATAAAGCTCCCTGTCACAATACAAACATGGAATGTCTTTAAGTTCTTAGGAGGGAATAGGGTAAATGATATTAAAATAATGAGAAGATAACTTCTATTTGTGAATTTGAATGCCAGAAACCAGCTCGTCAGTATAGATGGACCCTCTCTCCTTCATATTATTTAAGTCAAAAGTGGGCAAGCAAACATTAAGTGGTAGATCCAAACCAGAGCATAGCCAAGGGTCTGGCTTGGCTTTCAAATCCCGTGCACGAGCCTAGCCCTGAAAATGTTTGCTATGTAAATCATACAACAAACATCTTTAACATGTGGAAGCTTTGACATGAATACACCACACTACAGCAATGGACAGAGAAGTACTCATTAAAAATAATAGGGGCTTATTTACAAGCCCATTGCACTGCCAGTTGGTACCTTTTCGGTCGCACTGGCAGCACAGTATGCCTGGCCATATTTGCAATGCCTCGTAAAGCCACCCTGTGTGGCGTGTCATGGCCTTGTAAATAAGGCCCCCTTTCACGCATTACTCTGCGGGAAAGAGGCGTTCCATAGGTGTTGCTGTGGGAATTCTCATGCAACATTCCTGATACCTGACACATTCGCAGATTTACAAAGTTTCGTAAGTCTGGGATGCATCGGATTCCTACGCCTCCCCAGAGGAGGCATAGGGAAGCGCAACAAAGAAAAATATCTTTATTTTTCTTAATTTTTCCTTTTTCTATGGACACATAGAAAGAGGAAAACACCTCTTGTGATTGGGACACCTTCGTGCACAAAACCAATCCCCCCTACAACAGTGACACCCTTGCACAGTGGCGCAAGGGTGCCTGCGTTGGTGCATGGCAGCCCACTTAGCGCCAGGGCAGGGGAAAAGGATGGGATTGCACCGTATCTTGTAGATATGGCGCATTACTGCCCATTTCTTTTGACGCACAGCAGTGCAGCTGGAAGGCTTGCTGCGCATCAAAATATTGTAATTGAGCCCCATAGTTTTTAAACATGAACAACTAGTGAACTAATAGGAAAGACAGTTTTTATGTAAACCCTGTAGGTGGCCCAGATTGTGAAGGACCAACATTATAGTCTATTAAAGTACACACAATAAGTTTTTGTACAGCTGGTATTCTGAACTCACTTATTTGGAAGTGCTTTCATATGCAATAATGAAGACAAATTAATTTTTATAAAATAAAATATTTGCCTACGATCAGACAAGTTAAGCAGGGAAACTATGATTTAACCAGGTTTTACTTTGTCCAAATCAGAGACTTAGGGGGTCATTAGGATGTTCGCCCGCCACCCTATCAGGAAAAGGGACCGCCCGCCATAAGGGCGGGGGTCCCGTGGGGGCAATTAGGATGTGCCCAAAACAGGCTAAACTGTTACCCTTCTCAAGAAACCTTCGCTGGACCCTTTGCTTCCAGCTAATAATCAGCCTATTTCTCTCTTACCAGCCTTGTCCAAGGTTTGTGAGAAGGTGTTTTTTTGGCAACTCGAGACCTTTGTCGAATCATCGGGTGCTTTACACGCAGCTCAGTCTGGGTTTAGAACTGCCTATAGCACGGAGACCGCTCTGGTAGAGATGTCGAAGGTGATCAGGGAGTGCCTGGATGGGGGCGGCAGGGTGGCCCTGATTTTACTTGACCTCTCTGCAGCCTTCGAAACGGTACCACACCAGCTGCTCCTTGCCTGGTTCTCTTCTATTGGCGTTACAGGCCTGGCTTGGGAGTGGGTCAAATCTTTTCTGGATGCTCGTACGCAGCAGGTTTGCATGGCTCCTTGTTTATCCTCTGTCAGGAAACTCTCTACGGGGGTGCCTCAGGGCTCCACACTGAGCCCTCTGCTTTTTAATATATACTTAACCCCTTTGATTTATCTGGCAGAGGAGCTTGGAGCAAAAATTATAGCGTATGCAGACGACACCCAGTTGTTATTTACCTGGAGGGGCTCGGATCTGGACACTAACATCGCCCAGACGTGCCTAGCGTCCGTATTTCGCTGGCTTGCCCAGGCCTCTTTGAAGTGCAATGAGGACAAATCGGAGGTCCTCTTGTACGGCCAGTTCCCTCCGGCCTTGAGACAATCTCTGTGGCCAACGGATTTCCCTTGCCCCAACTCTGAGGGATGCCTAGCAAAAAACTTAGAGGTGTGGTTCAGTGAGGATCATCGGTTCGCTGACCATGTAAATAAAACTGACGGGAGTCTGCTTTGGCACCCTCAAGGCCCTTAGAAAGATCTTTCCCCTGCTCCTTAGAGAGGCCAAAGAGATGGTAGCCCGTGCTTTGGTTCTCTCCCGTCTTGATTATGCCAATGCTCTGTTCATTGGCATTCCCTGGTATTTGCTGAAAAACTTCAAATAATACAGAATGCCGTAGCCAGACTCCTTTTTAACATCTCTAGGAGATCTAGTGTTCAGCAGCATCTGCGGGTTCTGCACTGGTTGCCTGTGGCCCAGCGAGTACAATTTAAAGCCCTTACCCTTGCGCACAGGGCCCTTCATGGCCACGGGCCTATGTATCTCAGGAAGCGTCTCGCTCTCCATGTGCCCACTCGATCTCTGCAGTCTGCCGCCCTACGTCGGATGGTAATTCTGCGTTTCCGCAGAACCCGTTTGGGAGGCCAGTCGCTCTCTGTTAAAACAGCAGCGGCCTGGAATTTGCTCCCCCGCGGAACTTCAGCACTCAAGACTTCCCAACTCTTTAAAAAGCGCTTAAAGATGCATCTGTTCAGTCAGCTCATCTAAATGGTTCCCATCTGCTCCACCCGAGTTCACTCCCGCGCCAGGACACTCCAGAGTATTAGTGCGCGCTACAAGTTCTTTATAACATAGCATAACATAACATAACATAAGAATGCACTTCACACCAGCAGGTCAGCAAATGACATTGGTAACAGCCACCTGCTCCCGTAGCTATATTTTCCCCTTCCAGAGGCCAGGGCCCCCATCAAAACAGCTATGAAGGAGCAGGTGTTCTACTTCTATATCAGCACGCACCAAGAGATAGCTTGCTTCAGAGTTAATGATTTAAAAAGCTCGGTAAATCTTTCTTTGATGTGTGCCCCAGGCTGGCTAGTGAAGTGGCACATCATGGCGGTGAGCTTCAAAGGCTGCACCACCTCTGACATGCATCCAGGCTGCCTCCTCAAGCCCTCCACCTGCCCCAGGCACATTTACACCTAGGCAGACTGGAAAATTATGCAGTTGAAAAAGGTACAGACCCAGAAGGCTAGCCACACGTCTAGGGTGAGCTGCCTGGTCTGTACACCTACGGAAATAGTGGGCTGTGGTTAGAAAACGTGACCTATACCCCCGAATGTGGTCACCTCAGGGTCAGATTAATTGCAGGGACTAGCAGCCCATTGGTATTTAAGGGACACCCCTGACACCAGTACCTCAGTTCTGATCCAACTTGCATCAAGAAGGACAAACAAAAGACCTGTATCTGCAACAATAGGACTTGCACAACGCAAAAAAAGGATACTCCGCACCTGTAGCAATGCTCTTGGAACTGCATGAATGAGGCTCATCCTAGACTAAAGGTTGGTTCCCCCAGACAGAGTGGCATCTGAGAGAGCCAGAAGCAACCTCAGTCTCTTTTGGACTAGTGGAACTAGTCCCCTGCAAACTGCAGCTTAATCAACGCTTTGAATCCAAAGAATCGCTGGCCATCGGGCCCTCCAAGGTATCGCCCAGAAGCAGAGGGTCCAGTGCATCTGGGAACTATAATACTGCCTTTCACAAAGTTTCAGGCTGCTACGGTGTCCTTCTGGGCCTCCAGATGTTGAAAAAGATCCCTACTGAGCTTACTGCTACCAAGGCTTGTTGGTAGCCCGACTGGCAATTGACTGCTTCACTCAATGGTGAACCTAGAGGACGCTCTGCAAAACCTTCATCAGATATCAGCAACGGCATGGTTGTTGATATTCTGAACCCTGTTCTCCCACAGCACAGTGTAAGCGGTAAAAGCAGCTTTCCCGCCACTCCTGTTCACCACCAGGGACAGCCGGACCAACACTGCACCTGGGTTCCACAGGCCAGGTAAAATTTAACTGACTGTCATGGCCTGGTCTTCTTGGGACCCGCTTTGCTTTTACCCTGTATGGGTTCCACCCAACTTGACCTGCAAGTGACCATTTGTCACTAGTGGTTTTTCCCAGTTTCACTGTATTATTTTGCACTGTGTAGGAGGGATATAAGGAGGAGTGGGGAGGGCTGATAGGAATGTAATGTTTTATTATTTCTTTGGATCAAAACAAGATTTTTAAATCTTTGTAAGCCATAGTGCCTGCTGGATTAAAGGCCTGGTAGGCAACCTGTAATTCTCCTGACAGTAGGGGGGTTATGTACTGGACCCACCTTTCTGGAGGCCAAGCCACAGTAGTGGCTACCCGTTCAAAATTTATGAACATATAATCTGGCCATCCCGTTCCTGGTATTTTTGTGGTGATGAGTTCTTCTTGGTCTTTTAGGGCTTTTTGTAACACTTCCCGATCTCTTTGGGCAGTGTGTGCCTGCTGTTCCATTCCAAGTTGCAGGTGTCTCTGACCCTCTGCTAATTGGGTTATTATGGGCACGGGTTGTATCATTTTTTGACACAAAAAGGGGGGAGTATCCCACTTCTGACACCACTGTACTGATTTAAGGTGGGGAGACACCGGGGAGGGCTGATATGAACCTAATGTTTTATTATTCTTTTGGATCAAAACAAAGGTGTGAATAAGGAACAGTTCCTTTGGGATCCTTTCTTGTCCCAGCTGAAGGTTCAGGGTTTCATCTGGGGTATTTCTATGGTCGGTGCTAGGCCCTCTTCTTGAGAGTCCTAGAGGTGACACACCACTTGGGTTTAGAAATAAGGAACACAAAACAAAAATAGGAGCTTTTAAAAGTCATGAATGCTGGTCACCCGACCATAGTGCTACCTTCACCAGTCACAAAGTGCATGGGAGAAGAGGGAGTGAGGGTTTGACCCGTTGTGAGGGAAAGGAACCTTGACAACGCAACTTTTACAATGCACTACCATTACAACAAAACTTTTACAACGCAACCTCCATTACATCGCATGCCATTACAACGCAACCATTACAACGCATGACACTACAACGCAAACCACTACAACGCATGTCATTACAAAGCATACCATTACAACGCATAACATTAAAACGCATAGTACCCTTACACTATCCAACACTTACCCTACCGTTGCACCCCCGGGAGTTAGAATAGTAATTTTTACCCCTACACTATCCAACAATTACCCTACTGTTGCACCCCCCCTGGAGTTAGAATAGTAATTTTTACCCCTACACTATCCAACACTTACCCTACTCTTGCACCCCCCTGGAGTTAGAATAGTAATTTTTACCCCTACACTATCCAATACTTACCATACATGCAATGTAATGTTATGCGTTGTAATGGTATGCGTTTGTAAAGGTAGTATGCGTTGTAATGGAATGCGTTGTAAAGGTAGTTTTTAAAAATTTGTTGTAATGGAATGCCTTGTAATGGATGTTGCGTTGTAAAAATTGTGTTGTAAAGGTATGCGTTGTAAAACTATGCGTTGTAACATCATACATCCGTTGTGAGGGCACTGCATGCTCCTTATCACTCAAGTTCTTACACCCTTCTGCTATCCCATCATCCCCACGAAAAGGTCACGGCCATCTCCAGGGCCATGGTGTTGGGACCCAAGCGTCCGTACCACTCTCTTAACTTCCAGGTGTTGTCCCTGTACATGGGAGAGTGGACTCTCCCAGTTCCTCTCCACTCTCTGTCCTCGGGATGCCTTCCATCTAATTCTTCCAGTGTGGCTTTTTGTCCTGACTCCCAGGAAAACCGCTCATCCCTCCGTTATTCCGAGCTGTCCTCTCTCTCTTCTCACTGGATCTCTTCCTTCCCCGGGCTCCGGGGTCCTGATCGCACGAGTCTTCAACACGTCTCGTGACGTCACAAAGTTTTCTCAGTTACACAGCTTGACCACTCCCCTTCCTCCTCTTTCGGCAACACTGGAGCGTTGTGCGTGTCCTGTCGGCTGGGAGCAACAGCGTCATCTGTGGTGGACTTCTGGTCAGTACCCTGACCCTTCTCACATAGCTCTCCCCCTCGGAATGGCCATTTTGGCCATTCAGAAGACTGGTGTTGGTATAGATAGTCAGTACCTATCAGCTTTTACGCCGGCATATGGATGGTCTGGAATTAAAAATGTTGCAACGCTAGAAACCATCGGAAAATACAGGAATTAGAGTCTTTGTTATGAACAGCCAAGTGATGGGTCCATGATCGGTAAGGACAAGAATTGTTCTTCCCAAAAGGTAATATTGCAGGGCCTCTATGGCCCATTTTTTGACTAGGCACTCTTTGTCAATTGTAGAATAATGGGTTTCTCGGGTAAACAGTTTACTACTGATGTACCGAAAGGGTTTTAAATCATCTGGTTGGTAGAGAACAGCGCCCAGACCCTGTCCTGAAGTATCTATCAGTTTGCAGAACATATGTTTCATTGAAGTCAAGGCAGTGAGTACTGGCCCTTTGCAAATAGTGTCTTTAAGGGGTTGGAAACTTTTCTAATGTTCCTGTTTCCAGAAGGAGATACGTGATGGATATCTATTAGTAAGAAGGTCTGAAAGGGGACTGGCTATTGCTGAAAATCGGGGAATGAATCTACAGTAGTAGCCCATGAACTCTGAAAACGAGGGGATAGCCCGCTTTGTTGTATGGGAAGGAATTTTCCTAATGGCTTCCATTTCATCTACTTTTGGTTTTATGAGCCCTGCTTGAATTGTAAATCCTAGATAATGGATTGTGTCTGTGGCCAGCAAGGAGTTTTTGGGGTTTATCGTTAGGCCCGCTGCTTGGATAGCAGCAAATACTGAGGCCAGGTGTAACAAGTGTTCCTCCCAGGTGGGACTGAAAATTACTATATCGTCAAGAAATGCGTCTGCTTCACCCTAATGGGGTCTAAGGATTTTGTCCATGAGCCGTTAAAATGTGGCTGGTGCCCAATGTATTCCAAAAGGGTGGACTTTGAGGTGGTACAGACCTGAAGGGGGGGGAGAAGGCCGTCTTCTCCTTGGCCTGAGGAGTCAGAGGGATTTGCCAATACTCCTTCGTGAGATCAAGGGTAGACATAAACCTTTCTGTCCCTAGTTCGATAGGTTCATTGATTCGGGCATGGGATAAGTGTCAAATTTTGTGATTTTATTGACTTGTCGAAAGTCAATGCGCAAGCGCAAACTGCGGTCTGGTTTGGGAACAATCACCACTCTGTGAGGGCTTTATTATCTGGGATTGTAGCATAGCTGTTACTTCTTTCTCCACAGCCTCTTTTCGCCTAGCTCATGTGCGGTATGGTTTTAACTTCACTACCTGATTCTTCAAGGAGATTATATCATGATGTACAAGGGGGCTAAACCTGGGGTGGTGGAAAAAAAGGCCTGGATATTCATCTAACAAGCGAAGAAGCTGTTGTTTCTATGCAGGGGACATAATCTTTACTGGATCTGCTTCGACTTCCTGACTGGAGAGTAAGGGGATATCTACCTAAGTGGTATTACTGACGAAATGGATGGGGATAATGGTCTTCTGTATGGGGGAGTGGCTCCTCCCATTTCTTTAAGAGGTTGACATGATATATTTGTTTGCTTCCTGAACCAAGATGTAAAAGGACACTATAAGTAACTGAGGTTATTTTTTTTTCTATGACAAAGGGTCCCTGCCATTTTGTCAAGAGTTTATTGTCTGTGGATGGGAGGAGTATGAGTACCTTGTCCCCGGGGTAAACTCTCTCAAATTACTTCCTCAGTCATAATATTTCTTCTGATTCTCTTGCGTTTTTTCCATATGGTCATGTACCAGACCCCATAATTGTGACAAAGTGTCTTTTAAGCTTGCTGCCATTTCCATCAGGGGTTAGCTTTCTTAGTCCTCACTCTCCCATTGTTCCACCGCCATTTCTAGGAAGGACCTGGGTTTCCTCCCAAATACCAGTTAAAAAGGGGAGAAGCCTGTGGACCCCTGTTCATGCGATCTTATCGCAAATAGTGGTAGCTTTCTATCCCAGTCCTTTTCTGTTTCCGAGATGACCTTGCGAAGCAGGCCTCTAATAGTTCTGTTGTAACACTCCACAGGGTCATTGAACACACTATGCTTTGTTTGGACGTACTGCCAGTTGCAGTAGGTCCCCAGAGTTTGGGATCAAATCCTGTTACAGTTGTCACCCGATCCCCTAGTTTGGTGTTAACCCTCACACCAGTAGCAGGTGGTGGGCACGCAATCACACAAATTTACACACACCCCACATAGAGGGTGGCAGAGCATGAGATCATCACGGGAACCGCCCTTCCACCACTACTAACACCCTGTCATGGCTTGCACAGCAGACATTAACCTACTTACCCTGAATGTCTGTGGAATGCATACGGCGCGCATGCGATACACAGTCTACTCCTAGTCCTACTCCGGTGCTGATATAGAATATCGAGTTGGAAATGTCAATTTACACAAATATCAAGTGGAAAACATCGTAATCCAGAAATATCGACAGCAAGAATATTGTGGTTAAGAATATCGTATTTGAGGTAAGAAATATCGTTTTGTAAAAATATAGAAATCATTAATATTGTTAGCAAAAATATAGATGTTTACAATATCGATTTTTTGATTAGTGTTATGTATTTTAGTTTATATTGTAAATGTATGTGATATATGCTTTTTTGTATAAGTATTTATGTTTTTTAATGTATGCGTTACATTTTTAGTAGTTATGAATTTTATTTTAATTACATTTTGAATTTTTTAGTTCCGTAGCAGGTTGTGGGTTTATATTATGAATTGGTTGTTAATTAATATTAAATATTGAATTGATAATTAATTATGGTAATTGTGTAATTTCTTTTAGGTGTGGGTTGTGAGGTTTATAAGGGTAAAGGGTGGGAAGTAATTTATTTTTGATTAATTAATAATTAGTTGTTAATTTATATTAATTAATTGATAGAAAATTAATTATGGAAATTGTGTAATTAATTTTAGGAGCAGGTTATGGAGTTCATAGGGGTAAAGGGTGGGAAGTAATTTATGTTTAATTAAATATGAATTAATTGTTAATTTATATGAACTAATTAATTGATAATTAAATATGGTAATTGTGTGATTTATTTAGGTGTTGGTTGTGGGGTTTATGGGGTAAAGGGTGGGAAGTAATTTATGTTTAATTAATTAATTAATTGAAAATGAAATAAGGAACTTGTGTAATAAATTTTAGGTGTGGATGGTGGGGTTTATAGGAGTAAAGGATGGGAAGTAATTAAAACTTAGTTGAGCATTAATATTAATTAATTCATTTATATTTAATTATTGTATTTGTTTATATCTTTTGTTTGTAGGTTTTATTGTTAAAGGGATACAGTGTGGGGAGTACATTTCTTTTAATGACTTTATAATTAGTTGTTAAATACTATTTGTTTTTTAATTGAAAATGAGTTTTAATTATGTAATTCATTTTTTGCAGTTTACTTCTAGCTGTGGGCTGTGGGGATTATAGGGGTAAAGTGTGGGAAGGTAAATAATTTTTAGGAGTTTTAATTTGTTTTTTAATTAATATTATTGTTTTAATTAGTAATTAATTATGGTAGTTGAGGAAGTAATTTTTATTTAGACATGGGTCATGAATTGTGTGGTATAGGAAATATAAAAAGTAAATGTATGTAATGATTAATAATTTGTTTTCTAAATAATTTTTAATTAAAAATATTTGTTTGTTTGGAAATTATTTTTAATTTTTTATTTTTAATATGTGTAGGTATTTGTTATATGTATTTAACATTATAATTTTTTTAATATCAAGCATATTTGTATTTGAATTTTTAGCATATGTATATATTTTTTAATGTATTCAGTTTTTTAATATTTTGATTGTTGTTAACATTTTGTTTGTTTTTCATTTTTAACTGACTGGAGTGAGAATATTAATTGTTACTCTTCTGCAATCCAACACGTTCCCTACTGTTGCACTCACTGGAGTGGGAATAGTAATTTGTACCCCTCTACTATCCAACACTTTCCCTACTTTTACAATTATTGGAGTGGGAATAGTAAATGTTATCCTGCCACCATCCATCACTTTCTCTACTGCTGCACTCACTGGAGTGGGAATAGTAATTTCTACCTCTCCTCTATCCAACACTTTCCCTACATTTGCACTCACTTAAGTGGGAAATTTAAGTTTGAAGATCTTTAAATAGTTTAATGTTAATTTATAATAGAATATTTTCTTTAATTAGATGTTATGTTATTGGTGTACACACACACATATGTATGTGTGTATATATATATATATATATATATATATATATATATATATATATATATATATATTTGTACATTTTTATATAAGTTTAAAATGATAAAATACATTAAAAGTAATAGTTTATTAATTGTTTTAAAGTAAATATATATGAATTATTTTGTATATGTTTAACTTTTTTTGAATTAAGTCAATTTATTATATATTTTTCAATTTATGTTAAATCTATTTATAGATTATATGAAGTCGATATTTTTGCATTATATATTTTTGCATCAATATTTTTTACTTCTATATTTTTAACATCGATATTTTGTCAGTGAACCCTCCTACATCAAGCGTCAGCAGGTGCAAATAGAACTGCTGCAGGAGATGCCCCTCTTAGCTGGTTAACTAGACAAGCTACAAAGGCGATGGTGGGGCACCTTCTGCGCCACCACATACTCAGTGTATGCGCATGGAACACGCAGCTGGCCATTTCCCTTTCACGTACCCCAGATCTTGCGGCGGACAATTTCAGGAACTGCATGAAAGACCTAGCAACCTGGATGTCCGCCAACTGTTTAAAGCTTAACGGTAGCAAGACCGAGGTATTGATTGTGGGTGGGACGCCGGCTGCTTGGTCGTCGGCTTGGTGGCCTCCCTGCCTGGGTGAGACGCCAGTCCCTTGTCGGGAGGCAAAAAATCTTGGGGTCTGGTTGGACACTGGCCTGACCTTTGACACACAGGCCGGTCGTGTGGTAGGGGTATGCTTCGGCGTTCTGAAGACTCTAAAAAAGGTGTTAGATCTGCTTCCGCTTGCACCTCGCAGAACGCTGGTGCATGCCCTGGTGACATCCCGCCTCGACTATGGCAATTTGCTTTATTTGGGTGCCACGAGGAAAGTCACCACACGCCTCCAGGTGCTGCAGAACGCGGCAGCCCGCTTAGTTCTAAGGCTCCCCAGGAGGTCTCCCTCTAAACCAGCGCTCCATGCGCTCCACTGGCTCCCTGTTGCCAGCAGGGTGGAATTTAAATCCCTTTCCACTTGCCACCGCATTCTGAATGGCAAGGCTCCTGCTTTGCTCAGAAGTCTGGTGACTGGGTATGAGCCCTCACGCAACCTTCGCTCCTCGTGCACAGGTCTCCTGACGGTGCCTAGAGTAAGGAAGGCACGCATGGGAGGTAGATCTTTCAGATACTTGGCGGCCAAGCACTGGAATGCTCTGCCCTTATGTCTGCGCTTAGAACCGTCTGAATCTATTTTTAGGAAAAAACGTAAAACTTTGTTATTTAGCAGGTAGATGACTCGGAGGGTGGGCGGATTGTTAGCTCTCACTTACCACAGCGCGGGGACACGCCGGTGGGCGTACTTCCAGGCGCTTTACAAATGCCCAAAATGAAATGAAATGAAAAATCTGGTCAGGCCGGGAGTTCCCTTCTGAGAGACCGTCATGGTGATAGACAAAGAGGGGTGATTTGCACTCCTGGAGGGACTTCTAGATGGCCAGCAGATACTTATAGGTAGAATCTATGCTCCAAACACTAAGTAATGAGAACTTTGGGACTCTTTATCCGGCATCCTTGCTCAATTCACAATTTCACAGTGTGTCCTGGGAGGAGACTACAACTGCGTTTTGGACCTCTCTCTAAACAGATCCCATCCCTCTCTTCCCAGCTCCCCAGTGGGCAGACAGGTGGAACGATACCGTGCCAGGTCAACACAATGGGCCCTTACAGATGCCTGGAGAAGCCAGGACCCCACTCATAAGCTTTACTCTCATCACTCTGTCCCGCATGTCCTATAGGTGTGCTTAGTCCGATTCCTATGCACCTCGACAATAATACCAATGATATAGCACACAGACTACTTGGGTCGAGTAGTGTCAGACCATGATGCGCAGTTGCTAACTGTCAGATGGTCGCCGCCGCCACCCTCAATCCCCACCTGGCAATTGCCCCGGGACTGTTTTGAGGACCGCGTATTCCGTCAATAACAGGAAAGCAGCATTCCTGTCTACTTCACAGAAAACACACACACACACAGCTTCCTCCAGTTTTCTGGCATGGGACACCTTTAAGGTAGTCATCCGGGGAGCATACATTAAGCAGATAGCAGGGGTTTGAAGGACACTAGAACGTAGGCTGAGCGCCTCAGAAAAGAGGCTGGCGGACTTGGCCAAATCAGTGGATGCCAGTCAAGCGTCTGCAGCTCTAATTGAAGACCACATACACAGAGACACTGGTAGATCTCCGCAGATACAACTTCAAAGCCTATGCAGCTAGCACCCACCGAGAAAGAGATCAAGACGGTGCATTACTGGCCTGGATCATTCATCAGGAAACAGTCTTAGATATACAAATCACAGCAACAGATGTAAAGCTTGTAATTCAAACCCTAGCACATAAAAAGGCCTCGGGCCACAACGACCTACCCTTAGGTTACTAAGCCACATTCTCCACACAACTGGCACCCAGGTTAGAACTAGAAGCCATGTATAAAGAATCATTAGACAAGGGAGGAGAACTACCAATCTAACTGTGAGAATCCATCACGATCTCATTTCTGAAGCCAGATCGAGACCCTACATTACTGGCCTCCTACAGACCAATACATGTGAAAAACAAGGGCCCCCTGAATAAAGGTAAAGATTCCTAGGACAGGGAAATAAACAAATGTGCAAAACTTCCTAGGCAATCAAAAATACGGGAACTAATGCAAGGAAGGACAAAAAGCTAAGTAAATGCACGTACATTCATATATTATTTATTTACCAAACATATTTTTGTATACATATAATAAAAAGTTGTAATTAATACAACACAATAATATACACAATTAGTAGAAAAATTAAAATGATGATACAATCACCAACATTCAAGGGAAAAAACAACAATTAATAATTAAAAGCAAAAAATGTGGCAGATTATTATTTTTCGACGCGCGTTTCGGCGTTAAGGACAACGCCTTCTTCAGGAGCCACAAAGATTTTAAAAAACAGAGACAGGATATATCTGTGAGCCTTCACTGGATATGGCTACACTTTTTATGGTACACTGCAGGATTCTCAAGAGGACTACGACAGCCCTTACATCAATAATATATGCACCTTTTCTTTAAGAGAGTTTTTTTATTATTTCCAGAATCTCACGTTTAAAACGTCTAACCAATACGATATGGCACAGAGGGACACAGTCAGTTCGTGTCACAACATGTATTGCATTGGTGCCTCAATAAAACAGAGACGGCACTGTATTCAAAGGATTATTTGATACTTAGAAAGCCGGGGCCGCGTTTCCTAATGCGCTTTCTATTTAGGCATATGACAGAGTCGTCTTCCTGGCATTTCTTCACGTTTACGCGATGCTCCGACCAGGATATTGTCGAGCGTCGCCAGAGAATGAAGAGTCTGCTACCGTCTAGCGTCCGGTGAGGTGATCTCCTACAGACCAATGACACAGCTGTCGACGGACTGTAAAATAGTAGGTAAAATAATAGCATATCGCTATACACAGATCCTCCTGACATTAATACACCTGGATCAATGCAGGTTCGTGCCGGGCAGAAACACATCCCATATTATGTGCCAGCTGTTTCACGTAAAGGACTGAGCAAAAGATCGATATACCTGCGCAGCTCGCCTAGTCCTGGACTTGGAGAAAGCCTTTGACACTCTGACCTGGCCATACTTATTTGAGGTGCTACGATGAATAGGAGTGGGCTCTACGCTACTAGCGTATACAAGACTTCAATATACAAAATTATCATCCCGTATGCGACTCGGCCGTCATATCTCCGCACCGTTCCTGATAGCGTGGGGCATACGTCAGGGTTACCCACTTTCCCCACTCCTGTTTGCCCTAGCAATTGAACCGCTGGTGGTACGCCTCCGGGAACGCGGGATAGAGTGGGGCATCCCTATAACAGACACAGTACACAGCATGTCCTTATACGCTGATGATCTACTGGTATATGTGCGCGACATTACGATGAGCCTTTCACCTATCTGGGAGATACTTGCTGTCTTTGAAGTAGCAGCATGCCTAAAGGTCCATTGGGCAAAATCCACAATATATCCCCTAATCCCCTGACCTCCCCCAACAAGAGATTAGTGTTGGTAATGTAGGACTAGACTGGAGTGCGCAAGCCCCCCGCTACCTTGGAATCCGACTTTACCACTCCTCCATAGAATTATACGAGTGCAACCTTCATAGGGCAGTGGCAGGGATTCGGGCCCAAGTTGGTTTCTGGACAACCCTGCCTCTGGCCCCCTTCAACAGAATAGCCCTAGCGAAGATGGTCATAATGCCACGACTCCTCTACCACTGCGCAAATCTGCAATCATCCTTCCACGCTTGTTTTTCTGGGAACTAGACTTCTTGCTCAATTCTCTAATTTGGAACACAGGTTGACGCAGAGTGGCCCTGAAAAAGCAGCAGTTACCAGCAATGCACAGATGATTGGGAGCCCCAACGTTTGAGGCATACTTCCTGGCAGCTCAATTACTGTGGCTGTCTCGCTGGACAGCTGGACGCGGGGTGGAGGAGACCAGCTTGGAGGTGGGTATCCTGACACTCCCAGCGATATGGCTTCTGCTTCTTCCTGCTGGTCTAGCAGAAGTATTGTACCCACTGCAAGTGACAGTGGTGAAATCGTGCATGCACAGAATCCACAACCTATCCCACGGACACAGCTATACACTCCACTACTAACACTAGCAGGCCTACCATGAGGCAAAAAACATTACACAGCTCAAACCTTGCAGCCATGGACAGACCGTTCACTTCATGAGATAGCCTCTCTATTTGAGGACGGTCAGTTGCTCACCTTTGACCGCCTGGCGGAGGACACTGGGCTCCAGCAAGGACAATTTCTCCTACACAGACGGTTAGTCACAGACTACCAGCAACTAAGGGACCTATTGAACGGGGAACCACTGAAGCAGCCAGTCCAACACACATTTCTCAATATGGGCCCAGGATGACGCTTAATTACCTGGCTATAGAAAGTCACCCGTGAACTCACGGTAACGCCGCTCACCTGGCTCTGGCAAATGTGGGAAGCAGGAATAGAGAGGGCACTACATGACAAAGAACGGGAAGTCACCTTAGAGTACCCCAAGAAAATATCCCGAAATGCGAGATTTAAAAACATTCAGTTCAATTTCCTACACAGACCATACCTCACAGCAGAGCGGCTCCAATGATACTATCCAGACACACAATTTCTCTGCCTGCTCTGTAATACTTCCATCATACAACCATGCTAGGATGAAATTCACACTAGGCTACGGGAGCTCACTGGGATGCCCAACATAACCACTTGGGAAGCCTGTGCGCTTGGTGTGTTCCGCCGGCGGAAACGCTATAAAACACAGACGCGGTTTGCTTCCTTGGCCCTTCTTTTTGCGAAGCGTGGAATTACCAAGTAACGGCGTTTCCCAGAGGGACCCCCAATAGCATCCTGGTCAGGAACAGTGTACAAGTGGGGCACACCGGAGGAGTATGTACTGAAGAATGAAAAGGTACGAGGTGGATGCCGCCTACGCATCTCCACAGAATGGGCCGAGCTCTTCCAGCAATTCCGACAGCATGGAATTGAAACCTAAGTAGCTGCAACGTAACAGCCTCCCCAGGTTGGACCCAACCTCATACACACACTTGGAAACTAGGGCATATCCACACCCCAGCAATACTTAATGCAGGCCACGACTCAAGCCACATGACTTAACCCAGTGGAAACAATACGAACCGCTCCCCCCCCTCTCCTCCTATTGCAGTCTTAGGAAGGGCCTGAAAAATGAGAAGGATAGGTGTTCAACACTGGGGCACTCTACTTTGGGAGTTATTCTCAGTAAAGGGCAGAGATAGACTTCTGACCCTTAATGAGGCTATGGTTGAGTCCTATCAGCATATCAAGGAAACAATCAGAAGGGTTTGGACTACCCACAGAGGAATACAGATTGAAGTTTAGGGACACCCATAAAGGTCAAAAACAGACATGGGTGGACGGACTTTGTGGGCATTTCAGTCAAAGCACTAGAAGGTGGACACACATTATGGGCTTTACAATTTAATTATGAAGGAGCACATTATAAACAATTGTACCTCAGAAAAATTACACCAGCATCTGGTAGATTCTGAGATTTCTAGCCCTAGAGATCTGGGCAGGAAAGCTGATGAGTGGGTAAGGACAAGAGTGCACAAGAAAACCCAGGGGGTGATTTCAGAAAGGGGGCTTAGACCCACAAAAAGAAAGGAGGGAGGTGGCAAGCCCACCAAAGAAGCCCCATCAGGACCCCATAACCATAAAAAGCGGAAGATCAAAAGCCAGCCCAACTCTAGCAAACAGAGTAAGGGGGACTCAGGGCTAAACAAACTGTGCTTTGACTGCCAACAGGCAGGGCACTACCGAGGGGTTGTAGCCTGCCCCAAAAGGGGGGTTAGCAATGGGCTGTCCAGTTTTGTCAATGGAAAGGACACTTACTTCAGATAAGCAGGCCTCTTTGCTTTTAACTGGGAGAAGGGGCCAGATGATAAGCTAGTATCCCCGAGGGTTGAAGTAAGCACTTCCACTCCATTCAGGTAAATGGGATCCCTACCACTGCTTTGAGAGACACAGGAGCAGGTCATACCATAGTGGTTGATAGGTTAGTGTCCCTATATCAGTTTGTGCTAGGGGAGACAAGAAGAGTAAGGATAGTCCCAAGGGAGGTAACAGTCAGACCTGTAGCTTTAGTGCACCTAGGATGAGCGGTTTTAAGGAACTTTCTTGAACTCCCAACTTGAACATATGGGACATTTGCCCAACAGAAGTAGACCTTTTTCATTATTGTGCAGGGACACCCACTCTCATATTTTCAGTGACAATACAGAGGTCTTTTAGAGGAACACCCACTGAATTTCGTACATATCGAAGACCCTTGTATTTCGGCAGTTCTTATTTATTGATTCTTCCTAGGCATTGCCATTTCTTGTCTCCTTTTCCTGACGAGGCCCGAATGAATGGGCTGAAACGCATCAAACTTACATCATGAAGAAGTCCAACAGTTTATGATTAATGCATAAAAGATTTTGACTACACATTCCTTGTTCCAAGTGGAGGGTTGATTTATACCCTCGAGTTTGTTATGAACTACCTCTTTCTTTTCCGGATTGCTTTTCTTGATATATGTTTTCTGTTTATTTTTAGCACCCGTATCTATTTTCTCGTGTGATTTGTGGTATAAAACAGATACAATATACTCTTTAATAACTATTTTTGGAGTGCGTATTGGATTAGTATAAAGGAAATTAGTGTAGAGATTGAGGACTCATAGATAGGGACTGATTTGTTTTTTTCCCCATAGAATTATATGTTTGTTTGTTCCGCTGCATCATTGTCTGTTTTCAGAGTGGATATTGTTAGAAATGGGGTCTCTAGTTGGCAGAGGTATGTACCCTGCCCAATTAGGGATGGACACTCTAGTCAGGGCAAGTGTAGTATACACTAAACATTTATCTGTGCTGCCCCCGGGTAGTTTGGCACAAAACAGTCCGGCTAAACTAAGGAGGCAATGTGTTAAGTATGTGTGCACACACACACAGTAACTCAGTGAAAACATCACAAAAGAACTCCAAACTAATAAAGAAAAATAACCAATATGTAGCTGAGTAATACAAGACCTGAGCCACCAAACATTGGTGCTCACTGTTGTTTACAGCAAACACTTGGTGGACTACATTAGGGACTACGTGCTCTGAAGACACCAGATGGCACCTGATGGTTGTCATACTGGCTCCCGTGTTTCTCAAAGCCTCTACCTTCTGCCCATTGATGGTCACCCACTGCCTGTACTTACAAGTGTTGTCAGACAGGAGGTTTCTCTGGAGCATCTCGCTGTCATCAAAGGAAACTAGGGTCAACTCAGTTGACTCTCCACCACTAATGGGGACCAACTCCTCCACAAGTGCTAAACTAGCCATCAGTGTCTGCTCACCAGTCTGGTGCAGTGCCTGCTTGGGACAATTTGGATCCCTCTTTAAGTGCCCTTCCTACTTACACACAGAACACTTCAGGGTCCCCTTCCCTGCAGGATTTCCTGAAGGGAACCAACTCTTCTCAAAAGGGGGTGGAGAATCCTTACCCTGGGAACTAGTTTGGGGTCCTTTAGAGAACTCCGTACTTTTGTTCTTGTCCCCCCTCCTTCTTCCGTTGGGGACCCTACACACCCTTGGCTGAGTCTCACGCAATTATATTTTTGGGGACACTGGTACTGAGTCTGAGGTCTGCCTCCTGAGCAAGCAACCTGAGATCAGTAAGCTTACTATCAATCAAGTGCTGCCGCAGCCCTGGAAAACAAAAAATAAACATGCACTCACTTGCAATCAAATTGTACAGCCCCTGATAGTCTGTTACCTCACTGCCCTTCACCCAACCATCCAGCGCTCTGCAGAAAGAATCAGCACATTCTATCAATGTCTGAGGACCATGTTTTTTCGATTTCCCTAAACTTCTGCCAGTATTTCTCTGGGTCAGACCATATCTCCTAATCAGGGCCTCCTTCATGGCAGGGTACCTTATCTGGTCCTCTTCCCATATGACCAATGAGGTGACCTCCCCTTCACTGAGGAATGCTTCCCCAAACATGCACCCCAATACCTCAGGAATCCTGTGCATCTGCAAAGCTATCTCATACGCCTGAAACCACCAATCTATGTCATCACCTACTCCATAATCAAGCAACAGATGTTTGGGTATGTGTACTTTTCCCTCGGAGTGTACTGAAGAAATGCTGCCACCATTCGTGCTGGACTGGGCCCTCTTGGCTTTCAAATTCAGCTCCTTCAAGCTCAGCTCCTGCACTAAAAGCATTTTCTGTCCCTCCATAGCCAATGTTTTCTTTTCCATATCCATATTGAGTTTTGCCAGCTCCAACTGGAACTTCGTTTCTTTAAACTATGCTGCAGACAGGCTTCTAGATTAAACACTGCTGCCAGCTCTGGAAAGAGCTCTCCCACCATTTCAACTGCCCCCTTAACCCACAGGCATTGCTGGATCCTCCAGTCATTCCAGATGCTTCCTCCTCCACAGTAACTTCTTCATCCTCAGGGTGCACAGCTGCATCTTTGGCTGCTAACCAGGCCCTCACCACCTTTTCCAGCATCTCCTTTTTAGTGAGGACTTTAAAAGAATATTTGAGTTTCTTGCATAAACATTTGAACTGGGACACAGTGAAGGTTCACAACTTCTCCTCAAACTCCACTAATGCAGGTACAGCTTATGGCGCTCCAGATTGAGAAATGACTGTTGCAAAAACTCAAAAAGGTTGCAAAGGACGAAAAAGAAAAACTAGTAGGTGTGAGAAGTTAGCCTGGCATATGATGTCCACTATTCTAGTGGGCACCTTGCACGAGTCTAATCGACCCTTATTGATGGTGCTTGTAAAGTCAACCTTATAGACAAGCTATCCTAATGGTAGCATGGACCAGCAGTCTTAGGTTAAGTCTTCAGAGAGCATGTGAAACAAGCTGTTTTACCAATTATAATCCCTTGAATACCAAATGAAAGGACACCACACAAGGTATATATCAAATATATATGTATTTATTCTAAACACAAACCCTCTGCACTCTTTATGAGGTCAGAGATCGAAGTACATCACAAGTTACTCAATTGGCATACGATAAGTTGCACAAATACAGTTATGCCCTAGGGGCCTCACAAACCATATACTAAAGAAGAGGTATGAGAACCACGTGAGAGTTAGACAGCAGGCCTAGGGCCTGTAGAATCGCTGGGGCTACACTAAACAACCAAAGGTTAGGTAGTAGGAGGCCCAAGGGAGATGCGTGCAGTGTCTAAACACAGTCGCATGTTACCATTGACTTATAATGGGAAACGAAGAAGTTACAAAGTTACTGTTTAAGGACACTTCCGGATGGACTAGGATGAAACCCTTTTAAACTAGGACACATCGAGATTCAAGACCCACGGGAGCACCGGAGTACTCGTGTTACCTCACCCAGGGAAGCCGGGTGCATAGGTGCCTTTTGGTGTCGGGTTTCGGCGTCGTTTTCTATGGAGATCTGCAAAGAAGCGCTGCAGGCGACCAGAGGAAAAGTGTCCAGGTGGATCCAAGGGTGGATCAGTGATGTGAAGAACTGAAAGCAGAGAGGACAGAGTCTGGGTCACTAGCCAGTGACCAGGAAGGAACCAGGCGATGTTGCGTGGTTGAAGGTGAAGATGCTGAGTTGGTCTCTTCAGCCACGAGGTCCAGGAGGCGTCGACAATGACCAGGGGCTGGATACGAGCTGTTCCACGATGGATCTAGCTGACTGCGGAGTTGGTATTCGGATTGGACCCAACAAGCCTTGACAACCGCAACCCATGCAGGATGACAAGATTTGCTCTGTTGCAGACCAGCCAGGTCTGTGGCACTTCTCCTGTGAAGGGAAGGTAGAGCAAGCCTGGAGCAATTAGGAAAACAGATTCGTTCAAAAGAAAAGTCTTCAGGGGGCTCACTAGCCAATGGGAAAGGAACTGGGAAGATGCGTCAAGCTGAAATGCAAGAGCAGGCCCCACTCGTGGAGTGTGGAGGGCTGAGCTTCGGTGCAAATGGCGCTCGGGTCTGGGGCTTCTCGTACCCCAATGCACAACTGCAAGGGCACCTCGGTAGTTGAGCAGTTAGCAAAATGCAAGATGTCCAGGGTGTCCAGCCCACGTCTCTCGTGTCCGCCACGGGTCTCAGCTTTTCTGTGGATGTGGGTCGGAGTTGGAGAAGTCTGAGAGTCCAGTTCCTGTGTCACTGATTCTTCGGGTTCCGGCAGGAGCATCGACAAAGCAGACTGGCAAGTTACTGGTGGTGCCTGTTTGCACAGGGTGGTCACTCCTTGACCACAAGGAAGATGTCTTCCGTCTTCTAGTCAGGATAGAATGTCGAAGATCCAAGTGTTCTGTATCAAAGTTTCTTTCCAGGATAATCTAAAGTCCTGGGGACACAGCTCCTATACTTATGCTAAGCTAAGGGGCTGGATTACCTGCCTAGGTCCCTCCTATGGGTGGACCTGAGAAGGGGGTGGTTACACCCCTTTCCCTTTGTCCAGTTTCACGCAATAGCTAGGGCTGGAGTGCCCCAGCAATTGGTTTGAACCGGGCTATGCATAGAGCACCTTGTGTGCCCCAGGCAATGTCTAGATGTATTCACTGAATGCAACCCTCCCGGCCCCAATACACATAACCCCTGTCTGGGGAGGTGTTGGCACCTCCCTGGACAGGAAACCTATTGTCCAGGCCACCCTTGCCGGCACCAGGTGGTCAGACTCGTGTCTGTGGCAGCAGTATCCATTTTGTGATGCTGAGCCTCTGTTTAACTTTAACCGGGTAAAGCAGTAACATACATGTATTTTCCCTCTAGAAGGGTGGAATGCTACCCCCGCCGCCAGAATTGGCGGGGGTGGGGGAGTGGTATTGCAAAGTGTTTGGCACCTTACATGACATGTTTTGATAAAGCCAAACCAAAGTTAGCATTAACCGCGAGCATTATAATGCACTTAAGAGTATATGGTATGGCTATATCATAGAACAGCTATAAGGAGATGGTTCCGAAAGCTGCAGAGGGGCTCAGCTCATGCTAGGGCACCCTCTCACATAAAACCAAGCACTCTGCCTCCAGGATTGTCGAGGCCTACCATAGGAGTGACTTATAGGTGTATATGTGTCTATATGTAAAGGTATACTATATCTAAGTAAGGGGTGATTACACCACCTTACCCAAGCTGAGTGATAAGCCTGTGGTGTCAGTTTGGAGTGCCAGCCAGGGGTGGCATAATACATGCTGCAGCCCCTGGTAGGCCATGGATGCACCTATGCCCTGGGTACCTATGGTACACTATACAGGGGTTCACAGAGGTGACCCAATACCCAATCTGATATGTACCTAAAGTACATGGTATCAATTTAGAGAGAGAACAGCTGGGCTGTGGGTCTTATTAGCAGGCCCACAGCCACATTAAAGTAGAAAAACCAGAGAATCACAGCAAAAAGTGGGGGTGACCATAGGAAGCAGATCCTACTCTCCTACACAACCCCCTCCCCCCAAACGCAGGGACATTAAACTAACCTTGACCAGTTGAGTCTTCATGTTCTATGTGGAAATATCTGGAGAGTCCATCTGCATTGGCATGGTCATCCCAGGTCTATGTTCCACTGTAAAGTCCATCTCCTGTAGGGAAATAGACCACCTAAGCAGTTTGGGGTTTTCACCCTTCATCTGATTTAGCCACAAGAGAGGCTTATGGTCTGTCTGAATCCTGAAGTGAGTACCAAACAAGTATGGCCTCAGCTTCTTCAGTGTCCAAACCACAGCAAAGGCCTCCCTCTCAATAGCTGACCAACGTTTCTCTCTAGGGGTCAGCCTTCTGCTAATAAAAGCTACTGGCTGGTCTTGACCATCTTTATTCAGTTGTGAAAGAACAGCACCGACACCCAACTCAGAAGCACCTGTTTGAACAATTAATTCTTTGGAGTAGTCTGGACTTTGCAGAATAGGAGCAGTGCACATGGCCTGCTTCAGGTCATCAAATGCCTTTTGACAGCTTACTGTCCACTGAACTTTCATTGGCATTTTCTTGGAAGTTAAGTCATTAAGGGGTGTCACTATGGAACCATATCCCTTGACGAATTTCCTGTAGTACCCAGTCAGGCCCAAGAAAACTCTGACCTGTGTCTGGGTGGTGGGAACAGTCCAGTCCTTTATGGTCTGGATCTTGCTCTCCAATGGTTGAACCTGACCTCCACCTACCAGGTGGCCCAGGTATACAACCTTGCTCTGCTCTATCTGGCACTTGGTAGCCTTGATAGTTAGGCCTGCCTTCTGCAGGGCCTCCAAAACATTCTTCAGGTGGATCCGGTGATCTTCCCAAGTGGAGCTAAAGACCCTACTCTCCTACTGTTACGTAATGGTCTGAGATACAGAAGCAGTGTACACCAATCACTGTATGCAATACAAAAATAAACCCTTTTCTCACCGCTGATCACCAATGATAGGAATGGGGACTCTAGTTGGCATGGTATGCACCATCTATAAGTAGGGACCCGCACTCTAATCAGAGTAGTGTAGTACACACTAAGGGGTCCATTAGGATAGCGGGCGGTGGCACCACCGCGGTGGTGGCGGGGCGGAAAAACAGCAGTTTCCGCCCGCGAGCAGCGGAACGCATGTGCGCCACATTAGGATAGGTAAACACAGGTCATTTCCCGTCGGCCGCGGAGCGCCGTGCTCCGCCATCAAGGTGCGCCCGCCACCGCGGCGGCGGGAGCCTATCGAGACCTTCCGCCGCGCCCGATGACGTCCGCCCCGCTCGACAAATTAGGATGGCCCAAACAAGCAGACGCACCGCAGCGGAGACACCGCACAGCTGAAGCAGGCGGAAAGTCGACAGCGGAGCACGAACGCCGAGACCCGACATGAACCCCATGTACCCAGCCCTCCACATGCATCCCGTCATGTACCTGCTGCAACACTATCGCCAGATGGGCCGCCGCGGACGCCGCCGCATGTACGCAACTACACATATGCACCACAAAACACGCATGCCGACACAGGGCCCAAGCACCACACTGGCATCCTGCTGGGGGGCACAACACATCCACATGGGCACCCACACATCACCCACCTCACAACAAGGCACCCCACGGCATCCGGAACACACAACGTCCGCCAACCAGCAGCAACATCACGGTCACGGACACGTCACCGCCGCGGTCAACACATGCACAATATGTACAAGGCAGGGCCACACCAAGGCATGGGCGGGGCACAAACATCACAGGGACACATCACCCCAAACAACACTGGACCCCACCCGAGCTAGTCACAGGCCAGGTGCCTATCCCGTGCACCCCCATGCACACCAACAAGCACTGTAACAACAAGCACAATACACACACACTGCAACACACAACCCACAACCAGGGACACAGGCACTGCAGGATTGGCGGACAAGGAACACACAACACCAGTGCACAGCCCACACCAGTGCATACGATCATCCAGACAGGGCAAGACAAAACAAACAACAGGCAAACAACTCCTGGCTGACACATGTGTGTCTCACACCATACAGGGGCACACACACATACACTACAAACTAACACCCTTCACACTGCACAACTCTGCCACACCCAACACCACACATGCCATGTAAGCCATGCCACCAGGACTAAGGGCCAACACAAGATGACCATACACATACACGCCTGGGCACACAGAAAGGAAAACACACACATACCTCATGACATCACAGACAGCTACAAAACCACTGAACAGCTGCACACCCTGTGCTGCCTGTGTCCCCCAAGGTGACCTGTGTACAGTGTATGCAGCAATAGCAAATCACCAACAATAAAACTGCATGGCCTGTAAAATAGCCATCACAGAGTACAACATCAGCAGGGCTAGAATGGACTGAAGACCCTGTCACCCCAGTCTAAAAATCTGATGGCCACAAAGAGCCTTGCAATGGTGAACTGAAAATCAGAGCATGGTACTCAGTCAAGCAAATACAAACAAGAAAAGGACTTTAATCAGCAAGGAGACTAATAAAACACACACCAGAAGTATCTGTATTTATTCATATATTGCACAGATGTAGCAATACAACATAAGTAGACAACAGCAAGCCACAAAATGATGTACAAATGGCAGAGACTATGCACAGGTCAAACACAAACAGGAAGTGCAGAGTCCATGGCAGGGGTGAGTACAGCACATCAGAGCAACAGGCCCAGAGTCCTTGGCAGGGGAGACAGCAAGTACATGAGAGGCTGCACATGGGAGAGTATAGCACATCAGAGCAACAGGCCCAGAGTCCTTGGCAGGGGAGATAGCAAGTACATGAGAGGCTGCACAGGGGTGAGTACAGCACATCAGAGCAACAGGCCCAGAGTCCTTGGCAGGGGTGAGTACAGCACATCAGAGCAACAGGCCCAGAGTCCTTGGCAGGGGAGATAGCAAGTACATGAGAGGCTGCACAGGGGTGAGTACAGCACATCAGAGCAACAGGCCCAGAGTCCTTGGCAGGGGTGAGTACAGCACATCAGAGCAACAGGCCCAGAGTCCTTGGCAGGGGTGAGTAGAGCACATCAGAGCAACAGGCCCAGAGTCCTTGGCAGGGGAGACAGCAAGTACATGAGAGGCTGCACATGGGAGAGTACAGCACATCAGAGCAACAGGCCCAGAGTCCTTGGCAGGGGAGATAGCAAGTACATGAGAGGCTGCACATGGGAGAGTGCAGCACATCAGAGCAACAGGCCCAGAGTCCTTGGCAGGGGTGAGTACAGCACATCAGAGCAACAGGCCCAGAGTCCTTGGCAGGGGTGAGTATAGCACATCAGAGCAACAGGCCCAGAGTCCTTGGCAGGGGAGATAGCAAGTACATGAGAGGCTGCACAGGGGTGAGTACAGCACATCAGAGCAACAGGCCCAGAGTCCTTGGCAGGGGTGAGTACAGCACATCAGAGCAACAGGCCCAGAGTCCTTGGCAGGGGTGAGTACAGCACATTAGAGCAACAGGCCCAGAGTCCTTGGCAGGGGTGAGTACAGCACATCAGAGCAATAGGGTTAGCAACACACCCAGGTCGCAAAAAATGGTCTTGACTAGCACACCTGTGTGGGGCACAGGTGTATGAGGGTGTTGACAACTCACTCCTGGTTGTCATGCGGACTGGGACCTGGCTGTGTGTCAGGGACAGCAGGCCCACTTGACTGGTGTGACAGAGGCCCATGTGATGTGGTAATAACAGAGGGCCTGCAAGGTGGAGGGCTGTGTGGACCAGGTGGCACTGTGGCACGTGAAGGTGGAGTCATGCACACCCCTAACACAGTGTGGGTGGGAGAGGTTGGAGGGGTGCCCTTCCACTTTTTGGGAACATGAAATAACTTCCCTGTCTTGGGGTTGATGGGAAGTGGTGAGGACACAACAGGCACACACACCAACTGTCCCACATCAGGGGCAGACACTGGCACCCCCTCTGGTGAAGTGCTTGATCCTGCAGAACGCTTGGGCTGGCTACGCCTCTGGACCACCTTACCCCCTCTGGAAGGTGTACCCCCTACAGTGCCCACCTTCCCACTCCCCCAGGGGTGGTGTCTACACTGCCCTCCTTTTCCTGAATCACTGGGCTAGTCACAACAGGGCTCTCCTCTGCCTCAATGACTGGGCTGGTCACAACAGGGCTCTCCTCTGCCTCAATGACTGGGCTGGTCACAACAGGGCTCCCCTCTGCCTCAATGACTGGGCTGGTCACAACAGGGCTCTCCTCCACCTGCCTCGATTTACTTTGTTTTGGGGTTGATGTGGTGTGTGGTTGTGTCCCTGTGCTCTCCCCAGGTGTAGCCATGCCATGCCACACATCCTCTGTGGGCATAGGTGAGTCCATTTCTGGTGATGCCTCTGCATCATGTGAGCCTGATGTCTGCCACAATGATCTTCTGGCCTTGCTCTTCTGTGACTTCACCTTGTCTGGGCATATTGGGGGGGCCCTGCTCTTCTTTGGGGATGGAGTCTGTGGACGGGATTGTTTGGTTTGGGTCTGACCTGTGCTCCTAGTGTTGTAACGTTTAGTTGTCGTAGGTCCCAAGTGGTCACTGTCATCTGATGTGGCCACTGAATGGGTGGTCATCACAGGCACCTGAGCTGCAATGGGACCATGTGCCTGTTGGAGGGCTGACGTGACTGTGGCTGACAATGCCTGTACTGTACGGTGTAGCCCACCCACGTCAGAGTGTATGCCCTCGATGAATGCTAGAACTTGGCCTAATTTGTGCTCGTGTGCACTGAAGGCATTGAGCAAGGCGGTTTGGCCCATGCAAAGTTGTCGCAGGAGCTCTACGCACTCTCCACTGAGGGCAGCAGGGGGGACACGTGCAGGGGCAGCGGTGCCATGTGTGAATGTAACACGTCCCCTCTTAATGACACGGATACGGCCAGCACCAGAGGAAGTGGATGGGAGGCTGGGCAGTGGCCGCTGAGTGTCAGATGCTGCTGCAGACTCCCCATCCCCTGTGCCTGCCAGCAGGGACGCATCCCGGCTGGCATCAGATGAAGTGGTACTCTGTGTCTCAGCCACAGATTCCTCATGCATACTCCTGTCACCCTCAGGAGCGCTGGTGTGCTCAGTTTCACTTGGCTCAGTCTCACTCGCCTCCGCTGCCGCTGTGGTGCTGGTCTTGCCACCACTTGTATCAGGATCATGTACCGCCGTGGCGTCCTGCGAATCTGCATTAGTGAGAGAAACAGGGTTGTGTAAGTGTCATCATCTGGTCACACGATTTCAGATCAATGCAGCACAGTAGAGGCCTAGAGCTACATGGTAACCACCACACCCTGCAATCACTGTGCATCTACATCCTATATAGACCACAACAGTGTCTGTCATGTAGACAAACTGCCATGAGTGAGGCATGTCCATGCCACACAGCACTACACCCTGCCCATGGATGGTGTTCCCCCAGCCCACATTGACCTGCCCCATGGACATGATGTAGCCACAACACACATCACCGCTTACAGCCCTACAGGGAACCAGAGGGGACCACACACACCTGTATTGACTACACATGCCACAATGCCAACTAGGCCATAGCAATCACCAAGTGCCAATCAGGGTTCACATTGTCGTTGGATGTGTGGGCCTCAACCATCATGGTGCATGCAAAGTAGACAGACATGGTCTAACACTCATTAAGTGGACACTGCAGTTCACTACAATATGGCCTCCCCACATCATCACAAAGAAGAGTGACCATGTGTACACAAAAAATCTGTCAAGGACTGAGAACTGCATGCATGAGCAGAACAGTAAGGCCATGGTGGCCCAATGCCTCATACAGGCACACATCACAGTCGCCACTCACATCACATATCACAGCATGGCAACACACGCACATCACATGTGCCACCGCTGCCACAGGCCCTGTACACATGCATCCACTCCCAGACAAACTCTCCCTCCCCAGATACTCACCATCTCTGTCTTGCTGCTGATGCACCTTCAGACGTGCATCCAGGTCTGGATTGGTCACTGCCAGTATGCGTCCCATCAGCGGAGTCATGGTGCGCCGTACCAAACGCCCTGTGCATGGTACCATCCCCAAGGTCATCTCTGCCACTTGCTTAGCCAGCCGGCTGATGTCGTCCCACCTCTTGTGACAGTGTGTGTGTCATCTGTTTGATACCCCCAGGGCTCACACCTTTGCTGCTATGGCCCTCCACACGGCCTTACGTTGGTGTACCTTGAGCTGCAGGTATGAGAGTAAAGAAAGGCAAATGAACAATTACACAATGTCAGATGTCAGCATCTATCATTACAGCAGCCAGACACAGACTCAGGACTCACAGTGACCTTTCTCCCTCCAGAACTGGGGGTACCCTCACAAGGGCACTCTGCATGGCATAAACATTAGTGAATGCATGCACAGATTGGGGTTCCTAGGCCCCATGATATTCACACAAATGCCTGATGCCTCAACACAAATGTATCGACAGCAGTGTGTAATTCAGAAATTGTACAGGGCACTGATGGGGCATATCTACTAATCATTGTGAAGCAACTGTGGCATGTAAGTTGGCAGATGTTCAACGTTTGGCTGTGCAGCCACTGAACCTACTCTGTGGGTCATACTGACTCTGACTACAGGGTCACCCTGAAATGTCCTCACAAGCGTTCACTGTCCTGGCATCTAAAAGGCAAACAACCGTTGGTTCTGTATGTCCGGGAATGTAACACACCCCACTCACACATATGAGTACAGGCCTAGGAAAGAGTCACATTGCAACATACACACTCCCTCGACCTGGATACAGCTTGTCTGTCAGTGTATGTCATCACCCCACATCCACAAGCATATACTGCAGCATCACAACTACACGTCTGACACCACCCTGCCCTACAGCTCCCTTCATGGTGACTTACCACAACATTGGGACCACCAAACAGCCGTGGGTACTGTGCCAGCACCTCGTCCACAAGGACATCCAGCTCCTCACTCGTGAATGGACTGGCATGGATCTTATCTGTTCTTGACATCCCTGTGGATATGGCAGACCTGTGGCAGAAGTGAGTTGTGAGGGGTCCCAGGCAGCAGGCTCTTGAAGCAGCAGGACAGGGTCCCAGGCAGCAGGCTCTTGAAGCAGCAGCAGCAGGACA
This sequence comes from Lissotriton helveticus, assembly GCF_964261635.1. NCBI lineage: Eukaryota > Metazoa > Chordata > Amphibia > Caudata > Salamandridae > Lissotriton > Lissotriton helveticus. The sequence continues at coordinate 34,491,121 of NC_136058.1, forward strand.
GGGTCCCAGGCAGCAGGCTCTTGAAGCAGCAGCAGCAGGACAGGGTTCCAGGAAGCAGGCTCTTGAAGCAGCAGCAGCAGGAGATGGTCCCAGGCAGCAGGCTCTGTGAGCAGTGGGAATGTGAGGCTCACTCCCACAGATTTATAGCCCCCTAGGGTCGTTAGGAAGCTTAAAAGCTGCTACAATTGGTTGTCCGGGTCTTCCTTATTCAAAAGCACCCAATGACCGCCTCCGCGGTAGCGTAGCTCACCTTCCGCGTTTTTCAAATCTGCATCATGCCACCGCGATCATCGATGCCATTGGCTGTATGCAATGCTCCACGGCGGTGACACACCGCGGGTGCCCGGGGTGCGCTACCGCGATGGTGCATCATTCAAAAGCATCCAATGACCGCCTCCACGGTAGCGGAGCACAGCTACCGCGATTTTCAAATCTGCATCATGCCACCGCGATCATCGATGCCATTGGCTGTATGCAATGCTCCATGGTGGTGACGCACCGCGGGTGCCCGGGGTGCGCTACCGCGATGGTGCATCATTCAAAAGCATCCAATGACCGCCACCGCTGTAGCGGAGCACAGCTTCCGCGATTTTCAAATCTGCATCATGCCACCGCGATCATCAATGCCATTGGCTGTATGCAATGCCCCATGGCGGTGATGCACCACCGGGGACCGGCGGTAGGTACCGCGACTCATGCGGCAGAGCATACCCACCGCCATATGCACAAGTCCAGATGCCAATGGCTCCCTCGGCTGGGTAGATGGTGGTGCTGGGGTCACACCGCCGGGGACCGGCGGTAGGTACCGCGACTCATGCGGCGGAGCATACCCACCGCCACATACACAAGTCCAGATGCCAATGGCTACCTTGGCTGGGTAGATGGTGGTGTTGGGGTCACACCACCGGGGACCGGCGGTAGGTACCGCGACTCATGCGGCGGAGCATACCCACCGCCATATACACAAGTCCAGATGCCAATGGCTACCTTGGCTGGGTAGATGGTGCTGCTGGGGTCACACCGCCGGGGACCGGCGGTAGGTACCGCGACTCATGCGGCGGAGCATACCCACTGCCATATACACAAGTCCAGATGCCAATGGCTACCTTGGCTGGGTAGATGGTGGTCCTGGGGTCACACCGCCGGGGACCGGCGGTAGGTACCGCGACTCATGCGGCGGAGCATACCCACCGCCATATACACAAGTCCAGATGCCAATGGCTACCTTGGCTGGGTAGATGGTGGTGCTGGGGTCACACCGCCGGGGACCGGCGGTAGGTACCGCGACTCATGCGGCAGAGCATACCCACCGCCATATACACAAGTCCAGATGCCAATGGCTACTTTGGCTGGGTCGATGGTGGTGCGGGGGTCACACCGCCGGGGACCGGCGGTAGGTACTGCCATTTTCGTACACATTGCTGTGTATGTCAATCCTGGACAGTGTATCAGCATCCTGCAGCTGCATGGTGTGGGGCACATCATTGTACACACGATGCCACACAGCCATGTCATCCACAGGAGGACGCACGTTCAGTGTGAGCCACTTTTGCCTGTGTTTCAGCCATTTTAGTAAGAGTTTTGATGGCTGATGTTGATTGACAGACGTCAGGTGCTCTACATTGATGTCGTGACGTTTAATGTGTTGTTGGTCAGTGCAGACCTTGACCTGGCTGGTGTCACTGCATTGTATCGTACCTGACTTGTGCATTCACAAATGATAATGCACACAAGCGGAAGGGTCCCTGCTAACTGTGCTCATTGTGTTAATGAATGTGTGCCGACTTTACATGATGCATTGAGGTGTGGCAGGTACAGCAGATGGGTATGACAGACATGTTAAGTCACATTACATTGGCGGGTCTTGTTGCACCATGTCTGCACATGTCAAATGTTCAAGCATTATATTCACATTCACAGTCCCCGATGTGTTACTGTCACTTGGGTATTGTCACTGGAGAGGCCTGACCTCTGTGTGTAGCTATTGGCCAGCCATGTACACAGATGTGCCATGCATCTCTCTGGCCCTTGTTGTTTTCCCATTACATCATTGATGCTTTGTGCTATGGCCATCTCATGATGCTTGTCACTGACATATTCATTTTACTCCTCAACTAGGAGGAGGCCGAATCTCCTACGTAACCTGACTGTGCTTGAGGACATGGAGAATGAGGCAATCATCAGGCAATTCAGGCTGGACAGACCAACATTGAAGATCGTGTGTGATCTATTGGAGCCCTTCCTGAAGCCTCGCCGTCACTATCCTAAGGCATTCACACCCACATACAAGGTGATGGCAGCACTCCACTTCTTTGCGACTGGTTCCTTCCAAGAGACTGTGGCTAACGCTGGTGGGATGTCGCAGCCCATTTTAGTAAGAGTTTTGATGGCTGATGTTGATTGACAGACGTCAGGTGCTCTACATTGATGTCGTGACGTTTAATGTGTTGTTGGTCAGTGCAGACCTTGACCTGGCTGGTGTCACTGCATTGTATCGTACCTGACTTGTGCATTCACAAATGATAATGCACACAAGCGGAAGTGTCCCTGCTACTGTGCTCATTGTGTTAATGAATGTGTGCCGACTTTACATGATGCATTGAGGTGTGGCAGGTACAGCAGATGGGTATGACAGACATGTTAAGTCACATTACATTGGCGGGTCTTGTTGCACCATGTCTGCACATGTCAAATGTTCAACCATTATATTCGCATTCACAGTCCCCGATGTGTTACTGTCACTTGGGTATTGTCACTGGAGAGGCCTGACCTCTGTGTGTAGCTATTGGCCAGCCATGTACACAGATGTGCCATGCATCTCTCTGGCCCTTGTTGTTTTCCCATTACATCATTGATGCTTTGTGCTATGGCCATCTCATGATGCTTGTCACTGACATATTCATTTTACTCCTCAACTAGGAGGAGGCCGAATCTCCTACGTAACCTGACTGTGCTTGAGGACATGGAGAATGAGGCAATCATCAGGAAATTCAGGCTGGACAGACCAACATTGAAGATCGTGTGTGATCTATTGGAGCCCCACCTGCAGCCTCGCCGTCACTATCCTAAGGCATTCACACCCACCTACAAGGTGATGGCAGCACTCCACTTCTTTGCGACTGGTTCCTTCCAAGAGACTGTGGCTAACGCTGGTGGGATGTCGCAGTCCATGTTCAGCATGGTGCTGAGGGATGTACTTGAGGCCATGATGATATACCGCCATCGCTACATACATTTCCCCAGGGGACATGAATTGGCTGCCGTTAAGGGGGACTTCTATCCCCTTGGGCGCATCCCACATGTAGTCGATGCCATAGATTGCACCCATGTAGCTCTAGTGGCACCGCAGTCGACGGAGCACATTTATCGGAACCGCAAACACTACCACTCCATGAATGTGCAGGTGGTGTGCCTTGCGGACATGACAATATCACTTGTGTGTGCAAAGTATCCCGGTTCGGCCCATGATTCGTACATTATGAGGAACAGCATGGTGCCGCGGATGATGGAGAATCTGCATCCCGAACGTGCCTCGATTGTGGGTGAGTATCACTACTGCTATCACGTGCTGTGTGTCACTGGCTTTACTGTGGACGTACAACATTGCAATGGGTGTTTATCATTCACAGGTGACACTGCATATCCCAGTAGGCCATGGCTGTTGATCCCACTCCGGAATCCCCGGACACCAGCAGACATCCGCTACAATGAGGCCCATGGCAGGACCCGACGGGTAATCGAACGGACTTTCGGCCTGCTGAAGTCAAGGTTCTGGTGCCTTGACAGGACCGGAGGCGCACTCGCATACTCGCCTGGGAAGGTGTGCAAGATCGTTGTGGCATGCTGTATGCTGCACAACCTGGCCATCCACAAGGGGGTCCCCCTGCTCCTGGACGATGGTGAGGAACCAAGGCCACAACCTGCTCAGGGACCAGAATCCAGTGATGAGGACAGTGGAGAGGAGGGAGGAGTTGACCAGCGCCAGTAGCTAATCGAACGCTACTTCACTTGAAGGTGGGTGACGAGTTACAACGTGTACATAGTCTGGTGTGGTTGCTTTTGTTGTGGATGGTTATGCGCAGATGTTCCCGATAGGCACATGTTTTGTCACCTACGTATGGTATTGGTGGAATTGACGTTACGTACGGAGATGTATGCAGGACCGTATTTGTGCGTATCTGCTAGACATTGTGTAGTATGCCTGTGATATTTTGGATATTTTTTGAGCAGTGATCTGTGTGTGTTGCCACAATGAGACCAGTGACTGTAGTTCTGTTGTGTCTCCCTAGGTGCTACAGAGTGTTCCTGCCCTGCATACTGTACATCATGTTTACACATCATGGACATTATCAACAATGTTTATACTGCACTAAAGAATTCACTACACCAAAACAGGAGTGTCAGGTATTTTATTTTGTGACTGGACATGTGAATTGTGCTGGAATATTTACATGAAGGTGGGGAATGAGCAGTGAGTTGACAGTCCTGTTCAATGAGATGCAAGAGTAGATACCGCATGGATGTGGTGACCCAGTCCAACAGAGAGGTGCCATTGACATGGCAATGTGGGGAAAGAAAGTCCTAACAGTGAATGCAGTTGGGAAGAGGGTTGTCTTCACGGCTGGCTCCGTGACTGGCGTGTGGCAGGTGATTTGCCTCCAGAGACTCCCAGGCTCTTCTTTGGACGCCCCCTAGATCTTTTTTGCGGTGGGGGGCCTGCTGAATGGCCAGCGGCGTCAGAGGACTCGCCCCTCTCTGTTGCCGCAGGGGAGGATGGAGCACTGTCATCCTGCGGCACAACAGGAGGGGACGGAGGTGGTGGTTGGGACACAGGCCTGTCCCTCTGCAACGCCACTTGCTGGCCCATGAGGTCCACCATCTGTCCCAGGCGGTTATCGATGGACCTCATCAGCAGGATGAGCTCCCTTAATAGTTCATCAGACCGGCCACTTTGTCCCTGAACCTCTTGGTAGGCCTCCACAACTCTGGTGAAGTGGTCCAGGGATGGTGTCCACTCCTCCCGAGGTCTGGTGTTTACCCTGGCCCTCTCACCTGCTCTGCTGCCACGGACCTCTTCCCTCACCACTGGTGCGCCACACACTGCCTCCCTGCCCTCCACAGGTGTTGCTGTGGGCTGGTCATCCCTAGGGACAGGGAGGGTGCTGCAGGTGGTTCTGGTCGTAGTGGTGGTGATGGTGGCAGTGGCAGTGGTGGCGGTGGTGGTTGCGGTGGAGGCAGAGGCCGGGACAGCAGGGGTCTGCTGCGTTGTTGTTGCAGCAGAGGTGGTGTTGGCGAGGATGGGGGCCTGGGACCTCTGGGTCTGTGGCACACCAGATGGGCCGGGCTGGAGCTCATCATCCAAACTGTACTGGGAGTCCGCATCTGTGAGTCCATGTGCCGGAGGTGGAGACTGGCTCTGCTGGTCGTTGGTGTGGTCCTCAGCAGTGAATTCTTCATCACCTGTGGAGTAGATGGGGAGTGGTCAGTGTTTCCGTCATCTGCGTATCATCATCTGTCTGTACACTAGTCAGATATGCTGTCATCAGTTGTACAATTCATGGCAACACTGTGTAACATTTCATAGTGCAGAGTGACATCATGGAGTCATACATGTTGAATGTCAATGCATTGCGTCCAATAGTTATTTGTTTTCTACACACACACTTCATGAAGAATTACGCTTGGTACGTACCGGTAAGGTGAGTGTGCAGGGTGCAATGGCTGACACTTTCTCCTGGGTGGGGGAGGCCTCCATGCTGCTGGGCTGTGGGCCAGGGGGCATGCTGGGAGTAGTGGTACAGGCCTCCCTCCCTGCCTCCCATAAACACCCTCCAAGTGAAGATGGCTACCTACCTGCAAGTTTGTTTGTTAAACAGTGCAATGGCTGACACTTGCTCCTGGGTGGGGGAGGCCTCCATGCTGCTGGGCTGTGGGCCAGGGGGCATGCTGGGAGTAGTGGTACAGGCCTCCCTCCCTGCCTCCCATCACACACCCTCCCAGTGAAGATGGCTACCTACCTGTAAGTTTGTTTGTTAAACAGTGCAATGGCTGACACTTGCTGCTCCTGGGTGGGGGAGGCCTCCATGCAGCTGGGCTGTGGGCCAGGGGGAATGGTGGTTGTAGTTGGTGCAGGCCTCCCTCCCTGCCTCCCATCACACACCCTCCCATTGAAGATGGCTGCCTACCTGTAAGTTTGTTTGTTAAACAGTGCAATGGCTGACACTTGCTCCTGGGTGGGGGAGGCCTCCATGCTGCTGGGCTGTGGGCCAGGGGGCATGCTGGGAGTAGTGGTACAGGCCTCCCTCCCTGCCTCCCATCACACACCCTCCCAGTGAAGATGGCTACCTACCTGTAAGTTTGTTTGTTAAACAGTGCAATGGCTGACACTTGCTGCTCATGGGTGGGGGAGGCCTCCATGCAGCTGGGCTGTGGGCCAGGGGGAATGGTGGTTGTAGTTGGTGCAGGCCTCCCTCCCTGCCTCCCATCACACACCCTCCCAGTGAAGATGGCTGCCTACCTGTAAGTTTGTTTGTTAAACAGTGCAATGGCTGACACTTGCTCCTGGGTGGGGGAGGCCTCCATGCTGCTGGGCTGTGGGCCAGGGGGCATGCTGGGAGTAGTGGTACAGGCCTCCCTCCCTGCCTCCCACAAACACACTCCCAGTGAAGATGGCTACCTACCTGTAAGTTTGTTTGTTAAACAGTGCAATGGCTGACACTTGCTCCTGGGTGGGGGAGGCCTCCATGCAGCTGGGCTGTGGGCCAGGGGGAATGGTGGTTGTAGTTAGTGCAGGCCTCCCTCCCTGCCTCCCATCACACACCCTCCCAGTGAAGATGGCTACCTACCTGTAAGTTTGTTTGTTAAACAGTGCAATGGCTGACACTTGCTCCTGGGTGGGGGAGGCCTCCATGCTGCTGGGCTGTGGGCCAGGGGGCATGCTGGGAGTAGTGGTACAGGCCTCCCTCCCTGCCTCCCACGAACACCCTCCAAGTGAAGATGGCTACCTACCTATAAGTTTGTTTGTTAAACAGTGCAATGGCTGACACTTGCTCCTGGGCGGGGGAGGCCTCCATGCAGCTGGGCTGTGGGCCAGGGGGAATGGTGGTTGTAGTTAGTGCAGGCCTCCCTCCCTGCCTCCCATCACACACCCTCCCAGTGAAGATGGCTACCTACCTGTAAGTTTGTTTGTTAAACAGTGCAATGGCTGACACCTGCTCCTGGGTGGGGGAGGCCTCCATGCTGCTGGGCTGTTGGCCAGGGGGCATGTTGGGAGTAGTGGTACAGGCCTCCCTCCCTGCCTCCCACAAACACACTCCCAGTAAAGATGGCTGCCTACCTGTAAGTGTGTTTGTTAAACAGTGCAATGGCTGACACTTGCTCCTGGGTGGGGGAGGCCTCCATGCAGCTGGGCTGTGGGCCAGGGGGAATGGTGGTTGTAGTTAGTGCATGCCTCCCTCCCTGCCTCCCATCACACACCCTCCCAGTGAAGATGGCTACCTACCTGTAAGTTTGTTTGTTAAACAGTGCAATGGCTGACACTTGCTCCTGGGTGGGGGAGGCCTCCATGCTGCTGGGCTGTGGGCCAGGGGGCATGCTGGGAGTAGTGGTACAGGCCTCCCTCCCTGCCTCCCACAAACACCCTCCAAGTGATGGTGGCTACCTACCTGTAAGTTTGTTTGTTAAACAGTGCAATGGCTGACACTTGCTCCTGGGTGGGGGAGGCCTCCATGCAGCTGGGCTGTGGGCCAGGGGGAATGGTGGTTGTAGTTAGTGCAGGCCTCCCTCCCTGCCTCCCATCACACACCCTCCCAGTGAAGATGGCTACCTACCTGTAAGTTTGTTTGTTAAACAGTGCAATGGCTGACACTTGCTCCTGGGTGGGGGAGGCCTCCATGCAGCTGGGCTGTGGGCCAGGGGGAATGGTGGTTGTAGTTAGTGCAGGCCTCCCTCCCTGCCTCCCATCACACACCCTCCCAGTGAAGATGGCTACCTACCTGTAAGTTTGTTTGTTAAACAGTGCAATGGCTTACACTTGCTCCTGGGTGGGGGAGGCCTCCATGCTGCTGGGCTGTGGGCCAGGGGGCATGCTGGAAGAAGTGGTACAGGCATCCCTCCCTGCCTCCCACAAACACACTCCCAGTGAAGATGGCTACGTACCTTTAAGTTTGTTTGTTAAACAGTGCAATGGCTGACACTTGCTCCTGGGTGGGGGAGGCCTCCATGCTGCTGGGCTGTGGGCCAGGGGGCATGCTGGGAGTAGTGGTACAGGCCTCCCTCCCTGCCTCCCACAAACACCCTCCAAGTGAAGATGGCTACCTACCTGTAAGTTTGTTTGTTAAACAGTGCAATGGCTGACACTTGCTCCTGGGTGGGGGAGGCTTCCATGCAGCTGGGCTGTGGGCCAGGGGGAATGGTGGTTGTAGTTAGTGCAGGCCTCCCTCCCTGCCTCCCATCACACACCCTCCCAGTGAAGATGGCTACCTACCTGTAAGTTTGTTTGTTAAACAGTGCAATGGCTGACACTTGCTCCTGGGTGGGGGAGGCCTCCATGCTGCTGGGCTGTGGGCCAGGGGGCATGCTGGGAGTAGTGGTACAGGCTTCCCTCCCTGCCTCCCACAAACACCCTCCAAGTGAAGATGGCTACCTACCTGTAAGTTTGTTTGTTAAACAGTGCAATGGCTGACACTTGCTCCTGGGTAGGGGAGGCCTCCATGCTGTAGGGCTGTGGGCCAGGGGGCATGCTGGGAGTAGTGGTACAGGCCTACCTCCCTGCCTCCCATCACACACCCTCCCAGTGAAGATGGCTACCTACCTGTAAGTTTGTTTGTTAAACAGTGCAATGGCTGACACTTGCTCCTGGGTGGGGGAGGCCTCCATGCTGCTGGGCTGTAGGCCAGGGGCTATGGTGTGAGTTGTTGTACTGACCTTCCTCCCCCATACAGGCCTCCTCAGCAGAATGGCTGGCTACATTTTTGGGTAGGGATGGACAGTGTATTGGTGGTTGGGTATTGCAAGGAGGTAAATCTCAATGTGATGTTAAACATTTGTCTGTACTTACCAGCCTCCGCTCCCCCGGTTACTCCTGTGAGACTCTCAGGTAGCAGGATGGCAAGCACCTTCTCCTCCCATGGTGTGAATGTCTTCTGTGGGATGGGAGGGCCACTGCCAGTCACGTTTGCCAGAGTCCAGTTCTTGCTCCTCTTCTCCTTGACAACCCTCTTGAGATCATTCCACCGCTTCTGGATCTCCTTCTTGGATCTTGGGGTGGCCCCAACTGCATTCACCCTTTGGACTATCCTTTCCCACATTTGTGTCCTGGTGGCTAATGGTGTCTGTTGGACCAGGTTACCAAATAGTTGTGGCTCTACTCTCACAATCTCGTTGACCATGACTGTCAACTCACTCTCGGTGAATGTTGGCATTTTTTGTGATGTCATGGTGTGTGGGGGTTGAGGTGTTTGTGGGTGCAGGGGTGTGTGGGTACAGGGGTGTGGTGATGAGGTGTGTTGTGTGCCGGGGGTTTGTTTGTGATGGTGTGATGGTGGTGTTGATGGTGGTGGTGGGTGGGTGGGTGTGGTGTGCTATTTTGCCTCTCCTGTCAGATGTGGTGTATGGCCTTCTGTTCTGGAAAGTTGCAAAGGATTGTGGTGAGTGGAGGGGGTGGCTTTGTACTCAGCTGTGTGGGTGTGTCCAATTGGATTGTGGTTGTCAGGTGTGTTGTGGGTGTGGTTCTGTAGTTTTGTATATTTTTTAAAGTTATTTCTGTATCTGTGTATGTGTGTTGTATATTTTGGGGGCAGGGATACTTTGTTTATGCAATGTTGGGCATCACTGCGGTGCTTTCACATCGACCGCCATGTATTACATGTTCATCCGCTGCGGTGGCTTTGCTGCTGCTTGACCGCCATTTCTCCCATTCAATCCTGGCTGCGACCGCGGCGGCGGTGTCGACGGTTCCGCCCGCGACACCCTCGGGGATATCGTAATTTCCCGTGCGGTGTCTCCGCTTTCCCTGTGGACGGTTTAGTCTTTTCCGCCCGCCGCGGTCGGAGTTTTGGCATCACCGCACACGTCGGGCAGTTTCATTTTCGCCGCTACCGCCGGGGTCGGTCTGTAGTGGCGGTGGATCCTAATTTGACCGCCGGTTTATCCGCGGTCATGGCGGGCGGTTGTTTTCCACATCCATGGCGGGCGGGGTGGTTTTCCGTCCCGCTATCCTAATGGACCCCTAAAAGTTTACCTGTGCTCACCCTCTAGTAGCTTGGCACACAGCGGTCAGTCTAAACTAAAGAGGCAATGTATAAACTATTTGTGCACACACAGTAACACAGTGAAAATACCACAAATGTACTCCACACCAGTTTGGAAAAATAGGCAATATTTATCTGAGTAAAACAAGACCAAATCGACAAAAATCCAACAATCATAGGTCAAGGTATGAATTTTTGTTTCAAAACGTTTTTTTATTAATATTCAGAAGGGAGAGCAAAAAAAATGCAATTACATCATGATAATCAGTGCAATATTGTGCAGACATTTCAGGGCATCACTAGGAGGGAAATGATAGCAAGAGCTCCTGGGCCCCGTATTATCTCAATCAATATTAGCGTGGCAGTCCTAGGTTGTCCGGTGTCTCTGCCTTGCATATTCCTGACTTATCTTACCAGTGGTATACAACTGCAGCAGCTGCACTCGCATCCATGATTGGCATCGTAGAGCTTCGCTTGACGAGTAGGAATGGCATGAGGCTACAGGGCAGAAACACCATCTAGCAATTCAGCATTCCGTTACAAATAGACACGCGTAGCTCGAGGTGTGATGCATTAATGTTTCCATACGCTGGAAATTATGAATAAAAGATGTAAGAGAAAACAAAAAATGCAAAAAGAGCACAAGGAAATAACCAGAATGCAGAGACAAAAAGAGGGATGCGGAGTATGAGAGAGACAGGTCAGTGGGTGGCGGGGGGAGGAATAAGGAACGCCTTGATGTATCATCCGAGTCTGTTCACACCACTTGGGACCACCACCCCAGCAATGGCTAACAGTATCTCTGAGAGTGCGTTGGGAGGGGGGTCAAGGATGACAGTGTTGACCAGCGCGTCAAGAAGGGAGGCGTATGAATTTGAGGCATACCTTGGGACATCACAATGCATGACTAGTCAGCGGGGTTCCAAAAACCCTTCGGGTCAGTGGGGAGTACTGCGTCATCAAAGACCTGTAGGGCTCGAAGTCTGGGCTGTTGCAATCTAGCATTTTCAAGGCGTCCCAGGTGGTCTACCCCCGGCTTCCACAGCTTCGTGAATTTGTTTTCCCGCAGCTGTAAGCGCGCCGTGAGTAGCTCCATTGCCACCGTGAGCCACAAGCGGGTGAACCATACATTAATGGATGGCGTTTCTGGTTTCTTCCAGTATATTGCGACAGTTTGCTTCGTGGCACCCAGCATGTGAAGACTAAGGTGCCGATCTTGGCGGGTCATTGCGCGCACGTTCACTGGCTTAAGGCCCAGGATGAGAACGAGGGGAATCTCAGGTAGCAGGTAGCCTAACACCCGCTTGATATGGCTAAGGACCTCTTCCCAGTATGTAGCAAGGAGAGGGCATGCCCACCAAATGTGAACGAAATCCCCAACCGCCTGTTTACAGCACCAACACATAGAGGATGCATTGGGGAACATCTTGTGAAGTCGAGATGGAGTATAGTACCACCTTATAAGCAGATTCCTGTTGAGGGATGCTATGGAAAGTTTTTGGAATGTCACGCCAAAGGCGTGCCCACTGAGAGGGAGTGATGTCGGTATCCGATACGGATTGCCACTGCCGTTGGTATGGATGAAGATCCACACGATGCGAGTGTTGGAGAATCTTGTATATACTAGATATTAACCCCTTGGAAGAGCTAAAGGTGCGCGCTAGTCGTTCAAACGGCGTAAAAGGTCGTGCTGCCGATTGTGATAAAGAAGAAGACCCCTGTAGCCAGCGTCGAAGTTGAATATATTGACACCTATCCTTCTCAGTTAGCCAAAATTCTTGTTTACACTGGGCGAACGTTTTGAGGTCTTCCCCGATAAATGAGTCACGAATCATTCAGCAGTCTTTATCTGTCCAGTTTGCGAAGTAAGGCGGGCGATACGCAGGAGGGAACTGCGGGTTTGGCAGCAATTGGGGTATGCGGGGACGGGAAGGTAGTGAGGCCTCTCCGGACCACCACTTTATCTGAAACCTCAAGGACCGTTTTAATAGGAACTGCCATGTATGCGCTTTGATGACGCGCTTCACGGGGCAACCATGTGTGATCCCAGAGAGGGCGACAAGTGACCGCTCTATCTATGTGGAACAACACTTTCTCACTTTCTCACGCCGCCCATTCCGGTATAAAGCGAAGGTGGGATGCCAAATAATACTCCAGCAAATTAGGGCAGGCAAGTCCCCCCCTTACCGATCCTAGGTCTTTCTAAATGTTTTTCAAAGTATAATGATGGGGCACAGTATTTGAGAATGGAATGTCGCAAACATCAACTTTCCTTCAGATAAACAATCTTACTGATACGCCCCGCAGCACTCCTCAGCCTATCAGGCAGCTGCAGCAGGTACCATGGTTACCGGTGCCCAATTAACAACAGATGTAAGAGCGACATCACGTGGTCTCTGTAAGCCAGTCCCACTAGCCGCATTTGAAAATAGCAACGTCAGGCACATAGTTTTATGACACCGGATACTGAATCGCGGCAATTTCAAGCGCCAAAGCATGAGTGATGGTTCGATATGCTCGCGCCCTAGGCCAGGCATTTGAACATATCAGAGAGTCTCTCGTCGGGCTTCCTTGCAGACACAGGAAACCCGACGTCATCAGCAAGCTCGCAAACACAGGTGTGGCTCTTTAATCATAATCGGAATTTTCTGGTTAAACACAGGGCATACAAAACACAAAAGAGCAGATCAAGTCTAGGAGAAGTGTGTGTCTGCAATAGCAACCGTGCGGCACTCCTGGTGAGTCGTGAAACAAGGGGTGCCAAACATGAAACCTCTTGGCGGCAGGGGGCTGATAAGATTCCCATCAGACCACCCATGTGGTGGAGTTTGCGTCATGTGGGAATTGATAATCATGCCATCCCAAGTCCAACCAAATAGTGTCGGTACAAAAAGTCACAGAAATGTGATCATCGTGGGCATCCTAGACGTGATGTAAACTAGAAAAGTGCAGTGCTCAAAATTAATCTAAAATTGGCTACCCAGATTCCAAGGAGAATTCTTTACACTAAAAGTCCGAGTGTCAAGGATTAAAAACACGCTAGGTAGTGAAGCTACCTTGTAGCGCTAGATAATGTGGTCGACATGTTTCAGCCATAAGGGCATCTAACCCGGCTTTCTTCAGGACCTTCTATAACAGATTCTGCTACTGCGACTACAAATGAGATGTCATAGTGAAAAATTGACAAACATGCACTTAAAAAGTTGCAAATATATCAAAAACGTAGAATACTTAAATGTCCACTCAAGGGGAAGTTATAAATCTTCTTCCTGTCAAAAAAACCAACAGAGAAAAATGTTGAAGCAACACCAAGTATCACATAGACACCACAGCGCACACACGTGAAGATAACACAGACACACCTGCATGAATAGTTTACATTCTGCATTCAAGAAAAGCATAATAGCTTAATCACATTGAGGAATTACCTCACCAGTGATACTCACCCAGCTTTGTGTGGGTGATGGCCTCACCTCACCCGGCAACCGCTCGGGAGTATGAGGCCCCGCTCTAAAGTGCAGAAAGAGACACAGTAAGCACACAACTTTACCGTGTATGACCAATTACTCTGCACTTAAAACCCAAAAGACATATGGTAGTTACCCCTCTGCCCAAACCAAACCTACATCAACATCAGAGCCTGCAGGAGGATTATTAGGTCATACTAGCAAGATACTAATCCAAAACCTGCTGTATACTTCTAGGAAAATCTACCTGACATGATGTGTTTACAGGCATGGTCTGTTAGTCGACCAAAGTGCCTTGATAATAGGGTGGACAATCTGCCATCCACCCTTGGTAGTTAACTAAGCCATTTGTGGGGATAAAATGCTCAATTTGTAAAGCGATATACATATATAAAAAGATTCTTTTGAATATATATATATATAAGGGAAACAGGCCACCACCCCAACGAAGAAATAACGGGGACATGGGGCCACAATAGCTCCCCTATCTATATCAGACTCGATTATCTACAGCTAACCCGATAGTTTGGTATGCTGAGGCGGGCTACATTGCAAGTACACAGAGCCCCAACCATCCTACCTCTCCGTCGGTGCCTCGAAATGATGGCGAGCGGAAGTGGAGGTGGGCTCCAGCAAAAGACTTCCTCCTTAAAATAACCGCCCCACGTGGCCAGTCCCCCAACACTGTCTCAAAACCGCAATGAATCTTCCCAATCGAAATGGAAACGCCCGGTCACAAAAGAGAGACCGCTAGCTTGTAGCGCATGCGCGGGCACACAAGAGAGACCGCTAACTTATGGCGCATGCGCGGGTAGGTAAAACGCACTACTCTATTGCGCATGCGCGAGCGAAGTTAGGCACAAAAACCCTCGATACTGTCAGGGATAATAATCATATATTATCGCGACGCATTGCTCGCAGTAAATAGACCGCCCATCAGACAGTTTGCTAATGAAGTGGATCAGTTTGAACATACTTTTAATTTTCACAGGTTAGCAAAGGCTTCCCTCTACATACATGTCACTAAGGACAGATATGTCAGATATGTCCAACTAAGGGAGATATTACTCTGCTACTGATAGTATAATTGATCAAAAAGGATCTATTTCAACAGTGTGTTAACACTGTGAATAGAGATAGAATTGCAAGGCCATATTACTCATAGTAGAGATTGCCAATATCATAAGAGATGGAGCCTTTTACTACATCACTGATGTCATGCATTGGGAGATGGTATAAACACATATCGAAGAGGGGACTTGATATAGAACGCCCGTGCCGTACAGCGAGACATTTGAAGGGGTGGTCACCTGGCTATTTTATGTGGAGGAAAAAGATACTTGACTAAAGCCAAGAGTGCTAATAGTGGCACAAAAGTCACCCTTTTCTTCGGATTATATAGAAGAAAAGTGTGACGGGACTTCTTTAGTAGATTTATTTGAGTGCAAAGGTGAGGAATAGGCAAAGGTAGACAGAGGGGCAACACACACAGTTAAGTTGGATGAGCTCAGAAGGTGCAAATCGTACTGTATTTGCTACCTAGTTACATAGACCCGCAGCCAAAGACTGCACTAAATATTGTGAAACAACAAGGGTGTGTGGAGGGTCAGGGGGACAGTTTAATGACCTGTCTGCTCGCTCCCCAGTCTTAAAGATACAAAACACAAAAGAGCAGATCAAGTCTAGGAGAAGTGTGTGTCTGCAATAGCAACCGTGCGGCACTCCTGGTGAGTCGTGAAACAAGGGGTGCCAAACATGAAACCTCTTGGCGGCAGGGGGCTGATAAGATTCCCATCAGACCACCCATGTGGTGGAGTTTGCGTCATGTGGGAATTGATAATCATGCCATCCCAAGTCCAACCAAATAGTGTCGGTACAAAAAGTCACAGAAATGTGATCATCGTGGGCATCCTAGACGTGATGTAAACTAGAAAAGTGCAGTGCTCAAAATTAATCTAAAATTGGCTACCCAGATTCCAAGGAGAATTCTTTACACTAGAAGTCCGAGTGTCAAGGATTAAAAACACGCTAGGTAGTGAAGCTACCTTGTAGCGCTAGATAATGTGGTCGACATGTTTCAGCCATAAGGGCATCTAACCCGGCTTTCTTCAGGACCTTCTATAACAGATTCTGCTACTGCGACTACAAAGGAGATGTCATAGTGAAAAATTGACAAACATGCACTTAAAAAGTTGCAAATATATCAAAAACGTAGAATACTTAAATGTCCACTCAAGGGGAAGTTATAAATCTTCTTCCTGTCAAAAAAACCAACAGAGAAAAATGTTGAAGCAACACCAAGTATCACATAGACACCACAGCGCACACACGTGAAGATAACACAGACACACCTGCATGAATAGTTTACATTCTGCATTCAAGAAAAGCATAATAGCTTAATCACATTGAGGAATTACCTCACCAGTGATACTCACCCAGCTTTGTGTGGGTGATGGCCTCACCTCACCCGGCAACCGCTCGGGAGTATGAGGCCCCGCTCTAAAGTGCAGAAAGAGACACAGTAAGCACACAACTTTACCGTGTATGACGAAGAAATAACGGGGACATGGTTATTTCTTCGTTGGGGTGGTGGCCTGTTTCCCTTATATATATATATATATTCAAAAGAATCTTTTTATATATGTATATCGCTTTACAAATTGAGCATTTTATCCCCACAAATGGCTTAGTTAACTACCAAGGGTGGATGGCAGATTGTCCACCCTATTATCAAGGCACTTTGGTCGACTAACAGACCATGCCTGTAAACACATCATGTCAGGTAGATTTTCCTAGAAGTATACAGCAGGTTTTGGATTAGTATCTTGCTAGTATGACCTAATAATCCTCCTGCAGGCTCTGATGTTGATGTAGGTTTGGTTTGGGCAGAGGGGTAACTACCATATGTCTGTTGGGTTTTAAGTGCAGAGTAATTGGTCATACACGGTAAAGTTGTGTGCTTACTGTGTCTCTTTCTGCACTTTAGAGCGGGGCCTCATACTCCCGAGCGGTTGCCGGGTGAGGTGAGGCCATCACCCACACAAAGCTGGGTGAGTATCACTGGTGAGGTAATTCCTCAATGTGATTAAGCTATTATGCTTTTCTTGAATGCAGAATGTAAACTATTCATGCAGGTGTGTCTGTGTTATCTTCACGTGTGTGCGCTGTGGTGTCTATGTGATACTTGGTGTTGCTTCAACATTTTTCTCTGTTGGTTTTTTTGACAGGAAGAAGATTTATAACTTCCCCTTGAGTGGACATTTAAGTATTCTACGTTTTTGATATATTTGCAACTTTTTAAGTGCATGTTTGTCAATTTTTCACTATGACATCTCATTTGTAGTCGCAGTAGCAGAATCTGTTATAGAAGGTCCTGAAGAAAGCCAGGTTAGATGCCCTTATGGCTGAAACATGTCGACCACATTATCTAGCGCTACAAGGTAGCTTCACTACCTAGCGTGTTTTTAATCCTTGACACTCGGACTTCTAGTGTAAAGAATTCTCCTTGGAATCTGGGTAGCCAATTTTAGATTAATTTTGAGCACTGCACTTTTCTAGTTTACATCACGTCTAGGATGCCCACGATGATCACATTTCTGTGACTTTTTGTACCGACACTATTTGGTTGGACTTGGGATGGCATGATTATCAATTCCCACATGACGCAAACTCCACCACATGGGTGGTCTGATGGGAATCTTATCAGCCCCCTGCCGCCAAGAGGTTTCATGTTTGGCACCCCTTGTTTCACGACTCACCAGGAGTGCCGCACGGTTGCTATTGCAGACACACACTTCTCCTAGACTTGATCTGCTCTTTTGTGTTTTGTATCTTTAAGACTGGGGAGCGAGCAGACAGGTCATTAAACTGTCCCCCTGACCCTCCACACACCCTTGTTGTTTCACACTAAACACAGGGCATGCCACTATATAAACCTCCCACCCCTGAGCCTCTTCTACATCGGGGAGGCGGAGAGGCGTGCAGTGTAGGTGTACACACGGGAGCTGTCCTTAAAATCGGTAAGTCCAGGAAACGCTACCGCAATGAGGGCTTACGAGCCCCCAATGATCTCTGAGATAATTTAAATATGACTTTTTACAACTTAGCACAGACAATATTTCGTTTTCCTCCTAGGCAAACTGTGACCACAGGGACCTCCTATTCACCCCCCCTCCCATGTGGCAAGTCGTCTTTCTTTAAGGGTAAGACACATGACTCGAATCTTCCCAGCTTCCAGTACAGTTACTGAGAACTGGTGTATTTACCTTCCATAACATAGTATGTAATTTGAATAGTTAAAGACCAAATTCATTTTCTAAGAGCAGTCAATAAATATGCACTCTTTTCTTTTCTTTTATATATATCACTACAGGTCCATGGACCCAGCCAGTGGAGAGTGTTAGTGACTACTCCCACAGAGTGGTACTGCCAAAACGTTTGGTAAGATTGGAGCCCCTCCTATATCTGGTCCTTACGAATGCCATGTACCCCTAAGGACAACTGGCAAAAACATGTTGACCTTTTTTCAAAAAACTACAGAGCGGTGACGGGAAGATAGAATCCTCACTCACCGCGCCCTCTATTTTAATCCCACACAATCTCCCTTTTGAATAAAGGATTTATGGGTGTACTGTGATGGCTTTTTAATAATCACTTCTCACTCTGGGCCCCCACTCACTTAGAAGTGCATCCTTGTCTCCAGGTGCATGCTCGCCCTCCACCAAACACGGTTTCTGGAGGGCGAGGATTGGCAGATGATGAAGCATGACACCTGGTGGTGTGTTATGCCAGTCTATCACTTTTTGGGAGATGCCCCACCATCATTAGGCACCTCACCTTTCTTTGATTTGGTCTCAAGCTGGGAACGGTCTCTATTGTGCTTACTAAGTCCCCCCTTATCCCTCGGAAGCATTAAGATTTTACTAGAGAATCGTGGTTTCTTCCCCCATACAAAGACGATGAGATCGCGTTGCAGCCCCTCGAACTGATGTTCTGGGATAGGCGTCAGCAGTGTTTGGAACAGATAAAGAATTTTGGGCAAGAAATACATTTTGACCCTGTTGAGGCATCCCAACCAAGAGAGTGGCAGGGCTTTCCACGCTCGCAGATCAGCAGTAACTGAGTTTTTGTATTCCTGCCAATTGGCTTGTGTCCAGGTGGCTAGGTCTGGTGTTAAGTTAAGGCCAAGGTAGCGTACAGAACTGGTAGCCCATTGGTAGGGGACCAGGGCTTGCAGGACCCAGATCTCATCAACCGGAGTTGTAAAATTAAGGGCCCAGGATTTCGTGTGGTTAATTTTAAGACCCGACGCTTGCTCATAGAATTGGAGCAAAGCATGTACTGCTGGAAGCGATTGCAACAGGTCAGACAGGGTAGGGAGTAAATCATCCGCAAAGAGGGCAATTTTATGCTCTATACCCCCAAATTCAATGCCACGGATGTTAGGTGACCCAGGTATCAGAATAGCAAGGGGTTCCACTACCAGGGCAAACAATAGGGGCAACAGGGGCAGCCCTGTCTGGTGCCCCTGAAAATAGAAATGGGCTGTGTAAGTTGGCCATTAACACGTACCCTAGCGAGGGTAAAAATGTAAGGGGCCATGATACGCGCTATCATACACGGTCCTAGACCTGCTTTCTGCAAGACAGCGCAAAGAAATCCCCAGTCCACTCGGTCGAACGCCTTTTCGGCAACTAGTGAGAAGTTATGAATTTTTAAAGGATTTGACAGATGTACAACTCTTATTTGCAGTCGCAAAGTGGATTTCGGCCTCTTTGCGACCGCAAAATAGGTCAGCCCAATTTACTAACCCTATTTTGCGAGTTGTTAACCTATTAGCGACTCACAAAATACGTTTAGCCCCCAGGGGACCCCTTCTCCTTTGAGAATGGATGCACAAATATTTTTAAGAGCAGGCAGTGGTCCCAGGGACCACTACCAGCCCTTAAAAAATGAAAGTGAAAAGTTTAAATTTATATTTTAATGCATTCCGTTTTCCTTTAAGGAAAACGGGCTACATTTAAAAAATAAAAAACTGCTTTATTGACAAAACAGTCCCAGAAATGGTGGTCTGCTGACCCCAGCAGGCCACCATCCCTGGGAGTAGCAGTCATTCCCAATGGGGTCGCAAATTGCGACAGCCTCATTAATATTCATGACGCATGAAGTGTGCAACCCCATTGGAAATCGCAACAGTGTCTGAGACACTGTTGTACATTGAATTTTGCGACTCAATTTGTCGCAATTTGCGAGTCGCAAAATTCAATGGTCGTACATCTGGCCTCTATCCAAATGCAGTGCTTGGAAGTCTATAGCTCCAACTGGGGCTATGTGGTCGTGCTTGACTGGGACAAATCTAAAAGTTTAATCTGACCGCGATGGAGAGTGGGCCAGATCCAGGAATCACGCAGACCCCGTTACAGTACCTTGGATGCGTCCGAAATCTAAGACAATGCGTCACGCAGAGGAGACGAGATGTCACGGATGCAGGTGAGGCGTTGGTTCCTTAATGCGGTGCAAGGTAATCAGAGCTTTGCCACTCCAGGATGATGCGTTGCGCAGAGGAGCTGATGCGTTGGTTGCGGGTGTGGGACCTTGATTCCTGAAGGTGAAGCGCTGTTGATGATGCGTTGATGTCAAAAGCTCGGCGCATTGATTCCTTGGCGTCAAAATCAAACTGATACGCCTTTCAAAACCCAAGCAGGAACAAGTATGTGTCGGAATCGGGACAGTGCACCACGGGCTTTGGTGGCATAGTGTCTGAAATTCATGCAGTGGAGGTTTTTCGGAGGCGCTGCAGCAAAGTCGGGACTGTGTTGAAAGTCGAGGTTGTTGCTTTGCGCACTCATTGAGCGATGTCCACTGCTGCAGTGCAGGCAGCGGTGAAGCGTTGAGGTCACAGGGATGCGCTGGTTCCAAACTGAGCCTTGGAGTCAAGGTGTCGATTTCTTGGTTGCAGCACCAGAATCACCTCCAAATGGCCCAGAACTGTATTTGGCACCACGTTGTAGGTCAGACCTCACAGCAGAGGAGCCCAGGTGCTGATAGCATGATGCAGGTGAAGTCTTTAATTTCCCTGACACATCTGCAAAAGACGGCAATCTCAGTCAAGTACTTGGAAAACCGTACAAATGAGGATGCAGAGAGTAAAAACCAGTCCTCTCACTCCCAGGCAAGAAGTTAGTAGCAGGCAGTAGGCCAACACAGCAAAACAAGCAGCCAAGTGGCAGTCCCTCCTTGCAGCACAGCATCTCTTTGTCCTAACAGATTGTCCTTAGTCTAGAAGTGTTCTGAGTATATGGTGTCAGAGGTCTAGAACTTATACCCATTTTAACCTTTGAAGTGGGGTGACTTCAAAGAAATGTCTTAGTAGAGCATAAGACCCTGCCTTTCCTGGCCCTATCTCCAGACACATCACAGGTGCAAGTGTCAACTCCTCCCACCACTATAGCTCAGGAACACTCATCAGCCTGGTGATGGGCCATCAGGATATGTCGGGAACACCTTGGCTCCCTTCGTGTGTCTGGAGTGAATTCTCAAAGTCAAGCTGTCACCCTGACCCAAACACAGGCAGAGGCACAGAATGATAAGGTGAGAAAATGCCAACTTTATAAAAGTTTTATATTAATTGGGCAACACGATATACCCTTGCGGCTTGGGTAATAAAATATTTTATCTATAAAAGTGTCTACAATGGACTTTATTTCAATATGATGATGCAATATTTGACAGAATCATTCATTAGTGCCCAAGTAAGTGGCCTTGAACATATACATTTTATAAATCAATTTGTATAATCAGAAAGTGAATAAATCAAAAGAATAGATGAACAACGGGTGTATTCTTTTTTTGTTAAGATTTATAATCAGATAAAATAAATTAAAGGGTACAAAACTGTATTCACATATACAGAAGTGACAGAGAGTGACAGTTTTCACAGTATATAAAATATCTGCTAGTCACTAATGTAAATAACCCACTTTAAATACCTGTTACAACAAGAATTTTTTCTTTAACATTCAGCATAAACTTCTTGTATAACAATATTATTTCATAGATGAAAATGGGTTAAACTGGTCGACGTTTCGGTCTTGTCATGTGATTCATCTAATAGACCATCTTCAGGACAGAAAGATTCTTATATAGAATGCGGACCCCTTTAAAAAGTATAATCACAAGAGTTGTATTTGTCAGCCAAAGACGTTCTGAAAAAAGAAGATATACACCCGAAAAAAGTGAAAAAATGGCGAAAGATCATTTATAATCATGAGCCACACCGGAGCTTTTAATGTGCAATTTAGCTAACCTATTGTAAAGTTATAGGTTAGGAAGGATTGATAAATAGATATGCCCACACAACCTATAGTAAAATAGAATTGAAGAAACTTACTAGAGAATAGATCAAGTGGACCTTAAAATAATTAGTCCAAGATGAGTGATGAAAACTTTAAAGAAATCTGAAACAAAATATGCTAGTTATCTATTTGTGTCAAAGAAAATATGAAGCACTGTTCAGAAATATTTCGCAGGAGTCGCAAGAGGACCTCGAGCAGCTCACCAAAGGATGAAGGCCCACGGTGCAAAGGATGTGGTACAGGCGAACATTTTGGCTGCAGGAAATGCTTTAGGCTGGAGCTTCTTGGAGCCCGAAGATCTCTCGAGGAGACAGTCAACAAACCTTGGCAATGGCAAGTCGACACAGTGCACAGGGGTACTGCTCCAGTGGTTCTGACGCGGGGGTACTGGCCTCCAACTTGCTAGGAAGACAGTACAGGCCTTGAGGGAGTTGCAGAACAACCACCTATGTTGCTGAACTTTTTGGAGCTCGTAGGCGCTCAGGGACAGCAGACCGGTCAGGTTCGTTGCAGTGCCTGCAGATGCAGTGGAGTGACTCTTTCACACCAAGGGAGATTCCTTCGGGTGTCTTGTATATCCACAGGCGTTGTGAAGAACCTGTATGGAGCACAGACACAGACGTTGCAGATGACTTAGAGGCGGCGAGATCATTAGCAGCAGGAGTCTTCCCAGTTGCAGTCTCGGTTCCCAAAGTGAAGTCCAGCGATTTCCAGATTGCCCAGATGGTTGAAGTTGAAGTGGTATTGGATCTGAATATTGACCCACGATGAATATAGGGACCCACCCACAGGTAAGCCCTTAAGTACCCCTAGGAAAGGGTTGGGACGATTCAGGGGTCCCTCCCACAGGAGGGGCTGGACAGTGGGGAGGTTACTCCCATGTCCTTTGCTGAGTTTAATGCCAAAGCAGGAGGCAACAGCTCCATGACCTGGTTTCAACTGGAGTATGCCAGGAGGGCACCAAATGTGCCCTTCAAAGCAGTCTAATGGCACTGGCAGGTGCCCCACCCTGTCCCAATACACAAAGTCCTCTCTGGGCGGTGTCCACACCTCCCTGTGACAGGAAACCTATTGTCCTGCCTTCCCCTGCTTGAGCTTGGCTTGGTAGCAAGAGGGCAGAATTGTGTCTCTGGTTGGCAGCAGCCATAGTTTGCTGTCCGGGGTCTAGAAGACTGGTACCGGGGAGCACGGAGGGCCTCCTGGAGTTCTTTACAATATATGGAAACATATCTCCCACACTGTTTACGGTGTGTGGGTATGATTCCAACATGTTTGATGCCAAACATGACAGTATTCATTACAGGCAGTTTAGAGATAGCCATCGCATACTAAGGCATGGCCGCTCCATGTATCATAATTGCTGATGCACTTACAACCCGTGAAAATAGACTCCCAGGGTCATAGGGTGTTCTGCTCATGATGCAGGGTCACCCTCACACATAGAACTGAGCCCCCTGTCTTCAGGATTGAAAGGCCTGCCTCAGGGGTGACTTATTGGTTTTAAGTGCAGTGATCTCAATTATAAGGAAACCTATATCTGTTGTAAGTGGTTCTAGGGCCAGCTTAAACAGGCTGCAATGTCAGGCCTGTAGTCACAATTTGAGTGGTCTCCCATGGGTGGCATAAAATATGCTTCAGCCTATGAGGGATCCCTGGTGTACCTACGCCCTGGGTATCTTACTACCATATACCAGGGACTTACAATGGTACACCAGTAGCTAATCAGGGGTGTACCTAAGTACTCACTATGTCCAATTTAGGGAAGAAGCACAGAGACTGGGGTACTGATTAGCAGGATCCCAATCAGACTAGTCAGTAAAACATAGTGACACTAGCAAAAAGTGGAGGTGAACATGAAAGCAGACCCTACTTTCCTGCACAACCCCCATCCCAAATGTAAGGAGATATGACTAAGCTTTCCCAGTTGAGTCTTTATTTTCTAAGTGGAAATATCTGGAGAGTCGATCTGTGTTGGCATGGTTACTCCCAGGTCTATGTTCCACTGAAAAGTCCTTCTCCTGTAGGGAAATGGACCACCTCAAAAGTTTGGGATTTTCACCCTTTGGTTTTAAGCCTTAAGAGGGGCTTATGGTCTGTCTGAACAAGGAAGTGAGTACCAAACAGGTATGGCCTCCACTTCTTCAAGCCCCAGACCACAGGAAAAGCCTCCCTCTCTATAGCTGACCAACGTCAACCTTCTGCTTATAAAAGCTACTGGTTGGTCCTGGCCCTCTGCATTTAGTTGTGGCAAACCAGCTCCTACCCCTATGTCAGATGCATCTGTCTGAACAATGAAGGTTTTGGAATAGTTGGGACTTTGCAGAATGGGAGCAGTGCACATGCCTGCTTCAGGTCATCAGATGCCTTCTGACAGCTAATTATTAACTGAACTTTCTTAGGCATTCTCTTGGAAATGAGATCATTAAGGGGTGTCACAATGGACCCAAATCCCTTAACAAACCTCCTGTGGTACCCAGTCATGCCAAAAGAAGCTCTGTCTCAAGTCTGGGTAGAAGGAGCAACCCAGTCCATGATTATCTGGATTTTGCTCTCCAATGGCTAAACTTGGCCTCCACGTACCAGGTGACACAAGTATACAACCTTGCTCTGCCCGATCTGGCACTTGGTGGCCTTGATAGTGAGACCTGCCTTTTGCAGGGCCTTCAAAACATTCCTGAGGTGGACCAGGTGATCCTCCTAGGTGGCGCTAAAGACAGCAATATCATCTAGATATGCTGCGCTATATGCTGCCAGACCTGTGAGAACGTTATTCACCAACCTCTGAGAAGTGGCAGGTGCCTTTCTTAGACCAAAGGGCATTACAATAAATTGATAATGCCCACTGGGTGTTGAAAATGCTGTTTTTGACCTGATGTCCTCAGCTAGCCTGATTTGCCAGTAGCCAGAAGTCAGGTCAAATGTACTTTGGCTGAGGCCAAAGTATCTATGAGCTCATTTGCCCTAGGAACAGGACCTTTAAAACCTTCCTGAGGTGGAGTAGGTGATCCTCCCAGGTGGAGCTAAAGACAGCAATGTCATATTTGTATCAGATATTCTGCTCTATAAGCTGCCAGACCTGTGAGAACTTTATTCACCAACCTCTGAAAAATGTGGCAGGTGCATTTCTCAGACCAAAGGGCATCACAATAAATTGATAATGTACACTCTGTGTTGAAAATGCTGTTGTTAATCTGACGTCCTCAGCTCAGGTCAAATGTATTTTGGCTGAGGCCAAAGTATCTATGAGCTCATCTGCCCTAGGAACAGGACCAGAATCAGTCCTAGTTACTGAGGGGCATATTAGCAAGAAGCTTGTTAAAATTATGGCCGATTAGATGTCCTGCACAGCTAACCTGGGCTTCTATTGCAATTCTAGAGCACATATTATTAAGCCCATTATCGCTGCTTTAGCGGCAGTTTCCTGCTACTAAAACAGCAATAATTTTAACAAACTAATATGGCCCTGAGTTACTGATTTGAGGCCTCTGTAGTCCACACAAAACCTCATCTTTCTTATTCCAAACTTAGGGGCCTATTATGATTGCGGTTTTTCCGCATCCTCCGGGCCGGCGGAAGCCACCGCCGGCCCACAGGATGCGGAAAAACCACAGCGGACCCACCAAAGACCCACCGCCACATTAGGATGGCTGGTGGGTCCTGGTTTCCGTCCGCAGCTTTTCCGCCGCGGTTGACTTACAACCGCGGCGGAAAAGCTCTAATATGGTGGCGGTGTCTCTCAGACACCGTCCACCATATTAGGAAGTGCTTGACAAGATGCTTTTCCGCGGCGGATTTTCCGCCGTGGAAAAGCATGTGGAACTTCACTGGGGGGGCCCGTTGCGGGCCCCCTAGGTGAAGGGGGGGTGGGGGGTACACATGGGGTGTACCTATGGTACCCCCCTGCATTTGTATGCAGAAATCGGCAGGCACCGCGCGGTGCCTGCCGCTTTCTGCATACAAATGCAATGTATGCATTTTTAACATTGCGGCGGGTGCAGATTGAAGCTGCACCTGCCGCAATGTTAAAGATAGAGGATGTGACCGCCACCCTGGCGGTCACATCCTAATCTTCACGGGGGGAACGCCGCTGCCCATGCGGACGTTCCCCCCTACTCTATGGTGGCGGACGGACTCAGGTCCGTCCGCCATCATATTCGGCCCCTTGGTGTGAGGTTTTGGCACAAGGACTACTGGACTTGCCCAGGGGCTATCTGAAGGCTTAATGAATCTCAATTCCAGCATATTTTGGACCACTGTCCTGATGCAGTCTCTGACATGGTCAGGCTGTCTGTACATTTTTTTCTTACTGGTAGACTGTCACCTGTGTACACTTCATGGGTACACCAGCTGGATTGACTGTGTGTCAGAGAGAACATGTGTTTGAACTGATTGAGGACCTTCCTGCAATCAGCTTGCTTCTGGTCAGTGAGGCTGCCTACAAGGCTACTCCATCAACGGGGTTCTGAGAGAGGAGATCAAGGAGAGGGACTTCCTCCTGTCCCTCAGTAGTAGCCATGAGCAAGCTCATGTCAGCCCTGTCTACAAAAGACTGTTGGTGGTTCACATGAAGTACCCTGTGGAGACTTCTGGGAGTGCCTAGGCCCACCAGGTAGTTGACTGGCCTTTCTTTTTAAGGATTATGTGGGGGGCACTCAATTTGTCTTGGAGAGCTGCTGGGGCTAAAGACTTCAACACCCACACTTTCTGGCCTGGCTGGTACACAGTCAGGACAGCCTTTAGGTTATGCCAAGCTTTCTGAAGTTCTTGGCTGGCCTCAAGGTGTTTGCTTGCCTTCTTCATGTACTCAGCCATACGTGTACGCAGGTCAAGTACATAGTCCACAATATCCTTTTTAGGAGGTTTGAGAGGTTGCTCCAAGCCCTCCTTAACTAGACACAACGGACCCCTAACTGAATGCCCAAACAGAAGTTCAAATGGGCTGTAGCCAACCCCCTTCTGAGGAACCTCTCTGTAGGCAAAGAGAAGGCAGGGGTAGTAAGACATCACATTTACGCCTGAGCATTTCTGGGAGTCCCATGACAAGCCCATTGCACTGAGGATGGTAGGGTGTGGTAAACTTATAGTATAGTCTTTCCACATTGCAGTGATATAACTATACATAAAGTTGGTACCTCTGTCTGTTAAGACCTCTTTAGGGAAGCGCACCCTGAAAAAGATTCCCAGGAGGACCGTGGCCACTACAGGAGCTGTAGTATTTCTAAGGGGAATTGCCTCTGGATCCCTACTGGCATGGTCCACCACCACTAGGATGTAACTGTGTCCAGATGCAGTTGGAGGGTTAAAGGAACCAACAATGTCAATCCCTACCCTCTCAAAGGGAACCCCAAGCACTGGAATTAAGGGGGCCTATGTAGTGCCACCTTTCTTACCACTTGCTTAGCAAGTGACACAGGAGCAACAAAACTCCTTGGTGTCCTCAGACATATGGGGCCAGTGAAAGTGAGGGACAATCTTGTCCCAAGTCTTACTTTGCCCAAGGTGTCCTGCAAAGGGAATGTCATGTGCCAGGTAGAGAAGAAAACCAATGAACTTCTGGAGATTACCAACCTCCTGGTGGCACCAGGCTTGGGGTCTCTACCTTCAGAATACAGGAATCCATCTTCCCAATAGATCCTGTGGGATCCACTGACATTCCCTGCTTCCTCAGCAGCAGCTTGCTGTGTGAGCTATTAAAGAGCGGGGCAGGATTGCTGCTCCAAACTCAAGTCTGCCCTTGAAGGGCCCCTTGCCTCCAAGATCTATGCCTGGTCAGGTCCAGGTTCCTCTGGGACAGTTCCTTCACAGGGACTAAGATCATCTCCCTCGGGAGACTGTTCCTCACTGGGAGTTTGGGAGGAGGATAATTCCTTACCCCTCCTGCTCCTTCTCTTAGGAGCAAACTGTTCCATTTCCAGGATCCAGTGCTCCCTCTGTGCTGAGCTGTTTGGCCTGAGCCCTTGTTATAGCAAAGACACTGGCAGAGATGCCCATCATTTTTGAATGAGTCCTGAACTCTACTTCAGACCAGTCTAAAGTTTCTAAATCATTGCCCAACAGACAATATAGAGGTAGGTATGGAGCTACCACAATCCTCTTAGGTCCAGTTACTCCTCCCTGGCTGAGATTCACAATTGCCAAGGAGTGCTGGTGTTGGTCACTTGGTACAGTTGACCAAGTATGATTTGTTCAGGGGACACAAGTTTCTCTGTCACCATTGTGACACTGGCCAATGTGTGCCTGAAAGCTATTGCTTCCTTTCCATTTATCAAAGGCTGTTGCCTGTACTAGCCCAAATTAGTGAGACTTACTAGTAAGGTGGCAAGATCAATGCCACCATCACAGACTAGAACAGCCTGAGTTGCAGTTCTGACTAGGCCAGAACCCACCTCATAACCAAAGATTAACCCAACTAATCCCTTGGTTGCAGTACTACCACTTGTAATGGTGCTAGGGGGAGCAGTTGCCTTAGGGGCAGTGGTAGTGGGTTCCTTGAACTTTGGACAAACAGCATATCTTGTCCAATGGGCCTTTACATAAATAACACCAAGGTTTATTTTTACCCTTCTTGGAGTTTTTGGACTCACCCCTAGATGCAGGTTTTTGGGGGCCTTGAGAAGACTCCTTATTGTCTTTGCCCTTCTCCCCACCCTTCTCCAGGGGTTTAGAAGAATCTAGCTTCTTCTGGTCACCTCCACCACCATGGTTTTTCTGCTTAACCCTGGTGCAGACCCATTTGTCTGCCTTCTTTCCAAATTGTTGGGGAGCAGTCAGATCAGAGAACACCAGGTACTGGGGCAAAAGTTGGTTCTGACAGCTATTAAGGATGTGCTCCTTCCTTAACAAGTTGTACAATCCTTCATAGTCCTGTACCTTGCTTCTGTGAAGCCAGCCACCCAGGGCCTTAATAGCACTATCAATAAAGTCTACCCAGTCCTAGATGTGTAACTTCTAGGTGCCTCTGAACTTAATCCTGTATTGCTCAGTGGTTAAGCCAAACCGATCTACGAGTACACTCTTCAAGACTGAATATTTGTCAGCATCCTCTTCTCTAATAGTGAGGAGCTTATATCTACCTGTGCTAGCAAAAAAGAGCCACAGGATAGCTGCCCACTGACCTTGAGGGACCTTCTGAACTTTACAGGCCCTCTCCAAAGCAGTGATCCATTTATGGATATCATCCCCCTCCTGGTAAGGAGGGACTATCCTGCTCCTTGGAGGAGACCAAACCATATACTAAAATAGTTGAATGAGAACCACAACTTAAGTCAAGAATGGACCCAGAAGATCTAGAAGAGTCGGGTCCCAAGGAACAACCTGAGGTGAGTGTCTAGGAACCCCACGGAGGTAGTGTGCAAAGTGGGAACATGACCGCGTGCTCAATTGAAGGCAATGGGTAAGTCGCTGTTGCAACTTTGAAGAAGGACCCTTCCCAGCGGACCCTGAAGAAACCCTGTAGAAGATTGAAGGTTGGAGAGTCACCCCATCTGATACCTCAGGTACCAGGATACCTACACCACGAAAGCCAGGTGGATAGGTGCGAAGTGGTGTGCAATCTAAAGATCGAGTCATTTTTATCGATTGGACAGAATATCGAATGAGAAATATGGAGATGGCAGTAATATCGAGGTAAGTAATATCGAGGTATGTTTTATCGATTTTTAAAAAAATAAATAAATATCGAAGTTAGAAATATCAAGTAGTTAATATCGACTGTTTAAAATATCATTATTTTTTGTTAGCTAAAAATATCGAAACTTAAAATATAGAATGTTAGAATATCGAATGTCAAAATATAGAGTGTAATAATATCGATGTATAAAATATAGACTGTTAAAAATGTCGAAAAATTAGGTATTTGTAAAAAAAAAGAATGTTTGTTAATTTTGAAAAATAAATATATGTAAGTTTTTTATTAAAATGTTTAATTATTTTAAAAAAATTTATAATAGATTTTAGGAACGGGATGTGGGTTTTTAGGGTAATAGGGCGGGGAGTGTTTTAAAATATATATATTTCAGAATATTTTTAATTTTTTCATTTGTAATTTTTTAATAAAATTTACGTTTTAGGGTTGGGTTGTAGTTTTTAAGGTGAATAGGGTGTGGAGTGTTTTAATAATGTGATTCTTTTTATTTATAATTTTTTTTAATTTTTTAAAAATATTTTAAAAAATGTATAATAAATTTTAGGAGCGGGATGTGGGTTTTTAGGGGACTAGGGTGGGGAGTATTTTAAAAATGTGAATTTGAAATTTTAATTTTTTCATTTTTTATAAATATTTTCAAATTTTTTATTAATTTATTAAAATTTTAGGAGTGGGATGTGTATTTTTAGAGGAAATGGGTGGGGAGTGTGTTCATTTTTTTATTTAAAAATTTTAAATTTAAAACAATTTGAAATTTGTTTTAGAATTTGGTGTGTTATTTATGTTTTTAGATGTGTAGGGTGTGTATTAAATAGAAAATGTAATTTTGGAAATGCAAAATTTATTTTTAAAAAATATATGTTTTCAGAAATATTTATAAACAAAATTTAAAACATTAAATTTTGCCATTTATTTTGGTGTTTTTTTGTGTTTTTTGTGTAATATTGTTTTCTTAAAATTAAATTGTTTAATTTAAAATTTAAAAAGTTAATTTATTTTGAAATTTTAAAAAATTAAATGATGAATCATACAAATTCATTTTAGTGTAAATAAAGTATAATGTTTTTATGAATTGTGCTATAATTTAGAATAAATTAACATATTTATTTTTTTGAAAAGTTTAGAAAATAATAATGTTCTTATGTAATTTAAATTTTAATTTTTTTACAGTATTGTTAGAAATTATGTAAATAGGTACAAAGTATTTAAAAAGTATTCTTAAATTTTAGAAATATATTTTTTTTTAAATTAAAAATTGTAATGATAACAAATTAGAAAAATATGTTAATTAATAATTTTTATTAGAGAATTTTGATTATGTTTAATATTTTTACATGATTTGTGATGTAAGAGGTATGTATTATTTCTGAAGTTTTATTATATGTGTTTATTGTTCTGTGCATTCTCAGAGTATAATCTTGGTGGAGTTGGCAATAGTAAATTCAATGTATTTTTTGTTTAGCAGCTTTCTAAAGTATATAGTTTTTGGAGTGGAAATATTAATTGATACATGTTTACTATGCAGTACATTTGCAGAGTTTATACTTGTTGGATTGGGAATATTAAATTTTACGGGTTTAGTGTCCAGCACTTTTCTAGAATTTATACTTGGTGGAGTGTGAATAGTAAATTATTTGGGTTTAGTGTCCAGCACTTTCCCTGACTTTATACTTGGTGGAGTGGGAATAGTAAATTATATGGGTTGACTGTCCAGCACCTTCCCTGACTTTATACTTGGTGGAGTGGGAATAGTAAATTATATGAGTTTAGTGTCCAGCTGTTTCCCTGAATTTGTACGTGGTGGAGTGGGAATAGTTAATTATATGGGTTTAGTGTCCAG
Organism: Lissotriton helveticus; assembly: GCF_964261635.1. Lineage (NCBI taxonomy): Eukaryota > Metazoa > Chordata > Amphibia > Caudata > Salamandridae > Lissotriton > Lissotriton helveticus. Next base: position 34,522,677 of record NC_136058.1, read on the forward strand.
CACCTTCCCTGAATTTATACTTGGGGGAGTGGGAATAGTAAATTATATGGGTTTAGTGCCCAGGACCTTCTCTGACTTTATACTTGGTGGAGTGGGAATAATACATTATATGGGTTTAGTGTCCAGCACTTTCCTTGCATTTATACTAGGTGGAGTGGGAATATTAAAATGTATGGGTTTAGTGTCCAGCACCTTCCCTGAATTCATACTTGGTGGAGTGGGAATAGTGAATTATATGGGTTTAGTGTCCAGCACCTTCCCTGACTTTTTACTTGGTGGAGTGTGAATAGTAAATTATATGGGTTTAGTGTCCAGCACTTTCCCTGAATTTATATTTGGTGGATTGGGAATAGTAAATTATATGGGTTTAGTGTCCAGCACCTTCCCTGAATTTATACTTGGTGGAGTGGGAATAGTAAATGATATGGGTTTAGTGTCCAGGACCTTCCCTGACTTTATACTTGGTGGATTGGGAATAGTAAATTATATGGGTTGACTGTCCAGCACCTTCCCTGACTTTATACTTGGTGGAGTGGGAATAGTAAATTATATGGGTTTAGTGTCTAGCACTTTCCCTGAATTTATATTTGGTGGATTGGGAATAGTAAATTATATGGGTTTAGTGTCCAGCACCTTCCCTGAATTTATACTTGGTAGAGTGGGAATAGTAAATGATATTGGTTTAGTGTCCAGGACCTTCCCTGACTTTATACTTGGTGGATTGGGAATAGTAAATTATATGGGCTGACTGTCCAGCACCTTCCCTGACTTTATACTTGGTGGAGTGGGAATAGTAAATTATATGGGTTTAGTGTCCAGCACCTTCCCTGACTTTATACTTGGTAGAGTGGGAATAGTAAATTATATGGGTTTAGTGTCCAGCACCTTCCTTGACTTTATGCTTGGTGGAGTGGGAATAGTAAATTATATGGGTTTAGGGGTCCATTAGGATGGGGGGCGGACTTTGTCCGCCCGCCACCCTAACAGAGATCGGGACCGCCCGCCATAAGGGCGGTGCTCCCGTTGGGGGTATTAGGAGGTGCCCGTCACAGTGGCGGGCACATCCTACATGTTTTACATTGTGGCGGGCGGTGCTCTCTGCACCGCCTGCCACAATGCAAATCATAAGTTGACGCATTTACATATGCAAAGCTCAGTGCCTGCCGCTTTGCATATGTAAATGTGGGGGGTACCATAGGTACCCCCCATGTGCCCCCCCGACAGTGGCGGCAACCTGGGGGCCCTGCAGTGGGCCCCCCACAGCAATCTCAGCCTGCCTTTCCGTGGCGGCATTGCCGCCGCGGAAAGGCCCCTACATTGTGCCATCGTAATATGGCTGGCGGTGTCCATTGGACACAGCCACCATATTAATCTATCTTGCGACCGCGGCGGTAAAGCGGCGGACGGTCTTTCCGTCCACCGCTGTCCCCTCTGCCATCCTAATCTGGCGGAGGGGAAAACAAGAGTGGTTGTCGGGCGGATTGCCTCCCCCAGGGTGGCGGTGGCCACCGCCACCCTGGCAGAGGCAATCCGCCCGACATCCTAATGGACCCCTTAGTGTCCAGGACTTTCCCTGACTTTATACTTGGTGGATTGGGAATAGTAAATTATATGGGTTGACTGTCCAGCACCTTCCCTGACTTTATACTTGGTGGAGTGGGAATAGTAAATTATATGGGTTTAGTGTCCAGCACCTTCCCTGACTTTATACTTGGTGGAGTGGGAATAGTACATTATATGGGTTTAGTGTTCAGGACCTTCTCTGACTTTATACTTGGTGGAGTGGGAATAGTAAATTATATGGGTTTAGTGTCCAGCACCTTCCCTGAATTTATACTTGGTGGAGTGGGAATAGTAAATTATATGGGTTTAGTGTCCAGCCCCTTCCCTGAATTTATACTTGGTGGAGTGGGAATAGTAAATTATATGGGTTGACTGTCCAGCCCCTTCCCTGAATTTATACTTGGTGGAGTATGAATAGTAAATTATATGGGTCAAGGGGTCCATTAGGATGGCGGGCGGACTTAGTCCGCCCGCCATCCCTGTGCAAAACGGGACCACCCGCCATCCCGCCTTGACAGTTAGGATGCGCCCCCCACAGTGGCGGGCGCATCCTATATTTTTACCATTGCGGCGGGCGGTGCAGAAAGCGCCGCCCGCCGCAATGGTAAAAATGCACGTTGTGCATTTCAAAGCACAACATGACAGGCACTGCGTGGTGCCTGCCATGTTGCACTTTGAAATGCGGGGGTACCATATCTAGCCCCCATGTGCACCCCCTACCCCCGGACTCCCAGGGGGCCCGCAACGGGCCCCCGCAGGGAGTCTCCGCATGCAATGCCGCCACGGAAAGGCTTGTCTGCAGGCCCATCCTAATATGTCTGGCGGTGTCTATTAGACACCGCCACCATATTATTCCTTTTCCGCCCCGGCCGCAAGGCGACCGGGGCGGAAAAGCGGCGGACGGTCTTTCCATCCGCCAAGGTCCCCCGCCATACTAATATGGCGGGGGGAAACAAACGCTGATGTCGGGCGGATTGCCCCCGCCAGTCTGGCGGGGGCAATCCGCCCGACATCATAATGGGCCCCTTAGTGTCCAGCACCTTCCCTGAATTTATACTAGGTGGAGTGGGAATAGTAATTTATATGGGTTGACTGTCCACCATTTTGTAAGAGTATATACAATGATATTTTAAGTATTTAAATACATATTATACACTAAAATATATATAAAAGTTTTAATTGATTATTATAATTGACAGTAAGTGAAATTAAATAAATCAGAGTCAAAGCATGTTTTAAAGATTTTATTATGTTCAAAAGATGGTAATAAAATGAGAAAAAAAATGTATTGACATTTTTCAAAGTTAAGTACACATTTTTATTTTGTATTTTGAAGATATATAGTTTAATAACATATTTACATTATAGTCACAGTTGTATATTATTGTAAATACATTTTTAATGTAATCATTTTTAAAGTAACATTTATTCAGTGTACACTTGTTTGTTATTTCACATTTATTATTGTAAAAATAAAGATTTCTTTTATAAGTCATATAGAACAAATTTTTCTATATTTTTATAATACAGTGTTTGTATGTTTACACATTTTTTGAAGAAAACATATTTATATTTATAAGAAAATTAAGTAGGTATTGTTGACATTGATATATAATTTACAATTGTATTTTTTGGAAGAAATTATTATTATTAATATGTCAAATATTAATAAAAATATTTTTTACAGAGGTAAATAATTTTTACACAGGTAAGGTTTTTAGGTACATTATTTGTAAATATAAACAGTAAATAATAGTAACATATATTACAGTATTTAATATTCATACAGTCATTTATATATTTTGTATTAAAGTAAATGTTTGTTTAAATAATATAAAGTAATTGAAAATAACATATAGGACATTGTAAATAATTGTTATAACATTTTTTTAATTTTTGTTAATTAAAAAAAATACAACAGTTAGATAATACTGATTGGAACATGTATCAAATCGTTTTAGAAGGTTATTTAATGTTAATATGAATGGGACTATTTGTTTGTTAGGGACTATTTTGTAACCGCGTTATGTTATTTTGGGTCATTTCGATGTGGAAGAGCTTGCGGTTGGAGGCTGCTTCGCGTGTGGAAGGGTAAGTTTACTTTTAAGTATTTTATTTAAGTTAGATATATAGTTTGAGTGTTTGTGGAGTGTGTATAGGTTTTCTAGTGTTGGGTAGTTGTAGGATGTAATTGTTTTAGGCGGTAGTTACGGTTTTCGTTTTGGTTCCGGTTTACTCATTTTGGGCGTACTATGTTGAGGTAGGAATAGGGTTAGAAATGTAAATTAAAGGATATGTTTAATGTTTAATAATGTTTGCAAATGTATGTTTGGGGTGCATTCTGTGTGGGTGAGTATTTTTTTCTATTTTTCAGGTACTTCGCGTGGATGTTGATTTTGGGAGAAGATTGCGTTTTTTTTGTAAGAAGCGTGTAGAATATTATTTATTCTTTTTAAACACACTTTCTTACATTTTCGCATTTTCAAGGAGCGTTTCTTTAATTTTTAACCTATTTTCGGGTTTTTAGTTGTTTATCGTTGGATCGATTTTGAAGAAGAATCGTTATGGATGTGTTTTTATTTTTATTTTTTGCATTTGGTTTCCTTGCAGGGTTTTTTTAATTTTTGAAAAATATTTTCGGGTTTTTAAGGGTTATCGATTGGATGGTATTGGAGAAGATTGTTTTTGGAATTTTTTGCATTTTTTTATGGGTTCCTTTGGATTGTGTGGATGGATTACTAGTATGGAAGGATTTCTTTTGTTACAAAGGATCATCTTCAGCAACAAAGTGAGTACGTTTTATTTTTTTATTTATTGGTTGGGATTGTTATTTTATTTGTTTATTATTTTAGGTTACATGTTAGAAATTGTAAGAAATCTGTTCAGATATATGTAAATTAATTTTATTGTTATATTTGACAGTTTTGTTACAGTTTCTAACATGTATCTAATATATATTATGTTTAATATTTGCTCAGTATAGGTATGTTAGATATGTTTAAAGAATTGTTTTTGCTATCATAGACAGATATTGTAGGCCTCTGGTAGTTGGGTATAGGGTTGCTTGGTCTTGTAAGGTATTGTACATTTTTTTACTTTGTTTAGTTAGCTTAGGGCCAATTAGTGTTACAGATTGCTCCATTCTAAGTTCTTGGTAACTTTGCTCCTTTTGTAATGATTGGAGTAGTTTATGTAGTGTGGGGGTACCTCGGCCTGTAGTTACTTGGAAAGCATTGTGCCATCCTTCAACAGCGTTGTTACTTTTAGCCTGTTTATTTAGGGTACTTAGGTAGACGTTCCACCACGGGATTTGATATTTTGGTTGCCTTCTGTGTCCTTATCTGTGTAGCCTTCCTACCCATATGTCTTCGAAATAGTCTAATAGAGGGCTTAATTTTGTTTCTTTTTTATAATAGGGGCTGTCTATCAGTAGGTTGTAATTTTCTGCTACGTCTGTAATAGGAACGTAGGCTAGCGCTATTAATTTTTTTACCTGGTAGGCAAAAGTGCTGTCATTGCAGTATTGGGAGCATAGGGCAGATTTTTGTATAGGTTTCCATATACATTGGTTAAAATGGTAGTAGCAACCTTGGTTGCTGTGTGAGGGTAGGTTTTTAGAATTGAATTTATCATTGCTTTTTCAAAGTCAATGATAATTTTTTGGGGGAAGTAATTATTGGTTTGTTCTTTTATTTTATTTAGTAGTTCAACATAGGTTGTTTGCTGTTTGTTGGGTAGTAGTCTATATATGAAGGGAATATTGCAGTTTTGATAGTGTCCATGGATGGTGTATAACTGATAGAAAGGTTTAGGGCATACAGAGAATGTACCATCCATCATCCATGTTTCGCATTGGTGTAATTTCACCATATTGTCTGCTGTAGCAAATATTATAATTCTTTTTTCTTTACATGCATTGTCGTATAAGATGAATGGTTCGTCATTATGAGTTAATCTCAGTTCAGGGGGAATTTGGACTTGCTCAAAGGTTTTTGGGGCAGGTGGAGTAGCTGCAGTTGTTCTTTTTGTCTAGCTATTGTCCTTTTTAGAAATTCTATGGAAGGTAGTTGGCTTGATGCATGTTGGGGGAGAACTTTTAAGTGTTCTTTAAGGATAGTTGTAGAAGGGAGGTCTGTACTAGTACTTGCTTCTTTTAGTGAGTCTAGCATTTGTCTAATTTCTCTGTCTGTCACGTTGGGAGGATGATTATGTTCCGTGGTATTGGTTACAGTTGTTTCCTGTGTTAAAGCTCGACCATAACATTTGTTACTGTAATATTTGCTGCATTTCCAAAACACTTTCATTTCATGCTGTTTTTCTTGGGTATATGTATAGCCCATATAACATAAAAGCATTTTGCCTTTCTGTGAAGTGATAAATGTGGCTCCTTCAGTCATTTTTTTTTCTTTCTACAGTAAATAAATGTTGCATAAAGATATTTAATATGGTTTCTAGTTTCATCATTTGCATTTATAACATTTTCATTATATATTTACCTGTTTCTTAGTTGTTTTGAGGGCAGTGCTGTGTGTTTGGAAGCTTGACTTCTCTTTATTTTGTCGATGGTTCTGTTTGGAAAAGAAAATCAGATTTATTGTATATGTTTTATTTTGCATTATTGGATTTCTTAGCATAAGGACGTTTTCTTGATAGTTTTTCTTTTAGTAGTTGTCTCTGTTATTTTAGTTTATATACTTACTTTTGTTTAAGACTTGATGGAGTTGTAAAAGTTGGGCTTTTTTTCAGTAACTTTGATATATCTGCAAGACATGGTAGGAAGGAAAGAAAATCTTTTAGTTATTGTTGTTTAATTTTTTATTTTTAGTCTTTAGTGCTAAGTTTAGTAACTATTATAAGGTAGTGTTACTTACTTTTCTTTTGTGTATCCTTTTTTTGCATGTAGCAGGTTTCTTTTCTGGTGCAAATCTGGCAGATTTCCCCTTTTTCACGTTTTGTGGTGCAAAGTGTTACCTAGGTACGGATTTGCTTTTTTTTATAGTGTTTCTATCATGTGTTGGTTGTTTTCATTGGTCAGTCTAATTATTTGGTGTTTTTTATTGGTTGTTTGAGAGTGTTTGAATTTTTTTGGGAGTTATGTGGTTTATATGGAAGACGCCAATTATTGTTTTTTTTATTGTGGAGCCTTTTTTTTCTTTATTTTTTTTATAATTCTTTTATAGTGTGAGATGTATCATGTTTTATATATTAATATGATGTCAATGCATTGTATTTTCGAAATGTTAATTTTTATAATTTATTTGATGTTTATTTACTCAGCAATTATTGTGTGTTTTTTTTATGTAATTATGGTGAGTTTTGTTCATATTTACCATGTTTTAATCGTTATATATTGTGTTTTATATGATGTATAGAGAAGTCGATAAAAAGTTTTTTCGATATTTTAGTGGGCTATATTTTTTTTTCAATATTTTTGCTTATGTCTTTATATGTGTTGAAAGTCGATATTTATTGTTAGCAATATTTTTTTGGGTCGATAATGTTATCGATTTTTTTAGTTGCGATATTGTGGAGTCAATATTTGTGTAGTTTGTTGTTTAAGTATTGGTACTTGATATTTTTGTAGTCGATATTTTTACTTCGATATTTTGGGTAGTCGATATTCGGTCTGTCAATATTGTTTCAGTGATCCGTGCGAAGTGATGTCGGAAACCGCCGTAGGCACCAATGGAGGACATCAGAAAAAATGCAGCTGCTGAAGAAGGTGAAAGTGTCTGGTGGAACCCAAAGGTGGATTCAAGATGAGAGGTACCTGCAAGCAGAGGGGACAAAGTCTATGTTACTCAGGAGTGACCAAGAGGCCCAGGAGACGAATGCCCGCCGATGTCAGAGATGCTGGGGAGTTGACGGTGCCCTTGAAGTTGCAGCTGTGCGGACCAGGCAACACTGTAGAAGACCAGGAGACGTTCTTGAGCTGCTCCACGTCGGATGTCGAGAGTCAAGGGGTCAGTGTCCGGCAGGGGTGCCAACAACCCTGGGCAGTGGCAACAAATTTAGTCGACAAAAGAGGTGCAGTGTTGGGACCAGCAATGTCCTAGTGATTCACTGCAAGCAGGTAAGTCAGAGCAGGCCACAAGCAAGCAGAGGAGCCCACTGGAGCCAAAGAAGACCCTCAGGAGAAACCAGAGGCCGGAGGCACAGGAGTCGCAAGAGGACCTCGAGCAGCTCACCAAAGGATGAAGGCCCACAGTGCAAAGGATTCGGTGGAGGCAAAGATCTTGGCAACAAGGCCGACGCTGTCATCGCACCCCACCTGCGGGACATCATCAACACCTCCTTCGTCACCGCTACCTTCCCGGAGAGCTGGAAGCACGCCGAACTCAGCGCCCTACTTAAGAAGCCATCAGCCGACCCCACCGACCTCAAGAACTACCGCCCCATCTCGCTGCTCCCATTTCCGGCAAAAGTCATCGAGAAGACCGTCAACAAGCAACTGGCCGCCTTCCTCGAGACGAACGGCTCCCTCGACCCCTCGCAGTCTGGCTTCCGGGCCAACCACAGCACCGAGACCGCCCTGATCGCAGCAACCGATGACATCCGAGCCCTACTCGACAACGGAGAAACAGCGGCCCTCATCCTCCTGGACCTCTCCGCGGCCTTCGACACTGTCTGCCACCGTACCCTAGTACAGCGCCTCAGCAACGTCGGAATCCAGGAGAAGGCACTGGAGTGGATCATCTCCTTCCTCGCCGGAAGGACACAGAGAGTCCGCCTCCCCCGTTCAGATCAGAGGCCTCCAAAGTCATCTGCGGCATTCCTCAAGGCTCCTCGCTCAGCCCAACACTCTTCAACGTCTACATGAGCCCCCTCGCAGCCATCGCACGCCAGCACAACCTCAACATCATCTCCTACGCCGACGACACCCAGCTGATCCTCTCCCTCACCAACGACCCCGCCACCGCCAGAGCCAACCTACACGAAGGGATGACAGACGTTGCCAAGTGGATGATGAACAGTCACCTGAAACTGAACTCTGACAAGACGGAAGTCCTCATCCTGGGATCTTCACCCTCCGCCTGGGACGACTCCTGGTGGCCCCCCGCCCTGGGCAGCGCTCCCAAACCCACGGACCACGCACGCAACCTGGGCTTCATCCTGGACTCCTCCCTCTCCATGACCAGACAAGTCAACGCCGTCTCCTCGTCGTGCTTCAACATCCTGCGCATGTTACGTAAGATCTTCCGATGGATCCCCACCGAGACCAGGAAGACGGTCACCCAGGCCCTCGTCACCAGCCGTCTGGACTACGGTAACTCCCTCTACGCCGGTACCACCGCCAAACTCCAGAAGAGACTCCAGCGGATCCAGAACGCCTCAGCACGACTCATCCTGGACATCCCCCGCCGCCGCCACATCTCCGGACACCTGAGAGACCTGCACTGGCTCCCGGTAAACAAGAAAATCACCTTCCGGCTCCTCACCGACGCACACAAAGCCCTACACAATCAAGGCCCAGGATACCTCAACAGCCGCCTCAACTTCTACGCTCCCAAATGCCAGCTCCGATCGACCAGCCACGCCCTCGCCGCCGTCCCTCGCATCAGAAGAGCCACCACAGGAGGAAGGTCCTTCTCCTACCTGGCCGCCAAGACTTGGAACTCCCTTCCGACCCACCTACGCCTGACCCAGGACCACCTCGCCTTCAGGAAGCAACTCAAGACCTGGCTGTTCGAGCAGTAGCGGACCCCCTCCCCCCAGCGCCTTGAGACCCTCCGGGTGAGTAGTGCGCTTTACAAATGCATTGATTGATTGATTGATTGATTGTAAAAGATTCTTGAGGCTGGAGCTTCTTGGAGCATGAAGATTTTTGGAGGAGAGAGTAAACAAGCCTTGACAAAGGCAAGTTGACGCGGTGCACAGGGGTACTGCTCCAGCAGTTCGCACAAGGGATACTGGCCTCCAACTTGCTAGGAAGACAGTGCAGGCTTTGAGGGAGTTGCAGAACCACCATCGGTGTTGCTGCACTTTTTGGAGTCTGTAGGAGGTCAGGAACAGCTTCATTGCGGTGCTAGCAGATGCAGGGGAGTGACACTTTCACTCCAAGGGAGATTCCTTTGGGCGTCTTGGATGTCCACAGACCTTGTAAAGAACCTGTATGGAGCACAGGCACAGACTTTGCATCAGATTTGCTGGAGGACGAGACCAGAAGCAGCAAGAGTCTTCCCAGTTGCAGTCTTGATTCCCAAAGCGAAGTCCAATGATGTCCAGAGTGCCCAGACGGTTGAAATTGAAGTGGTATTGGATATGAATCTTGTCCCACGATGAATCTACGGACCCGCCCACAGGTAAGTCCTCAAGTACCCTAAGGAAAGGGTTGGGACAATTCAGGGGTCCCTCCCACGGGAGGGGCTGGAAAGTGGGGAGGTTACTCCTATGTCCTTTCCTATGTCCTTTGTCCAGTTTCGCACCAGAGCGGGAGCCAACAGCTCCCTGAACTAGTTCAACTTGGGTAAATAAGGAGGGCACCAAATGTGCCCTTCAAAGCAGTCTAGTGGCGCTGGCAAGCACCCCCACCCTGTCCCAATACACTATGTCCTGTCTGGGAGGTGGTCATGCCTCCCTGTGACAGGAAACGTATTGTCCTGCCATCCCCTGCTCAAACTTGGCTCTGCAGCAGGAGGACAGAATCGTGTCTCTGGTCGGCAGCAGCCATTGTTTGCTGTCTGGGCTAGAAGACTGGTACCAGGAGCACTGATGCCTCGCAGAGGAGCTTTACAGTTCATGGAATCATACCTCCCTCTCAGTTCGCAGTGTGGGAGGTATAATTCCAACATGTTCAATACCAAACACGACAGGGTTTGTTACACCCAGTTTAAAGATAGCCATTGCGTAATGACTCATGGCCACTCTATGCATTGTAGTGGCTGAAAAACGTATAACGCGGGAGAATGGACTCCGAGGGTCATAGGGGTGTCCTGCTCATGATGCAGGAGCACCCTCACACTTAGAACCGAGCACCATGTCTTCAGGATTGAAAGGCCTGCCTTATAGGTGACTTATAGGTTTTAAGTGCAGTGACCTCAGATATAAGGAAACTTATATCTGTTATAAGTGGTGCTAGCACCATCTTACACAGGCTGCAATGGCAGGCCTGTAGTCACAATTTGAGGGGTCTCCCATGGGTGGCATTATAAATGTTTCAGCCCACGGGGGGCCCCTGGTGTACCTATGCCCTGGGTACCTTAGTACTATATACTAGGGACCTCAAGGGTACACCAGTAGCCAATCTGGGGTGTACCTCAGTACTCACCATGTCCAATTTAGGGAAGAAGCACAGAGACGGGTCCTGATTAGCAGCATACCAATCAGACTAGTCAGGAAAACATAATGACACCAGCAGAAAGTGGGGTGGCCATGAAAGCAGATCCTACTTTCCTAAACCTCCCACCCTATTACCTTAATCAGCCTCTAGACAGGGGCTTGGTAAAGAACAGGAAGTGTTGAGGGAGGAGAAATATGTTACTGGTAGTTCTCTATATCAATAGTGGAAAGGAAACAACAGTGTGGAAAGCCGTAAAACCGAGGTATTGGACACCATACATTCAAACATCTGTGGATATGAAGGTGAGCCATTTTGAGTAAGAAAGGGGGAGCTAACTAACAAGGAGGCCTATTAGGATGGCGGACGGAAACGTGTTCCTTCCGCCATGGTCGCGGCAAAAACACTCCCGACCGCACCGTGGATAATCCGCGGTTGCGATTATGATATTTCTGTCAACAAACACCGACCGCGGCGGACGGATCACATCAAACACCGTCCGCAGCGGACGGATCACACCAAAGACTGCCGTAAGTGGACGGTACCACAGAAACACCCTCCGCCGCGGACGAATTGACCGCGGAAACAAGCCCAACCGCCGTAATACATGCAGAGGGTCCGGTCGCACGATTAGGATAACGCAGCCATCCCAACGGAACTCACCACCTCCCTCGACCGCCGCAGAAACAATGCTTCGACAAACGGAGCATGACTACGGAAGGACCAAACGAACATCATCCCTGCCGCCAAACCGATTCTAAAATGGCGGACAGAAGTAAATAGAAAACACACTAAACAGGACACACACCCACCTGAAACACCCACCCCCAACAACTACACACCCCAATGACACCCCCCCACTCTACCCAAGCAAAAACAAAAGCACCCAAGTCACCACACCCACAGAACACCTGACTGGCAACAACCATTGGGACACAACAACCACACAGAGTATAAAATGAATCCCTCCCATTACCACAATCCTTTGCATCACAGCATAGCTGCAAGAAAGAGGCAGATTAGCACAAACAGCAGACACACACAAACACACATACAACCTGCACACCAACACACCCACCAAACAAACCCCCACAACACCATCCCTACATACCACACACCTGCACACCCCACCCCACCACACCAAAACCTTGCACATCACACACCATGGCACCCAAGAAAACCCCCAAGTTCACAGACAGTGAGTTGAAGGTCATGGTGGATGAAATCATCCGTGTCGAACCACATCTGTTCGGTACCCTAGTCCAGCAGACCACCTTGGCAACCAAAACCAACATGTGGGACAGGATAGTGACCAGAGTGAATGCGTCAGGGACCGTGCCACGCACCAAACATGAGATCCAGAGGCGGTGGCACGACCTCAAGGCAAGGGTGAAAGGCATCAGGGCCAAGAACCACCTGCGGGCACAACACACTGGCGGCGGCACTCCCCCGGAGCCTATACCATTTGCCGAATGGGAGGAGAAGGTGCTGGGCATACTGCACCCTGAGAGCCTGGAAGGAATAGAAGAGGGACTTGAGGCTGGTAAGTACAAACCAATGACCACTATCACACTATCATGGTCTGCCTTGCACAACTGCCAACACACATCTCCCAGGCTCCAATCCATGCATGTGGACCACACAGTCACCCAAATGTGAAGTCCTGCCCTCAAATGCACCCACCATGAACAACCACTAATGTTGCCTCCTACGTTCACAGGCTTGTATGTTGTCAAAGCAGCCAACACCAGAACTCCCAACAGGCCCCCATGTCTACAGGGAGGGTGGTGGTGGGTGGGGGGTGTGAGAGACCAGCATTACAACTCCCAACAGGCCCCCATGTCTACAGGGAGGGTGGTGGTGGTTGGGGGTTATGAGAGAGGTGGGTGGGGGGTGTGAGAGACCAGCACTACAACTCCCAACAGGCCCCCATGTCTACAGGGAGGGTGGTGGTGGGTGGGGGGTGTGAGAGACCAGCACTACAACTCCCAACAGGCCCCCATGTCTACATGGAGGGTGGTGGTGGGTGGGGGGGTGAGAGACCAGCACTACAACTCCCAACAGGCCCCCATGTCTACAGGGAGGGTGGTGGTTGGTGGAGGTGTGAGAGACCAGCACTACAACTCCCAACAGGCCCCCATGTCTACAGGGAGGGTGGTGGTGGGTGGGGGTGTGATAGACCAGCACTGTAACTCCCAACAGGCCCCCATGTCTACAGGGATGGTGGTGGTGGGTGGGGGGTGTGAGAGACCAGCACTACAACTCCCAACAGGCCCCATGTCTACAGGGAGGGTGGTGGTGGGTGGGATGTGAGAGACCAGCACTACAATTCCCAACAGGCCCCCATGTCTACAGGGAGGGTGGTGGTGGGTGGGGGGGTGAAAGAGGTGGGTGGGGGGTATGAGAGACCAGCACTATAACTCCCAACAGGCCCCCATGTCAACAGGGCAGGTGGTGGTGGGTGGGGGGTGTGAAAGACCAGCACTACAACTCCCAACAGGCCCCCATGTCTACAGGGAGGGTGGTGGTGGGTGGGGGGTGAGAGAGGTGGGTAGGGGGTATGAGAGGCCAGCACTATAACTCCCAACAGGCCCCCATGTCTACAGGGAGGGTGGTGGTGGGTGGGGGGTGTGAGAGACCAGCACTACAACTCCCAACAGGCACCCATGTCTACAGGGAGGGTGGTGGTGGGTGGGGGGTGTGAGAGAGGTGGGTGGGGTGTGTGAGAGAACAGCACTACAACTCCCAACAGGCCCCCATGTCTACGGGGAGGGTGGTGGTGGGTGGGGGGTGTGAGAGACCAGCACTACAACTCCTAACAGGCCCCCATGTCTACATGGAGGGTGGTGGTGGGAGGGGGGGTGAGAGACCAGCACTACAACTCCCAACAGGCCCCCATGTCTACAGGGAGGGTGGTGGTTGGTGGGGGTGTGAGAGATCAGCACTACAACTCCCAACAGGCCCCCATGTCTACAGGGAGGGTGGTGGTGGGTGGGGGTGTGATAGACCAGCACTGTAACTCCCAACAGGCCCCCATGTCTACAGGGATGGTGGTGGTGGGTGGGGGATGTGAGAGACCAGCACTGCAACTCCCAACAGGCCCCATGTCTACAGGGAGGGTGGTGGCGGGTGGGGTGTGAGAGACCAGCACTACAATTCCCAACAGGCCCCCATGTCTACAGGGAGGGTGGTGGTGGGTGGGGGGGTGAGAGAGGTGGGTGGGGGTATGAGAGACCAGCACTATAACTCCCAACAGGCCCCCATGTCAACAGGGCAGGTGGGGGTGGGTGGGGGGTGTGAAAGACCAGCACTACAACTCCCAACAGGCCCCCATGTCTACAGGGAGGGTGGTGGTGGGTGGGGGGGTGAGAGAGGTGGGTGGGGGGTATGAGAGACCAGCACTACAACTCCCAACAGGCCCCCATGTCTACAGGGAGGGTGGTGGTGGGTGGGGGGTGTGAGAGACCAGCACTACAACTCCCAACAGGCCTTCATGTCTACATGGAGGGTGGTGGCGGGTGGGGGGTATGAGAGACCAGCACTACAACTCCCAACAGGCCCCCATGTCTACATGGAGGGCGGTGGTGGGTGGGGGGTGTGAGAGACCAGCACAACAACTCCCAACAGGCCCCTATGTCTACATGGAGGGTGGTGGTGGGAGGGGGGGTGAGAGACCAGCACTACAACTCCCAACAGGCCCCCATGTCTACAGGGAGGGTGGTGGTTGGTGGGGGGTGTGAGAGACCAGCACTACAACTCCCAACAGGCCCCCATGTCTACAGGGAGGGTGGTGGTGGGTGGGGGTGTGATAGACCAGCACTGTAACTCCCAACAGGCCCCCATGTCTACAGGGATGGTGGTGGTGGGTGGGGGGTGTGAGAGACCAGCACTGCAACTCCCAACAGGCCCCATGTCTACAGGGAGGGTGGTGGCGGGTGGGGTGTGAGAGACCAGCACTACAATTCCCAACAGGCCCCCATGTCTACAGGGAGGGTGGTGGTGGGTGGGGGGGTGAGAGAGGTGGGGGGGTATGAGAGACCAGCACTATAACTCCCAACAGGCCCCCATGTCATCAGGGCAGGTGGTGGTGGGTGGGGGGTGTGAAAGACCAGCACTACAACTCCCAACAGGCCCCCATGTCTACAGGGAGGGTGGTGGTGGGTGGGGGGTGAGAGAGGTGGGTGGGGGGTATGAGAGACCAGCACTACAACTCCCAACAGGCCCCCATGTCTACAGGGAGGGTGGTGGTGGGTGGGGGGTGTGAGAGACCAGCACTACAACTCCCAACAGGCCTCCATGTCTACATGGAGGGTGGTGGCGGGTGGGGGGTATGAGAGACCAGCAGTACAACTCCCAACAGGCCCCCATGTCTACAGGGAGGGTGGTGGTTGGTGGGGGGTGTGGGAGACCAGCACTGCAACTCCCAACAGGCCCCCATGTCTACAGGGAGGGTGGTGGTGGGTGGGGGTGTGAGAGAGGTGGGTGGGGGGTGTGAGAGACCAGCACTACAACTCCCAACAGGCCCCCATGTCTACAGGGAGGGTGGTGGTGGGTGGGGGGTGTGAGAGACCAGCACTACAACTCCCAACAGTCCCCCATGTCTACATGGAGGGCGGTGGTGGGTGGGGGGTGTGAGAGACCAGCACTACAACTCCCAACAGGCCCCCATGTCTACAGGGAGGGTGGTGGTTGGTGGGGGGTTTGAGAGACCAGCACTGCAACTCCCAACAGGCGCCCATGTCTAAAGGGATGGTGGTGGTGGATGGGGGGTGTGAGAGACCAGCACTACAACTCCCAACAGGCCCCCATGTCTACTGGGAGGGTGGTGGTGGGTGGGGTGTGAGAGACCAGCACTGCAACTCCCAACAGGCCCCCATGTCTACAGGGAGGGTGGTGGTGGGTGGGGGTGTGAGAGAGGTGGGTGGGGGGTGTGAGAGACCAGCACTACAACTCCCAACAGGCCCCCATGTCTACAGGGAGGGTGGTGGTGGGTGGGGGGTGTGAGAGACCAGCACTACAACTCCCAACAGGCCCCCATGTCTACATGGAGGGCGGTTATGGGTGGGGGGTGTGAGAGACCAGCACTACAACTCCCAACAGGCCCCCATGTCTACAGGGAGGGTGGTGGTTGGTGGGGGGTTTGAGAGACCAGCACTGCAACTCCCAACAGGCCCCCATGTCTAAAGGGATGGTGGTGGTGGGTGGGGGTGTGAGAGACCAGCACTACAACTCCCAACAGGCCCCCATGTCTACTGGGAGGGTGGTAGTGGGTGGGGTGTGAGAGACCAGCACTATTACTCCCAACAGGCCCCCATGTCTACTGGGAGGGTGGTGGTGGGTGGGGGAGGAGGGAGAGAGGTAGGTGGGGGGTGTGAGAGACCAGCACTACAACTCCTAACAGGCCCTCATGTCTACAGGGAGGGTGGTGGTGGGTGGGGGGTGTGAGAGACCAGCACTACAACTCCCAACAGGCCCCCATGTCTACAGGGAGGGTGGTGGTGGGTAGGGGGTGTGAGAGACTAGCACTACAACTCCCAACTGGCCCCCATGTCAACAGGGAGGGTGGTGGTGGGTGGGGGGTGTGAGAAACCAGCACTACAACTCCCAACAGGCCCCCATGTCTACAGGGAGGGTGGTGGTGGGTGGGGGTGTGAGAGACCAGCACTATAACTCCCAACAGGCCCCCATGTCTACAGGGAGGGTGTTGGTGGGTGGGGTGTATGAGAGACCAGCACTACAACTCCCAACAGGCCCCCATGTCTCATCCCAGAGCAAGATGGAGTCCGCCCACCATTTGCTGACCAGTGCATCTCCTCCTACAAACTTACAGGTAGGTAGACATCTTCACAGGGGCACCATCCAATAGCAGGACTGGACCACACATTTCCAAGTATTGTCTCCCCACCTCCACACCACCATATTGCCCAGTACTGTCTACCACACCAACATGATGACACCAACAACCATGTCCCGATTCCATAGTAATTTGTAATGTTACAACAAAGAACCTGTCATGTCCACAGCATTGATTCTGAAATTCTTGTCCCTCAGGTGATCGCAACTTGACAGGCGAAACCAGCAACGGCCAGTACCAGTCGCCCCCCTCAAAGCCAGGACTCTCTGGTGAAGATCCCATGGACACCTCGGGTGCAGAGAACGATGCTGGCCCAAGCACACTCCCAGTGCCATCAGGCTCCCAGGACATCCCGGCCTCCACCACCTTGGCCAGAGTCACAACACCAACACCTGCCATTGTGAGCTACGCAGCTACCACCACCACCACCACCGATCGACATCTCAGGCTAGCAGGGAGAGTGGACGGGAGAGGACACAGGTGAGGCCACAGCTCACAAACAGGAGTGCAGGTGCTAGGCGAGGTCGGGAACGAGACCCACCCCATCCTGGGACCGAGACCCTGGATGCCATCGCCAGAGTCCATGCCTCCTATGAGCGGTCACAGGCAGAGGCGGATTGGGCACACCAAGACTCGCTACAGAACTGCCAGCTGTTGCGGTCCATGGACACCCGCATGGGCCAAATTGTTGACCTCATGGGGCAGCAAACTGCTCTTTGGAGGGAGTGGTTATCCCGCGCCACACCACCTCCCCCTGCCCCAAGTGCCCAGCGGGACAGGTCACCAACACCACCGCCACCATCCCCTGAGGACACTGACAGGGAGGTCCTCCCTGAACAACCTGCCCCCACAGCTGTCTCCGTACCGGCTTCAAGACGGTGGGGCCGTCCAAGGCTGGATCCAGCTGAGAGCAGTGGCAATGCACTATCCACCCGCTTGAAGAGGGGACGCCACTGACTTTACCCTTCCTTGAGCCTGCCATTCACTCTGTGAACTGTCTTGCCCCACAATGCCAAGCATTGGCACACGTCTGTTGGACTAGGTGTACACCACACAATGTGGTGTCCTCACGGTGTTTTCATCTGCCATGACCTTCAACTCTCACTTCCCCCAACACCTATTTGTAAATATGCACTAACATTAATCCACAACCTGTAAATAAACACCACGTAAACACTCAATGCTGTGTGACCTCGATGTTTTAATCACATGTTTGTCTTATTAGTTGTCATTACCAGGTGCAGGGATCAATGTTCATGAGAATCATGCCTCTCTGGGAGTGACCTAGGGATAATGAGAGAACAACAAGCACTGGTCAGGAAACTGAATCACACCCATCACACCACACCGTACTGCAACATCCCACAAACCACACTCATCACTAATTAAGTGGATCACAGGACACACATCAGGGAGCATTGCATGTACACCATCTCACACACCCATTTGCGAACAGAACATACCAGAACAGGCAGCATTTACACACCACATCCACACATCACCAACAAACATACTTCACGCATTGACCAGCAGCACAAGAGGTAGTTACTCACATTCAAGGAAAGTAGCGAGCAATGAGCTGACGCCTCTGGTGCACACCTTCTTCCTCCCCACTATCCTCATCAGTGGACATGGTGGGATGGGAGGCGGAGCAACCTGTTGGTCTGCAGGGTCCATGATCAGTTCAATATTATTGCGCAAGGCCAAGTTGTGGAGCATGCAGCAGGCAATCACTATTTTGCTTACTTTGCCTGGTGAGTATGGCAGGGCCCCTCCGGTTTTATCCAGGCAGCGAAACCTAGACTTCAGCAGTCCAAAAGTATGTTCCACCACCCGACGTGTCCTCCCATGGGCCTCATTATAACGCATTTCACATGGGGTAGTAGGATTCCGTATGGGGCTCAGCAGCCATGGGCGGTTTGGGTACACAGAGTCGCCTAGGTGGGGGGATGACAGACACATACATCATTACCAGGATTGGTTGGAACAGCATGGCACACATACAACACAGTAGTCCTCACAGCACACTCACCTACAAGCCACGCATGTTCTTGACGCAGATTAGCCATCAGTTGGGGGACAATGCTGCTCCGCAGGATGTGGGAGTCATGTGCGGACCCGGGAAATCTGGCACACACATGGGAGATGATGTTGTCAGCCAGGCACACCACTTGCACGTTGATCGAATGGTAGTGCTTCCGATTGCGATAGACAGGTTCACGTGCCTGGGTTGGAATGAGACCAATATGTGTGCCATCAATGGAACCCACTACGTGTGGGATCTGGCCCAGGGCATAGAAGTCACCTTTTTACTGCAGCCAGCTCTGCCGGATGTGGGAAATGGATGTAATCATACTTGTAATGCATCATGTCATCCAGCACATCCCGCAGTGCCATGCTGAACATGGATTGTGACATCCCCCCGGCATGACCAACTGTGTACTGGAAAGTGCCTGTTGCGAAGAAGTGAAGTGCCGCCATCACCTTTGCTGTGGGTGTAATAGCTCCTGGATATGTCCTGCGTGGCTGCAGATAAGGTGCCAATTGGGCTACAAGCTCCTGCAATCTTCGTCGGTCAAGCCGGAATTTGCGGATCACCTCCTCGTCAACCATGTCCTCCAGCATAGTGTATGGTCGATGCACATTTGGAGCCCTCCTGTGTGGGAGTAGATGGGAGCAGATGTCAATTGACCAACACCGCACAGCTGTGCCACACTATCACATCTTGACCAACACAATACAAATAATACATGTTGCAGACACTGATTGTATGTGTGACGTTACCGAAATATAAGGCACTACAGCTAACTACACACACAATGTTCACCCACAAACAACATCCTGTGTGCAAACATGTCCAATGTTACATGCACACATGTTGAAAGAACAGCCAACATCACATGACTGAGGGCCCAAGTGTGGACAAGTGTCCCCACAGACACACATGGACGTGCACACACAACATGAACATGAAACACACCCTCCTTGTCTTCATGCACCCATGACCCCACCTACAATGCTGGGCATCCTCACATGACATGCATGGGCATACAACAGGCGACACACATACGCATACACAGAATGCATGTATACCCCCATCATTGCTACTTGCACACACAAACAACACACTCACAACAGCTTCTGAATGTGGGTACACAGCCTTTATGTACTGTGTAGATGTGTACAAATAGAAACGTGTGACCTCAAAACCAAGACGTCAACACATAGCCATGCACATCTGATGCAACTTGGGTGCACATCACTGGCCTTTGTTAACCACTGGCAAGGTCAATAGTATGACCACACATGCAACAAATGGACATGAATGACACACGTGGACACGGGCCATTGACTTGACATAATGATTCTTGATGCATTCCGGACATGTCCTGACACACATGTACAACTATGAACATTACATGTGTGCGGAGACATGCAGTGTGTGTACACACGCCATCCGGGTACGCCTTCCCCCAACACAGAAGATGATCCTTGATACTGCAGTTGTGCATAACATATGCTGCATGGTCAAGGACCATCACGGTCACACTCCGCCAAACGCATGTGTGCACTTCCGCGACGGTGCATCTTTTGAAAATCATCACTCACTGGCATCGCAATGGCGGAGCACACATTCCGCGGGGCGGGGGAGGCTAACACATACATTTGAATGTGCAAGTGGAAATGGCAGTTGTTACCCCCCTTACAGTCACATTGCAGCACCCACCGCAGACCACCGGCCCTGGCTGGTCACCCACCGCCGAGTGCTGGCGGTGGGTGACCGCCCTGTGCATTGATGTCACCCTGGCATGGATGGCCCTGGCCGGTCACCCACCGCCGGCCCTGGCCGGTCACCCACCGCCGGGTGCTGGTGGTGGGTGACCGCCCTGTGCATTGATGTCACCCTGGCATGGATGGCCCTGGCCGGTCACCCACCGCCGGCCCTGGCCGGTCACCCACTGCCAGCCCTAGCCGGTCACCCACCGCCGGGTGCTGGCGGTGGGTGACCAGCCAGGGTCGGTGGTGGGTGACTGGCCAGGGCCGGCGGTCTGCGGTGGGTGCTGCAATGTGACTGTAAGGGGGGGTAACAACTGCCATTTCCACTTGCAAATTCAAATGTATGTGTTAGCCTGCCCCGCCCCCGCGGAATGCGTGCTCCGCCATTGCGATGCCAGTGAGTGATTCATTTCAAATGATGCACCATCGCGGTAGCGCGCACATGCGGTTGCCGGTGTGTGACCGTGACGGTCCTTGCACATGTAGCCAATGGAAACAGGTAATGCGTGGCACGTAAATGAATTCAAAAATAGTGGAAGCCGTGCACCGCCACACCAGGGCCAGTCATTGGCTCATTTTGAATGAGTCATCCCGGGAAAACCAATTGCTGCAGACGTGTGCCACTGATATGAGCTCAGGGCCCTATAAATGTGTGAATTTCAGCAGCACACATTCACTGCTTCCAGCCACTGCTGCCTGCGCCCATCACCTCGACCTGCTGCTGCTGAGCTATCCAACAACTGCTGCCTGCACCCATCACCTCGATCTGCTGCTGCTGAGCTATCCAACAACTGCTGCTGTTGTGCCACAGTCCTGGACCTTGCCATGCCGAGAGTGCGAGAGATCCGGTCTCGTCCCTTCACCGCAGCGGAGCTGGATGTCCTTGTGGACGGTGTGCTCCGCCACTATGAATGGCTCTACGGTGCTCCCGGACAGGTGGTAAGTGCAGTGGGGGACATGTTGGTGTACATGAGGTGGTCACTGACTCCTGGCTTCTGCTATCTTGGCGGTGTGCTGTGGGACCTTCACATGTGTTGTACTGTGCATGGCTGCTGAAAGATACGTGTTGCTACTATGTTTGTGAATGTCCAACTGTCCACTGACATTCCCCTCTTGTCTCCCATCATGGTAGGTCAAGCTGCACCTTTGCAAGGCCGTGTGGAGGACCATAGCACGTGATGTACGGGCAGTGGGGGTGTGCAATAGACGACGCACACACTGCCACAAGCGCTGGGACGACATCTCCAGGCTCAGCAAGAATGTGGCGGAGATGACACTGGGGCTGATTCCAAAATCAACCCGGCTTGCACGACGCACCATGACCCCTCTAATGCACCGTATCATAGCTGTGACGCATCCTGATCTGTCCGCCCGGCTGAGAGGGGATCAGCAGCAAACTAGCGATAAGCAGACTGAATGTGTTTGTGACTTGTGAGTGTGCATGTATTGCTGCTCAGACACAGTAGTGACATCTGTGGTGTGTATGTTGTGCAGCAATTGCATGTTGGTGCTATTAGCGGAGTG
Source organism: Lissotriton helveticus (assembly GCF_964261635.1). Classification (NCBI taxonomy): domain Eukaryota; kingdom Metazoa; phylum Chordata; class Amphibia; order Caudata; family Salamandridae; genus Lissotriton; species Lissotriton helveticus. The sequence continues at coordinate 34,544,672 of NC_136058.1, forward strand.
AGCGTTAGCATCCATATCAGCCAGGTGGACATACCAGTTGCATTGTAGTGCAGGGGCCCAGGACATGCCGTTGAGGTCTGAGGTCCCATGGCATCACATGTGTGGTGGTGTGCATGCACTTGCCCTGTTTGTTTGATGTACATGTTTCACAGGCACCCCCGGTTCTTTGACATAAGGATGTCTGGTAGGGGTGGTTCGTGTGCAGGATGGGTGCTACATGTTGGTCAACAGAAAAGGAAGTAGTGATTTGTAACCTTCAGTACGTGAGTGTGGCACTTAGGTAAACCTCTTTTCTCTCTCTTTCAGCTTTGGCTGAGGGCACTGACCCACAGACGACGGAGATGAGTGGTGGTAATGCATCCGGATCCGATATCACACACACGCAGACTGAGACTGAAGAGAGCAGCCCCGGAGAGGGGGACAGAACTGTCCCTGAGGACTCACATGTGGAGACACCATCGTCCTCATCTTCAGACAGTGGTGGTGAGTCAGCACTGTTGGTAGACACAGGGAGAGGGCAATCAACACCTTCAGGCGGTACACAGCACACAGGGCCCACACTGCCACCAACTGCAACAAGTACTGCTCATGCTCGCCAGAGTAGGGGGAGCAGAGTGGCCTTCGGTGCAGGCACCGCTGCCCCTGCCCCTGTGACACAAAGTGCCCTTTGTGCTGAGGCGGTTGATCTGCTGCGACAGCTCTGTGTAGGGCAGACCAACATGATCAATGCATTCCAAGACCACGATAGGAAGTTGGGGTAGGTGGTAGCATTCATGGAGGGGATGCATGGCAATGTTGCAGGTCTCCACAGAACAGTACAGTCATTATCCAACACAGTGTCTGCAGCCATTCAACAGTCGCATGGACAAGGTTCTACTTCAGTTCCCCCATCCACACCACTTGATGTCTCAGGGGAGAGTGACATTTCAGACCAGGCCTCATTTTCTGGGTATTGCACTAGAAGCAGCCACAGGCAGCAAGGCAGGGCACGGAGGGCACAGACACCATCCCCTAGGACAAGGAAATCTTTCACAGAACCCGACATCAGCTACCCTGGAGTTGACACACAGGATCCTCAAGGGGTGTTGGGGGACAGGGATTCACATGTAACACAGGCATCCCCCTCAAAAGGTACTCCCAAGGCCAGGGACACTCCCAAGGACAAGGACACTTCGAAGGACAGGGCACCTCCAAAGGGCAGGGACACTCCCAAGGACAAGGACACTTCAAAGGACAGGGCACCTCCCAAGGGCAGGGACACTCCCTAGGACAAGGACACTACAAACGAAAGGGCACCTCCCATGGGCAGGGACACTCCCAAGGACAAGGAAACTACAAAGGAAAGGGCACCTCCCAAGGGCAGGGACACTCCCAAGGACAAGGACACTTCGAAGGACAGGGCACCTCCCAAGGGCAGGGACACTCCCAAGGACAAGTACACTACAAAGGAAAGGGCACCTCCCAAGGGCAGGGACACTCCCAAGGACAGGGACACTTCAAAGGACAGGCACACTCAATGGGCAGGGAAACTACAAAGGTCAAGCCAAGTCCCAGGGATAGAGCACCGCCCACGGATAAGGCACATTCCATAGACAGGACACCTCCCACGGCCAATGCACCGCCAAGGGTTCTCCCATGGACACGAGCTCCACCAAGGCCAGGCATACATCACCCCTGCGTCCCCTGAGGCTGGTGTTGGTGAAGGAACGTAAAACACATGTGTCAGCGGTGGAGTCCCCCATACCTCTACTCCCATCCACAGCCCGCTGAAGCAGAAGAAGGAGTACACTGTTGTTGCATCCCCCATTACCCATGATGCAGAGGGCAGATGGCAGGGCCACAGCAAACGTTAAGCAGGGTCCAGCACGTCCCCAGAGAGCAGACCCCCACCAGCACATGATCCACCTTTGATGGGTGATGCTTCAGATGAGCCCGCACCACTTACCAGTCCAGTCATGTCCAGGGTGCCCTTACATATTCCTCAGAAACGGAGACACACACCATTGACACCTGACCACCCCAATGTCGCGCCAGTACAGCTGTCCCCAGCTCCCAGAGCCACCCTGCCTCCTGGCCCATACAGCCCTGTGGCTCATCATTTCAGTGGTCCGAGTGGGTCAGCTGCAGTTCACTCTCATGTGTCAGATAGTGGCACTGTGTCGGTTGTTCGCTGTCATGCCTCATGTAGTAGCACTGTGTCAGTTGTGCCCTCTCCTGTTTCAGGTACTGCCACTGTGTGTGTCTCACACTCTCATGTCTCAGATGCTGGCATGGTATTTGTTGGTCAGTGTACAGGGACATGTCCTGGCAGTGTGTCTGGGTATATGGCTCATGTGTCAGTCACTAGAGCTGTGGCTGTGTCTCACACTCCTGTATCTGGGTCTATGGCTCATGTGTCAGTCACTAGAGCTGTGGCTGTGTCTCACACTCCTGTATCTGGGTCTATGGCTCATGTGTCAGTCACTAGAGCTGTGGCTGTGTCTCACACTCCTGTTTCTGGTGCTGGCAGTGTGTCTGGGTCTATGGCTCATGTGTCAGTCACTAGAGCTGTGGCTGTGTCTCACAATCCTGTTTCTGGTGCTGGCAGTGTGTCTGGGTCTATGGCTCATGTGTCAGTCACTAGAGTTGTGGCTGTGTCTCACACTCCTGTTTCTGGTGCTGGCAGTGTGTCTGGGTCTATGGCTCATGTGTCATTCACTAGAGCTGTGGCTGTGTCTCACACTCCTGTTTCTGGTGCTGGCAGTGTGTTCGAGGCGACTAGGTCAAGCAGTCAACCAGATTCTGTGCTGTGAGGTGTAGCTCCCATCACTCACATGCCATTGGACTTGGTGTCTAGATTGTCCATTGTAACCACCCTTGCATTATTAATCTCCATGGGACGGAGCGCTTGTCCCACGTACTTGTGTTGCCTCAGATGTACTTGTTCTGTTCTGAACACTGCCCTGTTGCTGTTATGATACTGCATTGTGCCCTCTCATGTGCTGCCTCAGATGTACCTGTGCCTTGCCATGGACTGTTGATGCACTTAGCCCCTCTCATGTGCTGCCTCAGATGTACCTGCTCTGTGCCATGGACTGTTGGTGCACTTAGCCCCTCTCATGTGCTGCCTCTGATGTACCTGCTCTGTTCTGTGCCATGGACTGTTGATGCACTTAGCCCCTCTCATGTCCTGCCTCTGATGTACCTGCTCTGTGCCATGGACTGTTGATGCACTTAGCCCCTCTCATGTGCTGCCTCAGATGTACCTGCTCTGTGCCATGGACTGTTGATGCACTTAGCCCCTCTCATGTGCTGCCTCTGATGTACCTGCTCTGTGCCATGGACTGTTGATGCACTTAGCCCCTCTCATGTGCTGCCTCAGATGTACCTGCTCTGTGCCAAGGACTGTTGATGCACTTAGCCCCTCTCATGTGCTGCCTCTAATGTACCTGCTCTGCTCTGAACACTTCCTTGTTGCTGTTATCATACTGCATTGGGCCCTCTCATGTGCTGCCTCTGATGTAACTGTGCCTTACCATGGACTGTTGATGCACTTCGCCCCTCTCATGTGCTGCCTCAGATGTACCTGCTCTGTGCCATGGACTGTTGATGCACTTAGCCCCTCTCATGTGCTGCCTCTGATGTACCTGCGCTGTTCTGTGCCATGGACAGTTGATGCACTTAGCCCCTCTCATGTGCTGCCTCTGATGTACCTGCTCTGTGCCATGGACTGTTGATGCACTTAGCCCCTCTCATGTGCTGCCTCTGATGTACCTGCTCTGTGCCATGGACTGTTGATGCACTTAGCCCCTCTCATGTGCTGCCTCAGATGTACCTGCTCTGTGCCATGGACTGTTGATGCACTTAGCCCCTCTCATGTGCTGCCTCAGATGTACCTGCTCTGTGCCATGGACTGTTGATGCACTTAGCCCCTCTCATGTGCTGCCACTGATGTACCTGCTCTGTTCTGAACACTGCCCTGTTGCTGTTATGATACTGCATTGTGCCCTCTCATGTGCTGCCTCAGATGTACCTGTGCCTTGCCATGGACTGTTGATGCACTTAGCCCCTCTCATGTGCTGCCTCTGATGCACCTGCTCTGTGCCATGGACTGTTGATGCACTTAGCCCCTCTCATGTGCTGCCTCAGATGTACCTGCTCTGTGCCATGGACTGTTGATGCACTTAGCCCCTCTCATGTGCTATCTCTGATGTACCTGCTCTGTGCCATGGACTGCTGATGCACTTAGCCCCTCTCATGTGCTGCCTCTGATGTACCTGCTCTGTTCTGAACACTGCCCTGTTGCTGTTATGATACTGCATTGTGCCCTCTCATGTGCTGCCTCAGATGTACCTGTGCCTTGCCATGTACTGTTGATGCACTTAGCCCCTCTCATGTGCTGCCTCAGATGTACCTGCTCTGTGCCATGGACTGTTGATGCACTTAGCCCCTCTCATGTGCTGCCTCTGATGTACCTGCTCTGTTCTGAACACTGCCCTGTTGCTTTTATGATACTGCATTGTGCCCTCTCATGTGCTGCCTCAGATGTACCTGTGCCTTGCCATGTACTGTTGATGCACTTAGCCCCTCTCATGTGCTGCCTCAGATGTACCTGCTCTGTGCCATGGACTGTTGATTCACTTAGCCCCTCTCGTGTGCTGCATCAGATGTACCTGCTCTGTGCCATGGACTGTTGATGCACTTAGCCCATCTCATGTGCTGCCTCTGATGTACCTGCTCTGTTCTGTGCCATGGACTGTTGATGCACTTAGCCCCTATCATGTGCTGCCTCTGATGTACCTGCTCTGTGCCATGGACTGTTGATGCACTTAGCCCCTCTCATGTGCTGCCTCAGATGTACCTGCTCTGTGCCATGGACTGTTGATGCACTTAGCCCCTCTCATGTGCTGCCTCTGATGTAACTGCTCTGTTCTGAACACTGCCCTGTTGCTGTTATGATGCTGTATTGTGCCCTCTTATGTGCTGCCTCTGATGTACCTGCTCTGTTCTACCCATGGTCCTGGCTGCTCTAGGATTGAACTCCTATTATGTGCAATAAAGCAAGTTAATCGTGTGTAGGGGGTTTGTCTTTGTCATTCCTGGTTGTCTCCTTGCATTGTTGATATATTGGTGCTATCGTACATGCTGTTTCCCCAACATTCCCCTCACCCTCCCCACGTCACGGCCCCGGAAGGTACTCCCCTTCCGACAGCAATTGGTGTGTTTGCGTACCTGCGGCGGCGCGGAGACGGTCCATGACTTGCTGGTGGTGAAGCAGGAAGAGTATAGGAAATACGTGTAGCGCTGGGTTCATGACGGCGATCTGCCTGTGGTGGGTATCTCTGCAATGTTTTGCCTCTCCGCTGTGATGAATCCGCCGTGTTGAGGCAGGTTGTTTTTCATCAGCGATTTGATGTGTGTTTTCCGCCATTGTGATTTAGAGGACGGTCGGAGACGTCATTCCGTACGGCGGTGTCTCTGGATTGGTTACGTCCGCCGCGGGGTAGGGTGTATTTCCGCGACGGTGCGTGCTTTTCCGCGGCGTACGGACATTTGACAGTGCTTCCCATCCCAATATGGCGGACGGACTGGCCGCAGCTGGCGGACTGTAAAAAGGCATTTTCCGCCTACTCCAGGACGGCGGTCGGCCTTCCGTCCGCCATCGTAATCGACCCCAAGGTTTGTTGTATATACCAACTAACATTTACTGAATGTGGCTGTCTTAGAAGTAAAAGTAAAAAATTAATTATTAAAAAAATGTTAATGTGGAGCTGACGTCATAAAGAGGGAATTCGGCATAGAGAACAGTCAAGAGACGCTCAGTGCCAATATTATTGTACACCGACGATGCTGTCCTGTTATCCAGGAAGCTGGTTGGCCTATAAAAATGAATGGACACCTTTGGGTATTTGATGCCATCTAGGAGAATGAAAATAAACAAGGAAAAAACATTCATTATGGCTTGCTGAAAAAAGGCGCACATGTGTAGGTCCTTTTACATAGAATGTTCGCCGATTGCTAGTGTAAACTCCTTTTGCTATCTAGGGATGTTATTTTCTTACACTGGATCATGGGTGCAGGAAGTTTCAAATACTCAGCTGAAATTGAGTTGAATATGCGTGGGAGTATTTAAATTCACACATGAAATCGATTGTCGGCCAATCCAGGCGATGGTCGAAATATATAAAGAGAGAGGTGTATCATCTGCTAACTACGGGGAGGATTATCGGGTTATACACCAAGTAAATCCCTCCGGAAAGAAGGGACTTGTTTTCTCAGTTTGTTATGTGTACCTAGCTATGCATCATCTTTTCTAGTTCATATTAAAACTGGACTGTGTTGCCTAGAGGACAGTTTATTCTTAAAACCTTTAATATTATGGCAGCCTATCTGGCAAAAGCTGAAACCAATTTTACAAAGACTGCTATCTTAGACTGCCTTGCCTTAGACTATACTCTTATGATTCCGTGGTTGTCCTATATAGATGACTCTTTTTTATCCGCAGGGATTAATAGCTCGAACATATAGTAGTTGAAACAAACTCTTTGACCAAGGGGATTCCAAGCGGATTCCTCCCAATGCATGTGATCTATTGAAGCGTGACGCTTCGCCAGGTGCGCGCTTTGCCTCACTCACACCCCATATGCTTGTTCCCTCCCACTCGCTTGCTCCCCTGCTCCTCCGCCCCCCCACCCGACTTGAAAGGAAGCCTCGCACACCAACATTTGTCCCTCACATCACCAGACATCAAAGGCTGCTGCTCCCCCGCCCACCCACCCCCCCCTAGCAATGCCGAGAGCTTGTTGCTATTGCCTCTGAGTGTCCTTTAGGAGCTGCCTGCGCTCCCTTTGCACTTTGGTCCCCTGCTGCCCCTCTCTAATCCAACGTGTGCTGCCCCATCGTATTCAATGCTTGGTGTGTTCATTCCACTTAAGGCCCTGTCTGTACCTCTCCCACCATTATCGGGTGCTGCTTACTCTTTCGCTCTCCTGCTGCCCGTCCTCTCACTTGCCCTCTCCCTTGTCCCCTGTGTTTCTTGTGTTTCTTTTTTTCTGAAAGTGTGCCAACTCTACACGCCATATTTGCATGGTCTGCCACAGTGAGTGCATTGTTTTAGTATGAATATTTTCACTGGGGAAGGGCATGTTCTACATAAAACCATTTTGCGTTTTTTTGTAAAATCTGCAAGTGGCAGGAAATGCATACATTAGAATTTAGTAATAGATTGTTCAAAGTTTGTTTCGAAGGATTTGGAAGATAAACATCAATACGGAGCCGAGCGATCGCTCCAAGTGGCATGTCTAACGCTGTTTAAGGCCTCCGAGGCATTTAGTTTAGTGATTATCCTGTCCATCAAAGTGCTTCCTCTGCAGTAAAATGAAACGCCTATTTTAATTAGTAATTAACATGATGCCAGCGCGAACTATGCCACTAACAGAACAAAATTATTAAAATACAGAAAGGTCCATATGAAAAAATGTTCCAAAACCATCTTGCCACTTTGATTTTATCGCACAGTAGTTAAACACTTTACATCTTTCAAGTTTAAAAACAAAAACATGTTCCTCATATCTTTAAACACGATCTTCTTGACTATAAACGTGTTACTTTTGCCTCCTTTGCTTGCTCTTTTCATGCTTGGCTTGAAATGTTGTGCGAGCGCTCTTCCTACGATTTTGGCATTTTTAAGCTTATTTTAATTAAAAAAAGCTTAGCAACTATTGCACAAATGCTTTTAACATGAACACTGCACTCAGTTTATTATTATATTTTTTCTCCCCCCCCTGGACTCCATTGTCCATGGCATCCTACCCCTTGCCCCCACCCGAACTCCGTTGTCAGTGCCTTCTCGCCCCTTCTCCCCTTGCCCGCACTCCCTTTGTCCATGCCTTCTCGCCCCTCCTCCCCCCGCCCGCACTCCTTTGACAGTGCCTTTTCACCCCCATCCACCCGCCCTCACCATATGCACACGGGGTTATCTGAGTATAATTAACGTGGCTGCACGTGCTTGTTTACGCGCCTTTCATTTCTCTGGCGAATGAAATTACACCAACTTACTATAGTACAGGGGTTTCCATTCACAGTAGTCAATGACCACTTGTAGCTCACTACATCTGAGAGCCTGGGCATCTTTTTATTTCACTGAAAATCGTTGATATTCAACTGTGTCTGGAAATACAGCTGTTAAGTTGCTTGGTGGTGTATCTGAATCTGTAGGGTAGATTTTGTTATTTCTTTTGGTTTGTATTGCATTAATCTTGCTGCTCTATGCTGGTAGAATTGCTGGTGTTGCACCCCTCAACGCCACAGCACCACTCAATGCCACAGCACCACTCAATGCCACAACACCACTCAACGCCACAGCACCACTTAGCGCACAGCATCCCTCAACGCCACAGCATCACTCAACGCCACAGCATTACTCAACGCCACAGCATCACTCAGTGCCACAGCATCACTCAACGCCATAGCATCACTCAACACCACAGCACGACTCCCACAGCACCACTCAACGCCATAGCACAACTCAACGCCACAGCTCCACTCAGCGCCACAGAATCACTCAGCACCACTGAATGCCAAAGCACCCCTCAACACCACAGCACCACTCAATGCCACAGCACCACTCAATGCCACAGCACCACTCAGCGCACAGCATCCCTCAATGCCACAGTATCACTCAACGTCACAGCATTACTCAACGCCACAGCATCACTCAATGCCACAGCATCACTCAACGCAAAAGCATCACTCAGCACCACTCAACGCCATAGTACCACTGAATGCCACAGCACCACTCAATGCCACAGCACCACTCAACATCACAGCACCACTCAACGCCACAGCATCACTCAGTGCCACAGAATCACTCAGCACCACTGAATGCCACAGCACCCCTCAACGCCACAGCACCACTCAATGCCACAGCACCACTCAATGCCACAGCACCACTCAGCGCATTGCATCCCTCAACGCCACAGCACCACTCAACGTCACAGCATCACTCAACGTCACAGCATTACTCAATGCCACAGCATCACTCAATGCCACAGCATCACTCAGCACCACTCAACGCCACAGCACCACTGAATGCCACAGCATCATTCAGCACCACTGAATGCCACAGCATCATCCAGCACCACTGAACGACACAGCATCACTCAGCACCACTGAAGGCCACAGCATCACTCAGCACCACTGAATGCCACAGCATCACTCTGTGCAACCATTCAACAACAACTGGTTCTAATATGTTCTCGCAATGTTTCAAGCTTTATTACAAATGTCACAAAAAGATGTTAATATTTCACTGCTGTTCTTGGATTTTCAACACAATAAAATACAATTAACATAATCTTCCCAAAAGTTATTTACAAAAGTTTAAGCTATTGCCATTATAAATTACAATAACTTTTATTTGAGTATTAATTATTAAAAAAAAATAAAAGCCATTGTTATTTGTAATATTAATACATCTGAGTCATGTAAATACAACACATATTGCATTACAAATGCTATAGGTGTCACGTTTGCGAAAGTTAAAACTATTGGCATTGTAAATGACAAAGCTATTAATTTAGCTATTTTCAAAACCAACACATAAATAAAATATTTGTCATTTACAATACCAATAGCTCAAACTTTCCTAATGCGAGAACTATTGCATTGAAAATGCTTGTTATTGTTTGATCTACCTGTACTGAGGGACCCCAAAAGTAGCCTCTCCATTGAGAAGAGTGTAATCAAGGCCTCTTTTATGAATTATAAACTGGAGCGAAGATGGCATAAAGAGTACAGGAAGCAAACAGTTATGTCGTATTTATTGAGTGATCTGCCAGTTGGGTGCCAATCAGATCTTATCTAAGTAACCAACGGGCATCGCCATTTTGTCCTAACCAGATTGTGGTTGGGCACTGTTTCTCACCTGGTTGCCTTTCCTACAAGTATGACGCCATGTCCCTGTGATGGTGTAGCGACACAAAGCACACTGCATTCTATCTTATTCTGTGATTTTTATGCAGGTTTGGGAAAACTTCATTTCAAACCAATCAGGGATTTTAAACTGCGTCATGTCATATATTTGCACTTCAGTATCCTTCTGTATGCTTTAGTACTGCACTTTATATTTGAGGCGCTATACATCTTAGGAAAAGTATTGTATTGTAACATATTTTTAGGAATGATTTGACTGTTTTAATTTCTATTGCTTTTAAATGATATATTCATTTGTGGTTTATTGTATGATCTTTTATGGTACCAGTATTTGTGCTGAATAAAGAATTTGATAGATTGACATAGAGAACATTGCTAGCTGTTTTTCCTTCTGCTGTGCTATGGGGAACGCAAGTCTGTTTTGTTATTAATGTAGACGGACACCTGTGTCCTGCAACACCAACGGTTCCCACAATAAAGTGCAATGTTTTCAAACTAAATGTGGTAACTTTGACTGTAAAATAAACATGTCCATACTTGTTTGTTGCTTAAAAAACCACAAATGCCTTCCTTTTGGAAATAAAAAAAAAGCTTATGTCACTGACATCTTAGTATTTACTCATTTCGGGGCTCATTGAAGAATACAGAAGGCCTTGGTGTTTTAAAGTTACTGAGGCTGGTGGCTGGTTCCCTCGTCTTTCGATGCATCCATTGTGGCTCGACCCTTCGCAGCCGGACTGCGGGGCCGGTGTCTCTGGCTCGCGGTTGTGGGGTCCTGCTGGGGGGGGGGGGCAGTACTTGGGCACCAGACTGTGCTCCCCGGAGGCGGGGAGGCTCTGACGTTGGTCGGGGGACTCAGGACAAGTGGAGTCAGAGCTCTCGCACCCAGTGTCCATCGCAGGCAGACGGGAGCATCTCTGCGCCTGCCCGAGGCCACGCAGTGGCCATCAGGAGGGCGGGCTCCTAGTCACGGAGGGCTGTCCCGCCCCCGCATGACGCAGTAGTTCCTCTCCTGAGGCAGTCTCCCCTGGTTGGTGGAGACTGGTAGTGATGCACGTCCGGGGCGGTGGGGAGGAGCCGTCTGGAGTTCATCAGACCTCTGCCCTGCTGGGGAGGCCTCTTTGCCGCCCCGGACGTCGCTGTTCCATGTTGGGACACTCTTTTCCCGCCCTTCCTCGAACCCAGAGTGTCGGCTTGAGGGGGCTCCGGGGGGAGCTTTTAATATGTTTCTTTTTCGTTGCAGGCGGAGTTACTGGGCGATCCGGAAGAAGAGAGGTGCAAACGCTGGACGTCAGCGGGCACATAGGGGTGCCAGAGCATAACCTCAGAGCCTAACCTGGAACCTCATGGGAGGTGCAGGAATCCGTGTCGGCGCCCCAGTAGTCCTTCGGGCGGTTGTGGGCCTGTGCAACCGGGGGTTTGCCTAGTCACGCCCAGTAAATGGGCGTGTCAGTATAATTATGGTATTTGTACAACAGTTGGGTGGTTCGCCACTGTGTTGTTTGGCTCAACAGGCGGGCAGGTAGCGAGAATGCGGCCTGCCCTAGGATCGCCCGTAAGCTAACCCACCGTCATTACATATGTTGTATGTAATAAACCTGCAGCAATTTTTACCCAAACCTAACATTTGTGTCCTTGTGTTATTTGCGGGTTTGGGCATGTGGGGCGGGGGTTCATGTGGCCCTGATGTGACTATGCCAGCCTCTGCCCGCCCCCACTCTGCGCGGAATCCTGGGCTCAGCACTTCACACACATCGCGGCTGTAAGCCCTGCACTGAGAGAGCGAGAGAGAGGGAGGGAGTCAGCCTGCAAAACAAGAGCTCTGCTATTCAGGGAGACGAGACCCCCGAGCCTCTGAGCTCTGAATACACCAGACAGACAGACACCTGCGCGCCTGGAAACAAGGGACCCGGCAGCCGGCCGTCCGCCGCGGGCAGCTCGGACCCACTGCCCTGCGCCCCGCTCCACGACACATCTCCCCCAGCCACCCTGCCCCAGCCTCACATGCCATCACAGCCGCCACAAAGAGGAGCCGCGCCGACTGACAGAGACCCCGCCCGCCTGCCTTCCTGAGCACCCACCGAGGGACGATGGCCAAGAGGACGGTGGCGCCCTCTCCCTACGGTAAGCGCTCCCTCTGTCACCCCCCGTCTGAGCATAGAAGCCGCCCGCCGTGGGGCCACTCCGAGGCAGGGCCCCTATGCAGCCATCCCTGCCTCTCCAGCGCACAGATTGATGCTGAGATCTGCTCAGATACGGACTGAATACAGCGGGTCTGCCTCGGAGGCATCTGGTACGCGGGGAGGGGGGCTGCCCTGTCCCCGCTCCCGCCCCACTCTCTGTTGACATTGTTGCACGGGCGACCGATGCCACTTCCATCACTGTGACCCACACAGCGGGTCCTTCCATGCATGCCCACCCGGCCCAATCACACTACACCATTTGCAGCTATAGATGCTAAAGTTCTGGGCTTTGAGGTCGTAGGGGTGAAGGGGGCGCATTTCCCCGCATTGCCCTCCAGTGTCTGTGCAGTGGGGCAGGAGTCTGGCGTTCCCCCGGAGCCTCTGCTGAGCCGCAGCAGCAGGTGCCAGAGGCTGCCAGCCCTCCCGTGCCACGGAGAGATGCTGCCCGAGGCTGCGGTGCACTCACGGACAAAACGGCTGTCATTCCCGACACGTTACTGGCTTTTCATTAGAAACAATTCATTTTAGAGAAATTCAAAGATTCACAGACGCACTAACATGGTATTTGCTTGTGAGGTGCACGATGGAGCGTGTGTCCTTGCGTGCTGGTGACACACACCTCAACACTCTAAAGTTGGAGACAGATTTGTGTGCTCTAAGGGGGAAACGGTGCTCACTAGAAACTGTTGCTCTCCACGACGAGCAACAGTTGACTGGAGTGGTGTCAATCTAGGCGAGTAACACCTTTGTATGGAGGCAGCAAGACAGCTTGGTGGGTTAACGCATTTGCAGCTGGTCACTCCCAGCTCTCAATGTACTTCCTCTGAGGACAATAAAATAAGTTGACTTGAGTTGTAGTTACGCATTTTACCTACAGCGCCATGAACCCACATGCCTGCTGGAGAACGCGCTATTCGAAAACACGTTCTTACAACATTTTTGTGACATAAGCATAGGAAAGCAAGACAACTTTTGGAACACATGCACTCCTAGTCAGAAGGAGTGCTCTGTCATCCATTTAGCAATGTTGCTACCGGGTTGTACGTTGCTAGTTTTTTCAACTAAGGCCACGGGTTGGACTAAAATCAACACGTTTTAACGCGCGGTCTCTGGTCTCGTGAATGCGCACTCTTAAGACCTCCCTGAGATGCGCACAGTTTGCTTTAGAAGCGTGCCAGCCCAAAGTCTTCGGTGGTTGCATTGACAGCGAGGGAGGACTGTGTTGTTTGGTCTGTGCAGCGCCCTGGTCCCTTCTCCTGCTCACACCCAGGCAGCCATGGCGAAGACAGACGCCTCATTCAGTCTATGCTAATGCTCTCTCGGCCAGGCCCAGATGACAGCTGAATGGCTCTTTTGTGTCACCCTGCTTGCTACCAGTGTGCACACACTCATCTCGTTAGGTACTTTTCTCAAGTCAATAATACCCAGGCAGCTCCCTCATGTTAGCCAATACCCAGGCATAATTTTTTCCTTCAAGAGACGCACATTATTCAAATCTATTAAAACATGAAGTTATCAACTCGGCTGTGGTGGCCCTCCCTTACACCTTCGTCTTATTGTAATTATATCATATTTTAATAGCACGTGTACTCGATTTGTAGTGGGTGCTTTGGTTCTGGCCGCAACCCCACTCTGTTTATTTGCAGATTTTTATGTCACTGTATTTTTACATTTGTTATATCTCCACAGTAGGACTAATTTTGCTTGACAATGTTCCAGTATTGTACTGGTTTCTCAATTTTAACTTGGATATATTCTCCCTGTTTGTGATTTCTTGTGTCATCATGATACATTTTATCCATGTGTGGAGAGTGATTGGGTTGTGCAACAAATGGCGAGAGAAGCCAGTAAAAAATAAAATCTGCTAGTATATGACATTAGGAATTTGGAGCACCACACATCCACCCTAACAAAAATACCGAATATTAAATACGATGTTCTGCTCTCCATCACACTAGGGCCTTTCATTCATATTGATATTGTAATTTATATTTTACTGTGGCAAAAGTCACTTTATGATGATGTTTGAGGCGGTGTTGGCATTGCAAGGGCATTGTTTTGATTTGCCAATAACTTTAAAACGAGTGGATACATTTACATGAAACTTGACAGTCTACTTACCCAGGCCGCTACATTTCGGCATGCTAAGTTTTGTCAAGGTCCGTCCTCCTGAAAAAATATGAGAAGGTGAAAAATTCTATAATTTGCCATTTTCGCTCCCATAGCAAATTTTGCAGAATGCCAGAGCAAACACTGCATGAACATGGAATTTCACTCAGAAAGTGTGCTTTTTAGGTCTCGCCTGTCGATGCGCATGCGCATCGAGCAAGCGAGACTATGGTGGCTTATCCACTCTTTATCCAACTTGCAAGGAATCGTGGCGATTCCTTGCAGTGCACGAGAAATTTAAGCTCAATGCGCATGCGCATTGAGCTTAAAAGCGCGTGCACATGCCCCCAGCCGCCTGCCTTGCCTACTCTCCCAGCTGGTGCCGCTCCACCCCCTGCGGCATCAAAGGCTTTCACGGCCGGCCGGCCATGCTTTCAGTTTCACGACCGGCCGGCCGTGTGAAGTACATTTCAAAGCCCGCTCTCCCTGCTCCGCCCCCTGCTCCGGCTGAGACGCATTTCTCCTCCCTCCTCCCCCCTCCTGGGTCAGGTTACCCTGCTTTCTCTAGTAAACCTCTAGTAACTTAAAGCAGTCACGTTCAAGTTTTTAAATTGAAACCCTAGCTAGCTCTCATTGCCAGAATTGGTATATACTTTATTAACATAATTGCCAATTTGGCAGTCAACAAATGCCTTGATTTTAAGGCTTTTATATTGTCAACGCTAATATAAGAATATGTTGCTGTTTGCAAAACGTATTTCACAGGGAAAAGAGCATAAAAAGGCCCCTGCTTACAGGACATTATGTCGAGTGCTCTGTGTGCTCGCCATTCTGTATCAAAGTGCCGAGATAACATCTGATTCTAAAGGTTCTTGCTCACAGTATTACTCCAGCAAGAGCTTGATCAGCTTTACACTGGACTCTTTGCATCTGTATGTTCACCAGAATATGCTAAAATTCAGTCATACTGATATTGTTGTCTGTTGAAACGTACCATAATATTACCCGCAATGCTTTTTTAGTTCTTGACGGGCTATGCACTGCAAATTTATTTTGCTTCCCTCCATCTTGTTACATCTGTATGTGCTCTAGAAGCACAGCATGCAGGGAGTTGTTGAGCCCTGAATGCATCACGCATAAAACCTGTGTTCCAACAAAAATAACAGTACATTTCAAAGCCCGCTCTCCCTGCTCCGCCCCCTGCTCCGGCTGAGACGCATTTCTCCTCCCTCCTCCCCCCTCCTGGGTCAGGTTACCCTGCTTTCTCTAGTAAACCTCTAGTAACTTAAAGCAGTCACGTTCAAGTTTTTAAATTGAAACCCTAGCTAGCTCTCATTGCCAGAATTGGTATATACTTTATTAACATAATTGCCAATTTGGCAGTCAACAAATGCCTTGATTTTAAGGCTTTTATATTGTCAACGCTAATATAAGAATATGTTGCTGTTTGCAAAACGTATTTCACAGGGAAAAGAGCATAAAAAGGCCCCTGCTTACAGGACATTATGTCGAGTGCTCTGTGTGCTCGCCATTCTGTATCAAAGTGCCGAGATAACATCTGATTCTAAAGGTTCTTGCTCACAGTATTACTCCAGCAAGAGCTTGATCAGCTTTACACTGGACTCTTTGCATCTGTATGTTCACCAGAATATGCTAAAATTCAGTCATACTGATATTGTTGTCTGTTGAAACGTACCATAATATTACCCGCAATGCTTTTTTAGTTCTTGACGGGCTATGCACTGCAAATTTATTTTGCTTCCCTCCATCTTGTTACATCTGTATGTGCTCTAGAAGCACAGCATGCAGGGAGTTGTTGAGCCCTGAATGCATCACGCATAAAACCTGTGTTCCAACAAAAATAACAGCAATAGATTTTGTCCTAAAACCAGTGTATTTTTATGACTTGTTTATCCTTATCCTAAATCTAATAGCAGTGTCACCCAGTTTTGATTTTGAAAGAAGTCTAACTTTCCTTTTGTGCACCCACATATGATCTTTAGTCTTTCATGTTTCCCTTATTGAAGGGTGGGTGCAGTGCGTTTTTCAGTCTCTAATAAGGCCCCTCTTATAACTTCATAAATGTACACATCTTTGTTTCGAAAAGTTGATTGATCAACCGCGAAGTTAAGCATGCTAACCTATATTCTGATATATAGAACAGTAAAATAATGTATTTATCTTAACGTTTTCCATTTGAGTTGTAGTTGCCAACCCAATCTTACACTGTTCTCCAGTCGATGATACACAAAGCAGTGCATCCATGCTACATTTTTTCACTTTCCTTATTTGCTTTCTGTAGAGGGTCATCAAGCATTTCACTTGACCACTTTTCCTCTCCTTCGAGATTTCTTTAGATCAAAATTAGTAGTAGTACTCATTGCCTTTAGGATTTCATACAAATAACAAACAAGTATTTTCCACCAAGACAACTCTCTCCCTATCGTCCTCCAATCCCACCCCTCATCCACGCACTTTTATAACTTTCTATTCTGATTAATGTTCCTCATATCACAGAAGGGGACTGCAGGATCTACTGTCACCTAAATGTAAATGCTTGTTGACAGATATGTTGCAACACTTGTGCTGTGGTACATATGTAGAGATACTTATCAATAACGCTCACACCCCCTAACAATCACCCCCTAACCCTCACCCCCTAACCCTCACCCCCTCACTCTCACCCCACACCCTCACCCCCTCACCCCTCACCCTCACCCTCACCCCTCACCCCCTCACCCTCACCCCCTCACCCTCCACCCTCACTCACCCTCAACCCCTCACCCTCAACCCTTCGCCCTCAACCTCTCACTCACCCTCACTCACCCTCACTCACCCTCAACACCTCAGCCTCACCCTCACTCGCCCTCACCCTCACTCACCCTCACCCTCACTCACCCTCAACTCCTCACCCTCACTCACCCTCACCCACACTCACCCTCCCTCAACCCCTCACCCCCACTCACCCTCAACCCCTCACCCTCACCCTCAAACCTTCACCCTCAACCCCTCACTCACCCTCACTCTCACTCACCCTCACTCAGCCTCAACTACTCTCACTCACCCTCAACCCCTCACCCTAAATCACCCTCACACTCACTCACCCTCAACACCTCACTCACCCTCACCCTCACTCACCCTCAACACCTCACCCTCAACCTCACCCTCCCTCACCCTCACTCACCCTCACCCTCACTCACCCTCACCCTCACTCACCCTCACCCTCACCCTCACTCACTCACCCTTAACCCCTCACCCTCACTCACCCTCACTCACCCTCACTCTCACTCACCCTCAACCCCTCACCCTCACTCACCCTCACTCACCCTCAACCCCTCACCCTCACTCACCCTCAACCCCTCACCCTCACTCACCCTCACCCACCCTCACCCACCCTCAACCTCACACAGTGCAATAGGTCTCAGACCATTTCAGTTACAGCTTTAAGAAATGTTTATGGCTTTTTTTATTTGTAATTCTTTAGCATTGGCTACAGGAAACAAAAATGCTAAACATTTACAAAAAAAACCCATAAACAATTCTAAAAGCACTAACTCTAATGGTGCGAGACCTATTGCATTTCCAATGCTTGTTTCTTTTGGTGTAAATCCATTCAGTAGTTATTCAGGGTTAAGTATTGGAAAAATGTGCCACTTTTGTATATCTTGTCAATTGAAAAGCCATTGTTAATTTGCTTATAGCTGTTACATCTTTTGAGGAATAAGCCTGAACATTTGCAGATGCTTTTAACAATCAGATTGCTATTGGTATTTTAAAATGTGTGCATATCCATGAAGAAGTCCTAGTTAAAAAGTGGGGACAAAAACTGTTCATTTACCAATAATTTTGGCACTGTTGTATTAATATGCACAAAATGTGGCAGAAACTAGGAAGGTTTCGTTTTCTATTGCTATGCCATGTTTTTTTTACCAACCTATAAAGAGGAAGCATAGTTCGATGGGGTGACAATAACATTTAAATGTTCTTACAACTTTGACACTGATTGATTATACTGTATGAAGTGTGGCAAGCAGTTTGAAATAAAGACCATTAGGCCCAGACTCCATCTTGAGCAGGCTGAGACTCCATTTTCTATTTTTTTGCAGAACCATTGACATGTCTGGCTTTAACACAGATGTTGTCTGTCCTTATCTTTCCTAGAACCTGTGAACGTGTCAAGTCACTCAGACAATGACACTAATAAGACACCTAATACAACATCAGTCCGAGACAAGTGCTTTGTTATCTATGTTTCAAGGTCAGGCAAGAACAACAACCTAAACAGTGTGGTCTGAATTAGCATGTTTGTACCTTATTTGCTTATAAGAACGCATCTAAGACTAGCATCTTGATGCACATAGGTTATGTCAGACATTCCTGAGTTTATATTCAAAATTCCCATCTTAGATAAGATGCAGTATAAAAGGGCTGCTACTTGACCACTTGTCAGGCGAGGTCCTTCGCCTTAGAGTATCATGCAAGATACTGCCAGAGAAGATCTTGACTACCACAGATGCTGCCACATCGCACTTTTAACTGAAAGTTGATATTGAGTTAAGTCTGGGAGAAGAGGAGTGGATGAGACGTGTGTTTGCCTTTTTTAGGGAACACGGCCTCCCCAACTTTTGTCAACTACAGCACTTTCCTGTAAATGGGTTTGCAGTACGCAGATTCTCTCTCCCAAAGAAACTCTGGATGCAAGTTATACTACCCAATGCTCTCCTAGAGTAGCACATAGACATTGGTTTTAGGGTGTTAGGTTTTAGGATGACATTTTAACTATGATAGAAATGTTCATTTTATTCACATTGTTGACAACATTAATTTGTGTTGCCATTATGATATGTGGTGTGGTTATTTAAGTTGTGTTAAGCAAGAAGTTGAGACTGTTGAAATAAAACACTTTTTAGTTTAAGTGTCTTTTTTGGTGCAGTTTGTGAGTGAGGTATTGAGTAGAAAGACACAGGGTTGTTTCCAATCACCACAGCATCCCTGGATCCCTGTTTAGGAACTGTTAGTAATCCAAAAGAATTGACTCAATTTCTACTATGTATTGGGTGGGGTTCTGTATGGCTAAAATAACTTGTCTTTCACATTCAAGTTGGTGTATTGGATGTGAAATCTTGTACAGCTAAGCCACAGTCTTAGTTTATGCAACAAGTTAGCAAGTGGTACCCAGTTCAGGTATATTAGGTTTGATGGAGGTCCAATGGGGTGGCAAAGTTAAGTGGGAATCACAAATATTTTTGATTTACTAATGACTAATGTTTGATGGATCTGCCAAATGATATCAGGAACTTAGCACTTTTAACCTACTTTTAGTATTTGTAAGTTTGTGCAGAACCACCAAGTGGGGCAAGTTACAAAAGGGGATGGGAGAGTGATCATTTGCTAATACACTTGGCACTGTAGGAGTGTGATACATTTCTTACATATAACAGAAGATTGGAAGATTTGATTTTTGATTGGTATGGCAAGTTTTGTGTCAATTCGTCAAGTGGGAGGGTGGGAGAGTTAAAGAGGGAGGGCAATAATATTTTCAGTTGTGTATACCTTTACCACTGTTTGATGAGTTTGCTTCAAATGCGGCAGGCAGTTACCAAGGTACATCCATTGCAGGTAGTTTAGGTTTTATGCATATCCAATGATGCATTGGAGCTAAAGAGCAGGTTAAAACCTTTTAAATGTATTAATAACTGTGGCACGTCTGCTTGAAATTTGGCAGAGACTTAACATATTTGGCCTATTCTTGGGTTTCTCAATTTCTTGCAGGGCCATCCAGGATGGATCGAAAGGAGGGTGAAAGAAGTGTTCATCTGCTAATCTGGCACTGTTTAATGAATCCACAAAAATGTTTAGCAGGTTTAACTTATTGTTGGTTATAACTAGTTTTGAGCAGACACATTCAAAGATAAATGGAAGGGCAATTATAGTTTTATTCACTAATAACTGCGGCACTGTAATTTGCAATGAGTAAACTACGGAAATATTCAGCGACGACCGGCATGGCTTGTGGGTGAGGGGGGCGGGTGCGGGGTTCGTTGGAAGGAGAGGTCACGGGTGGTGTCATGCGGAGGAGCCCAAAATAATAAAAAAATCTAAAGTTATCCTGAGGCGGGGGCCTGCGTCTTCTCTGCTCCTGCTCGCCTGCCTCTGACAGGAACAGGAATCAGGCAGCTAGGCTCCCTCCCCTCACCCAATCACAATGCTGCAATGCAGTGCCGTGATTGGTCTGAGTGCCGTGTAGTGGTGGACATGTTTTCCATGCAGGCTGTAATGCAGCCTGCATGGAGAACAGGGAAGTGCGCATGACTAGTTCGGGTGGCCCGAGAGGGCCGACCAAAGAGTCAGTGTGCACTTTGGAGTGGGCAAACCACTCCTCCCTGCCCTGCTCGCAGAGCAGAGCTGCCCTGCCTACCCACCTGCAGGAAAGCAGCAGGACACACCAGGAAGCATGAAATGTTAATTACTTAAAGTTATAATCATTTTATGTTTCTCTTCTTTACACTGCCATAGTGGAGGAGCCGCCCCTGGAAATATCAGCTTGTTACATGCACTGTACATGCAGCCAACATCGTTGTTATACATGCGAAACAACTTTATTACCTAGTAAAGCATACAGGAAAGATGTTTTGTGTAGCACACTTCCTGAACTGAATTAGTACACAGTGCTCTCAAAGTGGTCACACAAGGAAAGTGATGTACTATAAATTAAAAGATGCACCCATCATCACAGCATACAAATTGGACAAGTGATGTAAATTGAATTTGAGCCCAAGATTCCTGTTTGCATATTGCTTGATTCAGCCACAGGATGGATATCTCCTTCAGTCTTCCATTTCACAGCAAAAACAACAAAGTGTTCACTTCATTTGTGAGCTAAATTAGTACACTGCGTTCAATAAATGCAAATTTCACATTAAATCATTGTGACATACATAAGTAAAGGCAAGTCTCTCAAGAAGAAAGTACAGTGTTGAATAAAAGGGAAAGCAGACACTAATTTTATGTTAATATTGGAGGCTTACCATGACTCAACATAACAGACCAATTTTAGGCGTGGTTTCATGCCTCAATTGCCGCAATTACATAAATTATCAAAAGAAATCGACCTCAAGTTTGCACGCAGTGCTCTGAGTTACAAGGGTTCATGAACACACACAAAACAAATATACCCTTTAAATTAAGCCTACATTTCTAGCTTAACCACCTTATTTTATGAGGAATTTCTCAATTATGGGTGGGCCCCGTTACCCTGATGAATCACCACAATGCCTCTATCGGCATTTATTAAAAATTAATGAGATAGTCTCACCCCCCCCCGCCCCTCCCACCAGGTGTCATGCTTCATCATAGGATATCCTGCTCTCGCTAAAGCGAACTCTAATGGCGGGTGGGCCCCACGTCTCTTTCAAATGGGACATGAGGGAAGGGAAGTCGTGTAGTAAAGATCCCTGCCACCTACCAGCAATACTACTTTAAATTTATTATGTGACAGAAGAGGGAGGATTAAAAAAACATAACAGAACATTTGAGACTGAACTATGGAGCTCCTATTCTTATCAGGTCAACATGTTTCGGCACTTAGCTGGCTCCCAACGGGTTCTAGGGCTTTCTTCAGGACCAAAGGAGACCCTATGGGAGCCTATTGCGTTTCCACATGCATACAATACCAGCTCTCCACTTTCTGGTATGTTCAATCAGGATATTTCCCATCTTTAACATAGGTCCTTAGCTGTGGAAAGTTCCTACTTCATAAAGGAGGAGATAGGGGTAGACTTAGTCACACATTTGTCAAAAGTCTACCCTAGCTACAACACTTACTCCGCGGCCCGATCTCCTCCAGATGCTATTTAAGGCTTACTATGAGTTATCTAAACAGACTGATTTTAGGTGTGTCTTCATGCCTCAATGACTGCAATTCAATAGATTATCAAAAGAAAGCGACCTCAAGACCCCACGTAGGGTGCTGTGAGTTACAAGTGTTCATGACAAAAATAAAGTGCAGATGGCTATGTGGGTGCATTCATTCACATGTTCTGTTTTT
This sequence comes from Lissotriton helveticus, assembly GCF_964261635.1. NCBI lineage: Eukaryota > Metazoa > Chordata > Amphibia > Caudata > Salamandridae > Lissotriton > Lissotriton helveticus. The sequence goes on from NC_136058.1 coordinate 34,566,923, forward strand.
TGTTCAAGTAGAAAAGCAGATTTTATATATTCATTCAGCTGTACTTTGTGGAGCACTTTGTATCCAAAACCGCAGCGCGACATACCAGCTATTTTGGAACACTCCTCCCCCCCCCCACCCATCCAGGGACAAGGGTGGCACACGAGCGAGTAATTTGGCTAGAACCAAGCTCAATCCTTACATGGCCTTCCCACCTCTAATCCAGACTTCTTGTGCATCCGTTCAGGTGTGTCATAACATGATCCACTTAGGTAAGGTGATACTCTAGGTCAGGGTTCTCCAAAGTCGGTCCTGCAGGGCCGGATCCATGCCAGATGTTTATCATATCCCCATTTCGATACATCTAGTTATCTTAAAAACCTGGCATGGAACCGACTCTCCAGGACCAACTTTGGAGAACCCTGCTCTAGGTCAGTGAGGATGTTAAATTTTCCCTTGTACAAGTGCAGGTGGCTATTTCTGCACATATTTGGTGCACAATTTATTGTATGTTGTTGTTGGGGTGGTTTTCTCTCTTCCAAGCTTGTTGGGAAGAGTTGCCATGGGCTATATTTACCTGAATTAAGTAATGTATTCAAATGTGGTGAGCTATTCTGTCTTTTGTGTGTTTACACCACTGGGCACTTGCAATAACATCACTGCCATCCATTTCAGAGGTCACAGTGTGTTCCCCTGGTGCTAAAAATGTAAACTTGGTGTGGGCAGAGGCCTCAGAATACCGTTCGTGCCACGGACCCAAAAAGGCACATGCCATTTTAAGACCAATTGAAGAGAGCTACAGTCCTCCCAAAAGGAAAGCAACTAACACTCTTATGTTTTATGTTCATGAGTAAATAAACATGTTCCCAAAAAATGAACCTTAAAAATTACCGAATGGATGAATTGGACAGAACAGGATACTTTTTCAGGCAATTATTTGTAAACGTTCTTTGAGGTTAAAAATATTCAACACAAATAGTAGGCGAAAGGAAGCACTCTTTTTACCAATTCGTCCACAAAACGATAAATTTAAGAGAACCAGTGGTATTGCCGAATATAGTTACTACTGTTATTTGACAGTTGGTGTACTGTAACTTACTACCACAGTACTGGCTGAAGTCGAAACCTACTATTCTAGGCTTGTAATAAGTATTGGGATATGGTACAAACTGTCATAATACTTCAAAAGCTAATAAAACATTAAAAAAGATACATGTATGAGAACCAGTTGTAAATGTCGATCTATGACGAGGCGGTTCTAAAGCCAACTGTACTTAAAAAGAGGAATGTGAGACATTTTAATGTCACACTAAATTAGGCAAGATAATTGCCTCAAGGTAGGTAATGAAACACCTTAGCCCCCTACATATGAGGCGTAAAGTTGTCTTAGTGGTTTTAAGATACAATCCTATCATTTTAAGGTGCCTTCCAGCATGCAATGTCCTTCATCACTCATGAAACTGTTTCTATCTGACCACAAAGCCTTTTTGGCTATTATATCTCCCAGGTTGAATTCCAGTAATGTTTCTCGTCTGGATTTGCCAGCGTCTTCCGAGGCTTAAGTTCTGCTAAAGTAGAACAGTGCGCCTGATGAAGGGACTCCAAAAGTTCAACACATGCCTGAAGCATGGAAGCCAGGCAAAGGCTCCAGTGGCCCCTGGTCTCTCAGTGAATTGTTTTATAACCTCTTATGTGGTACATCGGACCTTGGGCTGGGCCCAAATTCATCATGGAAAGCTTCGCCCCTACCTTCCCAGAAGAGCAATCCTGTCCAACTGCTGCTCCTCCATCAACCCTGCTTAAGGCTTGATACTTTTTTTGTGTGTTACTCTTCCATCTTTGGAATGAACTTCCTCTCAAGCTGCGCCGAATTTGTCTACCTATAGCTTTTCAAAAGGCTCCTAAAACATTTATTTTTGGATAGTTCTTTTTTTCTGGAATTTGTCACTTTTCTTTTCTCCATCTGGTGTGTTATGTCATAGCGCCATGACTCCCCTCACTGTTTGTGCTTTTTATAAATCCCTTGTTAATATTATTTCAATTTGAACCCCCCCATCAATATCATCCTAAATTGCTCCCACAGCATCTTTTCATAACCTATGTCAGCAAGAAACGACCCTCACCCACACCATAATAGTGCCCATGGGGATGAAATTACACCTACTTGTGGGACACCCCCGCGCCGCACGGCCACCAGCTGCTGCGTGTGCCCCTTGCCTGCCCTCTGCCTCCCCGTGTTTTGGTTTTTCCTTCCTTGTTGTCCGCCTACTCGCCGCCCTCCGCCCTCCCTTCCCGCCACCGCCGCTTTTCCCCGCCCCTTTTTCCATTCTGTACCCTCCCCGCTCCCGCCTCCCAGCTGCTCCGCCCACCCGCGCACTTGGCCTTAAATGGCGACCGTGCGACGCAGGTGAGTGTGACCCACTTGTGGGACACCCCCGCGCCGCACGGCCACCAGCTGCTGCGTGTGCCCCTTGCCTGCCCTCTGCCTCGCTGCTGCCTCGTTTTGCCGGTTGCCGGCTGCCTCCGCTGCGGCTGTTTTTGCCCTTGTTTTGTCGTTAAATTGTGCCTGTTTTGTTTTATTTTCATTTTGCCCTTGTTTTGTCGTTAAATTGTGCCTGTTTGCTTTTATTCCATTTTCCCCGTGTTTTGGTTTTTCCTTCCTTGTTGTCCGCCTACTCGCCGCCCTCCGCCCTCCCTTCCCGCCACCGCCGCTTTTCCCCGCCCCTTTTTCCATTCTGTACCCTCCCCGCTCCCGCCTCCCAGCTGCTCCGCCCACCCGCGCACTTCGCCTTAAATGGCGACCGTGCGAACGCGCAGCGGTCACGCGCAGTGGGCGCGCCGATTGTGCGCCGAAGGCGCGCCAAAGGTAAGCCCGTCTACGCCCGTCCGCGCCTGGACCGCGCCCAGTGCCAGGACCCCTGGCCCACGAAGACCCCGACCGACCCGCCTGACGTACTCCGCCGCCACCCTCACCGCTCTCAACACCGGCCGACTCCCAGATTGCCATCAAGCCACTCCACGACGTACCCACGGACCTTTCAGCTGCCACGCCTGCAAGTTCACCTGCATCCGGACCAGCCTCGCACCAGCACCCGCCAAGTCGAACACCAGCAGCACCCACCTCAAGTGCATCCTGCTCAACACCCGCTCCGTCCACAGACACGCCATCGAGCTCTGGAACCTGCTCGACACCACAGCCCCTGACGTTGCCTTCCTCACGGAGACCTGGATGAACGCCTCTTCAGCTCCCGACATCGCCATCGCCATCCCGGAGGGCTACAAGATCGTCCGGAGGGACCGAAACGCCAACCAGATGGGAGGAGGCATCGCCATCATCCACAGGAGCACCATCCGTCTCACGACCAGCACCGACAACACCCTGACCAGCGCCGAACACCTGCATTTCCAGATCCACACCAACCCGAACACCACCCTCAGAGGCACCCTGATCTACCGACCCCCTGGACCACGCACCCAATTCAGCGAGGACATCGCCGACTTCGTCAGCCCGCATGCCCTCCCCTCCGCTGACTACATCCTCCTGGGAGACCTCAACTTCCATCTGGAGAACAACAACGACCGCAACACCAGCACCCTGCTCGACAACCTCGCCAACCTGGGACTCAAGCAACTGGTGTCCACCCCCACCCACCTCGCCGGACACACACTCGACGCAGTCTTCTCCTCCAGCACAGACATCGACTTCAGCCACGCCACAGAGCTTCAATGGACGGACCACAGCTGCGTCCACTTCACCTTCAAGAGAACGACAACCCACCAACACCAGCAACAGGCCGCCCGCAGAAGCTGGAACAAGATCACAGCAGACCAGCTCGCCACCGCCCTGAGCCAGCACCCTCCTGCCAGCTCAGCGAACCCCAGCCAGGCCGCCGACAACCTCACGAAGTGGATCAGCAACTGCGCGGACGAACTCGCCCCACTGAAGACCCCGCCTAGCAGACTCGGCAGCAAGAAGGCCCCATGGTTCACCGACGAACTCAAGAGCTCCAAGAAGAACTGCCGAGCCCTCGAGAAAGTCTGGAGAAGGGAACCAACACCGGACAACAGGACCTCCCTCAAACTTGCCACCCGGAAACACCACCAGCTGATCCGCGCCGCCAAGAAAACAGCATTCAAGGACCGATTGGACAACAACGCACACAACTGCAAGGAACTCTTCAACATCGTGAAAGAGCTTTCCAACCCCAGCACAGGAAACAACGACATCACCCCATCGCAAGACCTCTGCAACTCCCTCGCTTCATACTTCCACAACAAGATCGCGGACATACACAACAGCTTCAACAACCAACCAACGCACACCATGACCGAGCAACCACCCCCCACCACCACCCTCCACCACCACCCTCCACGCCTGGACCCCGATCAGCACCGAAGACACCATCCGCACGATGAACTCCATCCACTCCGGATCACCGACCGACCCCTGCCCTCACCACGTCTTCAACAAAGCCGACGCTGTCATCGCACCCCACCTGCGGGACATCATCAACACATCCTTCGACACCACCATCTTCCCTGAGAGCTGGAAACACGCCGAACTCAGCGCTCTACTCAAGAAACCAACAGCGGACCCCACCGACCTCAAGAATTACCGCCCCATCTCGCTCCTCCCGTTTCCAGCCAAAGTCATCGAGAAGACCGTCAACAAGCAGATGGCCGCCTTCCTCGAGACGAACGGATCCCTCGACCCATCACAGTCCGGCTTCCGAGCCAATCACAGCACCGAGACCGCCCTCATCGCCGCCACCGATGACATCCGAGCCCTGATGGACAATGGAGAAACAGCGGCCCTCATCCTCCTTGACCTCTCCGCGGCATTCGACACGGTCTGCCACCGCACCCTAGTACGGCGCCTCAGCAACATCGGAATCCAGGACAAGGCGCTGGAATGGATCATCTCCTTCCTCGAGGGAAGAACGCAGAGAGTCCGCCTACCACCGTACAAGTCAGAGGCCTCCGAAGTCATCTGCGGCGTCCCCCAAGGATCATCTCTGAGCCCCACCCTCTTCAACGTCTACATGAGCCCCCTCGCGGCCATCGTACGCAAACACAACCTCAGCATAATCTCCTACGCCGACGACACCCAGCTGATCCTCTCCCTGACCAACGACCCCGCCGCCGCCAGAGCCAACCTGCACGAAGGGATGAAAGAGGTAGCCGAGTGGATGACGACCAGCCGCCTGAAACTGAACTCGGACAAGACGGAGGTCCTCATCCTGGGCTCCTCACCCTCCGCCTGGGACGACTCCTGGTGGCCTCCCGCCCTGGGCACCGCACCCAAACCGACAGACCATGCACGCAACCTGGGCTTCATCCTGGACTCCTCCCTCTCCATGACCAGGCAAGTCAACGCCGTCTCCTCGTCGTGCTTCAACATCCTACGCATGCTACGGAAGATCTTCTGGTGGATCCCCACCGAGACCAGGAAGACCGTCACCCAGGCCCTCGTCACCAGCCGACTGGACTACGGCAACGCCCTCTACGCCGGTACCACCGCCAAGCTCCAGAAGAGACTCCAGCGGATCCAGAACGCCTCAGCCAGACTCATCCTCGACAACCAACTCTGACCCCTTGCTCCCGGAGAACTATCGGCCCATTTCCCTCTTACCTTGGACCGCCAAGGTCACTGAGGCGCACGTGAATTCCATTCTGTCTGCTCACCTCTCTCGTAATAACATTCTTGACGAGAGCCAAAATGGGTTTCGTGCTCAACACAGCACCGAAACTGCTTTGCTCTTTATGATCGAGCACTTGCGGTCGGTGCTGGACGTGGGGCAGACTGCGGCGCTCCTATTGTTAGATCTGAGCGCCGCGTTCGACACGGTGTCTCATGACATTCTGTTGCGGCGATTGGAGGAAGTGGGTATTGTGGGGAAGGCTCTTCAGTGGTTCCGCTCCTTCCCCTCGGACCGGTTTTACAAGGTAGCTATACCACCTGGCCAGTCCTTGCTTCATCCTTTGGAACTGGGAGTCCCTCAGGGCTCTGCCCTGAGCCCCACCTTATTCAACTTGTATGTGAAGCCGCTGGCTGCTGTCGTCAGGCAATTCGGCCTCACCATGACATCGTATGCCGATGACACGCAGCTGGCAGTGACACTCAGTGGGGACCCTGAGGTGACTGCGCTCAGATTCCGGGCAGGACTTGTAGCTGTGGCTAGCTGGATGCGTAACAACTGCCTACAGCTTAATGCCAAGAAGACCGAGGTCCTGATCGTAGGGAAGCAGGCGGACCTCTGGGGAGATCAGTGGTGGCCTTCTGAACTAGGGGTGACCCCCCTTCCAGCGGCCGAAGTTAAAAATCTGGGGGTCTGGCTGGATTCTAATCTATCTTTTACCAGCCACACGAAGAAGACAGCAGCCACCTGTTATGGTATTTTGCGAGGACTGAGACCAGTCCTCAAATTCTTCGACCCCCCCACTCGGCAACTGGTGGTTCAGGCCTCCATCCTTTCCCGGATTGACTACGGGAGCGCCTTGCTGCTAGGAGTCAACCAGGCGGAGGCTACTAGGCTTCAGAGGGTGCAGAACGCTGCTGCACGGGCCATTGTTGGCATTCCTAGACGTTGTTCGGTTTCGACTGTTCAGACCTCTCTTCACTGGCTTCCAGTCAGACAGAGAATCAAATTCAAGGCTCTCTGTCTGACATTTAAGATTCTGAAGCTTTCTTCTCCCCCCGCCTTGGTGGGCCTCATCTCTTCTTACGTCCCCACGCGGTCCCTCAGATCTGAATCACTCCATTTGGTGAGTAAGCCTAGGTTCAGGCTGAGCAGGATGGGAGGACGTTCCTTCCGTGTTCTGGCGGCTGATCTGTGGAACTCTCTTCCTGTGCACATTCGTGCCCTTAATAGTCTGACTCTTTTTAGACGGGCCATTAAAACCCATTTGTTTTCCCCTGTTATCTGATTTCCCCTCTTTTCAGCCCTGATCTGTTGTGTTGTGTACATGATCTGGCGCCAGGACGCCCCTTTGCTGGGGCAGCTGTTGCGCCTAATAAATGTTATTAACATAACATAACATAACATCCCACGAACCAGCCACATCTCCGGACATCTGAGAGACCTTCACTGGCTCCCCGTCAACAAAAGAATCACCTTCCGCCTCCTCACCCACGCACACAAAGCCCTACACGACCAAGGCCCGAGCTACCTCAACAGCCGAGTCAACTTCTACGCTCCCAAACGCCACCTCCAATCAGCCAACCACGCCCTCGCCGCCGTCCCCCGCATCCGAAGAGCGACTACGGGAGGAAGGTCCTTCTCCTACCTGGCCGCCAAGACCTGGAACTCCCTCCCGACCGACCTGCGCCTGACCCAAGACCACCTCTCCTTCAGGAAGAAGCTGAAGACCTGGCTGTTCGAGCAGTAGCGGCACCCCCCCCCCCCCCCCCCCAGCGCCTTGAGACCCTACGGGTATGTAGCGCGCTTTATAAGTGTCACTGATTGATTGATTGATTGACCTACAATCATCCTAAGCCCCCCCTCATTGATTATTAAATGTCATTAACAAGCTGTCTGATTGACCACACTGAAATGTGCCCCCCCCCTTGCAATGGCATTATCCTGTAATGAGAATAAAAGTCTCTCATAAGAAGCATGCAGCCCTGCCAAGTGTCACACATTGGGGGTTAGACTAACACATTCTGTAAATTTCCCCACATTTCTACAAGAATGCAGGGATGTCATGCAATCAAGTTTGTGCCTGGTGCTCTCATTGCCTGCCCAGGGTAATTTTCACAGGAACTGAGATTGATAATGCATGTGCTGCCGGGGTCCATCATGACGTCTTTATTTGTGAAAGGAAGGTGACAAGGCTCAGCTGTGCAGGTGGAGCCTTGGCTCCTCATTGGAACACAGTATGTGCCGTCCGCCCAGGAGGAGAGCTCGGCTGCCCCCCTGGGGAAGGTCCTCTTCACTCCTAAAGGAGCCACGTGCACTGGTAGTGAGTGTGGAACATGATGGGTCAAGTGGTGGGCAGGGAATATGCTTTCCTGAAACCAGACAACAGAACCTGGCGCCATTCATCAAAACTGCGCATGTGATATATTTAGGTATTCTGATACAAACATCCTGGTTGGTTTCCAGCAATAAAGCCAGGAACACTGACCATTCAGGCAGCGCAGTGTGTGGAACACCAAAAGTGATCCTGCAATGCTGCAGGGGACAGAGCCTCACTCAGGGCCGGACTGGCTACCGGGCCAGCACACACAACTGCCCGGTAGCCAGTCCGGCCCTGGCCTCACTGCACTGTGTGAGCTTGGGCCATTCTGATGCCTTGCCACTGCCTTGGCTTGGTTAGGGTGCTCAGGCGGCATTGCAATTCAATAATTACTGCTGAGCATAGGAGTCCAAGTGGAGAGCAGGGGTTGAAAAAGGTACTGCTGATGGAAGGATAGTAATGGGGGCAACAAGGGAGAACCCAAGATGAGGTTGGGAATCGAAACCGAAAGTGGAGAGGAGGGAGACAGCGTATAGGGGAATGGACAAGTGAGTGAATTCGCTGTATGTGAGCGCAGGTACACCCTAGTGCGTCTTGGTACTATAAGTGAATAGCAAATGATGGACATTGGAAAGAGAGAGTGGACGTGAGTCTGGTTTCCTGGTCTGTACCTACAAGCAAAGCATGGACAGTGCCTCATGTGCACTGTCCTGGTTTCCACGTGGAGCAGTAGTCTACAGCTTTGATTTAGAGTTAGATGACGTAGAGGAAGAGCTACCTCTGCAGGAGTCTGTATAAGTGTAATTTCTTTCCCAATTCAGATGCTACGGGGAAAGGAATGCCGCTGGCGGACTCTCCCTGTCAGACTGTCGGGGGTCTCTTCTGTCAGTGACGCAGGGAGACAGGCTGTCTAGCCTCAGCTGCTCACCATTCCCGTTCATGCAAACACTGCCTGTCTGTGGCCAAGAGAACGCTATCCTCATGCCCTGCAGCTCTGATATGCTAGTCCACACCTGGGAATGCTGAACCTGAGCGGCACCGATGGGATCTGTGCTCCACCTGAGTATTGACAGTTTAATAAGTTGCATCATCCCCTCAGGAATGGTGCAGCTACTTCAAGGTCCCTTCTAAATCATTTCATTCATGAAAGGAACTCACGTATGAAAAGAATTTCTTTAGTCGCCATCACAATAAAGTGTCACTCGAAGTGTCATGCAAAAGGCGTGTAAATGTCACACATAGACCCATTGCATACATGGGAATCTCACAGGGAAGCACACTGAAAGCTTGACACTTGTGAACATGAATTGTCCCCTTTGTCATTATGGGCCATATGTATGAAGAGAACGATTTGCGATTCTGAAATAGCGATTATTACCGAATCGCAAAATCAGAATCGCAAATCGGGATGTAACAACGCATTCGCAAATATATAGCGATTCGGCCAAAATCGCTAAATATTTGCGTGATGGGTATTAGCGAATCCTTAAACGTCAAAAGTCGCAAAATAGCGAGTTCGCACCCCGAAAATCGCTATATTGCGCGACCGCACCCCAAAATTCGCTATATTGCGCGACCGCACCCCAAAAGTCGCTAAATTGCGATGTTCCCACGGGAAAAATCGCAATTTAGCGAATTTCTGGAAACATCCAATCGCTATCCTGATGCTTTATGATGATGTCACCATCCAGGAAGTGAGTGATTTCCCATGGTGCTTCTGGATTGAGACAGAGAGTGTGAGAGTGTTGTTTGGTACTCAGGAGCCATGGCAGAAGTTGGAAACCAGGATGTCCCAGCAAGCCAGCAGGAGCAGCAAGCAGGGGAAGCAGACAGGAAGAGGAAGCTCAAGTTCTCTGAGGCTGAACTAGAGACCCTCATCACCGAAATGGTGCCACACCATGAGGCAATATTTGGGACGAGTTCCCACAAGGTGCCAGAAGCCAGCAAGAGAAGGATTTGGGAGGGCATCCAAGCCAAAGTGAATGCCCTAGGAGTGACCCACAGGACAGTTGAAGTGTTGCGGAAGCGCTGGTATGACCTGCGCCAGCGCTCCAAGGAGAAGTTGGCTGCCAGGCTGGAGCAGTCCCAGCTCACCAGTGGGGGAACCTCCAACGTCCCTGACTCTATACCACTGGAGGAGCTGGTAGAGGGCACACTGCCTCCACAGAGTGTTGTGGGCGTGTCCGTGTTCGACAGCTCAGCACAACCAGCTGCAAGACCAGGTAAGAAGCATGCCTCCCCACCCTAAACCACCCCCAGCACCCCCTGCAGCGACCTAGGGATTAGGGGAACCACATGTCAGGCTAGAGCAAGTACACAGGCAGGCACAGCAATGCATTATGGGAGATGTAGTCACAATAGTCTGTAATGTAGAATGTAGCATCAGAATTTCACATTGTACAAATGTGCAGGTCAGGAAAGGTGAATGACACAAGTAAAGTCAGGGAACACTGTGAAAAAATGTATTAGAACATCACATGTAATGATAAAATAAGTAATGTGTGCTGTTCTATCCACAGCACCTGCAAGTGGGAAGGCTACAGCCAGTGCAACTGAGACAGGACCCCAAGCCTCAGGAGAAGGCAGCCATGGCCATGATCCAGATGGGTAGGACAGTCCTTTCATCCGACCACAGGGACACAGTAGGAGGAACGTGAGGCCATTCAGAATAATGGATGATGAGGATGAGGAAAATGAAAATGTGCAGTCTGATGCACCAGTACCCCAGCAGCAGGAGTCCAGAACACAGTCCAGAGGCAGGCGTAGACCCCGCACGGCCATCAGCTCCAATGTGCAACAAGATGAATCTGTGTTTGCCGGCCTAGAAATGCACATGCTTCAGGTTCACCGAATGCAAGCGAAACACATGAAGGCCATTTAGAGAGAGATCAGGGCAGGGAACAGAGGACTACGCGAGGAAATCAGGGGGGCTGTGCAGGAGCTGACTGCAGAGTTGAGAGCTGAACGCGCAGCCAGGCACAAAGAAATGGACCGCATGGACCACCACACGCGTGCTATTAATCGCCTGGCCTCCTCCACCAATATGCTGGCAAGGCGTGCCATAGAGACGCAGCGAGAGTTCTCGCATGGTATCCAGGACATAGCCACTGTGGTAGTGCAGTCAACTGCCACCCTGGATGAGCTGCGTGCGCTGCGTACTGCTGGACCCGGGTTGCTTACCCCCAGTGAGGAGGACTCACAGTCGGTGCGGAGCTCAAATACACCACCACCCACTGTTGAGAGTCGCCGTAGTGGCCGGAGCAACAGGCCTGCCACACAACAATAGGGACTGCAGCAACATGACTATTCCACACAGGGGGGATATGGGGCCAGCAACAGTGTAGCACTTGCTGTAACAATGACTGATTTAGTTGCACTGTGATTGAAACATGTGCTTTGGTTTAGGAGAGTTCATCCAGCTTTTTTTGGATGTGTGACATTGTTGGTATTGGAAATTAAACACGTTTGCAGAGCAAGAAGTTGTCATTGTATCATTTTCACTCACCTAGAAGTAGTTCCGCATGATCTCATCACGCCTCTGTCGCCCAGCTGCAGCAGCAGCTACGCCAGCTTCCATGTGTATGGGTCCAGGTCCCTCCACGTCAGAGGATTCTGAGTCACTCAACTCCATAGGTGTCCCTTTCCTGGTTGCAATGTTGTGGAGCATGGCACAAGCTACAACAATTTTGCAACACGTCTCAGGGCTGTATTGGAGGGCTCCTCCACTTTTGTGGATGCATCTGAATCTGCTCTTCAAAATCCCAAATGTTCGCTCGATGGTGCCTCTTGTTGAAATGTGTGCCCGGTTGTAGCGCTGCTCCCCAGCAGTGGCAGGATTCAAGTAGGGTGTCAGGATGAAGTCCCGGACTGCATAGGCACTGTCCCCTGTGGGTGGAAATGTTTAAAGGTCAGTCACTGTGATGCACATGCTGGCCATGAGAAATATGGGCTGACAGTGTGTGCTGTTACCTAGTAGCTATCCCTCTCCAAATTCCCCTCTTGAGAGTCTACGGTATAGCCCACTGTGACGGAATATGAAGGCGTCATGTGTGCTTCCTGGGTACTTTGCCACTATATCGGTGATTATGTTTTTGGCATCACACACCATCTGTATGTTCAGTGAGTGGTAGCATTTCCTGTTCCGGAATACATACTCTATGTTTGAGGGGGGTGAAATGGCAATATGTGTTCCGTCTATACATCCTATGACGTGGGGGAATTGGGCTATGTTGTAAAATTCCTGCTTGGTCTGTGCTAGTTCCTGTGGGGTGCTGGGGAAGTGTATGTGATGTTGCATCCTATGTGTCATGGCGTCAAGGAACGCATGGAAAAAGCGCGACAGGGCACTTTGTGACACCCCTCCTGCAGTGGTTATGACCCCCTGGAAACTACCTGAGGCCAGCAGGTGTAGTTAACAGAGGACCTGGATGTGTGTGGGTATGGCTTGTGTCCTGCGGGTGGGGTGTTCTAGGTGGGGCCTGAGTTCCTCAATCAATTCAAGTATGCTCTCTTCCTCCAGTCTGTAATGGGTGTGGATATCCTCATCAGTGCGTTGGAAGATGGTGGTGCGCAACCGGAATATCCTCTCCTGCCGTCTCCTCCTCTGCGCCAGAGCTCTCACTCTTCGCCTCCTCACTATCATGTACAACCCGGACATTGTGGTAGGGAGTGTGTTGCATTCTGGGTTTCAATTTATACTTTGCACCTGGTTACCACCTGCTCCCACTTGATGGTAATTGCGATTCCTTATTTTGCGATTTTGCTTAATTCGCTATTTGCGATTGGTTGATACATTCCATTGCGATTTCTGAATAGCGATTTCCACTTTAGCGAATCTCGCTAACGGGTTTCTTCGCAAATTTGGAAATCGCTATTGTATTCGCTATTTACCACTTTCGCAATGGTTGGGAATTGCTATTTAGCGATTCCTTATTTGGCATGCGTTTTTTGCTTCATACATTGCGATTAGCGATTTTTTAGTCGCTAACGCTATTTTTAACGAATCGCAGCGTTTGCGACTGATTTTTGGCTTCATACATATGGCCCATATCACGTCCTCCTCACATTGCAGAGTTTAACTTTTTGAGTAGGAAATAAGCACGTCCTCCCTATTCCCTCATAAACAGTAGGTCACCCCATTTGTAGGAGAGAAGGGTGGTCCGTGGGCCTATTATTACCAGTTCTGCTGCACTAGTGGTTCACGTGGAAGAGTTGAACCATAAGAAAATGTATTTAATATCAGCTGATGCCTAATGAATGTATGCCACAGAACTAACAGTGAACATACTTAAACGCCTTCAGTGGTGGTGCGGGGGCAGTATTTCCGCTGTCAGTGTTACTCATTTCAGGGCATTTTAAAGAAGAAAATCTTCAAGTTGAAAGCACTAATGCTATTTTTAATAATGCCAGCGTACTGCCAAAAACCTGATCATGGCGGCTCTTCAATGACAGGAGTTTGCATAGGTGAGCTGTGTGCAGAAACAGCACCTGATTACTGTGTGTGTTCATGAAGAGATCACAGGACGGCGCTCATTCAACATTACTAGTGAAATTCTACTCGTGATGCTTTCTGAAAATCCAGCAATATCCCCTGAGCAGTAACTTAGCACACACTCTTGTACCACCTAAGCAAGGAGGAAGAGGCAACACTGCAGTGGAAATATATGTTTGTTCTTTGACGAGTTCACCTTTTCGAGACATTTCTTTCTTGGATGTTAAATTTCTTTGAGACTCATTGTACCGTTTAGGATTCACATTTTTGGCCCTACTTGATGTTATGATCTTGTGGTCGTGTGTGTGCTTGTGTACCCGTGTGTCTTTGTGTGTGTGTGCATGTGTGGGTGAGTGTGCGCTCAAATACATTTAACTGTGTTATTGATATTTTTTTTCATATACCTAGTTTCGAGCTGTTAAGAAACACTTTGTGTCAAGTCATAAGTGTGGTGGCTAATCTACGAATGTGCTTTGGTTAAAAAAATATCTATATATATTCATCATCTTGTGCTTCCAGCCTTTGTTCATAAGCGTTTCAGCCATGTTATGATACTGCAATCGACCGGACAGAATTTTATAATGTATCACTGCCAACTTAAAGTGGATAGATATGGCCATGCGATAGCTAGCAGGTTACATGCTCCAGTGCCCAAGCGCTTTGTTTCCTGAAGAGCATTATTTGTGTTGTTACTTCCTTGTGATTGGTGATGTATATAAGGTGCATTAACGCGTAGAAACTTACATTATATAGTGGAGATATTCAGTAGCCAACATGCATTCATAAAATACAGAAAATACAAGGAATTCTTAAATCAGACAACAGGACAGTCACATAAACTATGTACAAACACACATTGTCTTCAGTCAGAGAGGCAGCGGGCAAAGAGAGCAGATAATGTCAGACATAAACAAACCTAAGCCAATGTCCATGGCTGATCAGGCTCAGATAGTCCTGTAATAGGAGACCACCATTACTGCTTACATGTGCCTCTTCTTACTTTGGGTAGGATATTAAACACAAGATACTTTCTTTCAGCAGTGATACACAATGTAAAAGAGTGGCCAGACACTTAAGTTCAATAAACATAAGAGTTTAAGAAAGATGTTGCATACAAACATAGGAGCAACATCTCTCAGATCTATAAAGCATGCAAATGCTTGTAGGGAAGGTATTATCTTTAGAAAACGTGGGACATTTAAGGCATTCTGCTAGTGTCGGCTCATTGCTGTAATCAATTAATCAATTCAGCATTTTTTTGTTTTAATGTGAGCACATTTGATCATAAGAGGGATCAAGGATCAACCGCTAAGGTCATCTGGGCTAGTGAATACCTGAGGAGCGGAAATCGAGAGATTTCACCAGATGAAGATTTCTAATTTCATATTCAAGTGCAGGAGCGCTCAGGACCCCTGGAGGGTGGTTGTGCCTTCTCGTTGGCTGATACGTTCCTCAGCACCCGCACAACGCTAGTTGTTTCTCACAAGATGTATCACTAATTCTAAATGGCATATATTTGGTTGATTGCTACACCCCAGCACCTGCAGGTTGTCAGAAATTAACAAATACTCTCATGACTTCTATTTTACAGAGGTGTTGACGTTCCTCACCTCACAGACATAATATCACCTGGAAACATCTTGCAGGTTTCCAAGGGATTCTCTTTGTCTAGTGCCAACTGGTGGTGTTCTGGACTCAGCACTTCAACCCTAGGGCAAGTTGTGAAAACTGGAGGCCCCTCTCCCAGGTGCTGACCTGCGGCCGGGCAGTCGGGAGGAAACAATGAAGGAGTGGTCCATGTAAGGGTACCACAGCCCTAACACATGCCTGCCTGGGGGACACTGCATCCTAGTAAAAGGACAGCACTCATTGGCTTCCAGCCTTGGCATTGGACTGGTGTCTGACTCACCTCCTTTCTCCAAGAACAATCAACCTCCGGGAGCAAGTTGGGGCTTAATTACAAAATGTCACAAGAATCACCCCTCGTTCGGATCTCCACAGCACCCCTTCCTACTCAAAGAAACTGAGAAGCAGAGCAAAGCACAGACTCCCTATAAACTCCCGCACACAACAATGTTCAATGTCTTGCCAGTTCAGGAGAAAACAAACTGTGGGCAGATAAGGGCACTATTTATAGAACAACAAAAGAAAAACACAGATTTGAAAGCGTGGAATTCAACTTCTGCTTCAAACAGGTGTTTGACCAAAAACATGCCAATTCTTATAAACCATTATATATGGGATACAGTAGCCCATTTACAGGTCTTAAAGATGTTGCACCGCACGTCACCGAGGTATTCTGTGAGCAATCGGAGGAACTACTGACAGCTATTTCATCAATGGCACTGCGAGTTAATCTACGTACCTGGCACAACCTGGCTTCCAAAGTTGCTGAAGCAGGCACTGGGGCCCTCCAGAGCCTGGTAACTGAGCACCACACAGCTAAGATTGATGCCCTCTCCCCAGTTCAGCGGTGCACTGATTGCACTCTTGTAACACTTGTCCCTCCTAGGGCCACTGGACACATCTTTTGAAAGATGCAGCGCACTAGAAATGTCTCCATGATGTGTGATGGTATCTACTCATTACACACCGTGCCCATCTCCCAGGATCCACACATGATTCAATGGCCTTCCTGACTGGCAGGCCTCCTCACACCTTAGGAACATACCACATGGGCTCTAGTGTGCGTGCACGTATTTGGAAGCACATTAGGACCGCCAACTTTCGAACCATGATACCTCAGGGGCTAGGCTGGACACTTACTTTTTTTTAAGTGTGACTGCATCGAGGGCCACCTAGAGCCAGCCTGGTGGTGGCTGGACACCACAACCCGACTCGGACTCCGTCAAGGGAAATGCCGGTTGCCGGGCTTGATTGAGGTTCGTGGGTCGGCTCAGCTACATAGCTGCACAGTCAGGCAGGTGTTCTGAACAGCTGCAAACCACTCCGGCCACCAGTCCGTTGTTCAGTCAGCCGCCGGTGCGGGCAGGGTTTGTTTACGTCGCTAGATCATGATTCTTATGGACCAACGGCAAGCTGCGCTAGCTTACATGATTGCCTCCAGCTGAGCAGTGAAACTTTCAGATGTAACTTCCGCCTGTTCACACAGCGGGTTGCTTCAGGACCCAGCCACCACTGTGAGTCTCACAAACTCACGTCTGAACTCACTGGCTGACTGTACACTGTCTGCCTCTTTGTAGTAGCCATTGCGCACTCACTGACTCCTCTTGACATCAGTGAAATGTATCAGTAATGCCACAGCCACACTGTGAACTGAATCCTAATCATGCCTGTTACATTTTAGCAATAGCAGCTGAGCTAGAGCGTAGGCAGCCCCCAAGCCTGCTCGGACCAGCGCGCGCAGCCACTCCGAGCTTTCTGTTAAAAATAGTGTGTGTGCAGCCAGTGTTCCGGGCCGCTTGACAACTGAGGAGGCACAACATATGGGTGCCTTTGTATTTCAATGCAGTGATGCGGACCACCACACTGAAATGCTCTCGTCTAACGCCTCATGTGTGGTACTTGGCAAGACTGGGAATGACAACTGACTAGAGATGTAATCCTAAATCCTTATGTTTTCAACTGGATCTTATGTAAAGCGCTCTGACACCTTCGGGTAAAGTTCGCGCTATATAAAATCGCACAATTAAAAAATTAAATAAATAAAAAGAGATACATTGAGGTTTTGTCACACTTATTTTACTAAAACAACCAGATGATAGCCTTTTTTCTAACTGAACACACTTTTTAAAAATAATTATTTTGTTATACTTATTGCTATTCTAAAAGAGCATGGATCAGTGGATGTACAGAAATCTTTGAATATTGACACAAAGTGTGGCCCTCTACTGTGGGAACTACCCTCATCCCCATTTCATCACTAAATACATAGGCACAGGCTTATTACTGCTTTCTGCTGGTGTAAAGGGATGCAGAGTGACATGGACTTTATAATGCAGAGCAGAAGGCATTTTGCGCAAAAGGTGCTCTTTTTTCACCTTAAAAAGTATTTTGCATCGCTTTTTGTCATGGGGATGTTACTGGGGCGAATCATCACAAACGCACATTGTTTTTTTTTGTTTTTTTTACTTTTATTTTTCCAATTTTGCATGAAGAGACAACAGAAGAAAAAAAATAAAACAAAAAATAAACACATAGTGGCCATGAAATTGCAAATTGTGAACATGAATTGACAAAACAAATGCATCTGAACAGAAATAAAACAACCAAATCAATTTCATCCAATATAAATCATACTGCCGAACAGAAAAAAGAACAAATTGATGTGACACATACGTTCCAGTAAACAAAAAGGGATTAATACATACAGTGCGTTAAACAATCATGTGACAAAATCAAAATTTACTTTTAGAGACAGAACAAAAACCCAAATGCCAATTGAATGTGTAAGGAATCACACTATGCTATTCACAGCACGGGACAATAGGAAGCTATCCTACTCCGGAGGGGGTAATGCCGGATTGTATCGGGGATTCATGTGCTAATTGGCATCGGGATATGTAATCCCTATACGGGCCCCAAATGTTGAAAGGCCTGGAGGAAGAAGGAAGTAAAGTCCTAAATTCCTCGCAGTTAACATTGCAAAACGCCATACTGTTTAACCAGGAGCGAAGAGTGGGGGCGCGCCTGCTGCCCCACAATAACGCTATTTCCCCTTTAGCCAAAAGAAAGCCCAATGCCGCCAGCCGGCGAACCTTCTTAGGAAAATTAAGGACAAAACCCAAAAGGGCAATTTCAGGTAAAGGAGAAAGGGGCATGGATAATATGTCACCCAAAGTAGAGTGGCTATCAAGCCAATATTAGTGTATTTTAGGGCAAGTCCAGGTTAGATGTGCAAAATCAGCAAATGGGGCAAGGCACTTAAGGCAGTGGTGAGGCCTAGTATTGTCAATTCAATGTGAATGAGCCGGGGTGAAATACAGCCGGCGTAGGAATTTAAAATGAAGCAGCTTGTGACGACTATTCAGGTAAATGTCGGTCATGGCCCTGCAACAAAAAACCCATTGGTCATAAGAGATAGGTCCACCCAGGTCCCCCTCCCACGCAGCGCAAAGCCTGGAGTCATCCATAGGCTTGAGTGCACCACATTGTTTATATAATTTGGAGATCAGGTGTGCGCTGTTGGGGCTTTGAATCAACAAGGAGAGGGGAGGGAAGTCAGTTGGCTCCAACGGAAAAGAGGAAAACTCTGCACGCAAGGCCGAGCGTAACCGAGCAAAAATGAAAGTGTCCATGAAGGAACGATCACTAAACCGCGCCTCCTCCGTCAGTTCGAATACATGCCCATCAGGGAACAAGTCGCCAAGGGTGTTTAAATTGAATTTCGCCTGAGTACGCTGTACCACAGTCTCACCAGTAATAGGAAAAAGGGAGGAATTAGGCAGGGGCAAAGCCGGTGAATATAAAAGATCTAATCCCAGCAATCGACGCAATCGAATCCAAGCCCAGCAGGTAGTGGAAACCGCTTGAATGTCCCGGGGGTCCCGCGGGAAACCGGTGGGGAGAATAGTGAGTAGCTGTGCTGTCTCGGAAGAACCAGGCCTGCCTCTGGTCTTAAATATGGGATACGCACATCTGGGTATAACCAGGCGTATGCGTAACAACACTGGGAAACTAAATAATACAAATACAGATCTGGTACACCAAGCCCTCCCCTTTCGGTGGGTAAAGTTAACACCTTCCAACTGACGGGAGGAGTCTTGCCTACCCAAACCAAGCAGATCAAGGCCGAACGAAGTTGCAAAAATAAGACTTTAGTTAAAGGAATAGGGATATTGGTAAAAAAATACAAAAACAGGGGCAAAACAATCATTTTAATGATTGTAATTCTGCCAGCCATGGACAGGGGCAAGCGCAACCATCGGGAAACCATCAACAGCGGTACCATAGTTAAGGCGAATGATCGAGGCGGTGTCAAGATGAATGTGGATACCCAAATACTTAATAGAATCTGCGCACCATACCAAAGGAAACTCAAAGGACCAAGGCACGGTACCGGACGTGAGAGGAAATATGACAGACTTGTGCCAATTGATATGCAGCCCAGAGAAATTGCGGAATCGTATGATTTCGCGAATCAGTGGTGATAGATCATCCCGAGGTAAACGAACATAAAAGACCCAAATAGTCGGCTTACATGGAGAACAAAAGGGGCCCTGTGCGAAACTACAGGCCTCGCTGCAGATGGTTTTCCTGAAATTGTCGTGCTAAGGGATCCATGGCTAAAATGAAAAGGAGGAGGGATAAAGGACACCTCTGCCTCGTGCCGCACGACAGAGGAAAGTAGTCAGACAGCGTGCCGTTAAGACGTAACCGGGCAGTGGGCTTATTATATAAAAGACTAACAGTGGCCACGAAATACTCGGGCATGCCCATCCGGCGCATTACTGAAAGGAAGAATGGCCACTCGAGGGAATCAAAGGCCTTTTCGACATCTAACAAAATGGCGGCTGCTGGCATAGCAGGGTTGATGCGGTGCAATACAGTAAATAGTGTGCGGAGATTAAGTGAGGTGGACCTGTGCGGGACAAAGCCGGACTGCATCGGGGAGATGATGTATTCCATCAACAGTGAGAGTCTAATGGCGATGACTTTGGCCAAGATCTTATAATCTAAATTCAACAAGGAAAGTGGGCGGTACGAGCTGCACTGCATAGGGTCTTTCCCCGGTTTGGGAAACAGAATGATCACCGCCTCACGGAACGTCGGAGGAAGGACACCCACTTCCAGGGCCTCGGCATATACCGCAACCAAGCGCGGAACCAACAACTCTTTATAGGTTTTATAAAAGTCAGCCGAAAATTTGTCAAGCCCCGGGGCGGAGGAGGCGCGTACGGCATCGATTGCCTCTACTATACTGTGCGACGTGATGGGGGTTGAAAGGAACTCCTGCATGTACATTCCAAATAGACCAGGGCGATTTCCGATAGATAATCTTCCTGACCTCTGTGATCCCCAGAGAGGCGAGAGGCATAAAGCTTCTTATAATAGGTAAGGAACAGGTCACAAACCGTGGGGGTGGAGTGGACAAGGGAGTCGTCGGGTCCGGTCATAGAAATGATGTATGTGGGGCCCCGGGGGGGACGCAATGTATTAGCTAATAAACGGCCCGGGCGTTCATCTTCCCCGTACCGCCGCGCCACACAGTGTTTATTAAGGAACAGTAATTCCCTCTCGGCCGCTCCCCGAAACTCGACACAAAGTTCCAGCCGGCGGGCGGCAAGGGAATCTGAGGGGGAGATAAGCAAATCATGGTCCGTTGCCGTGATTTCCTCCTCAAGTCGGTCCAACTGGAGCGAAGATCACCGAGCACCCCGGCACGTTTCGAAATACAGACCCCCCTTATATAAGCCTTGAAACCCTCCCAGAGAACCGCCCAGGTGTCAATGGAACCCGTGTTAAGATCAAAATAATCATCAATGGCGCACCTGACGTCCTCAGTGAAAACGGGATCCAGTAAGCAACGACCGGGAAAGCACCACTGCCGCTCATAGCCATCTTCGCGCTGAATGAATAACTGAAGGAGAACCGGGGAGTGGTCAGAAAGAGTACGTGGAAGAGTTCGGACTGTACCCAACCAGCCAGCCGCCTCCAGAGAGACCAGCCAGTAATCAATCCTGGTCCAAGTGTTGTGGAAACCAGAATAATGGATGAAGGAAGGATGTTGTGTGTTCAAATGGGCCTCCACGTCAACAAGGGAATAGTGTATGCAAATCTCTCGGAGGGCCAGACGGGAATGGGGCCTGGAGTCAGGAGTGGAAGCGGTGCTATCCCTGGAGTGGCACAAAAGGAGAATAAAGTCCCCGCCAAGAATCAACAGCCAGTGTCCAATGCGAGGAGATGTGTGAACAGGGAATGGAAAAAGGAGGGGGAATCGTTGTTTGGACCATATACACATTGAAAGGAGACTCTGTGTCCCATCAACAAGCCGGTCACTATCAAAAACCGTCCCTCAGGGTCCTGACGTGTGGAACAGTGTGCAAATTGGATCCTTTTGTGTACAAAAATAGAAACGCCTCTGGAGTACGAGCTGTAAGCGGAAAAAACCTGTGCGGTCCCCAAGAAGAGGCAACCGAGATGGCATCCGAGCCAGCCAAGTGGGTCTCTTGCATAAACAGAACATCAGCATGATGACGTGTGACATAACTTAAACCCTGTCTACGTTTCCTGTTATTATTCAATCCACGCACATTCCAAGTCAATAGTGAAAGCCCGGAAGGACCGGGCACATTCCCTAACTGTACCATCTATTCTGTAACAAAAAAAGGAGGTTGGTGCAAGCAAGTGTCACATCACACAAAGCAAGTCTCATCATGTGCAAATTGAAAAACACATCAAAAAAGGAAACAAAAACCCCCCTCCACCCACCACCCAACCTCTCATAGACCAATAAGAGGAACATCCCAACATCAAATCCCAAAAAACAAACCATGGAGGTGTACGCCACGCCAGACGGGCAGACCAGCAAAGAATCATCAGAAGAAACAGAAATCAGTAGCACATGTGAAAGAGCCAAAGAAAGTTCAGTGCCCCAGGGTAAAGTATCAAGAAAAAAGGAGCGGGGAGGAAAAGAAAAAAAGATGTTCTCAACCATTCCCTGTGGAGGAAAAAAGGTCAATACTAGCTTGCGAAGCCTGCTGCAGAGGGGAGTTGGACCGGGAGCCGTGTGGCGACCCGCCTGTGTTGCTTTTAAAGTCACGGAAGAACTCCTGAGCAGCGTTCGGGGTGTCAAAGAACTTAGGCCGGCCATCAATGTCCACCTTGAGGCGTGCAGGATAGAGCATGCCGTAGCGAAGGCCTAGATTTCTTAGCATAGCCTTAACACTTTGATATTTTCGCCGGGCCTCCTGTACGATAGTTGTAAAGTCAGGAAAGAAAGAGAGGTTGCTTCCCTGCCACTGGATTTCACCTTTCTCACGGGCCGCGCGAATGGCAGTGTCCCGGTCTCTAAAGTTCATAAGTCTGGCCACAATTGGTCTAGGCGGCAAGCCTGGTCTGGGGCGAGGGCCTAAGGATCGATGTGCCCGCTCTACTACGAAGCCCAGGGTGAAGGATTCCCTGTCGAACAGTTCTGAGTGGAGCTGCTCCACGAAAGTGTCCAGCCTGCCAGTGGCCGTCGTCTCCGGAATGCCAAGAATGCGAATGTTATTGCGGCGCCCCCTGGCCTCCAAATCCTCATTCTTTATAGCCACATCTTTTAGGATCTTCTCCACCCGCTCAAGCCGCTTAAGAGAGGATGAGGTCCCATCTTCGATATCAGACACCCTCGATTCAACCACATCCAGCCTACGATCGTGACCCTGGATCTTAGCATTCATATCGGCAAGTTTTTTGTCAAGGTCATCAAACCGGGCATCAAGAGTCTTGAAGCCTGCTCTCATTTCGGCGAGCATGGCGGTGGCAATGGAGTCTGAGCCCGCCATGGCAAGAGGAGGAGCAGTCTCCGCGGCCGAGCACACTGCAGGATCTGATGTGGCCCTAGGAGTCTTTTCGAATTGGATCTTGGGCTGCCGGGGGTCCTTCTTGACCATCGTGGTAAGTTAGTAGTGCCTGCAACCAAACTCCAGGGAACCAAAGTGCGACACCGGGCAAGACTCGAACCCGGGGCAGGTGGAGTGTTGCCAGGGGGGAGCCGCGGAAAGACGGGATAAATGGAGCGCCGTGGAGTTAGTGTTCAGCTGTCGAGCAACGGCAATATAGCCAGGAGAAATCACGAGACAGGTGGCAATGGCGGAAGGCCGACCGCAGGCCTCCCGAGGAAAGATGGCATAAACGATGCAGCAGCCAGATCAGCAGAGTAGGAGGCACAGGTGGGCCCAGCCACCACGGGAGGGCAAGAGACGAGGAGCCCAGGCAGCCACCAACTCAACTGGGCGGTCCAGGCCCCAAGTAAAACCGAGAAGGGCCCCGACCGGAAGGATGGGGGGGGGAAGGGAAATTTCCCACCCACCAACCGGTCCCGGAGCACCTACTAGGCGTCGAGGGTAAGGGGGAGCCCAACACCCACCACCACCGGATCACAAACCCACCCACACCCCCAACCAGCCCCGGAATACAACCCCCGCAACCGGAGCCCGAGGCCGGCCAACCCACCCACTCGAGACCCCGGCTTACGGCAGCACGGTAGGCCCAAGGGCCGAAAGGTCCGTGCCTGCTGCGGGGGCCACGCGGGAAAGAGGTGGGCACCGAGCGGGTCAGAGGAGCGGGCACCAGGGCTGACGGGAGCGGGGAAGGCGGTCGGGAAGGGGGTGGCAAGGGGCTCGGACTCACCTCATCCCGGGCGGTACCAGTATGGCGGATGGTAGGCCCAAGCCGGGCCCAGGTGGAATTGGGCACCAGCGGCAGCTGGAGGCGGACCCGGCCACTTTGGAGGCATCAGTCGTCGCAGCAGGGCCACACGGTCGACGGGAGCTGGAAGTAGTCAATGGCAAGGCTCTCACATCGCAGGATCGGGGCTGGTGTATTCGCCCGACCGCGGAGCTCTAATCGGATGCGGCCATCTTGGTCGTCTCCGTAGCCACGCCCCCAACGCACATTGGTTTTGATGTAACACCCAATCTACTAATGTGGCCAGACCTTTGCTTAAAAAAGTAAAGCCTTGAATCAGGCAACAACAAGAGAAATATGTTTATTCCTCCCAAAATATGTTGCACAGCTCACATATAATCTGTAGGATCTTTATGGATTTCGCTAGGCCTATGACTTTGCACACTCACCTCTGCACCATGGTACCAGACTGTATGTCATGTAAGGCAGACTTGTAAGAGCTCCAGCATGGGGGATGACAGCAGCAGCAGGCCAGTCTTGGTATAATGGAACCTTACCATGTGAATTACCTCTGTGACGCTTTCTACGCCAGTGATACATCCGGACGTAAAGGAATCTCAGTTGCTTGGGTCCAGCTGAGTAGGAACATATCACACAATTAAAACTCCAGGTTCTCAAAGGTCTAAACAAATAAAAAAGAAATAATGTTAACTTTAAGAAAACATAAGGGTTTCAAATACCAAACATAAAATGGTATAATGACCACTGGGGACATTAAAAAAAACCTGCAGTAGAGCAATCATTTGTCAAGCTGCCTTTTATTAATTAACAACTGTTAGGATAGACACGAGTAGAGAAAGAGATATGTGAATAGGCTAAAAGTCATTTAGTTTTGAGTGTCTAGAAAAGCATGCGATTTTGAGAATGCTTTTGCGTTGTTTGCAAAAATTGTATTAGAAATCCTTAATTAGCGGGTCAATGCGTGATGGTACAAAACCCATCAGTTTTTTCAGCCTTTATGCACATAGAACCTTATTCAGGGCTGGAGCTCAGGACCTCAGGCCAAGTTGGACCAGCACTTGAAAGGTGTTGCAGATCTGCTAATTATTGTTTCTGGACCAACACAGATCACAGGTATTTTACGGTAAAAAGGTTTTGGACCCCCAGTGAGCACTTCTTCAGAATTAACATATCTGTGAGAATTTTAGGAAATCACTCTTGTCAGCGAAATCAGCTATCCAATCCTGCAACCATAAATGCTTCCAAGCCATAATCGTAGCACTGGATGCATTGATACTGCTTTAATCACATCTGCGGAAATATCGGACAACAGCTTCGCTAAAAAAACTTGGCCAAAGACTGAGAAGTCAGGGCTGCATACAATGCTGCTCTCAAGGCCAGATTAGCAGCTGCAAAAGATTTCTTCAGGACCCCATCAATTTTCCTGTCCACTTGATCAGATGGGGAGCAGTCCTCCGCACTCAAGGAAGACCGCCAAATAAGAGGAGCCAGGATAGTATACGCCTTCACTGAATGTGGCAAATCCTTTTCCCGCTCCAGGACATAAACCTTCATCATGGATCTGAAGACCTGGAAATGGTCAGGTTCCTTCCATCCCTCAAATATAGACTCCTTAATCAGAGGATGATGAGGCAAAGCCACCTCAGCAGGATTAGAATACTAGTAAACCATATCTCCCTGCTTAGGAACTGCAGATGGCTCCAAACCAAAATGTGCTCTTACAAGATCCAATAAAAGAGACAACCCCTAACGGGAAATGTACTTCCCACCAGAAGCCTTAGGCATAGATTAAAACAAATCAGACCCTGAGTCAGAATATCCAGGCGTGTCCAAATGCTTTGATTTAGGGTTTTTCTTAGATGCCAACGCCTTGGCAACTGCAGCATAGATCATGGCCTGCATCTCCTTGGCTGAAAGTAAGCCAGCCAGAAAGGGTGCCCCCCATTCCGAATCAAACTCAATCCGCCTTCTCTTCTCTGCACTGTTCCCTTCCATGGTCACCAATAAATTATACTAAAATATCAGCACCCAGGTAGCTTTAATACTGCCTATGCCCTGATTTGGTCACTGAAAACCAATCAGAAAACCACAGAGGAAAACCAACAACCAATGAGAACATGGCCAGGTCATAGTTCAGGAAACAGCCATTCAGAAAAGTACAGCACAGCTATACATGTTATAAAACAGATTGTCTTACCATTAGTGACTGTTTTGCCAGTAGTTAGGAGCTCAGCATCCCATTAGACTGTCACGCACCGCATTCGTGGAGAGGCACAGCACTTCCATAATCATGTACAATGGAAAGGCTGAAAGTGTGCACCATCATGCTGCCTCTGCACCATCCTGTCAGAGTGACAGTCAGAGCACAGCTCTGCCATGCCCCGACAATCCCATGGATTTCCACAGCCCAATGATTCCCCCAGATTAAGGCTTCTTGTCCACACCTACAAATGGGCACGACAAAGTCACTTTCAAAGGAAGGAATGCAGTTGTGCAGAAACCTATAATTTACGATCCAGGTCATGTGAAATGCCTGTTCAGCGAGTCTCCTTTTGGATGTGGTTACCTTTTCCCCTGGGTGTTTTCCATAGTTTGTTGACTCCTGCCCTGCCGTGTCCTTGACCATTGGTCAGTTGTTCGCTTCCCTTCATTCCCTTTGATCCAGTGGTCTGATTGGGGTGAAGGAAGTAGGGACTCGAAACACACAAGGAGAGGCTATTTAGAACAGCACACAACAAATTGAATTGTGTCCTAAAATAACAAAAGGTGCACGAAACCAGGGAGTACTTCCCTCTATACTCCCCACACTGTAGGACCAAGTCCCACAACAATTTGCACCGCAAAAGGTTTCAGCACTCTTGTACATAAATATTACTTTGTAATATTACAGTCCACAAGTTATCAGCACATTAACCTGTTCCGTGCTGATGTCGGCCATTGGCCGACGGCAGCACTACCACCCCAGTGCTGCCGTCGGCCAATGGCGGACGCGGCCACGCCCGTTTTGCGGAAGTGCCGCACTTCCGCAAAATCGCGGGCGCAGTTAAGGCGATAAAGAAGAATTGTCCAACTCCTATGGTATGTATTTTCAAATACAGTTTTCACTTTATATTTTCATCAATGAATTCACTCCACAATTCCATAAAGCATAGCCAACACGTTTCTTCTACTGAGAGACTTCTTCAGGGCTTAAATGTATGGCGAAAAAAGTATTGCTCTCTATGTGTAGAACTGCACACCTAACCTTAAGCAAATTTAAAATGAATCTCTTAAGTTTTTACAGAATTAGTGAGCAATCTTACTAGGGGAATGCCCCTAGTAGAGAAGTGTGGCTCAATGGTTCGAGCATCAGACCCTGATGCAGTAGTCTGGCCGGGACCAGGGTTCAATTCCCGCCTCGGCGGGTCTCGGGCTCAATTTCCTCGGACTTGATAATTCTCGCCTCGGTGCCTACTTTAATCATGAGTCCCAGTCTGCACCTCTGGGCAATAGCTTGCTTAATCTCTACAACGACCCCAACAATGCTGAGGATGCCTGACTTCACCTTGGGGGTGCCCAGGAGTGGACTCCTCACAGGGAAAGGCCAGGAAGGGTTCCTCGGCGGTATTCGTACAAGCGCCGAGATGCCTACGGGTAGTCGTGCGCTATACAAGTGCGTAATCATTTCATCATTTCATTTCAGGTTTCAGAAATTAATGAAGTTTTAATCACGTGTTTTAAACATATATTTTCAACCAAATTATCAATAATACATTCAACATCCCTGCTTAGTCAACAGCAATACTCCTTCAATTGATATACAAAACGAAAATGTATGTGCTTGTTAATCCATCCGACATTTGTGTAACAAGTTTTAAACAGTAAGAATTCTTCTTCACATAATCATGCTACATGTGAAATCGATAAATTTGAACAAAGCACAAAAAACAAAAAACAGAAAAACCCAATGCATTTCGGGTCCAAATGCGACCCTTCTTCAGGGAAAAATTATTTAGATATGTAACATGCACAATTATCTTCACTTGACGTGTTCACGAATGAGATTTTCAGAAATCAATTTTTGCTTCATCTCACTGGCACTCTGAAAAAATATTAGATATACATTTGATCATGTTCTGGTTACCTTAACAAATTAGTTGATTATTAAGAGGGTTTGCACGTGTGGGGTCCCGTGTGAGCCAGTAACCAATGTTTGAATTAAACTAATGATAAACCGAAAAGGGTGAATCAAGAACCACAGCAATGGTGCTAGCAAAAACATGCTGAGTGTGGGAAATTCACTATAAGAATCCAAAACCAACTCACGTGGTATGCAGTGATTCCAAATCATTCTAATAAAAACAAACGGGACAAGACCAGTTCAGTACTTTCCTCCAAGAGAATCTCTGACCAACTGAAAAGTAACTGTTTGTGAAAATTCATTGCAACCGCTTACCCGATGATTAATGCCCCCATCTGTAACTCCTGGTATTCCCAGCCTCTAAGCACGCTGATATATAAAAATGGAATCTGCCGTGTGAGGTGTCTTAAGTTTCAGCGTCACGTCTGAAAAACCAAAATACACCCGTAAATCGAAAGTTCCATTTAGCGTTAAGATGTATTTAGAATGCACAAAGCAAAAATCCCCCTACCTTCAAGTCACCAGCCAAAGCTTCACGCCACAAATGAACCGCATCGTTTTACATTTCATTAAGAATGACATCATAGGAAGCATAACATTTCGTACTGGTCATTTAAACCTCCTGGGTTTAATGTGCCTAGGCTTTTGATCATGTTGTTTCCCTCCTAGATACCATTACATGATGATCTTTACCTGCAACGTCATCTACCTATTCCAATATTGTGAATCTAATCTGGGGGATAGTGTGTGTTGCCTTTATCCAATGTGTTGCTAAACTTGATGTCAAGTGCTTATTGCGGATGGAGCTTTTATGCTCTATGATACGTGTTTTTACCTTTCTAGCCGTTCTCCCTACATACACTAGTCTGCATGGACAACGAATTGCATATATGACTCCCGCTGTATTACAGTCAGAGGTGTGCTTCAAGGGAATCAATTGACCAGTTCGAGGATGTGCAAAACTGTTACCCGTGATGATATTTCCACATTGACCACAATTCCAGCATTTGCGCATGTCTTTAAATACCTTGTTTTCAATTGGCACTTGTTTTTTAGAATTTCCCTCATGTTTTTTGCTCGGTTATGCGCAAATAATGGTGGCTCATCAAATAAGCCAAC
Source organism: Lissotriton helveticus (assembly GCF_964261635.1). NCBI lineage: Eukaryota > Metazoa > Chordata > Amphibia > Caudata > Salamandridae > Lissotriton > Lissotriton helveticus. The sequence goes on from NC_136058.1 coordinate 34,595,902, forward strand.
AGAATCAGGTTCTTGGGAAATAATCTCCCATCTTTTGCGTATGATACCTTTAATGGGACCTACTTGTGTGGATTGTTTGAGAACAAACACCATGCGTTTGCTTTCAGGCTTCACTACGTTTTGAAGTAGCTCAGTTCTTGTCTTCAGAGCTACCTTTTCTTTGGCCTTCATTAACGTATTTTCAGGGTATCCCCGTGCTCTGTAACGTACGATCTGTTGATAAATGAGTTCGGTACTCTTAACACCATCTGATGTGATCCTCTTAATGCATGTTAATTGGGAAAGAGGTAAATGATCCTTCAGGGATCTAGGATGAGCACTACAATAATGTAAAGCATTATTCACATCCGTAGGCTTGCGGTAAACTGTGGTGGCAAATCCCCCAGGGGTTTTGTATATTTCTATGTCAAGGAAATGTATTTTGAGGGTATCAATCTTATGTGTGAATTGAATACGTGGATTCTTGTGATTTATTTAATGTATGAACCCTACCAGTGTGTGCATATCACCATTCCACAGTACGAGTATGTCATCAAAGAATTTTAAGAGTAAAATAGCATGTTCTTGCCATTTGGGGTGATGTGGCATGTGAGTTTCTTCAAAATGCGCCATGAAGGTGTTGGCGTACGAGGGCGCCCCAGGAAATCCCATGGATGTCCCTGTTCGTTGTAAGTAAAATTGTTCTTTCCAGCAAAAGTAACTGTGATAAACGAAAGAGTGGAGTAGTTCCAATAGGAATACTCCCAATTCCTTATCCATATCTGATTGGAGTAATCTTCATTCAACTGCTTCCAGGCCTTCATTGTGGGCAATAGATGTATATAATGCCACTACATCAATCGTGCAGAAGATAGTAGATTCTGTTATCAAATGGCGAACATCATCCAGTTTCCGTAAGCAATCCGTTGTGCCTTTTACATAAGTTTTCCACTGTTGTACTAAGGGTTGAAGATGATAATCTATGAACCGACCAATGGGTTCATGTATCGACCCACATCCTGCCACGATGGGACGACAAGGTGGATCTCTAGGATGCTTATGAATTTTAGGAAGCATGTATATGTGTGGAATCTTTGGGTTAGAAGTCTGTAGATATTTCCTAGTGTTTGTGCCAATGAAACCATCCGTTTCAGCTTTGTTAACCAAGTCATCTAAAGATCTCTCAAATTCCCTTGTAGGATCCCGTTCAAGTGGAATATATGTGTCCATATCTCGAACATGCTGATTGACTTTCTGTTCGTAAAATGTCGTATTCATCATTACAAGGGCTCCCCCTTTGTCTGCTGGTTGAAATGCTATGCTTCGGTCTTGTCGTAGATCATTCAAAATCCGAGCCTCCTTTTTGGACAAATTTGTGTGTTTAGGTTTGGAATAACTTATTGTTTCCAAATCCTTCTTGACCAAGGATTCAAAGTTGTCTAAACTTTTATGTGAGATGGGTGACATGAATTTACTTTTGGGGCGAAACTTTTCTGATGTGCCACCCATGTTAGTACTGGGAATTGCTGAGCAAAACCATTTGAGTCGTAATTTCCGAGTGAATTTGAATAGCGCTATTTCTGTTTCAAGAGCATGAGATGAGTACATAGAAACAAAGGAAGTGCCTTTGTTTAAAACATTTAGTTCCTCTGTTGACAATCTTCTATCAGAAATGTTGATGATTAGGGTACTCACTTCACATTCCGTTGTGGCCTCCCGATGTCTTGTTTTTTTTGGATGACTTTTTCCCCTCCTTGTTGGTTTTCTTTTGTGGTTGGAATTTTGGCTGGAGGTAAATGTTGATCCAGACCTTCCTCCAAAAAAGACGGTGAACTCTTGAAGTTGTCGCTGCCCCTTCATTCCTGGCAGCTCCCTCCATGGATATACGAGGAGCAAGAGGTCTTTGTAAAGATAAGTCTTCATCCTGTACTACGCTCTCCTCTGAGGACGTGTTTGTTGTTTTCTTAAAAAAACATTTTTGTGAATATGCCTCCGCCCATGTATAAACCTCGTCCAGCTTGTAATCTATCGTGTCTCTTCTAAACTTTCTAATTTTGCGCTCATTAACTTCTTGAGCGTGAACATCCAGTCTGGTGTTAATGTCCTCCAAAACTTTATTCCAATCCTCTGATTCCATGTTTGTGTTGATTTCAGCCTTGAGTCGAGCTATATCCTGCGATAAATCTTTAAGAACTGAGGACAATTCCTCAATGATTAAAAGTATAAGGTCCAAAGAACACTTATTCAAAATCGCATTTCATCTCAACATAAAAGTTTTGTTAAATTTAAACAAAATCAGTTTCAAGGGTATACGTAGGCACGTGAGATTCTTTTGAATTTATGATACTCAATTAGAGTAGTGGCGTGTAACCTTTGGTTTATCTCTTTTCTCATTGTATATTCGAGTTGTTTCAATAGTTGTGTAGTTGTGCCAGTGGATGAGCCAAAAATGCGTACTTCCTCAATAAGGGAATAAATAGAATCAGCTTCCTCTGAAGTGTAAGCCTTGGTATCAGCTTCATTTAGTGTTAAATCGGCTATGTCTTTAAATGATGCCATTATACTGTGTGCTAGTCTACTAAGTGGGCCTAAAAAAGTATTGCATCACCTCTCGCAGTGTTCCTATCCCAGTAAACATTGTTTCTTTATTGTTCCCCAGTTCCTCAGCAGCCTGATAACCGCCCGTCACTCACGTTAAAGTTACACTGAAAGGTCGAAGTGGTGGTAAGCACAAAAACTTTGGTGCACTTTCATTTTACAGGGTCTCAGGGGCATATTATCAAGGGGGTTTATCTCCGCTTTTTTGGCTTTAAAAGCCAAGAAAGCGGAGATAAAATTATCTCCCTATTACCAAGCTGTCGCTAACACCAGTTAGTGACAGCTAATAGGAGATAGCGACCATCTTGGGCCCCGCTTTACATGTCAGTGATATTTGTCACTAATGACATGCAAAGTGGGCGTGCCAAGATGTTAGCGACTGGAAACAGTCGCTAACATCGCTATCTCCTACTACCAACTTTTGGAGATATTCGCGCTAAGCGCGAATATCTCCAAAAGCTAACACCTGCCCTGAGCAGTTCTTCACCATGTTATCCAATGGGAGGTGGATAACATGGCTAAGAGCATTTGCTCGATAATGCATGAATATCGCTGACTTTTCAGCGATATTCATGCATTGCGGCCGTTTTTTATCGCATTTGCGATAAACCTTGCTAATAGCAAGGTTTATCTGCGATAAAAATCGCCGATGTGCGGCGATAATTTTTGTCTCTAAACAAGTTAGAGACAAAAATTATCGCTAGTTGTTGGTAATATGCCCCTCAATGTCTTATTGCTGCTTTTTACCATGATGGGGCCATGATTAGTGGGTGCACGTAGAATCGTTTTTTATCCCCCAGGCTGATATGTTCTTCTGTAATCTCATCCTTCTCGGAGTGTCTAAAAGACAGATTTTCTGTCTTCATGTCATTTAAAATGTGACGGCATGCCTTCTTCTCAGAATTAACAAGTTCTCCCATATATCACCTGAAAACCTGCATTGGCTAGGCAAGCCTGCACTGGCTAAGCATGGAAAAGAGAGGCTTTTTCAACCCACTCTGTTTCTGTCATAGGGACATATATATTATCTTCAGGTCTGAATCATATTCAATAACGTTTTAGTCGCCGTATGCCTTGTTGCTCGCTCGGGCCATCCAAAGCCAATCTTCTGTCTTTACCTTGCCCTGGTCGCCGTAGACTCGACAGCTGCTCTTTGCCAAAGCTTTGAATTAACTTCCAACCTATAGCTTACTACCTCGCACTTATCTCTGTATCTTGTGTGGCTCACAAAAGGTACATCTGTCCCTCAGATGGGCTACCTGCTTTGTTTGACTGATGCCACAGAGAGCAGAAACAGCTCGGCTCATCTTTTGTGGCCAAGGTAATACTTTTCTATGTACTCATGCATCCTGGGTGTGTATTGTAATTATTTTAATGGATCTCACGATTTCAACTCATGGTCAAATTATAGATAAGAACGTTGTATTTTAGATAGTGGCCTTTTGTTATTTTCACAATAGTTTAAAAACGTACTAGGTTCTGAGTGTAAGATGTATTGATGCTGGTAAAATGCGGTACTATATGTAGTAACGGAGCCACCCGGCCCGTTCACGTACGCATACACGCAACCATGCACCTCAGGGGCGGGGTAGCCCCTGGGTCTAAATAAACGGCCGGATGACCGCTCGGGGTCTTTTGGCCCTAACCAGCAGTGAGTGTCCGTGTAATTATTTTACAGTACAGTGAGGCCCCACTACGTGGCATAGGTGTTCCTCACCCCTTGTGTCCCCGACACTACACTGGTGACGAGGCGGGTCTCACCCCATGCCTCGCCACGCAGCGGTGCCCTGCAGCTTGGTTCCCGCCTGGAGGGCTTGCGTCTGTCGCGCTTGAGCCCTCGGCGCGGTGCCGTCACGTGCACCTGTTCCGGTCCACACCATCTGCCCTGTGCCAGGCCGTGGCACAACAGGTGAGCCCGCGCCTCTGCCCATACGAGATCTGCGGCCCTTTGCACTGCCCGGCCCTGCCCGCGGCCCCGTCTCCAGTCCGACCCGCAGCCACCCCTGAGCGGCGTGTACCCGCTCTCTGCGCCGGCGTGCGCTCCTGCTGACTGGGGAGCGCATCGGGGGGACTATATCGGCCCTCGCACCCTGGGGGCGCTTGAAGCGCTGAAGGCTCCGGCTCGCTCACGTGCGCATCGCACAAGTTCACCAGGCCCTGCGTTTGCTCACGCATTGGGTGGACGGCGGCTATCCATTGGGGGGAGAGATCGGCCCTCACGCCCACCTCCTGTTCTGCATGCCCTGAACCACACCAACGGCCCCAGTACACTAGGCCCCACCAGGAGAGCAAGTGGCACCACGCCGATTGTGTCTGCGCCAGGTAGGCCCCGTGGATGAAAGGGTGTGTCTGTGCGCACCTCCTGCCGCGCCCTTCACGTGCACAACGCTTAGGGGTGAAGCTCCAGGTTCTTCGCGCAAAGGACCATTGCATCGCTGCGCCTCGACCCACAGATCAGTGCACAGAGCCACGGGAAAGTGGTCCCGCCCACCTACCTCATAGCGAGGCACAGTCTCACGTCGCAGGCCGCGACACGTGCCCGCATTCTACTCGCCATGAGTTTGCAGCCCGCTGCCGGCGGAGCCGCAGCTGCGGCTCCAGCGCAACCTCAAGCACCACTGCCAACTGGACCTCCTGCCACGGTGCCGCCTCAAGCCGCTGTGAATGCCACGGGCCCTGCGGCGGCCGCTGCACCGGCCCCTCCCGGACACGGTCTAGCTGCGCCCCTTCCCCCATTCAGCGAACTTGCGGATCCATTCACGGCCGCAGCAAGATGGCGCCTGTGGATAGGGAGGCTGGATCATGACTTCGTCGGAGTTAGAGAGACCGATGGCAGAGTAAAGCGCTCTTTGCTAATGTGCTACGGTGGAGATGAACTTTACGAGCTCTTTGAGACATTGCCGGACAGAGGCGGGGACCATGACTACGACGCCGCTGTCAGAGCATTGAATCTGTATTTCGACCCCAGGGTGAACCCTGACTACAAATGGTTGAAACTGCGCCAAGCACGGCAAGGCGAAACAGAATCCATTAACACCTTCTACGCAAGGCTGCGGAAGCTGGCCTTGGCTTGCGAACTTCCGGACCAGCGTCAGGAGATACGCGCGCAGCTCATCCAGGGTTGCAGGTCAGTGCAACTCAGACGCCTCATTCTCAGGCAACCGCGGATCTCCCTGGATGAGATGCTTGTTGTTGCGAGATCGCATGAGCTCTCCAACGCCAGGGCCGATAAGATGCAGGCGGCCCTCGACCGACCTGGAGTGGCGGCGAAAGTCCCACCTATCAAAGAGGAGCACGTGGATGCGATTCGGCGGCGGCCGCAATCTCAAAAGGGGAACATCCAAACGACGCCACGCAACTCATGCGGAAACTGCGGCATGGATCACCCCGCTGGGGGAAAATGCTTTGAGAGAGGCAAAGTTTGCTCGAATTGCGGAAAAATGAACCACTTCGCGAAGATGTGCCGCAGCAGCGGCAGCCGCCGCCCCGGACCGAGTGGGAAGGGTTCCGCACAGGCCATGCGACAGCTCTCTCTGGAGGACAAGGACCATGCAGCGACGCATCTATATCAGCGTTTTGCCTCGAAGACGATGACGATGACGTTTTCTTCATCTCCTTCGTAGGGAGAGAGTGTTCGAGAAGTAGGCCACCCCCGATGTGCGAAATATCCATTGCTGGTTCGCCTGTACAAGCACTCATCGACACAGGGGTGTCGGTAAATGTAATGGATAGTACTCAATATGAACAACTGTCTCCACGCCCACCATTATCTCCGTCAAAAGACAAAATCTATACCTACGACAGTGACGACCCACTTCCACTGCGTGGAGTGATCGAAGTGGTAGCCGCCTGTAATGACCAAGAGGTTAAGACGAGGTTCCACGTAACAGGTGGGCGACGTGGCACGCTCCTCAGCTGCCACACGGCTGAAGATCTTCAACTGGTGTTCTTTGCACGGCAAGCGCATGAGTTACACGCGGACGCAATGCTGAGAGACTTCCCAACTCTGTTTCGAGGACTCGGCTGCCTAAAAGGGAAGACATTCAAGCTACACGTGGACCCCACCATCAGACCGACAGCCCTAAGACACAGAAGGGTATCGTTTCACCTGCGGACGCAGGTGGAAGAAGAACTGCGAAAGCTTGAAGATTGGGCGTCATAGAGAAGGTATCAGGCCCGACACCATGGGTATCGCCCCTGGTGATAGCCCCAAAACCGAAACAGCCGGGCGCTATATGCCTGTGCGTGGATATGCGCCTACCCAATAAGGCAGTGAAAAGGGAGAGACACCTGACGCCCACGATGGACGACATTGTGGCTGACCTCAACGGTGCCCGCTGGTTCTCGAAGTTGGACCTTAACACCAGGTACCACCAGCTCGAGCTACACCCGGACAGCCGAAACATAACTACCTTCTCCACCCATGTTGGACTTCGGAGATACAAGCGTTTGAGCTTTGGCGTGTCGTCGGCCGCCGAAGTGTTTCAAAACGCCATTAGAGAGACACTCTCAGGACTGTCCGGAGTCATAAATCTAAGTGACGACATACTTGTTTTCTCAAAGACCCTAGAAAAGCACCATACACACCTCCGGGCCACCTTACAACGCCTGGCTGATCACGGCCTCACCTTGCATCGTGACAAGTGCTCCTTCTATAAGGAATCCGTGGAGTTTTTTGGATACATATTCTCCAGGGAAGGGCTTCAAGTGGATCCGAAGAAAGCCGAAGCTATCCGCACGGCACCCAAGCCTACATCGGCCACTGAAGTCAGAAGCTTCCTAGGGATGGCCACTTATTGTGGCCGCTTCATCCCCGGCTTAGCATCCCTCTCGGAGCCGCTACGTGTCCTAACTAAGTCAGGCCAACCATGGGCATGGTCTGCCAGAGAAGACGAGGCTTTCACGGCAATCAAGAATGCACTGATAGATGACAAAGTCATGGCCTATTTCAGACCCCACCGGCACACAGAAGTGGTCGTTGATGCGAGCCCCGTTGGTCTCGGGCCGTCCTCATGCAGGAGACAGAAGCACACGAGTGGGTACCGACAGCGTATGCAAGTAGGGCGTTGATGGCAACCGAAATGAGGTACGCCCAGATTGAACGGGAGGCGCTGGCCATTAAGTGGGCATGCCAGTACTTTCACCTCTACCTGTATGGCCATGAGTTCAAGGTCGTGTCGGACCACAAGCCCCTGGTGCCCTTGTTCGCAGGAACGGCCAGGCTGGCCCCTCCCTGGATCGAGAGGTGGACTCCAGACCTACCGCTTTGAAGTCATATACCGTCCTGGAGCAGACAACCCCGCTGACTTTCTGTCACGACACCCTGGGACCATCGCCACAGATCAGGGGTCGGCAGACACGGAGAAGGTCGAAGAATATGTAAGGATGGTGTCACAAGAGGCTTGCCCAACTGCCCTCACGCTGGAAGTCATCGGGAAAGCCACCGAGGAGGACGAGTGCCTTAACAAGGTGAAGGCCACCTTGACGAATCGGAACTGGAAACACTTTCTGGACGGAGTCAGTGCCCTCACAGCTGCAGAACAGCAGTCACGACAGCAGATGTGGAGAGCCCAGAGGGAGCTCAGTGTCGGGCCCCATGGAGTAGTTCTTCGGGGAACGGCGATTGTAATTCCCGCCAAGTTACAGAATGAGGTCGTGCGCCTGGCTCATCAGGGTCACCAAGGTGTGTCGAAAACGAAAGCACGACTACGCAGCAAAGTGTGGTTCCCTGGCATGGACGCTGCGGTGGAAGAAGAAGTAAGCAACTGCCACTCGTGCACCATCACAGGCCAGGACCCGGCCCGTCACCCAGTGATAACCGAGGATACGTGTCGCGAGCCGTGGTCAAAGGTCAGCGTGGACTTTGGGTCCTTCCCAGATGGACGACATACCCTCGTACTGATTGACTCCTACTCACGATTCCCTATCGTGGAGGTGGTGCCCTCCACGGCATTCACGCACGTGAGAAAGGCCCTGGAAAAGGTGTTTGCCATGATGGGTCTGCCGGAAGAAATAAGATCGTTCAACGGCCCGCCCTTCCAAGGAAAAGACTTTTAGGCCTATCTTGCTGCAAGAGGCATCCATCACAGGAAAATCACCCCACAGTGGCCCCAGGCAAATGGGGAAGTCGAGAGGTTTATGCGAACTCTGAACCGCGCACTTCAGATTGGGGTAGAGAAAAGAGAAGATGCAGAAGAATGTCTGTCTCAGTTCTAAAGTGCGTACCGGCAAACGCCACATTCGACCACGCGTTGCGCCCCGGCGCATTTGCTGTTCAAGAAAGTGCCCAGAGACTGTGTGCCAGCCGCACCCTCGTGGTGCCCACCTGAAATGAACCAAAGTGCCACCCAAGATCAACAAAGACGCACAAATGACAAGGCCAGTCGGGCCCGGAGAGCCCAGACCAGATCCCTGGTGGTCGGTGACAAAGTAGTCCTCAAAAACAGACATCAGAATTCAAAGTATGACCCTGCCTTTGAACCTGAGTGTGGGAGATCGTAAATGTCCAAGGCACCATGGTATCCGCGACCAGAGGCACGAGAGTTGTGACACGGAACGTGTCGTGGTTCAAGCGCGTCTCTCGAGGGCGTGGAAATACCAGCTCAACATTCGAAGGAGCTGAGGACGAGGATCATGGACAGGTTGACAACGAGTTATCGACAAGCTCGCGAGAAGAAGAAGAAACAACCCCGCCGAGACCTGAACCGGAAAAAGTCACCAGTCCTGAGAACATCCCAAATGAAGTCCGAAGTCCCCCAGAACGACACGAGGAAGTCGAGGACATGGAAAGCCGTCGAAGCCAAAGATATCACCTCAGGCCAAATCCAACTCCTAGCCAGAGACTGAGAGACTATGCGTGGAGAATGGATTCGCCTAAGCGACTCCCATGACCTGGACTGTTGATCTGTGAGTTTGGAGGGATGTAGTAACGGAGCCACCCGGCCCGTTCACGTATGCATACATGCACGCATGCACCTCAGGGGCGGGGTAGCCCCTGGGTATAAATAAACGGCCGGAAGACCGCTCGGGGTCTTTTGGCCCTAACCAGCAGTGAGTGTCCGTGTAATTATTTTACAGTACAGTGAGGCTCCACTACGTGGCATAGGTGTTCCTCACCCCTTGTGTCCCCGACACTACACTATAGACAACAGACAAGTAATATCAGGCCTCATATGCGAAGGGTTTTAATGTTTGCATACCCTCTGAATACGTACATCAGGTTTGCAAATGCTAAAACCCTTTTACTGTGGAAAACTGTCTCCGAATCGCTAAACGGACTTAGAAATGGATACTGTTTCAGAATTTGGAAGGGGTTCGTTTTGAACATTCCTTCCAAATACCAAATCGGTATGCTATGTGTCAATGTTATGCAACCTAAATGTGGTAGCAAAACATTGAAAAGTTACTGACACCTCAAATGAGAAGGTAACCCATTTGCAAAAGGGAAGAGATCGAGGGTGCCCCTTTCCCTTTGTGAATGTTAGAAAAAAGTTTGTTCGGGAGTAGACAGTTGTCCAGGGGCCACTGTCAACTCTCAAACAAAAAAATAACTTTTCTTTTTATGCGCAGCCCCATTTTCTTTAAGAAAAATGGGCTGCTTTACAAAAAAAGTTTGTTTTATTTAAAAGTGATCACAGGAGTGTGCTGACCCCAGTTGGCCGCCAACTCTGTGATGGCATCCAATCTGAGTGAGCTGGCTAATTCATCAGATTGTGACCCACTCCTATTCCTTATTTTATGACGGAACCTATCAATGCATAGTTTGGTTCCCAAAACAATTTAGTGGGCACAACATATCGGCACGAATTTGGTAAACAAATAGGAACAGTGGTTTATTGAAGTAGTTAGTACACAGGACCGCTGGCAGATTAGATAAGATGTAAGCCAGTCAAAAAACCAGGGTGTCATTTCATGACACGCTTTGTAAAACACCCAGTATGAACCTGATTTAGTTGCATGCAGATGCCAGAATTAACCAATGGATTTGCTAGTTTTTGCTGGGTTTTTGGAGTACGAATATTCAATATTCATCATTGGCTGTTGGCAGAAGAAGGCAGTGGTGTTGTTAGAGGGAGAGCCTGATGGTACCTGTGCCCCATCTCTATTTGCCATGCCCCACTTCACGGGCTCCACCACCTTATTTGCTGAATGTGCCAAATAGAGGGGTAAGAGGGGGTGACAGTCCACTGTGAGAGGACCAGTGGGTCAGGGCTTGCCAGATCTGAGGTAAAAGCACCTCATGACTGATCCTGATGATGTAACTACTGACTTGGGAGGGCTCCACTCTCTCTCAGATGGTAAGGGCCAGGAGATCCTTGCAGGCAGACTATTGCTCAACACTTACAGTAAGTGTTGGGGAAACAGTTGCAGTGTAGCACCCCTAAACTAGGGGGAGATTTGTGGAGGACGGTTGCCACAATCGCTCTGACAGTTATGGATTCTGGGGTACCACTCCTACAAGGAGGGTACAGGGCCCTCTGGTCCAGCCTAATGGTGCAGAACCTGGGCTGGAGTACCAGTCCCAGGATACCACCCCTGAACTGGTGGGAGGGAGATTGGACAAAGGGTACCAGTCACCTGGGGCTACCGCCCCCCACCCTAAGAAACCACAGAGGTTAGAGAGCCCGGAACAGCCTAAGGCCTGGCATCTGTCACTGACAGCTGTGGGTTGCTGTCTTTTTCAACAGAATTGTCCTTGAGTTGGGGACAAAAATCACACCCCGGTGGTGGTATGGGCCACACCACTGTGTTGGCCCTGGTGGTACTGGGACACATCTGTGGGCATAGTAAGGTTAGGTACTACACAGATGAGATCCGCAATTGAGGAGAAGGATTCCCATGGGTTAGCTTAGTGGGCCCTGAGAGTGTGGACAAAGGGATCCAACTTGGTTCAGAGAGGCATAGAACTGGAACGTGCCCCTACAGTTGCGGGCCAGTGTCCATGTTCTATTGCCCTGAGCAGGGAAGTCCATCAAGAAATTGATTAGTCTACCCTATATTTAGGCCAGAAAGAAGGAGGTTGGACCTGGCCTTTTTTGCAGGGTTATCAAACTTTTTGTCCTCTTCTTCCTATTTTTTATGACCCGTTTTTGTTGATTTTAGAATTCTGGGCACTTTATCGCTGCTAGCCAGTGCTAAAGGGCAAATGCACTCTGCCTAAATTGTATTGGTAATTGTTTTTTTCGTGGTTGGCATATTTGATAGACTAATAAGTTCCTAGGAAAGTGCACCAGGTGTGCCAGGGGCCTGTTAATCAAATGCTACTAGTGGGCCTGCAAAACTGATTGTGCCCCCCACATGAGTAGCCCTGCAAACAAGGCTCAGACCTACAACTGCAATGTCTGTGAGTGCAGTTTTAAACTGCCATTTCGACCTGGCAAGTGCCCCCACTTGCCAGGCCCACACCTTCCCTTTTACTACATGTAAGTCACCATTAAGGTAGGCCAAAGGCAGCCCCATGGGCAGGGAGCAGTGTATTTCAAAGGTAGGACATGTGCTGGTGTGTGTTTCTTGTCCTAATTGTGAAATACTGCTAATTTTGTTTCTCACTATTGTAAGGACTATCTCTCCTAAAGAGTAACATGGGGATCGCCTTAAAATATCTTTAAGTGTAATTTTCCATTGGGAGCAGATACAGTTTTGGAGTTTGGGGTCTCTGAACGCACAATTAAAAAATGCAATTTTGGTGAAATTGGTTTTTAAATTGCGTGTTGGAAAATGCCACTTTTAGAAAAGTGTCTCAACAGGTAATATTCAGTTATATAAATCATGCAAAATAATTGCAGATTGGAGGAGACAAGGAGACATTAATGGTCACTTGAACAATGCAAGGAGCAGTCTATATTTTGAAAAATTAGAAAGTAGTATCAGCACTATTTACATTGAATGTGCGTGTAACCCATATAATCTTGTGCACATATGTGCTCTGCGAAAAAGGTGAACGCACAAGTGACAAGTGAAACAGCAAAAACGGGGCAAGAGAAACATTCATGTCAATAATTCCAAAAACTTCAAGTGTTCAAAACAATTTGTTACAGAAAATTGAAAGAGGTTAACAAGTTAGAGAACCAAAAGTGCTCCAAAGGTTGTGCCTTGTAGTTGACGGCGTTTCAACCTGTAATCAGTTCAGGTCATCTTCAGGACCAGGTTACAAATTTGTAGGGGCTGCATGGGAACTGAAACAAAACTCCAATTAAGGGACCTTCAAAACAGGCACCCAAGGTGTGGTGTGCAGGTGGGATAGGGGGATGGAGGAAAAGGCACTGCCCGCAGGGTGCCAAGGAGAAGACCCGTAAAAGTAGATTACCCGGTGCCACAGTGTGATTACCTCGGGCACATTCGATAATCAATTCCCAGCTTTCACATCTGGACGTCCTCCTCACGACGCCGGCTAATGCTCCCTACTACCCTGCATTACAGATACTGGACACTCTTAAAAGATGAAACTTCAAGGTTTCCTTTTTTTCCTTTTCAAACGCTACATTTAAAACAAGCATTAGAAACGCACTGCCATAGACTGCAGTTTTGCATAGTAGAGTATCATGGAGTGGCATAGTGGAGTGGTGCAAAGTACAGAGGGGTGGTCTATCTTGGAGTTGTATAGAGTGCAGTAGCAAAGAGTGCAGTTGTGTATAGTAGAATTGGGTAGAGTGCATTAGCATGGAGTAGAGTGGGGCAAGTAGAGTAGAGAGGCGTAGAGTGGAGTGGTGAGTTGTAGTATAGAGGGGCACACAGAGCAGTGTAATAGTATGCAGTGGTGCACAGTAGATTAGACTAGTGTGGAGTGTATTGATGTAGAGTGTAGTGGTATAGAGTGTAGTGGCATATTGTGTAGTGGTGTACAGTGTAGTGGCATCGGGTGTATTGGCATGGAGTGCATTAGAGTGGGGTAGAGTGCAGTGGTGCAGAGTAGAGTGCAGCTATAGCGTGTAGTCGTGCAGAGTAGAGTGGTGTAGAGTTCAGTGGTGTCAAATAGAGTGGTTTAGAGTGCAGTGGCATAGAGTGTTGTTGTGTAGAGTATAGTAAGCAGTCTGTTGTGTATTTCAGAAGTTAAAAGGGACGCGTTACTGAAAAGACTAAATCACTATCTCTGGTGAATTATGTTTCTAATAGAATAGTATGATTGGGTGTATTTGGCTGTCTTAAGAAAGCTTTGTATTTTGCGTCCAGTTGGGGTCCCTTTAGTGTCAATATATGCCAAAATGGCAAGATAATATTGACACAAAATGTACTACAAAACACAGTATAATCTGCCTTTTCTTTACCATAATTTTGTCAGCCCTGCCACATAATTTGTTATTTCAGCTCTGGCATAACTCCAATGGCACCAGGCACAACCTCTGCGTTTGGTGCATGTGTATAAAAGATGTAATAAGTAGTGTATCCTTGTGATCATGATCTTGCTACAAAAGTTACAATGGTGCATAGTTCTTAGCAGGCTAGGTGTTTAAAAAGTGAGTAATGAGCTGGGACTAGTGTGCCGTGAGGCAAAGTCTGTTGTGTAACAGTATCTACATAATTTACAAAGACAGCTTAAACCTTGGCTCCTCAAATCTCTGAGGAGGTGGGTGAAGGCTGTAAACTAGCACATACCAGAGAAATAAAATTAAATAAGGCTACAGCACTAGAAAGATAGCCGAAAGCTGATCTTTTTGTTAACACAAAATACATGTGCATGCAAACTCATTTGTGATGTGCTGCTCCAGTACCTACAAATCAGGACTATTGGCTTTGGCAGTGGTTGTTAGTTGCATAAGATAAACAAGCAGAAACTATGACTTGTCTATAATATTGAAAAAGCTTCCACTTAAAGCCCTGGTGACACCACAACAATGTTGCTGCCCCTGAGTTTTAAAAAGAGAAGGGAAATCCAGAGAGAAAATGACTCTCTTTAAAGGATTACCCTTCCCCTACAACACTCACCTGGCATGACGTCATGCCGTAACTTATCCGCTAGTTAAAAGTAAGGAGTGTGAGCACGTGCACAATGATGTACCAGCTGTCACTGCAGTCCAGAAAAAAATGGGCCGCCTGTGCCAGGGCACAAAACAGTGCCCGATAGAGACCCGTTTCGAGGTCTGCTTAAAAAAACTGCCGGTGCTCAGCACCAGTGAGACCCGGCCCACTTAAAGCCCTGACTGCTACCAGTGTTCAGAGTGCGATTCTGTGCTCCAGGTATGAGGGAGGGTGGCACAGAAAAGCTGCAATTAGGGGGCTGCGCCCCAATGCCAGCTGATGTACCCACATCACGCTGGTTTGTATCTGGTGACTGTTGCAGCAGGGGTAGGGGATCATCAGCGCCTTTTGGGCAACAGGGAAGGAAAGAGCTGGACAAGCAGTGGGAGAAGGAGGTAGCCACAGCCCGGCTGATCGAAAACCACATAAATGTAATTTACTTAACACCAGATTAGGTGTTAGTACCAAACCTGCAGGGTAAACATCCTTTACCATGCAACTTTTACCACGCAGTGCTTTTACAACGCAGGTTTTACAACGAAAACCATTACAACGCATTGCATTGGGGGACGCTCTAGGATAAGTAATAGTTTAATTTACTATCCAACACCTTCCCTACTATCCACGGGGACTGGAGTTGGAATAGTAAATTAAACTATTCACTATCCAGCACCCCCCAAAGCAGTGCGTTGCAATGGCTTGCGTTGTAAAACTTACGTTGTAACAGCATGCGTGGTAAAAGCATGCGTTGTAACAACGTACATCCAACCTGCAGGCATGATAGCATGAAACTTAACTCTGGGGCTGTGGGCAGTTTTACAGGTACTGTAGCAGCATATCTGCTGGTTTCATTGCCTCACTGTGCTTTGTTACAACAACAATAGAAAACAAGATCGTGCAAACTGTGCTCAACTGTTATGTATTAAAAATACTTCAAGTAAACAATGCATAAAATAAAGCACGTAATTCCTATAAAACTGAGTGACTCGTGATATTAGAGGCATTGCTACTGTTGATTCACAAAATTTCACAAAATATGTTTGAAACACTATCTTGCTCCTTATTGTTTAGCGCCACATGTTTAGAATAAGCCCAGCCACTGGCTACAGCCGTAGCCCGTCTGTTTGGAAACCACATAAGTTT
The DNA here is from genome assembly GCF_964261635.1 of Lissotriton helveticus. Classification (NCBI taxonomy): domain Eukaryota; kingdom Metazoa; phylum Chordata; class Amphibia; order Caudata; family Salamandridae; genus Lissotriton; species Lissotriton helveticus. The sequence goes on from NC_136058.1 coordinate 34,611,577, forward strand.
TATTTACAAGTCACATTCTAGTGAGGGGAGGAATGAGTGAGGAGTCTGGTGAACACACGTATGCACTTGAGAAATTACGCTGAGACAATGATCGTGTGGGGGTTAGATATACAAGTGTGCATGTCGCTGCTTGTTCCCACTGCAATACTACATGGGAGTTAATTTTTGAGGCAAAGGATCCATCGCACGAGCAGCAGGAGGAACCAGGGAGGCGAGACTTTAGCTAACGTGAAGAACGCTTTGCTATGGCCAACCAAAAGCATCACTAGGCCAATTGCGCGACGGGAAGAACGCTTTGCTATGGCCAACCAAAAGCATCACTAGACCAATACTCAAGGGAGGAGCAAGATACTATAACATGGGACATGGAAGCAAAATAACCCACTTAAAAGCAAGCTTTTGCAAGTGATGCTCTCTTTAATCAATCAGCAGCGATGACAGGAGTCAAACCCCACAAAGTACATCCAAGAGACCTTCTTGTAGACTCGAGCTAAAATAAACAATTGGTTTATTAAAAAGCAATCACAGGTGTGGAGGTCTGCTAACCTCAGCAGTCCATCATCCTTGTGATGGCTGACATTCATAATAGGTCGCACACTATGATGTACCTCATTAATATTCATGCGGTGGGTCGATTTGCGACCCACAAGGAATCCCTAAATGAAAAAAAATACGTTTAATAATTTAGGAATACCGATTTCCTAGTTGCGATTCGAAGGGAACCACAATTAGGAAATCGGTATTCCTGATGTTTGTATATGTGGCCCTTTGCTGGTTAAGGAGCCCCCCTAGTTAACAATCAAGGCACTGGCAGGATAGCTTAGTGGTTAAAGCCACACATGTCTTTTAGGCGGTAGTCGCAGGTGGAAATGATTACCCCCTGGCTTGCCCCGGGTTGCCCTGGCACTGTTCTTCCTAACCTTGGCTTCGTGATCATGAAGGTACAGGGGGAGCAGAACTTCACTTTCTGTGCTAGGGTCCCTGTTTTCTTTCACTCTTCCCTCAAGGCCCTGAGCTGCAAATAGTAGGCTAGAGATGATCAACCATGTGATGTCACTGAAGAGCGCATGATGTCCCATGTCATTTTGTTGATATGATCCCCATGGGTAAAATGCTTGCCTGTGAGCTCTCGGTTAGCATTCAGGTCACAGCTGTGAGTCCATGTGTGGCGCCACTCATTTGGATACCACTGCCATGTGTTATGTCCAACACAACTGTAAAAGGAACTGTTATACCAACAACCACAGTTCTTATTACTATCTTAGCTCTGACATGCTGGGATCCACACTCATTCATTGCTCCACAGAAGTGATGAGCATCACCTTGTGCTAGTTCAGCTCGGGAGCCCCATTCAGCTTTGCTGATACACTAGTGATGTCGATTGTGTACAACCTGCTTCTCACAGTTGCAAAGTCTGGTAGAGCAGAATCAGCCTTTTGGCATTTCAAGGTCGATCACAAGAGTACCAGTGAATTTGCTAGTGCTAGCAATCATCTGTCACCTTGCAACAACATTAAAAAAAATGCAGTGATAAGCGCTTATAATAAAGTTATTTTTAGTGTCCTAATCTGCATTGCTATAGGATACAGCTGCACTGCTCTGCTGGTGCGCCTCAGTGCTCTATGCATTACCACAAGATATTCCACTATTGCCTCGCATACACTTTCATCAAAACACCTCGATTCTGCCCTGCAGCACCCCTTGCTATTCCATTAAAGGACACACAACAAAGATCTAAATGCACCTCTGCTCAGATGGACATCACCCCCCGCCCCCACTATAAACTTAAGACTCAGTACCTGATTCACACCTAAGTAATGTACACATTTTGGGTGATACAGCTATAAGTGAATGGTATTCACGAAAAAACCTAACTTACACCTGATCACTTGACGTTATTTGTATGTAGCCTTCATTTTGTAGGGTTCTTTTGTTTAGGGTTGAGTATTTTGAAGCATTTTAAACAAACTGATTTGTTTTTACCTTTCCACTTCCAAATATGTTCCTCGCCATATGTCCCCTTCCGAACTAACTCCTGATGAACACTACTGTAGTTCGTGCTTCCCTCCACCTCCAGCAAAACACACTCCAGAGTTCTTCTGGTCTAACGTAGATGTCCTTATAAAAGCCTGAAATGCAGTAGCAGCCCGTGGAGTGAGTTCCATGGGGCAGTGAGGTGGGGTGGGGCATCACATTTGCGATGCAGCGCGTGCAACATAATTCATTTTATGTATTTAATTGTTTGCTTACCTCCATTCATCCATATTCCGGTGTTTACTACCCCCCACACTGTCCCTCCCCCGCCCTGCCTCACCGCCCCACGGAACTCCCTCCATGGGCCGCTACTGCTGAAATGCCTATGTACTAGGGTGAGCAGACGTTCTGGATTTGACCATGTTCTAGGGTAATCAGACGTGCTGGATTTGCCCAAACAGTGGCAGCTTTTTAAAGTCTGTTCCGGTGTCCCAACACTTTGGGCTTGATGCACAAAGGGACTTTCAACTCGTACAGTTACGAGTGCGGAGTCTCGATACTTGTGGCAGAATCTCTGCATGGATCACTGCAGTGCGATCTGGTGGTATTGGAGCTCATGCTCCATCCCCCATCTGGCCATAGCGCGAATGCAAGTCTATGGTATTTGGAGCGCTTTAAGTGCTCACCAGTTACATTCCACAATGACACATTAATTTTTGTTGCTGATCCTGCCTGCTTCAATTACGGTATTTCTTTTAACCCTTCATTGTTGCTTCCTCCCGCGCTCTCCCGTCATTGCTTGCCCATCCCCCTATCCCACCTGCTTCCCTGCTTGACCTGTCACCCCACTGCGCTTTTATTTTTTATTCTTTTTGCATGATCTGATGGTATTGGAGCTTTTGTTCCGTCCTCCATCTTGCCATAGTGGTAACACTAACCAATAAAATTGTAGGACATTAAGTGCTCACCTGGTGCACTACATATTGACGCTTTCATTGTGGTACATAGGGGGAAGCGTAAGTGATTTGCCCAGAATCACAAACTTTTCAGCCGATCCTGAGTTTCGAACCTGGTTCCCCAGTTCCCCTGTCCACAGCTCTGGCCATTACGCCATATCCTCTCTTCACTTCAAAGCTTCTCAACTGTTTCTCACTAACACTTCCACATTTGTTCAGTAAGAACTGGCAAACACTGAACAAGCAGTGGCAAAGTCAATAGATCTCAGCAATGCCCGAGCTATTTGCCTTGTCAATGTGAAATTCTTTTAGCTATGATGTCTAGCAGCACATTTGTTTTTCTACATGGCTAAAAGTCACTGAAAAATGCGCTATGATGCAGCCAGCGCAAGCCACGTCATAGCGTTTTTTTGCGTTAGTAGGGGCATGACAATAAACTCAACATGGTGGTGTGAAGAGACTTGGTGTTGACTCAAAATCTTGTAATTCTGGGCTTTCGGTGACCTTCAGCCATGCTGAACAGCTGATGTGCTACTAGACAACATGGCTAAAATACATTCACGTTGACAAGGCCAATAGCTCGGGCATTGTCAAAACCTATTGGCTTTGCCAATGCTTGTTTTTTATGCTACTGCCTGACAAATTCAAATTCTGTGCTGGTGGGCCCCAGGGAAGGTACCGGGCAAATAGAGCGGGAGTATGGACCCCATCTGAACCCCCCCTCTAAAATGTCAGTGAAATATGTAAGCCAAACAAATTCCAGCTGGACAGAAGAGCTGAATGGCGAGGTGCAGCTTTGCCCTGGCTATTTTGATTGACCGTCAGGCAACTATTCAGAAGAGTATAAACACAGGGACCTGTTCTTCGATTGACAGTCTATCATAATTGTTCAAACAGAAGGTTTTTTCAGCAATTTTGATTTGTTGCTATTCATCCAATCAGAATATATTCCTGTGTTTGCCCATCCAATCAAGGACAATAATCGTATTGGTGGGCCTTTAATGTTGCTAACTAGCACCCACCCACTTAATATTCGTAGTTACAGAGGTGAATGCTGGAAATGGCGGACTCCGCTGGCTAGTTGCTTCCGAATACAGCAGTCAGAATGCAAAAATCGTCCATTCTATGTTGCTGGCACCCTCCTTTAGAAGCACAACAAGGTACAAGGAGGAGCTGTGAGCTTGTATTAATTTTCCCTTTTATGCAATCAACATTTTGCCTCTCCGAGTCATTATCCTGTTACAGTCGATCTGCAATGTGCACGGGGAATGGATATATAGGATAATCCTTGGAAAATAATCACGTACAAGCTGCTCGCTCACGCACAAGCTGCTCCCAGCATCCCAGCTATAGTGCTATCTAATTATAAGTAGGCCATTCTTATGAGGGAGAAAGTCGCAATGTGGAAAGAGCACAGCTGTGGCAATCAGATGCTGTAAGATATGTGTTTTACTTCCATCTAGCCAGGTTATATTAAAATCAGCTCACTAACACCTATTAGAACAAACACTAATTTGAATTAGCAAATTCCTTTCCAGGTGGATAAGCAAGGTAATTATCTTCTGTGCGCCTCCCAGTATTTTGAGGGTGTTGCAGTATGCATCTAAAACATTTCAGTGAAGGCATAGTATGTAGTGGCGATGATTAATTGGCAAATTGTACAATATAGTTTAAAACAGAAGGAGAGGAACTGAATTGTTCGTAAGACAAATTGAGATTTAGGGTGTAAGAAATTGGGTTACTAGTTGAAGTGGGTGAAACCATTCTCAAGTAGCAACCACAACTTTTCTCAAGGTGAAAACACAACCAAACCCTAAATTAACCTATGCTCAGCCCTCAGGTAGCTTGGCACAGAGGAGCCAGGTTTAATTCAGAGGTGATGTGTAGAGCACTATGCAACACTTAGAACCATAATACATTGGAAACACACCTTAAAAGGAGTCCACAACAGTTTTAGAAAAACAAAGAAGTTTTTAATAAATAAAACAAGACCAAAACAACACAATTCCAATCAGTAGAATTGGAGATATTTAATGTTAAAGATTTTAGTAAAAATATCACCAAAAGGCGTGAAGCACTCACTGTGGATATCTGGTGACACTGGACAAGGACAAAGACCACAATGGAGCGCGTGCTGACTACAAGGACCCAGTTAGACACATTGAACAGCGCACCTTAAATTCTGGTTTGTAGAGCGTTTTGAGGATCCGTGTGAATATGCATCACGCAGCCCAAGCAATTCGTCTGTTCTGAGATACGGCAAAGCTGCGGTGCGAGGTCCAACTGCGTTGTTGTCGAAGATCAAGTTGATAAAGTCTTCCATTGCAAAGTCTGGAGTCAAGGATGCGTTGTGCAGTCAGGGTGATGCCTTGGAATAAGGCTGCGATATAAAGTCCGACATCTTCATTTCAGCTGCCAACGACTAGAGATGCGAGGGCCTGGGCTGAGGAATCCTTGCACCACAGCGGTTCCGATTCAGCAAAAAGGTTGCTATGAGACGCAGGTCTTTGTGGAGGTTCCGATCAGTGCAGCAGCGGCGATGCGTTGGTTCTGCTCTGGGTTGCGCCATGACACAGAGTAGATGGGTTGGGTCCGCTGGATCCACAGAGGCTGGCAGAGCACCTTAGGCATACTTTCAAGGGTCCAGGACTAGGGTGGCACCACTTGGCAGGGTAGACTCACAGATGGCAGAGACCAGGTGCAGGAGCAAGGTTGTTAGAGCCGTCTGTCTCTGAGGCTCATGTAAGGAGGCCAGCTAACTAGCCCTTGGAGTCACTCTGGGGTTCTGGGTTCAAGAGATGCAGGTCCAGTCCTTCTCACTCAGGCTTGAGGGCAGTAGGTCAGTGCAGCAAGGCAGCAGCACAGCAAGGCAGAAGTCTGGCAGAGTGACAGTGCTTCAGCAGTTCATCTGTCCTTCTTTCTGGCATCCACAGAGCCGGGTTTGGTGGCTTAGTGGATTAATGCGTCCACTTTAAAGGCTTGCTTTTGACTTCATAGTCGCAGGTTCAAATCCTAGCTGGCCCACTCAGTCTTTCATCCTTATGAGATTGATAAAATGAGTACCGTTGGGTAACAATAAACATCTGTTATTCTGCGCAAAGATGCCCATGAGTGAAAGCATGTTTTCTTCTAGAGGTTTCCTTTTGAAGTCCCGAGCCATCCTGCCTTCCCTGGCCTGCCTCCAGACTAACTGCAGGAGGTATGCATCCCTGTGTGTGGAGGCAGGACACAGCCTATTCAGGTGTAAGTAGGGCTGCGCCCAGCTTCTCCCTCCCGTCCTGCCAGTGATGGCCCATTGAAGCACACCTAAGCTCTCTGTTGTGTGTGGCTGTCTAAGAGGAATACACAAAGTCCAACTGTCAGCTACAGCCAATCATGTTACCAGAGACAGACTATATGCACTAAACGGCTAAGATATGAAAATACCAGCTTTATAAAAGTGGCATTTTCAGAATTGTAATTTAAAATCCACCTTCACCATGAGTTAGGATCTTAAATTAGGATTCCATAGACATCAAACATGAATTGATTACCTATTGCCAGTTGTAAATTACACTTATAAATTGCAATAAGGTAACTCCAATGTTATTCTGTTGGAGAGGTAGCCTTGCAGTAGTGAAAAACAAATGTAAGAGTTATTCACTACCAGGACACATAAAAATTAAAAGTACCTGTCCTACTTTATAAATACACTACACCCTGCCCTCTAGGTTATCAAGGGCCTACCCTAGGGATGACTTATATGTATTAACAAAGACGGTGTAGGCCTGCCAAAATGTTTACTTTGCCATGTCGAAATGACAGTTGAAAAATGCACATATACAGGTTACAATGGCAAGCCTGAGACATGTTTAAAGTGCTTCTTAAGTGGGTCGCACAAACAATGCTGCAGGCCCACTAATAGCATTTCATTTACAGACCATGGGCACAGGTAGTATCACCTTACTATGAACTTATAAGTAAGTTAAATACGCCAGTTGCGGATGAGCCAATGTTACTATGTTTTAAGGAGGGAGCATGTACACTTTAGCACTGGTTAGCAGAGGTAAAGTGCACAGGGTCCTAAGGCCACCAAAAACGAGAGCAGCAAAAATGGAGGATGAAGGAAAAACATTTGGGGTAAGGCCACCCGAAAGCTAACAGGTCTAACATAGGGAATATAAAATATACTAATATTCCATATGTAAACTAATGAAGGAAATAAACAAAGGAAAATAATCCAAAACTGTATTAATTCATTAACGAATGTTGGAATATGTTGTTATCTTTAAAAATTGTCTTAATTTTACTCCTTCTCTGAAACCACTGTTTTAGATGAGGTTTATGATTACATTTTCCACAACTATTTAATTAGATAACCAATATGTGACTGCGTCACCTGATCAATTGGAGGGTTATCACCTGTATGTTTTAATTTACCCCAACTATTTAACTGCATAACAAATCTGTGATTGTGTCAGCTGATCGGTTGCAGGGTGATTAGCTGCGTACGGTAAATAGTGTAAGGCTTAGAGATGTCAAAAATCCTCCAGCTGTTCTAATTATATTTTGAAATGACCAGTTTGGTAACTTAACTCACAATCTGGGATCACACAGTGATCATAACCCTATCCAAGTAGGTGTGGCTTTAGAAACCACCTGTGCGGTGATAATTATGCAGCCCTTGGCTATCTGTGACACAAAAGTACTTTCATTAAGTGAAAAGTAGAACACAAACAGTCCTCACCAATGTGCTAATGAAGATAGTAACCGTCAGAACTCTGGATATATTTGGTAAAATCATAGGGTATATATCACAGGTGGAGAGGGTACTGATAACAATTCATTGTCTTGATAATTAACCAATATATGCCCACAAATAAAATTGAATGTCAAGTGAATGACAAGGTTAAAAAAGATTGACATAATCATCTTGACTGAAGGGTGGGGAGAGAGGGAACCAAATCGCCCTTGCTTGGCACACAGTTCATGATAGATTAAAAAATACATTTCTGGGCTTTTTGGCTGTATGTAGCTAAGGTGCTAGACAAGGAACTCCCAAAAGAGATTCTATAATCTCACCCCTTCAGCCCCCTGGTACTCCAACGATTTAAAAAACACAGAAACAGGCCTGTAAAAGATTAGAACGAGCATGGAGGAAAGGGTATAAAAGTAAGGATAGAGAAATGTATAAGCACAGTCTCAGAATCTATAAGGAACTATTGCTGGAAACAAAAAAAAAGTTCTTTTCAGAGCACATTTCTCAAGCTAAGTCCAATCCCAAAGAACTCTTTAAAACTATTACTAAACTTGCCGCATCAACGGACCCTAAGAGCTTAAGTAGTCCTGAATTGTACGAAAAATTGGCCACTTTTGTCCAACAAAAGGTGGAATGTATTTTTTCTACATTTACTTTAGTCCAGAAGGGTGAAAGGGTGCAGCCACCTACAATAGACCCTAACAGACCCAAACCTACACAAGTCTTAGATAAATACTCATTGCCAGAAACATCAGACTCAATTAAACTTTTGAACTCTATTCGATCAGGATCTTCCATAGACCCATGTCCGGCGTTTGTATTGAAGTTAATTCCAGAAGTCATAGGGTCAGCTCTTACCCCTTTGCTCAACACCACCACCAGCATATTTCCCAGGGACTGGTAGAAGGTCTCTATCCTCCCCCTATTTAAAAAAACAACTCTGGATCCTAAGGACCCAAGTAGTAATAGGCCAATTTCACGGCTTCCGCTTCCTGCAAAAATTGCTCGAAAAGCTATGAATACCCAGCTCAGTGTAATTCTCCGAACCAATAACTTACTAGACCCGTCTCAATACGGGTTTAGAGCAGAACACAGCACGGAGCTGACCTTAATTAAATCTACAGAGGAACTAAGGGAGGCATTGGACTGTGGAGGCAAGGCAATACTGATTATGCTAGATTTGTTAGCAGCCTTTGACATGGTCCACCATGAAGTTCTGATGGACCAGCTGTCTGAAGCAGGAGTAAAAGGTGCTGCTTGGAACCTCCTGCAGTCCTTTCTATCTGAAAGAACCCAAGCAGTCGATCTGGACTACAATAAGTCAAAGCTGTTTTTCCTCCCTTGTGGGGTGCCTCAGGGCTCATCGTTAAGCCCAACACTTTTTAATGTGAACGTGATAGCTCAGGCAGGTTTGATAAGATCCTTTGGCTTCCAACTCACCTCCTATGTGGACAACACTCAAATTGTGTTATCTCTTAGAGATGGGGAGGAAAAGGAAACTGGGGCACACTTTCACGATTGTATGAAAGCCATTTCAGGGTGGATTTCGATCAACTGCTTGAAACTAAATTGAAGCAAAACAGAGGTCATCATATTCCGGAATAACCCACTCTTATGGACACCAGATTGGTGGCCAGAAGACGTGGGTATTTTCCCTGCTACCTCCCGGAAAGCAAAGAATCTGGGGGTGTTAGTGGATAACATACTTACATTTAGTGACCACATAAGCACGATGGTGTCAGTTTGTTTTCTGATACTTAGAATTATAAGACAAATAAAGCCTTATTTTCCAGAAGGAAGTCTCAGGAAGATGGTCATGGCACTTGTTATGGGACGCCTGGATTATTGCAACAGCCTCTATCTGAACGCCCAAAACCAGCACATTGACAGGCTTCATTTTGGGCAAAACACGGCGGCCAGGTTGTTGACATGGACACCTAAATTTGTCTCCGTCAAAAAAGAACTAGTACAACTACACTGGCTCCCTGTGAAACAAAGGGTACGCTTTAAGGCCATCTGTACGGCCTTTAAAGCCCTCAATGGAATAGTCCATGACCATCTGAGGCAATGATTCAAATGGTATGTTCATGGAAGGGCTCTTTGGTCCACAGGAGCAAAACAAGTCCTAGTTCCTACATTTAAAAAAGCCAATTGGGGAGGTAGGAGTTTCATTACCTGCGCATCTAAGGCCTGGAATGATCTGCCACTCCACTTGAGGAATTCAGCAAATCTCCTCTCCTTTAGAAGGGGGCTGAAAACATGGCTGTTTACCCAATGACATAATTTCTTCTAATATAGGCAGTGCATAGCGCCAGGACACCTTAGGGTAACCGTTGCGCTCTAAAAGTTTAATTAACATAACATAATATAAAAATCATATTTCAATAATGAAGTAAACATGCTCAGTTGTGTCACATTTATTTATTATTAGCACAGGTCAAATTAGTCTGATCTATAATACATAAAGGAGCAGTTAGAAACACATAAAACAGGCCAGTCTTCAAGAGCCAGAGACCCAATGGCCTGCCAAAAATGTTATCCCAGGTGTTTCCAAAAGGTTGGGCTAGAATCCTGTATTTTGTATACAGACCAGAAACAGATTCTACTCTTGTGGAAAGATCATCCCACACTACTGATTCACAGAAAGGGCCCTGAACATTGCCTAAAATCGAGGCCAATACAGGACTCTGCCAGAAAACATTTGGGAGGGATGGGTGCAGTACAAATACTGACCACTTTTGTGTGAGGAAAAGACCACTTTATTGAAACAGGTGCTCAACACAATATTTCGTGGCCAACTGTCTTCCAAAACTAAAACCTTGCTATACATGCAGTGAACCAGCCCCTATCCCACCCCTACAACCCTCAAACATACACACCCTGCATCTAACTCATTAACCGTATTGCATTTCACCGTTTTCACCTTTCAATTATATCCTATGAGTATCTTTATGAAATAGTAAGTAAACAAATCAGTGCTTAATTTGTGCCACTGGATGCAGATGGTGGGCACTGTGACCTATTTATCTAGACTTTGATTTAATTTTCATCATGAAACTTTGACCCAGAGCAAGAAAGAAAAAGAAACCAAACGGTGAAGGAAGGAGGAAGAAAAAGACAGAACAGTGGCAAAAAGCGAAAGTTATGAGCAAAAGGACCGCCTGCCAGCAGTGCTTTATTTTTGCACTCATTTTTGAGGAAAGCCATGTATTTTACCTCATCAGGCATTTACCAAGTGCAAGAGAGAGAAACACTCACAAAGGGGAAAAAAGAGGAAGAGAAAGACAGAAAAACCATCACAAAGAGGGAAAGCAGGAACGTGCAAGAGAGAGATAAAAGGACAGGTAGTGATGAAGTGGGCTTAAAAGGCATGAGGTGGATTCAAGATTACGTGGCCTGGGTATCAAAAATGTTTTATTGTATAGCGCCGCCCGTGGGCTTCTGAGCAGAGCATTGAACCTCAGCACTCATTCTTTTACAAATTAAGCACTGCCTGCAAATGAGACATAAAAGGATATTAATATTAGGGTAATGGGAGACAAAGGTCGGAGGTGGAATCCAAACCTGCTACCCTTATGGGTCTATTTGTTAAGATTTAAAGCCGTGTTTGGGTTCACAAAAGTGATGCAAAACAATGAGAAATCTTTTTTACTAAGCGTTGAAAAACACTCCAAAGTAGCACAAATCACTGCTTTGCATTACTTAGCGCCAAGGGGACGTTTCCATGCAACCACCCAATGTTTCTGATGCTAAACCCTATTTACTTAAAAAAAATAGGCAGGGTTTAGCATGAGAAAATAGTGCCCATTTCAAATAGGCGCTGTGAAGGAGAAATGCATTAATATCTCCTTTCTTTTCCAACTTTGTATATGAGCTGCACTGTACAGCACACCTACAATGTGGGAAAATGTTTAAAGTTCGTCTGAACGCAATATTTTCTACTGGACGGCCATTCTTCCGGTACAAACATATGCTAGACTCACGCAGATACCCTTGCACTATGGTGCAAAGGTGTGTGCGTAGCGCATGGGAGCTAATTTTAGCGCTGGCGCTAGGGAGAGTGGAGGAGTGCGCCATATTTATGTAAATATGGCACGCTCCTGCTCTCTTCTTCTCGCGCAACGCAGCACAGCTTTTTTGCATGCTGAGCTCTGTGAGATTTTAGTAAATCTGCTCCTTAGTATTCAGCAGCCCCAACATTGTGCAGTGTTGAGGGAGACAGATAAGAAAACCTTTGGACCTTTCCACATATTTATTTGTATTAATTAGGCACTGGACATAGAAAAGTACCCAGGAGTCAATGGCAACCTTACTCATTTCACATATCCATACAGATCACAAGCTAGTGGAGGTTCGAATGGAATCTGTTTACCAGGAGGTGGATGACTGTAGCACCATTGCCAGTTTGTGCTAAGACAATTCTATTCCACCGGTCTGTCTGAAAAACCTTTCATTGTAAGATGTGGAAAGTAATTTTAGACATCAATCATTGTCAATCACAACTCAGTTGGCATTATGCTGGTTATTTTTGGGATGATTTAGGGCCTCATTTAGTATTTGGCGAACATATACTCTGCCACAATTTTAATGTATATACCGTCCGCCTTTTAACAGGTGCTTTGGGATATATTTGTTATAAGGCAGATGGGATCTCTGTCATGTGTGTGATGGAGTTCGGTCTGCCAAACTCTAAATGAAGCCCTTAGTGGCCGTTTCAATGAAAAATGTGCACAAATGCCAGTTCTCTACCACATCATGATGTAGCCATGTATTTGGAAAAATGTGCTTCAAAATGCGTATGCGGCCTTTGTGCTGCGTCTTTCGTGGCAAGAGGCATGCCACTGCCTGCACTGCATAAATAAACAGCGCGGCAGATGCGGGTGGTAAAATACGCATCAGCGCGGGGAGCAGGGACCGGGGGCCTACCCCGTAAAGACAAAATAACACGGGACAATAACCGTAGGGTAAGCATCTGTGCCTGGATTTCGTTGGTGTTTGTCCCACTGTGAAATATCCACAAATCTTCAAAATACACTATTCGACCACAGCTGCTCCTACACCGCTCTCCTTCTGAACAGGCCCGGCTCAGAGGTGGCATCAGAGCCAGCCTAGCGCTCTGGGCGCAGAGAAATGTGGTGCCCCTGCTGGTGCTACCAAATGGGTGTTGCTGTGTGCGTGCCCAGCAGTACCCATGACTTTTTGACACTGCCACAGATTTACAAGGAATCGTAAATCCGAGGCAGTGCCAAAACCGTACACCTCCCCAGGTGAGGCCTGAGGGTGGCGCAACTAGGAAAAATATTTGTATTTCTTCTCAGGTTTTTCAGGAGCAAAGCACCATTAATGCATGTTTTTGTGCAGGAAGGTGTTACTTGCTGCGCAACAACAATCATCCCTGCAACAAAGGCACCCTTGCACCATGGAGCAATGGTGCCTGCGTTGGCTATCAGCTGCTGTTTGCGCGCCGGCGCAGGGGTGAATACAGAAATGCGCCATATTCTTGTAAATACGGTGCATTCCTACACTTAGACAATGACTTAGGTCAACGCTGCATTATTGCTTGTGACACCACTCTGCGCCAATGTCTTGTAAATAAGCCCCCACATGAGGCAGCAGGGGGCCCTTTTCACAGGTAGGCAGGCCCTGGTAAAGCAATGACTGGCCCCTGAACGCAAACATCTCCTGACCTTTCCCAGCTCACCTAAATCACCTATAGCTTAGTTTGATGGTTTTGTCTGTGTGTGTCAGCAAGGGAGGGATGGTGAAAGGAGGGTAATGGGGGACAATGGAGTGTTAAAAACATTGTCCATGGTATGATAATGAAGGATTAAAACCACTTTAAACTGGCAAACAAGACAAAAACGAGCATGCAGAGACACGGATGGAGCAAGATGACAGGGGTGCTGCAGTTGGCATTACCTTAATGCACACAGCTACGTGCTTCCCCTAAGAATATTGGGGCGCTAGGCCGTGACCCAGCTCACCCATGCTAAAGGCCGGCCCAGGGTGGCACTGATGGCCCTAACATGAAAATTGCTCCAGAACCACTACGCAGAGGCAATTAAGTGGACACATGTGCCGTCAACTGAATGGCACGGCTGTGGTTAGTTTGCGTGGATTTTCACGCCAATGTCGATTGTTGACAAAAATCTTTGCTGATCAATACATATGTAACTACAATTTAGACTTAGCAGTAATGAAATCAAAAGGTTCAATTTCTTTTAGAGGAGAAGGTGAAAAGATTGGTCTTTAGGAATGTACATTTAAATGAAAAAGAGAAGTTATGTTCTGATGATTGTACACAGTGCTTTAAATGGGCCGGTTCTCACCGGTACTGAGTACCGGCACTTCTAAATTTTCTGCGCTTGAGTACCGGAACTTTTTCTTGTCTCAAAGACAGTACCGGTACTCATGGAGCAGCAGCCCAACTTAATTTGGCTTCTAAAAAAAAAGAACGACACACAGCTAAGGAGTCTGTCCGCTTTTGTGAAGCACTTGAGTGCTAATCTCCCCTTAACATCTCCTAATTGAGCAATGCCCCTCCTCCTGTTGTGCTCTCTAGCCCGGGCTGCTGCAGCCTCCTGGACACAGGAGATTCTTACAGCAGACCTGCACGCGGGCTATTGTGCTCTGTTGGCCATCCAAACACCTTTGAAAAGTGGCGAAAGCTTTGTTTTTTTTAATTTCTTCATGTGCCCCCTGCTGTCCAGTTCCCTTCAACCCATTTGCAAGGTGTACACGACTTGGTGCGGGACAGATGAAAGGCCAAATTTGCATCTCACCCCTCTCCCTACTGATAAACACACTGCAGCCATAGCTTGTCAGAGCTTAACTTATAAAGAGGAGAAATAATATACATGCTTTTCCTTTAAAATTTAATTGATCAAGAAAGTTTGTGATATTGTGTTATGTATGTTTGATTTCTATAGCACTTTTCCAATGCTTGTGAGATCCAAGGCGCTTTTACACTGGAAACAATTTAAGAAGGGGTTTACACTCAATTAAAAGTAAAATATTTAAGACATTAGAAAATAATTTTAGTGAACTTTTTTCTTCGTGCCTTTGAAACAATTTCTAACATAAAGCGCCAATGAAACGAAATCTTAAATGAAGAGTTACATTTGGTCATGAGGTTTTAGCAATTATTTTAATTAATGGCCCCTTAGCACTACCCGTAACCCCGCCCCCATGGCTCCACCCCCATAGCCCTGCCCGCCTCTAACCCCGCCCACATCTCAATTTGGTGAGTACCTGCACTTATTTTTTACTATTTAAAGCACTGATTGTACACAAGAGTTTCTCAGAGCTTTCCTCTGGAACCTCTCTTCTCTTGGAAGCCAACACTATTTGTGAATCAAACAATTCTCCCATTAGCGGCGGATTCCCGGGGTGGCTTTGCCATGCTTGCCTCTGAATTCTGTTCAGCGCACTCGGTGAGCTGCCACGCTTGCATCTCTAAAGGGCTTACTTACCCTTGGTAGAAGGAAATGTCAATCATACTTATTAGGTTTGGAAACGGACAACTTTTGGCAATGTTATGCAAATATATTACAAGTCATGACAAGTTCATTCTCGACTTTTTGTTGCAGAGAAAAATGTACTTCTAGAAATGGTCTGGCCTTATTCAGGTGGGGGGATGTGGTCGTTAATAAACTGCACCCAAGCATTTACCTAAACCACTGCTGTTCAGTGCCAAGAACTATTTTAAAAATGTTTTCCCCAAAAACAATTTCTTGGAAGATAAATATTTTATGTGTTAGTTTAGCAGTACTTTGAAATATCTTTCAGCTTAGACAAAATGTACCCAATTTAATAATGGGACAAACATGAAATGCTAGCTGCTGGTCAAGGATTATGATTCTGAAACAGCACTTTAACTTTCTCTAGGAATTAAGCAGGTCTGCAACGATGATAACATTCTGTGCAGAACCTCAATTGAGATATTTATTTTTGCTGTAGTATACTTCAAAACGATAGGGAAAGAATAATGTGAGCAATTATTTTCATGATTTTTTAAAAAACATAATTAGTTTCCTTTTTGAGAATTCAAATAGGAGATATAATCCTTTCGGAATGGTGCATGAATATGTTGCGAGATTTTTGTCTAATATCGTTCAGAAGAATATTGCCCCATTAGAGTTAATGAAGGAAAATCTAGCCCAATGGGACGATACTTTTGTAAATGATATTTATAATGTATAATGATATTTAGGACATTATGTAGCAGATTTACTAAGAAGTCCCGCAACACAGCATGACAACTTGCTGTGCTGGGTTGCGTGATCGTAAGAGAGCAAAAATGGGCCATACCTACTGAGACGTGACGCGTTTCGGCTCCCTGTGCTGGTGCACTGTGTGCTGCCTAGTGCCAACACAGGCATACTTGCGTCATGGTGCAAAGGTGCCTGCATTTCAGATAGGGTTGTTTTTGTGCAGGATGGGATACCTTCCTGCTCAAATACAATCCCTAGAGGCATTTTCCTCTTTCTTCATGTGCTGCAGAATGCAGTTCGTGTGAGAAGAGGAAATAACGAGGAGAAATAAAGATATTTCTCCTAGTTTAACCTCACTTGGGAAAGTGTTCCATTTTGATGCAATACCAGGTTTTGCTGGTTATGGTAAATCTGGGGTTGCGCAAAGTCCATGTTTTTTTTTTTTTTTTAAAGTTTTATATAGCACAAACTATACCGGCTATCAGAGCGCTTAACATGAGCACCAGTTTCCTTATAGATGGACACTTTCATTTTTGTTATGCATGGGGAGATTAAGTGATTTGCCCAGCATCACAGGACGTTGAGTGTCATTGCCGAGACTCGAACCCGGTTCCCCACCCTCGAGGTCGATAGCTCCAGCCGTAAGGCTACATCCTCTACCCAAGAGTTGATGCATGGGAATGCAGAGTAGGGCAAGGTAGCAATTAGGGCTACCTTGCGTTACTCTGGTATACTAAGCCACACAAGTTGGCTTGGCGTGGCTTATTAAATCCCATTTAAGGGATTCTATTGTCTTGCATCACCTTGCATGATGCAAGGGCAACGCAAGCCCACAGTAAATCTGCCGCTAAGTTTATATCAGACAATATTTCTGTTTTCGATGTTCTGTTATACAACTGATTTGGGATTACAAGTACAGCAGAAACTCCAACACTTACAGGTTTTCCCTGTGCCAAATTTCACCAGGAAAAGCCTGGAGAAATGTGCATGGATGAATGCCATTGGGTGAGGTAAATACATGCAGGATTTTATACTCAAACACAGATTTCTCCGGTTACCTCCAAATCCCAGGCTCTGAACATGTAAACGGTGTGGTAATACTTTATCCTTGAATTACCACACCCTTTGGGATTTTGAATTTCTGGTGTGGCGTTAGAACATGGGAGTCCTGCAATACCTGTAAACGTGTCTCGTTGAGAAACTGACCATGTATTTTCAAATCACAACGGCATGGTAAATGGTGTGAAATAAGAAAGCATTAGGTTCTTCAAATGCAGTTTTTCCCCATATTCAGGATATAGTGGACAGCGTGCCAGCTTTCACTTCCAGTTAGGTAACCTGTATATGTTAAAGAAAACCATCATCATGGTCAGGTTTCCCCATATCCGTTGTGATGCATTTTTGTAGGTTACCCGGCAAATACAGCCCAGTGGAGATTTGGAACAATTTACCAACATAAGCCAGGGAATTGGTGTGGGCTGTAAACCACATTCCTTCCACAAACTATCTGGTGATGGTACATAATGGGTAACAATCAAACCCGTAAGCCTACAGCATTGCATTTCTTAGTCATTCCTGGTATCCTTTTCCTCCATGGATAAATACACACAGGAAATCCACACTTAAATTAAAAATGCTTTATTAATACATAATTAATGCCCTATTGAACTGCAGATTATATGAATAAAGAAAACAAAAATAACTATAATGGTTGAACATAGAAAATGATAGACCTACAGATTTAAAAAAGGCACAATTTAGATGATTTAAAAAAATTCGAATTATTGATGGTGTGAATGTTTACTGGGAACCCTCCCTCCCAAGCCACACGTTGAACCTGCTTCTGCCAGTGCCTGTTTTCTAGATGCGATTCGACACTATTCTGCTGGGACATCGCAAGATGTTTTCCAGTCTCCTTCTGTGCTTTTCTTTGAGAATTGAAGTCATTGTCTGGTCTGGTATGGTGGTCCATGCTGAGAAAGCACCGATAACACTGGTCTTGCCAGTGTATGGCCTTTATGTGGAGTATCTTCAGTGTGTAACGAGGTTGGAGCTCCCTTGAAAATCTGAGCACGGTTTTTCCCCCGAAATGCTTCTGCATCAAACTTAACACTATTTTCGTCATTATTCTGAAACCGTCAGATCTCATGGTTCGTGAAGTACCATGCACACATTAGGAAACAATTTCTTAAGCATATTTATCCAAACGTAATATACCTCGTAAATCACTATTAATACATAATATGTGAGCGATTGGTGCAATATCAAAGTCATACGTCATTGTGTGCCATGAAACACTGAATAAAACATGCGTGAATGTGCACACAAACAAATGAACATACGACCTGCAAAATAAATAAATGAAGGCTGTAAGGCACACTTAAGCAGAAAAAAATATGCTCTCCTGAACATCTATTCTATCAAACACTAGTAATCATTTGGTCATGGAAATATTCCTTCCTGAAATACTGGGCGTTTTCCAGGGTTTATACAATAAGAAGAGCCACTCTGGTGAGAAAGCATATCCACATTGTCAAATAAATTCCGTTCATTTATATGTATAGAAAAGGTGGATATTGAGTTAATATAACATTGAAAATGTTGTAAACAAACTAATGAGTGATTGTGAAAAGTACATTATACCTTATATCCTTTTCATGCTTGGTGCATAGCCTGGAGGAATTGTATTAGCAGACCTTCCTTCTAATTACCTCAGTTTTGGGGCAAAACGTTTGTCACAATGTTTTTTGCCAGATGTTAACTGCTTACTGGTGTGTTTATCACAGAAAGCAAACTGATTTGTATGTACAAGGCATTTGTGCATTTAAGTAAAGTAGTACAAAGGGGATGCTTTAGATTGTTATTGAATTTGATGGTCTATTGCAAATCCAGTATTGTAGCCAATACCTCCTAATATTTAAACAATTACAATTGGCGATCTCCCCATAATCTCTGATAGGCATCACATCTGAAATGATTCAGCTGTGCAGTCTGAGGTGTCTAATAGCTCACACATTGTTGTTAACATGTAAGGCGACTTACTCCGTAAATGGCTTGTGTTTAAAGGGAGATTGCACTGGATCCCATATTGTATGGCCCCGGTACATTCAGGGATTCTGTTAAGGACTGCGCCTAGTTATGTTCGAAGCTTAAGGATTTCATTAAGTTACTTTTTGCCTAAACTGTTTTAGGAGGTGTATAGGAATTGACACGGGCTCACAATTGCTACAGTTTACTTAATATTCAATAAAAGTTAATAACTGGTTATGAAATATATCACTGCTTCCCCCAATTTTCATAGATTCTGGGATACATCAGGATTTCATATTTAGTCAGGGGTAGTTCATCTTACATGCATATTTCTGCATAATGCCGATGCAGGAACCAGTTCTAATACCAGCTCCACATTACACAGTGTAAGTGGGCAGAGGAGACTGGTCTTTGAAAGCGGTTGGGGGTAGGTGTCATCCTCAAATTAGACCGAGAAAGCGAGTGTAGTGAATGAACCTACATTTCTCAAGGGTGGGCTTCAGGGGTTTGACCTCCAAGAAATGTTTTAAAACTTAGGTCATGTAAGCCACTTGCTGCCATATTTGGCAACAGAGGTTCTGGAGGTAGGCTTATGATATATCCTGGTAATTTTATGATGTGCCAAGCATGGCAGATCGTTCCCAGGCGTTTTGAGGATACACTTTCCTTAAGTAACGTTTGCAAATATGGTGGTAATTTATGCATTTTTCAGCACAATGTCCCTAAAAGGTCAGAAGGTTATGAATGATAGAGGCAGGCCAAAAAATACACATTCACATGCCCTATTGATGTTCATAAAATATTTCTTCACTTTTACATTTTCATCCCGTCATTTGTTTACTTGACCTTCCCAATTAGTTCAGATTCCCCCTCTGTGCTTGTGGGTGGATATGGAGTTCCATTCCAGTAACAGTTTAATAGTGGGACTTTGCACATATGGAATCCCAAAAATGAGGACGGGGGCAGGAACTAAATATACACATATATGGCCCGAATACTTATGTATATTTAGTCATATGCATATTTACTCCTAAACCTATGTGTAAATCTTCACATATATTGCTATTCACTATTTCAGATTGGAGAGTTACACCTAGGTGTAGACTTACATATCTATATCGCACCCACTGAGCGGGCGGAGTCTCCAATGATGGTATTTAACACCATAAAGTTACCACTAGGGTGTATAACTCTGTCATGGAGATGGAGCGCTCCCTATGGGAAAGTATAGGGAAATTTGATAAAATGTACTATCAAAAAATAAATAAAAATATTTTTATTATAATTTATATAAATAAATTTAAAATGTGTATTATTCCACTAGAAGTTAGTAAAGTAAAATGTTAAAGCACAGTGACTCCTTAAATTAAACGTGTATTAAATAATTAAACATTGTAAAATATATAAATTAAATTTATAAATATTAATTTGCACGCATTCGTTTTAAAACAAAAATGTAAAAAATATCCCTCCTCACGTACATTTCTATTTAACACTTGGTAAATCTGTATAAAAAAAATTCAATTTAATTCATTTAAAAACCTTTTGAACTTTAAAATATATTTTTAATAAATTACACTATTACATTTTGAAAAAGAATACTTATTAATAATGTATTATACATAATTTTTAATTGTTCTATCTATCTATCTATCTATCTATCTATCTATCTATCTATCTATCTATCTATCTATCTGTCTGTCTGTCTGTCTGTCTTTCTCTCTCTCTCTCTCTCTCTGTATGTCTATCTATCTATCTATCTATCTATCTATCTATCTATCTATCTATCTATCTATCTATCTATCTATCTATCTATCTATCTATCTATCTATCTATCTATCTATCTATCTATCTATCTATCTATCTATCTATCTATCTATCTATATATCCATCCATCCATCCATCCATCCATCCATCCATCCATCCATCCATCTATCTATCTATCTATCTATCTATCTATCTATCTATCTATCTATCTATCTATCTATCTATCTATCTATCTATCTATCTATCTATCTATCTATCTATCTATCTATCTATCTATCTATCTATCTATCTATCTATCTATCTATCTATCTGTCTATCTGTCTGTCTGTCTGTCTGTCTGTCTGTCTGTCTGTCTGTCTGTCTGTCTGTCTATCTATCTATCTAACCTAGTGGTGGTCATACTTAGGTAGCTGTAGTTAGGTCTGCTTTTCCATAGAAAGTGCTATTTATGGTTTGCTAATAACTTTGGCCCTGGTTGAGGAATCTTCACACAACTTTCCAAAGAAAAAGTTCATCCGCCTCAGCGCCTTCCTGGAAAGTTACGGGGTTATCTGTGAAGCGGATGCCATGAAAATGGAGGGTCCCAAACCCCAAAATCTCCATGCATTTTTTATAGACTTCTTAAGGATGGGTTACAGCAAAAACTACTGGACGGAATGACACCAAATTTGGCAAGAAGCTAGATCTAGGTCTGCAGATTGTGCTTATGTGATGTGGTGTACATCCATTCAGTAGTTTTTGAGAAATTAAGGTTTAACATTATTGTATATCTGGATGGGTGGGCCCTCAAGCATCTCGAGACACTCTTGTAGAAGTGGTAATTACAAATATAGTGTTCTGTTTGGCCCACTGAGTTTTGTTTCCCTTGGGCCATCTCGCTCCAGTGGGAGCCAGACTCCCACAGGAGCGAGCGCTCTGATTGGCTGCCAGCAACGTGAGAAACATTTTGCTGGCAGACATTACAGGACTCTGGGACTAAGTCCCCCTATACTCCACAAATTACAAAAAATATATAAGTGGGCAGTGTAGGGATACCCTGACCCCTAGACACTAATGGGGGACCCAGAGAGACCTCCCTTGGGGCCAAAAAGGAGAAATATTGGTAAAAAATGGTGTGATCCTGCGGGCCTCCCGTGGGACCACAAAACAACAAAAGAAAGACCCAAATAGAGGCTGTGTTGCATTTAGTGTGTTCATAAAGAGGAGTGGGGGCTGTGTGGCCCCTCCTAGTTTTTGCAAAGGGCTAGAGGTGGGACTAGGGGTGTGACATACAAAATGTAAACTGGTATTCTGAGAACCCTCCTTAGTTTTTAGGTCTACCTTGACAGCATGGTTGTCTGCAAGACCTATTGTTACCAATTCTTTACCATACACAGAGTAGGCTTTGGCTTCAAGTCAAATAAGTACTACCCACGCACCTCATGCTATTGACTATTTAGTGTATCATAATTCTGTCTTGTATGGAGTACTTATACTGCAGCTCATACTTTACATCGCCTCTTCTCATGCTGCATCTCATCTATATCACGTACTGCATCTTATGCTTTACATCGCATCACACATTCAATTTTTTTGAACTCATGGCACATTTTTTAGATTAAGGAAGGGTTTTTGTTTTTCATTGTAGCAGGATTTTAAACAATATTTTATTCAGAACTAAAAATGCAAGCCAGACCAATTTGCTTTGCCAGTGCATGTTGATTCTAGCACTGTCTCTGTGGCTTCTGAGTCAAAGACTGCAACTCCCAAATGATGTCCATAAGGGATCAGGACATATTTACCTCCTGCTGTGTAAACACATCCTTGGCAATCATTTAAAATGTACATTACATTTCCCAGAGGGATTGTGCACTTTATCTACGGCTAATATATTTGTATATCAGGAATCTGCAGCCATCTTGGCAGCACCTTTTATCTTCACCTTAAAACTAAGGGATGTATAAGGACTTCTAATTTATTCTGCTCTTTCTCCAAATTCGCTCCCGAGATTTGAAATAAGATAACTATTGAGAAAAAAGGAGGACCCCTCTTTCATCTCCTTCAAAGCGGGCCTACAAAATCATTTCTTTTGACTCAGTTCATCGCACCTTGAACCTCTGTCCAGACAACTCCTCACAGTACTTGAAGACGCAGTCTCTCTTCATTTTCCTTTCCTTTAGGAGCTTTTATCCAGGTTATTCATTTAATTCCTACATGAGATCCACCAAAATCTTCATATAGAAATATGAATATACAATATGCTCCTCAAGTCACTGATGTGCCAATCTGATGTTACTTGTCCTGGGACGTCCCTGTAAAGCCCTGAAAACATCCCTGGTGGCAATGTTCGAGCTATTGGATGGAAAGAAAGAAAAATGAAAAAAAAACTAAGAAAGAAAGATAGAAGGAAAGCTGTTGCACCCAATCAATCCAGGCTTTGTGTAACCATCAGTATTGCCACACCGCCTTTGAGAATCTGATCCTGCATTAATTAGTCTCTTCTTGTGTGATGTTGGACATTATTCCTGTTTGTATTGAGATAGCTTTCACGGGAGGCTGTGACTCTTGAGTACTGCTCTCCTGAATGGTGCTGTGCCAGGGATTTCTGAAGAATAAACGTTTGGACATGTGCACCGAGTGTGAAAGGCAGCTTTACATTATGGCGCTAGGCTCGGCCAAGCTTCTATCATCACCAAGAGTTTGGGAAAATACAGGTACCTTAAAAAGACAATCCCATGCAGGCGCACAGAGCACGACTCACTCCTGCAATGGTAATTGCCGAACCTTGGGGCATATTATCAAGGGGGTTTATCTCTGCTTTTTTGGCTGTAAAAGCCAAGAAAGCGGAGATAAAATGATCTCCCTATTACCTAGCTGTCGCTAACACCAGTTAGCGACAGCTAGTAGGAGATAGCGACCATCTTGGGCCCCACTTTGCATGTCAGTGATATTTATCACTAATGACATGCAAAGTGGGCGTGCCAAGATGTTAGCGACTGGAAACAGTCGCTAACATCGCTATCTCCTATTACCAACTTTTGGAGATATTCGCGCTAAGCGCGAATATCTCCAAAAGCTAACACCTGCCCTGAGCAGTTCTTAGCCATGTTATCCAATGGGAGGTGGATAATATGGCTAAGAGCATTAGCTCGGTAATGCATGAATATCGCTGACTTTTCAGCGATATTCATGCATTGCGGCCGTTTTTTATCGCATTTGCGATAAACCTTGGTAATATCAAGGTTTATCTGCGATAAAAATCGCCGCAGTTCAGCGGTAAATTTTTGTCTCTAACCAAGCAATAGCGATAATTATCGCTATTGCTTGGTAATATGCCCCCTTGAGAGTATAAAAAGCAAACATTGACAATACAGAAAGGCACATTAACGGGAAACAAAGCATAGTCAAAATGAGCGCAGCAAGTGCAGGTGATATTAAAAGCGCATAACTGTTTCTAATTATGGCACTGTATGAAGAGTTCTATCACAACATCCTCGCTACGAGTATGTTTATACAGTAGTTTAATAATACGTTTCACTGAAAATTACAAACCGTTTGTAAGCCTAATTTAAAATACAATTAAAAAGCAAAACCACCTAACTAATCAAAATCAGAGCTCGGTACTGTGGCAATAAATTTAAACATTCGCAGAGGGAAAATGAAAATAGTGCGGTAAAGATTAGTACATTTGCATTAATTGAAGCTGAACTGCAAATACGTATATGTATTAAACTTCCTGGATTAAAGGACAATTTTATTTCTTAGTTTTCTTATATATAGAATTCTGTTACTCGTTGTTTGTAATGTGTAGTGAAACATGACAATGTTGTGACAGACATTTCTTTTCATATAGTTGAGGAAGATACTTGGGGTTTTCTAGAAAATGTGGACTCTTTCGCTTTCTAAAGCACTAACCATAATCCCATGAAAAAAACCACAGTTTGTTCATATACTGCAGTCTCATCCGTAGGAAATACTCGGTTCTTTAGCTCACAACATATGACATTGGTGTATGCCTGATTAGCATATTTGTTGTGCCGATAAGTCCCTATAAACATGGTATACAATGTACCCAGGGCCTATACTTCCAATGCTACTGTTAGAGCGCGCAGGTCACCCGTCTATACTTTTACCAGATACTCACCTGGGCCCATATACAATTTTATCAAAATCACTTAGAACAGGTAACCTGGGCGTTGACTATCAGAATTTTTATATTTCCTAGGTCCTATACCTTGACTTACACTCCTTGTCACTGATACCTATGATCATAATGGATCAGGGAGTTAGTTGTAAAGAAAGGCAGTCAATAATACAATGACATTTGCACTCATGTAATGACCACAGACTCGGGAAGTTTTGAAAACCTTTATCTAATCTTCATCAGTTGTAATGAACCAAAGGTTTACAGCAAGCAAGCTATCAATAATCAGAATCATAAAAAGCGTATAACTATGCAAAAGATATATGATGCCAACCATTTAGAAGCCTAAAGGGAAGGTAAGAACAAGGAACATACTGAAATGTACTTATAGAAGCTAGACTTGAAAAGGTATTTTCTAAAGGACGGGAAAAATAATGGACATGCTATAAGTCCCAGAGGAATCACTTTCAAAAAGGGTGGTAAAAAAGAGGAAACACCAATTATTATGACGTATATGAATTTACCATGTAACTAGAGGGAAGGTAAGAAAATTGGAACACGCTAATAATTCAGGACAACCACTTCAGTTTGCCTTCAGTTTGCCTAAGGGAGGGGTATAGGAAAAGGATCATCTATTTATTCAACAGAAAACGGTACTTAATCACCCAAGACTAAGGAAGAGGGGAGAAAATGGAACACGCTAATAATGACAAATTCAACGACTTGGTATTTTGTCACAAAGGAAAGGAAAGAAAAGGAACATATGCGATTATAACTTCAGCAAGATTAAGGGAAAGATAAGAAATGAACGCAAATGTACTATTTGTTTCCCTCACAGGTTTATATTTACCTAGAACGGAGTGAAGACCAACCCTGGCCACGGGTCAGTTAAGGATAGATACCCCGAAAGTTGCAAACGCCAGTAGGCCAGTAAGTGCAGATCAGAGACAGGACAGGAAAACCAGATTTGGATCAGAACTGGACCACCAAAGTTGAGACCAGCACCCGCAGTTCAGTTGCAACGCCTGCGCTACACCCTCTCTGCAGCTATCAGTCAGAACCCCGATTGGGTTATCGATTTCCCCAGCAAAGTGCTTCGCCAGCACTTCAGGTCCCAAAACCCTGATTGGGTCAGCGAGTCTTCTGACAGAGTGCTCCGCAGCACCTCTGTTCTCGATCAGCTATTAAGTGCATTGGGTCAGTGACAGGTCAGCTATTCGGACAAGTCGGACAATTTCTCTAGCTAAACCTAGGCTAGTTATACCATTTTCCAGGTCAGTGTACCACCCCCCAAATGTTGCTAGTGTAAGGATCCCCAATTTCGATTGGACAGAGGAAAAGGACAGGTCATCACACCACCTAAATTTTGAACTTTCTCAGACTCCTCATTTGAATTTCGTATAGGTTCTCATGACATATGCTTCATACATAACAAATGTAAATTTAACATTGTAAACAATGTTATAATTTCAGTACAGTTCAGCTTCTTCGACTAGGTGAGGGTTGTCTTCCCAGGCGCATCTTGGCTGGAGTTGCCATCTGGCTGGGATTCAATGTCAGATGATTTCAGCCCTCCTCTCAGAGCGTCCCGTGTGCAAAGGACTTTCAAAATGGAGTATTCCCGTCTCTCAGGCCCAAAGTTTACGATACATGAAAGGTAAAAGCAAACAGTCTTAGGAAAAAGAATAAATGATTTCACTGTATACCATGAATCTCTACATTACTCCCATTACTTTATAATAAACTATAGCATTAAGATTAAGCAGAACGAACAGCTTAGCAAAAGCAGCAATGCAAGCTTCTCGCAAGTAAGAACACAGCCATTGCATAGCAAGTGCAAACAGTTTCCCACCAAGACAACGAATACGTCACGTCACATGGGTATGACCAACGCATGCGCAGTCTAAATTCCCGCGTAGCAGCGGCCATTTTAGATTGAAAGCATATTAGTATTAGTAAACACATAAGCAAGCTTCACTCGGACACCCGGAATGTTCGGGAAAAAAAGAAATTAGTATGACAAACATGTTGATTATTTGTTAATACTGTTATTCGAGGTTCATGAGTACGAGCAAGTCGCTTTACGTGCGAATCCTTGCTCCATCACTACCAGTGGGCTGCAGCACTGATTCTGCCACCCACAGAAGTAGCCTTTCAAATCTGTTTTGTGTGTGCAGTTTACTGCCACTTCGGCTAGAGATTTCAAACTACTTGCCAAACCTTTAACCCCTGAGGTAGGCCCTAAGTAACCCTCAGGGCAGGGTGCTTTATAATTAAAAGGTAGGACATGTACCTTTTTAATTTGCATGTCCTGGTAGTGAAAAACAGCCTATTTCGTTTTTCACTACTGTGAGGCCTACTCCTCTCATAGGCTAGCATTTGGAATTCCTCAATACACGTTTAATCTGTACTAGCCTTGGGAATTTCTTAATAAGCTTTTAAGCTGTAATTCCTGATCTGATAGAAGTTTGTTCATGTTTCATATGTTTGGAATGGTAGTGATAAATCCTCCTTGCTGGTGAAGTTGGATTTAATATTACTGTTTTAGCAATGCTACTTTTAAAAAGTGGACATTTCTTTGTATTTACTGCTCTGTGTGCCTGACATTCTGTTTCCAATACACGTCTGGTGTGGGTGACACCTACACTTTGTGCATTCTTTCTAGACAGCCACAACACAGGAAGGAAAAGTGTGTCTGAGTACCCATCTACATAGATCTGCATTCTGATGGCCTTGCCTGGCAGGATAGATGGGAGGAGCTAACATTTCATTTGAATAGGCTGTCCCCTGTCCCCACACAGAAGACTGATTACCCCCCACAGATAGCCCGGCAGATAGGACTGGCTTAAAAGGAATACTTTATCACTTTAAAGAGCTGATTTGAAGTAAACCCCACATAAAAGACACTTTTGGGTATAAGTGCTGGGTCACTAACCCCTAAAATCAGACACTACTGGACTTGTAACAAAAGCTTTGCCAGAAGAACT
Source organism: Lissotriton helveticus (assembly GCF_964261635.1). Taxonomy (NCBI): domain Eukaryota; kingdom Metazoa; phylum Chordata; class Amphibia; order Caudata; family Salamandridae; genus Lissotriton; species Lissotriton helveticus. The sequence goes on from NC_136058.1 coordinate 34,639,365, forward strand.
GTTGCGCTGCTTAAAGGACTCAACTGGACGGCTGATCTGGAAGGCCTACTTTTCTGTTTGTTGCTCTGCTGCCTGCTGCTCACTTACTCTGCTGAAGGAGAGCTGCACTCTGTCTTCACTCCAAGTGATCTCCTAGGGCTTGTTGACTTGCCTTTTGTTGCTTAACACTCAGGAATATCAAAGTCTCTACTGCTGCTTCTGGGCCTGGTTTACTCGAAGTGGCCCAGTTACTTGCAACATAGATTTAGGTGCATCTCGTGTCTGCATGATGCAGAACCGGCACATTGACCCTGTTGCACAATTAAAATCAGCAAATTGCATCAGAACCAGTGATGTCCTCCAGAGATGGAGGCATTGGACAGCGTATCACTGCTGCAGCAGCTTGGTGAGATTGACACATCTCCTCAATTGCGTGGCAGAATCCGGTGCATCACTTGACACCTTTTGACTCTGGAACCTGTCTTCAAAACTTCACTGCGCGGAGAAGATCAACGCACCTTGCTGTTTGCGACCAGGAAAGGTAATTTGTTCTCTGAAGCTTATGTGGTTCCTGTAGCAGGCCGGCACTCTATCGCTGTTGGCCTGAATTTTGACTTTGTTGCAGTCCAGTGCGAGCTAAAGTAACCTTTTTAGCGCTACTTGTTTCTAAGCACTTTACTGCATTTATTTCTTTGAAATGCTATGCCTCAACTTCTATAAATTGGATTTTTGTTGTATTGGTCTTTTATTGTTCAGAATATAATAATTTATATTTCTAAACCTGTGCTGAGTTTTTTGTGGTGTATTAATTGTGTTACTTTGTGTGTGTTGCACAAATATTTTCCACCATGCCTCTTTAGAAAAGCTTGACTGCTCTATGCCAAGCTAGCAGAGGGTGAGCACAGGTTATCTTTTAGAGGGTATCTAGCTTACCCTGACTAATGTGGTGATTGCTACATGGCCTGCGTCCATACCTCTGCCAACTCGGAATCCCATTTCTAACAAGATGTTTAAGAGGGTGAACTACCAAATAGGGCATTTATTAAATCAGATTTGGAAAATAATTGTTTTAGTCGTATTGCAGTTCTTGCATTTAAAGCAGGAACACTGCTGTAATTTTTTTAGTTATGCAATTTTCGTTTGTTGCTTTTGAAACTGTTGGCACAGAGTTACAGTAGCTGGATTCACATCCTGTGCAGTGTAGCTGGGCCCTGCCATCTCTAATGAGAAATAGCACAGTGGGAGTAGATATAGCTGTGAATACTTGTCACCTCACTGTTAAGTATTTACAACACAGGCCTGCGAAACCGGAGCTTTAATGCGAATCCGGTGGAACATATTACCTAACAGCAGATTTTTAAATGAGAAAAAGGTGTGAAGAACGTCCAACCGAGACGCGCCACGGCAGGTTTTTGTGTAAAGGGCACACACACATGATTGGATCTGCGCTGCTGCAAAGCTCGCCATCCTTGGCTAATGCAGACATTTGGAACTTAATGCAGACACCGACTACTTAACCAAGCAAATGTGCCTGATCATTCACTTGTGCATGACGGGGCACGATGCAGCCTCAACATGCAATAAATAAACTGCTCGACCTACCTGCCAGAGCTCGTGTAAGCACAAGAGAGAGTGCTTTGAGGCAGTATTGAGCGAGGGTCTTTAGCCGAGTTTTTAAGTTAATCTTCTTCGCTGGGAATGCTTTTAGTGGTTATTGGATGTATTCTTTCACCCAGGTTGTGGAGTCTACAGACTGGCGTTCAACTATCTGTCATTTTGGCATTATTTGGTTTTATCAACTGTGTGATTAACTGTTTTTGGTTGATTTGGCTCTTGTGTTTTTTGCTGCAATGTTTGGTGGAAAGAGGGCACATTTATGTGTTCCTTTTATAAGTGTTGTTTATTATGAAGACACGCAAATGTTTCCTGTGCATTGGGTGTACTATCGTGAGGTTGACAATGGTATATGACTGAAGATGACCACTGCATTGAAATGTAGTGACACGGCAGCATGACGAGCAGGTGACGCTGGTTATTTGTCTGACAAGATGGCTCCGGGGTCGACAAATGCACTGCATGCACAGGTGCATGACATGGTACCGAGTGAGGAAGAGCTTTCTTTTGGTGGGCAGACTGGGGGCTTTCAGCAGTAGGTGAGAAGTGGGCAGCAGTGATGGGACATGGCCAATGTACCCGGGAGCAGCTCCATTCACCAGAGCCCAGGAACATGAGTAAAGTTGGCTGCTATTGTTACTCTGCCTATGGAGTGTTTCCATATCAGTGCACTGCTGGTGAATTTTTAAACAATATTATTGATTTATAACAAATAGACAAACATATCCTATCCTGTGACAGGCTTGGCCTCTATGAGTTTCATGATCAAGTATGATATCTTTATAATAGCTAATGTCATAGGGGCATATTATCAAGAAACGGAGTTAAGAATATCGCCGCTTTAGCGTCAGGAAACTGTGGCTAAAGCAGCGATAATGGGCTTGATAATATGCCCATGTGAATTCCCATAGAAGCCCATGTTCTGGTGTGAACACGGGCTTCCATTAGAATTCTCAAGGGCATATTATCAAGCCCACCATCGCCGCTGTAGCTGCAGTTTCCTGCCTCTAAAGCGGCGATAATCTTAACTCTGTTCTTGATAATTTGCCCCTAAATTTGAGTCTGTGGTGACATGCCAAATCTCAGAGTCATGCATTGTCATGGTTTCCCCCATGCACGTATCAACTGGTGGAACAACAACATTTATAGCTCTGCTACTGAGAGGGAGGCAATCCATTTCTTCACTGTACTCATCCAACGTACAACGTTTTCTCTCCATTCATACAAATCTTTAGTTCAACTATCATTTCTTCATCCCTGAGTCAGAGATCATAGGACTACATGTATGCAACAAGTAGCAGAGATGGCGCCACACAAAATGTGTAACCTAGCCTGTTTTAAGTTAAGGGTTATCACTCATTTCTCAGAAGACCCCACCGATATTCAGTTCTTTATTATTCCTCTGTTTGTGGGCAGAATGTCGCTTTAGGTATTTCCAAGACTTGGGTTGCCATATTGGAGCCGTCTCTGGCAAGTCATTGGCTGCAAATCGGTCAAGGGCTCCCAGGAAAAAGAGTCTTGAATTAGACCAGTTAAGGCAAAGGCATAATTATTTGTGATATTCATCCAAAAATTGCAGCATAAACAAGGCAGTTATCTCAGGGTTTCTCAAATATACTACTGGAGAGGAAAATCATGATTACCATTAATGATAAGAGAAACCGAACATGACACTTTTGAAAGAGAAGCAATTCATAATCGTGCTTCAAATACATGATATAGAAAAGATGACGAAAACAAGAATTGTAGTCACTGCATTGGCAAAGCATGCAGAAAAAGAGTAGTTTAGATCATATCATACATATAAGTAAGCCAGATTGTAATTTAGTAAAGAAAAGGAATTATATTGTATTAACGTTTGTTCGAAATCCGTGCGAATGAGGAACTCTCACGTTATAAAGTTTACCTTTATTCTTTTGTGAACATCGTTTATATTAAAGAATACCTATCATGATTAATCCTGATTATGGTAGTAAATTTTACTGAAATCTACCTGTTTGTGAGTTTAACTGTGTGCACCAAAAATGACAAAAGAAAAGTAAGTGCTACACATTCCTATTTTATGATGCTTCTATGAAACTTATAGAGAATGTACTTCACCTATATAACAATCTTATTTGTCTGAAACAATATCCAAATAGTGTGATTTGGAATGTATTTGCATGTTGGTACATACAAAAGTTATAAGTACCCTGTATTGACACAAATTATTTGTAATCCTACTAAATGTTCTTAAGTGCATCAGAAGTTATTCTGTGTTATATAAGCCTAAATTAATATGGCCCTGAATACATTCACAAAGTTTTCTGTCTTGCTAAACTCACTGTGGGAAATTTCACCAATGTAACAAATTATGTGCAAGTGTTTTCCCTTACTGAGTTCACATGAATTGAACAAAAAGGTTTGCTACAAATATGTTGCCATTTTAGGACATCTGCCTGGGAAACTGTCCTCTTGAACTTTCCCCCCTGTTTTGGCTAAAAGAGCATTGTTCTAAGGTTTCACGAAATTGAATGCCTTAAGAACTGCGTAATTTTCCCACATATTTCTTTGCATGTTGTGTCTTCTTCATGTCGCCTGACACACACTCCATTGAGGTGACTCCAGGAGGTGTCACTCCCGGAAACGCAAAGAATATAATATTGTTTGACCTAACGGATTTCTGTCTGGTTCTCTCTCTCACTCTTGCATACTATTATGGCATTGGTGGTGGTGACGGACAATTTTCTGTTCTGCATTGCATGCTGATTAAGAACTGATACGGAGATTTTTCAGAACTTACCTGGCAAATTACCTTGTCTGTTGCGGACTCGTCTGGCTTCCTTCCTGAACGGATGCACATGCTATATGTGATTGTGGGCCCTTCCTTCCGGGGCCACTCACACTGACAAAATAATCCCATTTCTAAATTCTTGAGCTTTTGGTACTTACTTGGACCTTTCTTTATTTGTCTTATTACCCTATGTGGTCTATTCATGCACTTACAATATGTCAGCTGTCTATAATGACACTTTAGAGTCATATCCCCTACCTTAATGCTCTAGTCAGACATCCCTTCCTTTAGTACTTCTGGCAATAGTTCTATAGCGAATGTGAATGGAAGGGGTGACTTTGAGCAGACTGGCCTGGTACAGCGACCTAGCTGCTACCACTGTAATGTCATCCTACTCGTCTTGGGTAAACATATAATAATATTCTAATCCACTTTATGAATGTGGGATGAATGTGGGATTTAGTGTCAGAAGTTAGAACACCCATCCAATTCAAACACTTTTTTCAGTATCAATGGGCACAACAGCATTGTCCTTCTCATTGATCTGAAGAAAATACATAATGGGGGGCTAACCTGCATACATGTGCAATTATGCTCTTGTGAGGGACAAAGCCTAATTAGTATATATGGACCAGATTTAATTACTTTCATCAGTCTGCCGCTGTAGCTTTACTGATTGTTTTTGCAGCCGTATTTATCATAGATAGGAGTGTGTACAGTTTATAATCTATAAGGTATTTGTGTGGTTTAGGCACCGTCATCCTCACAGCCTCCTGTGTTGTATTGGGAGACCTGATGCCCAAAACATCAGTCCTCACTTACAGCACTTTTTCCAGAAGGGAGTCTGTATTTAGTGGTAATATTCAGCCAGTAACGTATTGGTCCTAGCAGTCTTCCCTCTGTGCATAGCCTTGTAGGGTGTTCCCCAATTCCCCCCAGTGAGTTGCATTTCCATTTCTTCCCTCATCGTTGGGCCTAGAGTGGTTATCTGGCCCTCTCTAAAAACCTCTGATCAGTTCTAGGTCTGGGATAATCTCTTCATTGCAACCCTCCATCTTCATTTATTATCTGTTGCATTTCATTCCACAAGGTTTATCACCTCAACTCCAAACTACCTTTTTTTCCAACTTATCGTCTTTAGAATGCAACATCCAGGGATACAATGCATATGAATTAATATTTAGCATGGTACGTACGTCTCCTAGCCTATGTTTCTGCACTGTAGTAACTGAAGCTGACACCTGAGATTGCTTCTCAGCAACCTTCTCTTTAAGGGCCCTAAAGTCTCTCTTCAACTGTCTGATTACACCATATACTTCACCTCTACATATACTGCTCATGAATGCCGTCATTGTCTCCTATTTAGCTGCAGTCATGCTGGATGGGCCCCTTGTTAGCATCAAGTAATGCGTCAATTCATCACTCTGGATAATACTGATCTGCTTGTCCTGGAGAACCTCAGCCCTAAGCCTCCAAGTTGGGGCGCGGTGTCTCTCATATTGTGTCTGGGTTAGCCGGATAAGATTCTATCCTGACAGTTTACTCCCTTGCATCTGAAACATGTCCCACTGCTCTTGAATATATAATCCAATCTGCTGTCAAACCCACATGGTGGGATGCTGGAGATTCCACACACCGTTGATAACCTTGGTTCAGGGCTCTACTTTTTTTTTTTTATTGATTTGGCAGATGCATCCAATTTTTCCCCACGGTATGTCGAATTACATATGGAAAAACCTAAAGGGCAATACTGTACGATATACTTAGCAGCGATTAGCCATTAAGTGTCCTAGTGCAATAATGGAAATTGAAATAAAATCTGCAATATACTAAAAATCTCATTATATAAATTACATCGGGTATAGTATCAGTTTGGCAACTCTTCATCTTATAAACAGCGACTGTAAACCCTAAGATAACATTGAGACGAGACCCTTCAAAAATAGGTGGGGGGACCAGATCCATGATACATTCATTCTCTTGACGATTCCTGGCATAAACCATTTCTTAAATCTAAAGCATAGCAATGTCTGGCCCATATCACTTTATTAAAGACTGGCAATAAATATCATGTAAAAATCAGCAGCAATGAAGTATCAATAGGTAAAGTGCGAAAGTGCTAACCTAGAAATTAAAAAAGAACGGGCAGGCCTCTACTTTAACCCTCACAATAAACGAATTCATACATTTTTAGCTACGTTCTAAGAGTTTAAAATGCAAACACATACCATTTTGGCAATATCCTACATAATAAGCATAATAATGTGCACGTCCATATCATATTGTTCTCAAGATCTGCAAACGGTGACCAAACAGCTGCAAATCTACTGACGTTCCCATCGCCTCGAGCATATGCCCCCTCAAAGGTCTTGGGCCTCCTCATTTTGTCGAGCCATATTATAACAGTGGGGATAGAAGATGACCTTCACTACTGGAATAACAGTGAATGAGAAACCATTGAGGCAGCCCACAGACAATATTGCACATTTTTGTGCAGTTTCTTGCTAACAGAGAATGCCCCAAATAAGACTAACATGACTTAAGGCGTAATTATAGTTTGCAAACGTTGACTCAAAACTAGAAATAATTCCACCTAGAATTAAAACAATTTAGGACAAAGGAAAAAAAAATGTAGCCAATCCCCCTTATCATTTTGCAACCATCGAAAACACTGATTCAGGGTCATAGAGAACATTTTGTGCTACACAAATGGGGTGTAATATGTCATCCATCGCTAAAGAAAGCCCATTCATTTTAAATTGGCTGCCCTGAGGAACTTATGACCCAGCACAGAAATATGTTCCCATTCTCTGATAGGTAACCTGCAAACGGTTCTATTATCTAACTTGTTCAAATATTCAGAAATTAAAGTCGAAACCGGTGTATCTCTCTAGGGCCCTAAACCAGTTTCCAACCCCTGTAAGCTCAGTTCTTGCTTAAAGCTGAATGAGCGCTTGGGTCGCATCACTCATGTCCTGGGTATTAGCAGTCAAGAATCCAGCAATCTGCAAAAGACGGTGCCAATAGTGATGACAAATTATCCCCAAGCGCAGCACCAATTCTTCCCAAGTTATCAATCTGTTCAGACTTAAAAATCCCCTGTAACTCAGAACCCCTCGTCCCAATCCGGATTCCGCCCCAACCACAGCACCGAAACCGCCCTCATCGCCGCCACCTATGACATCAGGACCCTGTTGGACAACAGCGAAACCGCGGCCCTCATCCTCCTGGACCTTTTGCCCACCTTCGACACCTTCTGCCACCACACTCTACGCACACGCCTCCACAATGCAGGGATCTGCGACAAAGCCATGGACTGGATCACCTCCTTCCTTACCAGCAGAACCCAGATTGTCCCCCTCCCTCCATTCCGTTTGGGAGCCACCAAGCTCATCTGCGGCACACCCCAAGGATCATCCCTCAGCCCGACCCTTTTCAAAGTCTACATTGCACCGCTCGCCAACATCGTCCGATCGCATGACCTCAACATCGTCTCATACGCCGACAACACCCAGCTGATCCTCTCCCTCACCAAGGACCCCACCACCGCCAAAACCAACCTGCAAGAAGGAATGAAGGCCATCGCCGAATGGATGAAGAACAGCCGCCTGAAACTGAATTTGGACAAGACGGAGGTCCTCATCCTCGACTCCACCCCGTCTGCCTGGGACGACTCCTGGTGGCCGGCCACACTGGGAGCTGCACCGGCACCCACCAACCACGTATGCAACCTGGGGTTCATCCTATACTCATCGCTATCAATGACCCAGCAAGTCAATGCCGTCTCCTCCTCCTGCTTCAACACCATCTGCATGCTTTGCAAGATCTACAGATGGATCCCCACCAGAACCAGGAGGACGGTTACCTAGGCCTTCGTCAGCAGCAGACTGGACTACGGCAACACCCTCTACGCGGGAACCACGGGCAAATTCCAGAAAAAAATACAACACGTACAGAATGCCTCCGGTTGCCTCATCCTCGATATCCCCCACCACAGCCACATCATAGCCCACCTAAAAGACCTGCACTGGCTCCCCGTCGACAAGAGGATCACCTTCAAGCTCCTCACCTACGCTCACAAAGCACTCCACAACGCCGGACCAGCGTACCTCAACAAACGACTCACCTTCTACACCCGGAACCGCCAACTTTGCTCCGCTGACCTCGCCACCGTTCCCGCATCCACAGAACGCAGATCATTCTCCCACCTCACTGCCAAGACATGGAACACCCTCCGCATCCACCCAAGGCAGACCCAGGACCTGCTGACCTTCAGGAGACTTCTCAAGACCTGGCTTTTCGAGCAGTAGCCGCACCCCCCCCGGTGCATTGAGACCCTCACGGGTGAGTAGTGCGCTTTACAAATAATTGATTGATTGAATCCCTGGGAGTTCCAAAATTTGAGCACTGACTTGGCAAGATGTAAATTCAAGAATTTGCTATCAAGCAACTTGTTGAAGATCAATACAAAATGGTCAGGCGATTTAGTTGATGCTTCCTAAGTTAAATTTGCCCGGCGTTAAACGCCTCTAATACCATACAAAGTTATCCAATAAAGAGGCAGGCGCTGGAGACAGGAAGACAGGAAACAAGTTTTATTCCGACGGAGCAGAACACGTCAGATCGGACAACAAGGTATCATCTCGAGGTGCTCTAACAAGTTTCTCTGAGGCTTCGTCTTTTATACACTGGTTTAAGACATGTGAACACTCTTTATTACAACAGAGACATTGTGAAGTATGAGGATGACATCCCCGGCACCCCCCCCCAGTTCCGGCCCATTCCAACATGACAACAGTAGAGGCCCTTACCCCTCGTACAATAGGAGGGGCTATCACGCAGCTGAGTGTTCTGCCGATTCCTTTGGAATGTGTGCGCCTGATCGAATCTCATGGGGTGGGGAGGTTATGATCAATAGTGACTCCGTTGAAGAGGGGCGAGTGCATACAGTAGTGGGCAATAAACTGTATCCTCAGGCTGAGGGATGACCAGCGGTCCGTGCAGACAATCAGGCTCAGAGGTCGGGGTCATCAAAGGAGGGGTATTCATGGAAGGAAAGGAGGTGTTGGTCAGGCGCGGGGTGTGATTCTCAGAGACAGAGTCATGCGGGAGGGGAGGGCTTATGACTTGTGCATGTGAGAGTGGGGGCAGCCAGGGTGCGTGGGGGATGCTTACAGGGTCAGGGAAGTGCGCCAATGATCGATCGTGAACAGGGAGACCATGATACCTAGAATGGCTGTCGTGTATGTTCATACGTGAGTCTGCAAGATGGCGCAGATGATGTTCAGTACATGAACTAAAATTCCACAGTCCTCCCTTTTAACACGTCTCGCCAGCTTGTCAGTTCGGATTGATCCCCATGAGACCACGTACCTCTATCTCGTAGAGGGGACTCATGTGCTCAGTTTTAAAGTCCAGAGTCTTAGGGCACATACAGTTGGAAATGAGTGAACACAAAGGTGGTAAACATTGAATACCCAAGCAACACCCACACAGTATCGTGATTGGTATCAATATAAACGTAAACAATCTCCATCCCCAGTCCTTCAAAGTGTCCCAGAACCAGCCTCCAAGCGACCATCCTTCCTGCTCCTGGTGAACCTCTGTGGACAGTCTGTGAAGGTGTTCGATTGCCTTGTAGACTGAAGGCGAGTTATCTGGTACGTAGGTGCAACAGCTGGAGCCGATGATGCGGCATGCACCTCCACGGTCGGCCAGAACCACATCTAGAACAAGGCGGTTTTGAAGAGCCACCAGGCGGACTGCCTGAAGCTCAGCCGTGTTGTTAGCAAGGATGCCAGCCGTGATGTTAATGGTTGTTTCCACTGCCTGAGTCAGGTGTCGGATAGCGCGGCTATTTGCTATTGGGTCCCACAGAGGAACAAGTCCCTTCGCCGCATCCAGGAACTGTGCTCCGGTGGAGTCGGCTTGTCCAATGTCTCCGGCGCGCTTTTGCCGGTGATGGTAGGCTGGAGCCACATACGTGGGAGGAAGGATGAAGGCGATGTAGCATGTACCCCTCCAGCCTTTCGGGAGCCAAGTGTAAGCTTTGATGCCACAAACAAAGTACATATTTGGAGAAGCAACAAAGGAGGGGGGATCAGCTGAGACCAATGTCCTGGTGATGCGGCAGGAACTGTGACCCACCAGCTGTGTTCCCTGGCCTTCGAGGCATACGAGTCCTGTGACATTGATGACAGGCAGGGCCACGGTCAGGGTGGCAGCCGTTTGTTTCCGCAGGTGGGAGAAGGTGGGTCTGGCTGGATTGTGGAGCACTTGCATTTCGACTCTTTCTTTGGCAGGGATGTTCATAAGGAAGGCTGAACCTGAAATCACCGGACAAAAGGGGGCAGACGTTTTTCCTATTCTGTTCAGCCAGAACCCATAGTAGAAGTGTGACACTGTTTGACCAGAAGCGGCGTTGTCCTTGTGGCTTTCCTGCAAGAGGATCAACCAGGCGAGGCAGGAGCCGTGGACTGAGAAAGGAGAAGGGATGAAGGGGATGGAGTGTCCGGTGGCATGCGGGAGCAACCCGAAGATCCAGCAGTTGGTGGCGTTGGCAGCAAGGTTGTGCTGGTGCAACAGTTGCACGAAGGAATTGTTCCAGAACTCCTTACGCCTTTCTCGGAGCTGAGGTGAAAGGGTGATCAGGTGGTGTTCTTTCGTGGTGGTTGGCTGTGCAGTGGTCGGCAACATCTGATGAGCAGGTGTGCTTTCCTCCAAGATCCAGAAGGAAGTCATGAGGAGGAGGCAAAGGAGGAAGACAATGAAGAAAGCAATTGTCTTTGATTTGTGCAAATTATCAGTCTTTGGGTTCCTGTAGTGGGTATTTCCTGGTGCTTCCGACGTCTTCTTATCTGGCGCTTCCATCATCTTCTTATCTGGCGCTTCCATCATCTTCATCTTCAAGGTGCTCGGTAGTGGGCAGAACCACAGACTTTGTTTAGCTTCTCTCCGGGTAGCCCTTGGTTGCTTTGGGCCACCGTTCTGAGATTTTTAACTTAGTCAGTGGCCTACTTAGCCGAAGCTCCCTCCTTTTGACGCAGGAAATACCCTTCCCGGGATGGCACAGTGGGATCAGAGTGCTTTGCAAGTTCAAGTGCCTCGGTATCGGGATAGCAGTTCAGTGATGGTCGGTCTTTGTCCAGGAGTTCTTCTTGGGTGCTGACGTTGTCTGTCGTGGCCAGGGTCGAGGAGACCTTCTTGCAGTGGTGAGCGTGCAGCCAGTGCTTCTTCCCCTCTACTCGAAGAGCCGTCCGAGTGGTGATCAGTACTTGCCAGGGGCCCGTCCACCGGGGTTCCAGACTCTTTGCCCGTTGAAAATTCCGGACTAGGACATACTCTCCCGGTTGAATATCGTGACCGGGACCCCTGGAAGCATCGGGGATGGCCTGCTGCACCTGTTGATGAATGACAGACAACGTTTTAGTTAATTTGTATAAATAATCTGACAGCAGGACGTCGGGGACGTCGTGAATGGAGGTCGGTTTTGGGGCAGTCCAGAGGTTCATTGGTCGCCCAAACACAACCTCGTAGGGGGTCAGGTGGTGCTTAGTGGGAGTGGAGCGCATCGATAGTAATGCCAGTGGGAGGGCATCTGGCCACTTAAGTCCTGTGGTGGCCACTATCTTTGACAGTTTCAGTTTCAGTGTAGCATTGTGTCGCTCAACCAGGCCAGCGGATTGGGGGTGGAAGACTGCATGGAACCTTTGTTTTACCCCCAACCCCTTCAGGATTAGTTGGATAACTTCAGCTATGAAGTGGGGGCCATTGTCGCTCCATAAAATTCGACAAAGGCCGTAGCGAGGGAAAAACTCTTTCAGTAGTACTTTGGCAGTAGTCATGGCAGTGTTATCACGGGTCGGATAGGCTTCCACCCATTTGCTGAAGGCACATACAATGACTAATACGTACTTCAAGCCTTGGCACCTCTCCAGCTGGATGTAATCCATCTGGAGGACCTCAAAGGGGTGGTTGGGGATCCCAAACCCTCCCCGGGGTACCACAGTTCCTTTCCCGGGGTTGTATTGTAGGCAGATAAGGCACTGCTGGACTAGGCGCTTGGCTGAGTCGGGGATCTTGTTGTTGTGCCAGACTTTGGAAATGAGTTCAATCATGGGGGCAGAACCTATGTGTGCAGGGGAGTGTGCCATTGTCAGTATGGGGATCAAGTATGAGTTAGGCAGCAACCATTTGTTTGTGTCTTTTGTCCGCCAGCAGCCTTCATCGTCCCTTAGACCCACCCGTGCCCATTCAGTCAGTTCGAGAGGTGTGCTGGCCGACTGGATGTCCCTAATCGTTTCCCTAGCATCGGTCCATTTTTCTGCTTGTGACCTGGTCACATACACACGTGTCGTCGTCCTATTCTCGGCCGTGGTTCGGGCAGTGATGTCGGCTAGTGCGTTTCCCTGTCCGACTAGGTCTGTCACCTTCTTGTGTGCCTGGCATTTGATTACTGCTAATCATTTGGGGAGGAGAACTGCTTCAATCAGGGCGGAGACTAGATCTCCGTGAAGGATGGGCGTGCCGTGGGACGTCAGGAATCCCCTTTCCCTCCACAGGAGCCCAAAATGATGAACCACCCCGAAGGCATACTGGCTGTCCGTGTAAATGTTTGCCGTGGTTCCTGCTGCTATGATACATGCTCGTGTGAGGGCAATTAGTTCTGCTGCCTGTGCGGATCATTGTGTGATGCGAGCTGTTTCAACTACTGTTCGAGCTGTCGTCACCGCATAGGCAGCAGAAGTGGTGCCACCTGGGAGTTTGATACAAGAGCCGTCTACCCATAATTCTCCATCAGGGTCTGAAAAAGCAATGTCTCGAAGGTCAATTCTACTTCTGGTCTGTTCGTCCGTGAGGGTCACACAGTCGTGTGCGGGGGGCACATCGGGGTCATTTTCAGGCAAGGGCAACAGTGTAGCAGGATTCAATGTCGTGCATCTCTTCAACGTGATGTGGGGTGCAAGTAGGGTCAATTCGTACCCCGTCAGTCGTGCACTAGTCAGGTGTTGAGTCTTGGTCTGATTCAAGAGGGTGTCAACTGCGTGGGGTACTAACACCGTGAGAGAGTTCGAAAGTACAATTCCCTCACTCTGGCGGATAGAGACAGCAGCAGCGGCTACCGCTCGAAGGCAGGCAGGTAAAGCTCTGGCGACTGGGTCAAGAGTGGCAGAGAAGTAGGCACAAGGGCGTTGTTTGGCGCCGATAGGCTGAGTTAGAACAGACAATGCGCATCCCTCCCTTTCGTGAGTGAAGAGGGAGCAGGGCTTGGAGTAATCTGGCGTTCCTAGGACGGGTGCCGAGCAAAGGGCATCCCGCAGCTCCTTAAAGGACGCTTGGCATTCGGGGGTCCAAGGGAGTGGGAAAGGGACATCTTTGGCCAACAGGGAAAGTAGGGGTTTTATAATGAGACTGAAATTTGGTAACCATTGTCGGCAAAAAGAGGTAAGGCCCACCAAGGAACGGACTTGCTTCTGCGTTTTTGGGATGGGGGTGTCTAGGATGGTTTGGATTCGGTCGGGCGTAAGTTTCCTCCCTTCTTTGGACAGGAGATGGCCTAGGTATGTCACTTGGGGCTGGCAAAACTGTAGTTTCTTTTTGGATACTTTGTGGCCATTCTCCGCAAGAAAGTGCAAGAGCTGGATAGTGGCCGTGATTGCAAGTGGAGTGGTGTCGGCCGCCAAAAGGATATCATCGACATATTGGATCAACACCACTCCATCCGGTAGCTGGAGAGCGTCCAGCTGTCTTTTGAGGGCCTGGCTATAAATGCTGGGACTTTCAGTATAGCCCTGGGGAGCTCTACAAAATCGGTACGAACGTTTTTTTAAAGTGAAGCCGAAGAGATAACGGCTGTCTGGATGGATGGGGATAGAAAAAAATGCGTTCTTGCGATCAATAACGGTGAAGGTGGTGGCAGTGGACGGGATGAGGGTCAGAATGGTAGTGATGTCTGAGACCACGGGGTACTGTGGCACCACTATTTTGTTGACTTCTCGTAGGTCGATGATGAAGCGGAACGCTTTCTCATCTCCCTCACCTTGCTTCTTAATAATGGGTAGGATAGGGCTATTGCAGACATTCCTAACCACTTCCTCTACCACTCCTGCATCTACCAAGGACTGAATAATCGCTACCAATGCCTTCTCGCCTTCGGGAGATATCCGGTACTGTGGGAGTTTCTGGAGTATTGCATCTGGTCGAACAGTTATGTGTACAGGATCGATCATCATTCGTCCTACATCCGAGTCGTTTGTAGCCCATAGGTACAGGGGTAGAGTCTCGAGCAAGGATAGGTCAGCATTAGTTATAGAGTACATATGTCGTGCGGGGCGGGATCTGGACATGCTCGGGTTGTCGTATAGGATGACTCGTACTCCGTCTGGGGAACACCTAATAGTAGCTCGGAAATGTTTCAGTAAATCAATACCCATAATGGCGTCAGGGGAGTTGGAGGAGAGTAGAAATGTTGTGTCAGTGGGATCGTTTCCTAGGTCAAAGGGGATAGGTACAGACAGGGGATTAGTGGAGGGCGTTCCATCGAAACCTATCGATGTAATGTGTGAGCCAGACAAGGGTGCCCTTGGAATCAGTCGCTTTGATAATACACTACGTGTCGCTCCAGTGTCTACCAAAAATGGAGACTTTGTACCCAGGACCTTAGCAGTGACGTAAGGACCTTGCTGGTTAACACAGAGCTCGACTGGATCCCTCCCTTGCCCCTGGCAGTCCTATGCAGAGTCGTGAGCATTGTTGGAGTCGGACTGTTGGCACTGATTCTGTCGGGGGCGGTCGAATGTGTTTGGTCTGCCAGGTCGGTTATTGGTGGTGTCGTGGGTCTGCCCTCACCCCTGCCCTCCAGTTTTGGGGCCATTTGTCATGTCCCTTGTCTCTTTATTTTTAATCATTTCCCGAAGGGCCAGGCATTGAGACTTCCAATGTCCAAATTCTTTACAAAATGCACACTGGTTCTCATCGAGGTCAGTTCGTGGAGCACCGGGTGTGGGGTTGCGGTCTCTTGGGGGCGGATTCCTAGAGGCATTCGACTGGTAGTTTCCCCAATACCGTTCCCTTCCTGTAGTCACTCCCTGCAATTGAGCAATCATCACTCGTTCCTTTAAGTCCTTTTTCTTTCTCTCAGTCGCCCTCTCGTTCTCGTTCTTTTGGTGCTCGTAATACTGAGCCATCTGAAGGATAGCTGCAGGTTTGGAGGCTCCCCAACTACTCTCGCTCGTCTGTAACTTTTGGGAGACTTCTTGCGATAGCCCTTTTACGTAGTTTTGCACGAATAGGTGTTGTCCGGTTGCGGTGGTCATGTCTTGGCCACTGTAGTCGGAGAACACTGTTTCAAATCGGGAGAAATATTCTGATACGTCTTCCTGGGGTTTCTGACGGCAAGCCGTGACTACCGACCAGTCTACCTTCTTCTCTGGAATCAACGTTTTTAGCTTCTGCACTATTTTGTCGGGGAGTTCCAGTATGTCTTTTACAGGTTTCTTTCCGGGCTCTCGCTGCCTATCTAGTTCAATGAGTTGCTTCCAGGTGTGTCCGAACAGGTCTGTGTGGTCGGCCTTCCGGATTTGCTTCAACACATCGGCCGGTAGACACAACCCGAAAAACAAATCAATGTCCGATAGAGTCATTATGGTTGAGCCCAAGGCTGTGCCTAGTTCGGTATAAAATGCTGTCGGGTTCTTTCTCAAATCGGGCAGGGTCTGCCTAAAAGTTAAAATATCTTGCCGATCCCATGGTTGATAAACCCAATTGTACACAACCCTCCCTTTTGCGTCTGCGTGGTTGATATCGTTGTTTGTTCCCTGACCTCTTGGGGGAACCCAGTAGGGGGCGGCTTCTCTAATAGGCATCATAGTGTTGGCTGCTTCTAATGGGGGCTCAACCCTTTCAGGGACAGGGATCTTGACCTCTGGTTTCTGTTCCACGAGGTGGCGGAAGACTTCAAGGGTTTGCATGAAGAGGTCCGTCACATCGCTCTCAGTCCCATCTCCAACATCGACCCTTCTATATAGAGCCGTCAGTTTAGCGGGACCCTTATTCTGATACCTATCCTCATATGCGTTCAGGGTGTGGTAGCTGAACCGTAAAATGAAATGCCGTCTGTGACTACCGGCATGTGAGTTGTGCATATTCATCGTATATTCTTCGCTCTCCTTCCGTTCTACCAGTGTCTTTGCTATTTTGTCAATTCCATCCCGCTCGTCTTTGCTCAACCTATTTGGTCTGGCTGTTGGCTGCTTGCCAGTCTCGAGTTCATCTGATGTTGTTACTAATGCGGCCGGTGCGAAGGCCGTAAGAGCCGGGGCACTAGCGCTAAGGTCACCCTTGGCCGCACTCAGAGCTGGCAGGTGCTGTGCCAGAGGCTGGCAGGGGGCATAAGGAGGGGGCATGTAGATAATCGGAGGGCCTAGCAGTAATTCGTCGTTCGCCCGTTGTTTGGAGGGCACCTCCGGGTAGAGCGTAGAGGGGGTCCTGACAGGGCATTGGCCTGCCAGTCCTGATTCTTGTGTTTGTTTAACTTCCTCTTTTCTTCTTATTTCTTCATCTAGTTCTTTTGCGGCCAGATGGGCTGCTTTTCGTAACTCTTTCACTATTTTTGCTTCTTCTCTTTTCCTTCGCTGTTCTGCTTCTTTGCGCCACATGCCAATACTATCGAGCATAGTGGGCATTGCCTTATTTATTTTTACAGCTGCTTCTAACGTTTTTATTTTATTTTCATCAAAAGAACCTATCAGTGGCCACTGACTTTCGGGGTCCTTTTTGGTATATTTATGCCATAACTTACTATAAGCTATAGCGACTAGTCCTTGTTTAGTGAACATGTCCTTATTAGGGGTGCCTTCCAATGGAGCTGGATGGTTCATCTCTAATAAGCGGTCCGGGTTGACCCAACTACTAACCAATGGGGAGAAGATAGGCATGACGGATTACAATGGGGGCAAAAGCCTGCACTACCTATCTTTTCACTACTTGCAAAGGCTGGACAGAATATTCCTATTCTACGCTGTTTGCAAACAGAGAATACCTCCAAAAAGAACCAATTCCAAACAGTCAAAGTTTGGACAAACAATCAATCAATGAGGAATGAAATAGGCACGACGGGTTACAATGGGGGCAAAAGCCTGCGTTACCTACCCTTCACTTTCTACAAAGGGAGAGAGAATATTCCTATTCTTCCCCGTTTGTAGGCAGAGAAGATCCTTAAGAGAACCAACTTCGAACAATTCAATGTTCGATCAAACAATCAATCAATGGGGAGAAAAATAGGCACGGCAGATTACAATGGGGGACAAAAGTCCGCGTTACCTACCCTTCACTATCCGCAAAGGGAGATAGAATATTCCTATTCCTCCCCGTTTGCAGGCAGCGAATATCTCAGAGAGCGACAAAGCAAATACTAGTATTTCAATCAATAAAAACAATCAATTAATTTCGCAACTTGTCGTGTGTCACGACCTTACCCGGACCGCATGGACAGTTTCTCGTCTTCTGCTTCCAGCGCCCGATCGTCCTCTACTCTCTGTTGCTACCGCGGCACTCCTGGTGGTTTCCAGTCAGGACCGTAGATCACTCGGGAGAGGTCTGCTCGGAACCAGTGAAGTTCGGATGATCGGCTGTCAGACGAGGGTCTATCGGACAGGAGCTCTCCCGATCGTTGCAGTCGTTCACTCTGTCGTCGGGACCTCTCCCACTGGATCCACGTGTCGCTGATGGGCCCCGCGTTTGGGACGCCAATTGTTGAAGATCAATACAAAATGGTCAGGCGATTTAGTTGATGCTTCCTAAGTTAAATTTGCCCGGCGTTAAACGCCTCTAATACCATACAAAGTTATCCAATAAAGAGGCAGGCACTGGAGACAGGAAGACAGGAAACAAGTTTTATTCCGACGGAGCAGAACACGCCAGATCGGACAACAAGGTATCGTCTCGAGGTGCTCTAACAAGTTTCTCTGAGGCTTCGTCTTTTATACACTGGTTTAAGACATGTGAACACTCTTTATTACAACAGAGACATTGTGAAGTATGAGGATGACATCCCCGGCACCCCCCCCCCCCCAGTTCCGGCCCATTCCAACATGACAACAGTAGAGGCCCTTACCCCTCGTACAATAGGAGGGGCTATCACGCAGCTGAGTGTTCTGCCGATTCCTTTGGAATGTGTGCGCCTGATCGAATCTCATGGGGTGGGGAGGTTATGATCAATAGTGACTCCGTTGAAGAGGGGCGAGTGCATAGAGTAGTGGGCAATAAACTGTATCCTCAGGCTGAGGGATGACCAGCGGTCCGTGCAGACAATCAGGCTCAGAGGTCGGGGTCATCAAAGGAGGGGTATTCATGGAAGGAAAGGAGGTGTTGGTCAGGCGCGGGGTGTGATTCTCAGAGACAGAGTCATGCGGGAGGGGAGGGCTTATGACTTGTGCATGTGAGAGTGGGGGCAGCCAGGGTGCGTGGGGGATGCTTACAGGGTCAGGGAAGTGCACCAACGATCGATCGTGAACAGGGAGACCATGATACCTAGAATGGCTGTTGTGTATGTTCATACGTGAGTCTGCAAGATGGCGCAGATGATGTTCAGTACATGAACTAAAATTCCACAAACTGAACAAACCTTTGACAGACTAACACCTGTCTTGTCTTAAAAGAAATCTTTAAAATATTTTCAGTTTCAGTGGGCATTTTGTGCTTTGTACCTTGTCTTTTTTGGTAGCTTGCCCGTCTTTAAATACGCCAGATAATTGATTTCCGATTCTATCACCATTGTGGCTAATAAACATTAGTCAAACCTGCCAGAGTTATTGTCTCTGCAAACACTGATATCCAGTAACGTTGTTTGATAATAGGAGAAAAACTCATGTAATGCCAACCTGCCCTGGTTCTTGTGTAGCTGGAAAACCAAATATTTACCGTTCTACACAAATTTGATAACGAGGGAATGTAATTCCTTGAAAAGTGCCTTACTTCGTTTAATAGAGAAATAAAAAAAAGAAATAGAAATAAAGGTTAGATAGAAATGTTAATTAGAGAAACTTTGCCAATCAATGTCAGTGTGAGAAGAGCCCATCTTGCTAATAAAGTTCTTATCTTGCCAATTATGGTCTTAAAGTTCAACTGAAATAATTCAGAATACTTGATTGTTACAAATACCCTTAAAAAATTAATTGAAAGCTGGAATTACACTGAAGCTGAAGGTCTGAAGTCAATACCGTAGGAGGGGCATTAAATAAAACTGACTGTTTTGCCTTGGTTGATCCACCTACTCCCGTACACTCTTGAATTATATGAAAAGGCCCTTCAATATCGGCCCTATTGGCCTTTAGATATGGAATTATATGGAGGGGAGATGGAAGCTCCTCTACAAATCCTAACTGCCAGAGGGTTCAATAAAGAGAGTGAAAAGGATAGGTGGTATCGGGCATCCCAGGCGGGGGCCTCTATTCATTTTAACCTAGCCACCTACCTTTGTATTTATAATGATTCATGCCTCTCATCTTGATATAGATTCTGGAACATTTTAATAATGAGATCTGGAAACCCAAATGTCCCCAATATGAAAACAAGGCATCCAAAAATCATAGGCCATTTTGCCCCATTGCGAGATTATGCAAGCCTCCTAAAGCTCTCACATCACCTAATATTGGACCATAGTAATTCACAAGATTCAGGGAGAGGTCGTGAACTAGCACCTTTAACCAAATCCACCTCCCAAATGTATCCCTTATGACATCACACACTTGCCAATCACAAGACCCGGCAAAATATATTGCCACCAGCTCATAGCTTGCCCAGCCAATGCAAAGTATGCAAGTGAGTATTTATTAGGGCTGAAGAGCTTTGGGGTATTATCTTTGAGATGTGTCTCCTGCAATAAAAATATTTCCAGATTAAAGGAAGACAACCAGTTCATAATGGAACCATATTTCTGTTTATTTAGAACACCATTGGTATTACAAAAGATTATCCTAACATTACACACCATTAAACAATCTTGCTGTTTTCTCCATTAAATCCCCCATATAACCTAGATTTCTGGGGATCTAAATAAATCTCACAGCCTCAACCAGAAACCATGATCAATAAAAAATCTCTGAGCTAGCACGCCCCTACAGCCTTCCATGTACCTAGGGCTACAATCTTCTTGGTGTATCTGCTCTCTTTCTTCAAAATTGCAAACCCGTGACACCTTGACCCCCCTCAAAAACAAACAAACCCCTAGTGCATTCTACATACAGCATAACCCACCAACCCTGAGAGAGAGAATTGCCCACCTTACTTCCTGCCACTCCTCGCTTCTTATTTAGTACCATGGGGCATATGTACAAGGTAAGTAACAGAGCTTGTCGTTACTCTCCTTGGCTTACAACACACTCCGCCACTTCTTGAAACACAGGGCTGCACCATATTTATGAGAATATGATGCAGCCATGCATTTTCACCCACACTGGCACTAAGTTTAGCAGCTTAGCACCAACGCAGGCAACCTTGCACCATAGTGCAAGGGTGTCTGCGTGCAGAGGAAGATTGTTTATGTACAGGAAGGTCCCCCTTCCTACACATAAACAATCTTGAAATGCTGTTTCGTAACTTCTATGTATGCTGCTTAATGCAGCACACACAGAAGTTGCAAATTGTGCACAAAGGGGAACCTTCCTGTACATAAACAATCACTGGCCTTTTGCTGTTTCCCAGCAAAAACAAGGAGAAATTTAAAAAATGTCTCCTTGCTTCACCAGGTTAAGTCCAGGTTTTCCCTGGCTTTAATTCTGGTGCTGCTCCTATTTAGGCCTCCCTTGTAAATAGGAGGCTGCATCAGAATCAATGGGTGTTGCGGTGGAATAGGAGGCAGCGTCAGAATCAAAGAGTGCTGCAGTGGAACGCCCACCGCAACACCCATTGCCTTCCCCTTTCACCCTAAGCATAGCTTGAAAGGGGGCCTTATTTACAAGGCAGCGTAAAGCCACGGTAAGTGGCTTAACACTCCTTGTAAATAAGGTTGAAACCCTTATCACCACAGGAATGTTGATCCCGTGGCGATAGGGGCTTGTACATATGCCCCCATGTTTCTGCACCTGGCAGCACTCCAGAGAAAAACCCTCCCCTGCACAAAAACAAAGAAAGGCAAAAATCTAAGCAACAAAAAAAACACATTAGTACCAGAAATCAGAGTCATACCAACTTTGAACTTTTTGAAGTAGACCCTGCACCTCTTCTTGGGTGGTACACAAATGAAATTGACCTTTAAACAGATCTTTAGGTTTCGAATGTGGGAATATCGAGGCCTGGGCCCCAGCAGCTTTTAATTGGCCCACCAGCCCTAAAAAATCCCCCTTTCTGCGAGTTGCTACGGCAGACATTTATGAAAAGAATCGAATCTGCACCTTTTCAGCCATCATAAATATTCTTTTCTGATTAGCTATTGATAGAATATGCTCCTTTATACGATAGTCTGCCAAATTAACAATGTTGGCACAAGATTTGAAGTTAGCAGGACGCTGTGTGGGGACCAAAGAGGTCCTCATGATGGAGAGATCTGATGGTGCATCTTCAAGAATATTTTTTTTGATCAGGGATTCCATGAACTGGAGAGTATTCTGGTAGCTCCCTGAAGTTTCTGCTCCTTCCGGCACCCCCACGAAGCGCAGATTGGATTTCCCAGGAATGGTTTTCCATCTTATCGATCTTATTCTGTGAATCCAATAGTTTTTGGTGAATATTCCGTATGTTCTTACCTTTTGTTCAACCTCCTGCAATCGCTCTGGTATTTGCAGCTCAATCTCTTACATTTTATTTAACCTTTGGTGGAATGCAGCAACTTCTTGGGCCTGGGTTGCCTTTAGAGCTCAGCATTCTGCCAATAAAGGCACTAAAAGAGGCTGGAGTAATATTGGTTGATTCAAATTAATGGAGCTTATAGGTCCAGCAGTCGAAACGGTGCAAACACTTGACAGCAGAGAACGTTGATCACCTACTTCTTTTATCTGATCTAAAAGCTGTGCTGCCTTAGTTCTCTCTCCGTTAGATAGCTGCAAGGAAGAAGAGAGTTCCAAGTCCTGACTCTGTACATTAGAGGAATCACGTACTATGGGCCGAGTGGGAGACCAATGAAGGATTGCCTTAGATTCTTCCTCACATGTTGATGCAGATGTACGGCCCGGGAGAGACTGTTGTCACTCAGTGCTGCCCTTTTGATGCCTTGCAATTAGTGGGCATTTCTTTAGCCCTTAGCCATCCTTTTCCTACTCTCTGTACTTGGGTTATCCTGTGATAGAGTTGCATGGTTCTCTCCTGAACTACAGCCTCCTTCCCTTCTCCTTACTCCATAGAGCTGTCACCAGACACTATACTACTTGAACTAATGAACCCTGGCAGAGACAGCTCACTACCCATCTGCCAAGAATTGGAGCAAGCACTTACTGGCATCTCACTATTATCTCCTTGTTGGGTAGGAGGCTATCAAGCATCCATTGAGGCCGTTTTCTCCATAAACACATTATGCAAGCTGTCTCGATTCACCAGAATTTTCTCTTGGTGGGCTGCAGTAAGACGTGTCTGCGCAATACGTTTCTTGGCTTTCTGCTGGAGAGGCGATGCACCCATGGTAATTGTCACCCCATAAGAATGTGACTGAATCATGTTGGTCCTGCAATACTAAAGTCCTTTTACGGAACCCTGCTCAGCATATGAAACAGTGTCTTTTAGCTCAGGCAGACTACATCTTTTCAGCGCTCCTTCTTTAAACAACACATATCGCCATATGGGGGACTCTGCCTAGGTGAACGTGCCCAGGAACCCTCAGTTGGGTGGTAGAAGAGCCCCATGCATTGACTCCTCACAGCAGAGCGCCTCACTAACCGCGAGTAGACACCTGGCGGCTCCCCCACATGTCCCCCATATGCAGTTTTATCAGCTGAACTTCACCCTATGGTGCAAGGCGGTTTGCATCGAGTGCTGCAGTTTATTCACTGGCAATCGCTAGACTGATGGCCTATTTCCAAAAATAGCGGCCGTTCAGATCATTGTACATAAAAACTGGGCCTAGTACGCTGGCAACAGCGCTTCACCAGCGGGTTTCCTCAGCTTCTGGTTCTGGGCATTCTGCACCTGGAAGTGGAAATGAAAACAGCATTGTGGCAGGGAGGTCCTAGAGTGCGCTAGCAGCGGATCATATGGGCTCTGCCTGTATCAGGGCTCTACTTCAATGCGATCCTCTTTACTGATCCCGTAACCTACATCTAGCAACTTTGGAAAAATAGACATGTTGAGTAAATTCAGATCATACACATTCAATAGACAGTACTCCCTTCGATTCAGAGACCTGCACACCATCACATAGCACTTTTTGGGATCATGTGTGACCATTGTCGCTAAAAATGAATCCCCATTATTGACTCAAATTGCCACTTTCATAGAAAAGGAGGAGTACGATGAGGAATACATGCTTCCCGTTCTGCTGTCTTGCCAGCAGTAAAAGTTCTTTAAAATTAAGACGTATTCTGTAGGAGACCTTGTCCCACTTTTGTATGTCAGAGGAATAAAAGTGCCCTGTGTCTATTTGTGTAATTTTGAAGGTTTCTGACAGTGCAGCTTATATTCCTTATAGATCATGCCATACATGAAAATTGCATCAATGGGAGGTTCCAAATTATCTGGAGGGGGGCTATTGCCGATAACCAACATACTAATGGCTGTTGGATGCCACCATACAATGGTAGAGTAAGGAACATAGATATAGGCCTGGTAAGGTGGTTCAGATATGGTCTGAAATACATAGCAAGTACAGTGCTCTTCAGTGAGGTACAGCTTGGAACCTGTGGCACAGCGAGCAAGCGACCCACATTTGGTCATACGTTTGGCAACTTAGAGAGTTAAATCAAACACATAAAAGATGATGGAAGGAGAAGATGATGGAAGGAATGCATGCAAATAGTCATAACTAATTGTAATCACTCTGGGTATCATTCCAGCCCATTGATGTTCTGTGTGGAGTGGCACAGTGGGTGAAAAACAATGGATTGGAATGCACTCAGAACCATTGCCAGTGGCTTTGACTTTTGGCAAGCATTCCTTCAATCATGTTTTGGGGGTTTTTGGTGCTTCCCATCGTATCATCAGCAGAAGTCCCCCTGCTACTTACAGACACTGTACGCTCCACCTTTACCAGCTGTTTCTCTTGTGCACGTGCAATTGATCCCAAACGAGGGCCACAGGTAAATCCATGAAACTGGGACATGCCTTTATGAAGTTTGCATTTCTTGAGAGGAGCACAAAAAAACACATTATACATTTCCTTAGAGCTTAAAAAAAACTGTGCCAAACTCAACAAGAAGACGTTTTATGAATCCTGAAATGTCTGTGATGAAGGCAATAATGAAGAACTGGGACATAGTAAAAGGCCTTGTGACAAACCGATTAGACAGTGGATAGGTTGTTGAAAAGATTGTGTGTCAAAGACAATAGACAGGGTCTACTTACTCTATTGAGAAAACTCCCTAAATTGATTATTAGTTCTTGACTACCTTCTGTGTTTCTGTGTGTAGCGTTTGGATTTAAATAAAAATCTTTTTATTTTCAAAGTAAAAACACTGGCTGAAATGGTAAAATGATTGAGTGCTATCACTGTCTCTACTGAGTTCTCAGTTTGTAGCCCACATAACCTCCTTGAGAAAGCATTGCACGGCTCTACCTTGTTATCGTGAGGCCAGCTGCTAAAAAGGCGTACTTGTAATCAGTTTTGTGTACACTAGTAATTTGGCTTCAGGATTCCAGAGGCAAAAGAAATCAGTTGATGCAGTTGGAGATAGTAACCACTGATTCAGCTAGAACCTCCAAAAATAGTTCCCACAACACCTCTTCCCTTACTGATAATATCATTTCAACAGCTTTGCCTACTTCTCTATGCAGATGACTCGCAAATCTCTATGCCATTTCCTATCTTCCCTGCTTTCCTCCAAAAAGGATCTCAACCTGTTTCACAGCCACCCATTATTAATGAGTCCACTCATGTATGTTAAATTAATCCTTAGAGTGTACTTGTTGAAAATTGGGTTATTGATTGAGGGAGGTGAAAACCCTACTCAAGGAGCAATCACAATCTCTCTCAGGGAGAAGTCACAACAAACCCCAAATTAACCTGTGCTTATTCCTCTGGTAGCTTGGTATAAGCAGTAAGGCTTAACTTGAAGGCAAAGTGTACAGTATTTATGCAGCACTTCAAACAGCAATGAAGTGAAAACACAACAAGTGAAAAACACACTAATTTAGAAAAATAAAGTAAAATTTAATACATTATTTGTCACTAAAAGGACAAGAATCCAGTCGGTAGACCTGGATATATACAATCTCAAAACTTCAGGTAAGTAAAGGGCCTAAAAGCACAAAGCATCACTTTTGAATATCTTACTTTGAGACCGGGTCAACGTCACAAGTTCAGGCCAACCACAATGCCGTGCAGGCCAGACACAGGGACCATGTTAGTCCCACTGAAATAATTACCTTCAAAGTCCTGCGTGAAGAGTTCCACTTATGGTGGAAGGGCCGGGGGCAAAGAGCAGGGGGAGCAACACAGATGGTCGTCACTGTAGCGCGAAGAGCAGGCTTGGCATCACGGACGGTCATCGCTGTAGCGTGAAGATCCTGTTGGAAAGCGCGGACGGTTGTTCTTAGAGCTTCACGTTGGCGGTCACCACAACCTGTCAATGCTGTAGCGCAAAGTGCAGATCTTGTGCTGCTGAGCATCGCTGGCAGTCGCTGTGATGCAAAAAGTCAGATTCAATGGAGCTGCACAGTGCTGTACGCAAAGAGCACAAAACTTCAGGATTTCTTCTTTTCTTGTGGAGAGAGCTCAACTTATGCCACACCAAGGGTCCAGGACCTGAAGGGGACATCTTGGAGGTCAGGAACGCACTTCAGCAGAGGCCAGCAGGGCTCAGGCAGGTCCAGGTGCAGGTCCAGGTAGCAGGTCAGCTGGGCAGTTACAGGGAACCTCTGGAGCTCAGAGCAGGAGGTCAGTCAGCTGACCCTTGGAGTCACTTCAGCCTGGGATGAAGGGTGCAGGTCCAGTCTTCCTTCTCAGCAAGCAGGGCAGCAGGCAGCAGAGCAGTAGAGTAGCTGAGTTGCAGAGTGGCAGTCTTTCTGACAGGAATGCAGCACAGCAGTTCTTCTTCTGTAGTGTCCACAGGTCCAGGAGTGTACTGAAGAGTTAGATCTGAGGGTCCAATATTAATACCTGGTGCCTACTTTTAAGTAGGTGAAGTTTCAAAGAGAATTCTCTTTGAAGTCCCTATAGATTCCTGCCTACCCTGGCTCCAATCTGTACTTCATGGACAATGCAGTGGTGACAAGTCCTTTGAGTGAAGGCAAGGCACAGCTTATTCAGATGAAAGTGGGACTGTGCCTATCCTGCCAGGTGATGGACCATCAAGGCACACCTGTGGCTGTCTAGGAGGAATAAACAAAGTACAGTTGCCAACTACATCCAGTTATGTGACACCGGAAGAGGCTTCATGGACCCAATGGTTGGGAAATTGAAATGGTAGTTTTCTAAAAGTGACATTTTCAGCATTGTGACTTAAAATTCAACTTTACCATTTAAGAGGGCTCTAAATAACACTTCTTTAGATACCAAACTCGATATTCCTATCTATTCCCCATTTAAAGTTATCACGTATTAAATATAATAAGTTACCTCAATGTTATCCTATGGGAGTAGTAGGCTGTGCAGCAGGAAAAACATATTTAAAGGTTTTTCACTACTAGGACATGTAAAACTTAAAAGTACATGTCCAACTTTTAGAACACACTGCACCCTGCCCACTGGGCTGTTTAGGGCCTTCTCTATGGTTAACATGTATGCGTTAAAAAGATAAGTTTGGGCCAGACAAAAGGTAGTTTTGTCAGGTCAAAATGGCCATCTAAACTTCACAATCAGGCTGCAATGACCGGCGTCAGACATGCTTAAAGGGCTACCTAAGAGGGTGGCACAATCACTGTTGCAGGCCCACTAGTAGTATTTAATTACAGGCCCTGGGTACATGTAGTAGTACTACGCTACTGGAGACTAACAAGTAAATTAAATGTGCAAGTTGGGTGTAAGCCAAATTCACATTGTTTAACAGTGAAAGTACAAACACCTTAGTACTGGTTAGCAGTAGTAAAGTACACAAAGTCCTAAGGCCAATAACAATGAGATCAGCAAAAATGGAGGAATAAGGCAAAACATTTGGGAGAAGACCGCCCTAAGGCTGACAGGTCTAACAGTGCCACTCAACTCACTGTGTCTATTTGCCCCAAACATAATCACCACAACATCTTCAACCAGAAACATTGCGAAATGTTTCAACCCATCATGGAACACAGAACAATTCATAACTAATATAGCAACAAAAGCCAGATCCCTACTATTGAACATATTTAATTTTATACCATAGCATTTCCTTCCAGAAAGCTAAGAAATTGATTTCCTCACTAGTTCTTAGCAGATTTGAGTACTATAACAGTTTTCTACACGGTGT
The DNA here is from genome assembly GCF_964261635.1 of Lissotriton helveticus. Classification (NCBI taxonomy): domain Eukaryota; kingdom Metazoa; phylum Chordata; class Amphibia; order Caudata; family Salamandridae; genus Lissotriton; species Lissotriton helveticus. The sequence goes on from NC_136058.1 coordinate 34,667,253, forward strand.
ATCCCATCCCTACATTATTTTGCCTGCTAGATAAAGTTACATCTTGCTACAAAGACTTTCTATAATCTCCCCAGACCCACTACACCAGCACAGTCCCATCACCAAGACAAGAGTCTATGAGCTGAAACATTGCACTACACAAGCTACCGATCCTAGTCTTCAAAACAATAAAAGTTACTCCATGAATTATCTCTCAAACATCCTGAGTCAATATGTTCCAACTCACTACCTATACTTATCCAACAAAAAACTTCCTTGGAACTGCTAAATTTCAGCCATGCTTCAATTCTTCCAATTCCTGGGGTCTTCACACTGGAATTCATTCCAAATGAAATGTGCTCATCCCTCCTCTTACATTACTCAACACTGCCCTCAAGGTACACCTCATCACACAAGAATCACCTTTCCTAACTTACCAGCACACTAACCTCTCTTTGTATCTCTGTATATTTCTACTCATAATAAGTCTACCTTGAGTCATGGTATTGTCATACATTGATCATTGGTCACTACTCTAAGTATCCACTGAAACCGCTGATAACCTACTGTACTATGACATTATTGCTTATGTACAGCATTTGTTTGGTGAAATGCTCAATGGTGCGCTGACAAATGAATGAATTTAGAACAACACTGAGAATATTTTCAAGAAATGACAAGCAGATGTCAAAGAGAAATCAGTGTGTTTCCATGCTGAGTAAGCAACACTGAGTGCTAATCATGTGGCAGCTTCCTTCCTGCCAGTGGGCGCATCCTTGCTGTGATGGCGGTTATTTCATCGCTGATGTGGAAGCATTTCATCACCCGCAGCAATAGCTTTTCTGATATAATTAGTGGTGTAGGGATATTGTGCCTGTACCACTGATGATGGAACTTCAGGGATCTGTCTGCTGATGCCCCTGTAAAAAATTGTTCTATTGCCTAAGGCTCGAGATTAGGAGAACCATGTAGATTTTCGCTTGTACGGTGCTTTAGCTAATTTCTTGCTGTTCTGTAAATGTCTTTTTTTCCATAATAGGCTGTGAACACCTCAAACATCTCTGGCAATGGCAAACACGAATTAGTGGAGTATTTCAGGAGTGCACAGTCTTTGTTTGCATTAAAACATTAAGTTTTTACCTTTTAGCCAAGTTTTTTGAGAATTCGATTGCATCCTGCACTATTTGGCCTCATTTTTAAATAGATACAGGAGACACAGGTGTGGAGGAGGGGCAGGGAGGGTAGGTTAACCCGTCTGCGAGATTTGCTGCCCTTGCTGCAGTTAGGTTTTCCGTGCTGTTTGGCTGAGGCTTTATGCCTCACCAGTAGTAGCGGCTCCTGGAGGGTGTGCTGTGGGGCGGTGGAGCGGCAGGGGAGGGGCAGGGTGGGGGGTATTAAAATCCAGTATACGGACGAACGGAGCTAAGTACATAAATGAATAAATTAAGCAAATTGCATTGAGTACGCTGCATCACCATTTGGCGTTGCAGCGTGCACAATGTAATTCGTTTTATTTATTTATTTATGTACTTACCTCGGTTCTGCCGTATGCCGGAGTTTACTACATGAAACATATTATTTTCAGTACGGCTTCCCTTTAATGTGTCTTTAATGTGAGTGATGTGTGAGGGTCTATTACAGACATTTTGCAGAAAAATGTTGAGTTTATGTTTCATGCAACATCCGTTAAAAAGTTTGTTTAAGATCAAAACAGAACCGCGCACATGAGAAATGGGAGGGCGTCACAGGTATTATTTGCAGAAATATTAGTGAGCTGCTGCTGTATTAAAATATTCAAAACACAGGTCACTATCCCCGAATATTAGAAGTAACAACTTTAATATTTGGATGAGTGACCTGGCCAAAGAAGGCATGAAAGACCTAAAATTAGACCATAAATTCAAAGCTTTTCCAAACAGGGACCCCACAATACGTTCGCCCCAGGGCCCCCAAATTCCTTGATGTCCCTGAGTGTATCTACATCTTAGGCTAGGGAAAATAGAAATACTTTTAGCTTGTAACCTTCAGAAGTGTCTACTATACCGTTTCACTTCCTTTTCAGTCTATGTACTGCTATGCAAGTAAGTACCTGCTGCAAAGTGGGTGGAACCACATCTCCCCGCAACTGACGCCTCCCCGAAACATGAAATGCTGATGTGTCTAAAGCATCTCGTGTTTTGACAGAGATTCGAGAGCTCCTCGTGTTTTATGTACTACCGCAATTCTAATTGCCAACATCACATTCAATACCTTGTGGGATTAGGTAATAATACCTGAATTACCTTCAACTTTAGTTTGGAAACATCTGTTCTCTACCTTACCACCTGGACTTTTCGGCTACGAAAAGGCTCAATTACTTTGTTAATGTTTCTTGTGGGATCCAGGCGAATTCATCATTTTTTAGAGGTTGTTTCAAAGTTTTTGTAGTCTTTTAGCTTTGAAGCTTGTTGCTGCATCCTTACACTGTGTAACTGTTTCTGTGGATCTCTGACAGCTACAGTTAGCACTCACAGGGAAATAAACAATAATAATGCCAATATATCTGTGTTCAATGAGTTAGCTCGTGCAACATTAGAAAATCAGAGAAAGCCACATCTGAGGGAGTCAGAAGGAATGGCTAGAGAGAGCTATTGCTGTATAGCGTTTCTTCATGTTGTTAAATGCAAGGACCTGAGTGGAGGGGGAAGAATGCACCCAAATTACTGATAGCATTTCATGAAAGATGACTAATCCAGTGGGCTGAGCCAAGACGCGATTGACGAAGTCTCAAGCCAATGATTAAATGAGGCTTGTCGAACCAAGCCAATGGACGAAAAGGGAAGACCCAGTGCTTCAATGCTCTTTCCTCTATATGTATATTGTAAGTAATTGGTCTGTGTGATAGGAGCGTTGTCAAAAACTGCCCTTGAAAAGGGCGTCAGTCCCTGGTGCAATATGATACACAATGGAATGTACAGACATTTAAAGCAAGAAACGGTGTAATCATGCAGGTGTTAGCTGTCACAGAACTCAAAGTCCATATCCTGAGAGCCCAATGATTTTCTCTGGATCCATTTTCATTTAACCCCTTGGCTGCGGCGGTAATTCTGCCGCAGCGCTAGGGGGAGGGGAGCCGCGCGGTGCCGCCATGCTCGTGACGGAACCACTCCGCCATGAGCCTCGGGCGCGCTGTGCTTGTGACGGAGTGGTTCCGTCACGGCCCCACCCGCTCAATAGAATGCTCAGTGCAGGCGCAAAATCGCTGCCATGCAGGCGTGGCGGCGGGCCGTGATGGAACCACTCCTTCATTAGCACAGCCCGTCCGTAGCTGGTGACGGAGTGGTTCCGTCACCAGCACCCAAAGGGTTAAAGACTCCACATTGGCGACTACCCAAAAAACTTAACTCCACTCTGATCCTAAGGCCTAGTAAGCTGTATGATGAAATTCAGGTTTTTGAGAAGTAACTGATACAATGCACATTCCTCACACATCACCTACACTTAAAGGGTGTTATTCTCCTTGGACTCATCTTCATCCTCCCAATAAGTCACATGCTTTCCACTGACTTCTACAGAATCAACCTCACAGCCACCCTTTCCCACCCAATCTAAACAATAGTTCCTCTGCATTCACTTCAGTGACACCATCGTTTCAAAACATCTGATTTTAGCCCAATGTAGGTGATTGTTTGTGCTACAAGTAACATCTGGAAAGTACCACATACATCTATTGTTATTCACCTAGCATTTTTCCTCAATTGAGATGTACTTAAAATGTAAGAAAAGTTTCAGCGGTGGAATTAGACAATTCTTTAGAGGGGGAATGCAAAGCCACAATTGTATATGTCACGTCCTACGTCCAAAAAAGAGAACATGCTTCAAGGAAAGGGAGTCCTACGTCCAAAAACGAGAACATGCTAAAGCATGCTCATACTCTTTCTTTGTGAAAACTATTATTGAGTGTTTTCCCAGACAGAACAAAAAACGAGACACCAAATTCATGATACAATCCACGGCATCCCATAAGAATACAAGCCCTCGTTTATGGGATTTTGGTGTAAGGCAGCGCTTAAAGGCACGTTGCTGCACTGCCCTACGCCATAGTGAATGGGCAGGAATGTAGCATATGTATGCATTGCTGCCCTTTCTCCGTGTGTTGGCACCGTTTTGGCAGCCTAGCGCCAAACTTAGGCACCCTTGCACCATGGTGCAAGGGTGCATCCGTTGCATGTAGGATTGTTTTTGTGCCAGAAAGGACACCTTCCTGCACGAAAAAAATCATGAGAGGTATTGCAGAATGCAGCACACGTATAAAGAGGAAAAAAGCAAGGAGAAATAGAGATTTTTCTCTCGTTCTGCCTCACTTCGGGAGGCGTAGAGATTTGGCGCATCCACAGGTTTACATGAGTTTGCAAATCTGGGGCAGCATCAAAATCCATTGGTGTTGCATGGGAAAACCCACCACAGCATGCATGGAAGGCCTTCCGGGCTCAGAGTTGGGCAACTTAGCACAAATCGCTCAATACAGAGTGTGGCTTTGCGAGGCTTCATAAATCGGACTGAGAGCCCTGCGTCAGTCATGTACCACTTTACGTGGTGCAAAAGTGATGCAGGGCTCTCATAAAAAAGCCCCACAATATATCAGTAGTTTGTCAACGATAACTGAGTATAGCAAGTACAGTCCCTCGTTACAACCCACATCTAGAATGACAGAGATGAGCACATAATCCTGCAATGATACACCTCTGATGTCTCATCCCCATCAACCCTTTACAAATTCACAATCTTTCTTTTGATGCTTCTAGCATTATTATTTGTGTGGGAAAACAACCAATTTCTCTTGATTACTTCCTATTATTGTGAACATTTTAATGCTCGTGATCAAGTGTGAGGGAAACATTTCTGAAGTTTCTAGCTAACCAAGTAGCTTGTTTTCTACCCATTCTTTTTAGTTTTTTTACATACAAACATCAAGAAACTGAGACAACCATAGGCCTTGTTGCCTTTATTTAAAAACACCGGATTGTTTAAAAACATTTTTAAATGTCTCCTTAACAGCTGAATGTAAATGCACCAGACCAGAAAAAGGAACCAAATGATGTCTATCTGCCGATTTTGTTACAGGGGGCTGATATTGTTGACTGTAACATTGTAAGATGTGCTGGGCGCTAGGACCAGCACGGAAGGTCTAGAAGTGGGAGGAGAATGGGAGGGAGAACACGAGGAGTTAAGGGTCAGGGGTCAGTTTGGTGCAGTTGCATGCAAATAAAGCTCCTCACCTCAGATGCATGTCGGTGTCGTCCATTCATCCAAGGCGACACTACATCTGGCGACGAAGGTGGTCGTGGACCGTGGCTGCCTTCCTTGTGGTCTGCTGAGCGCTCCGCTGCTTCGGAGCTGCTGTGCCATGCCGTGCACCGGGAACTCACTCCGGTCGCGTTGTGCCCCAGCTGTGTTTGCTGTCTGCTCTGCTGCCTTGGAGCTGTCGGCTGGGCCGCGACCTGGGAGAGCACCCAAGTAGCGTGTGCTCTTACTGTGGACTCTCGCTACCGCGACCCGGGAGCTCACCTCGGTTGCGTGTGCCTGTGCCGTTCCCTGCATCACTAAGACCCGGGGGCCCACCCCGGTCGCGTGTGCCTGTGCCGTTCCCTGCATCACCGCGATCCGGGAACCCACCCCGGTCCCGCAGGATCTGAGCTGTGAATGCCCGTGCTGCTGCTGCCTGTGAGTCTCTTCGAGGGCCTGTAGGGTCTCGTCCTAGACCCAGGGACTGCGTTCGTTTCACCCAGAAGTACCGGTGCTTGCCTGATTCCCTCGCTGCCAATATCGCCTGAGTGGAGACTGTATTCTTGCGAGATTTCACCGGCGGCCATCTTGGAGTCAGGCGCCTCATCCAATCCCTTGCGAGGATTGCCCGTCGGCCATTTTAGGGTCAGGCAGGTGCTGGAATTCACTTTAAATCTGCAAGAAATGGGTTTTCCTTATGTGTTTTTGGCATTACAGACTGATACCAACGTAAGGAGTGGATCACCCGCTTTCTCTCCTGTTGCACGGTTTTGATCTCCATTACTGCTCATCATAGTAACCATACGTCGCGTGGCTGGTGAAACTGCGACATCCCTAGGCTCCCTGCTGTTGAGCCTGCACCGTACTTTACCTGCTAAGAGTGCTAATATTATTGTATCTGCGCCAGGTGATCTGCGCTGTGAGACTTCCTGTGTTTAAACCCTGTGATACCAATTTGTTGCTCACCTGTGTCTTGCACCTCAGTCCACCATGTCTGGGTCCTCCTACCTCTACTAACACCAATGCCAGGCTGGAGTCCCCTACGTCTACATCACAACTTGGAGGACACAGACTTGGCATGCTGGGAGTCCCTTTTCTATGCCCGCTGGAACCCCTAGCCCTTATTTCGGGGGAGGCATGGGCCTTCGCTGGCAGGAATGGCTGGAAGACTTTGAAGACTTCATGAAAGGCTCCCATGTGACCGAGGAGGATGAGCAACTGATTGCACTGCGCAATCTTATCGGAAAGATGTTGGTCAGTTCATAAAGGAACTTTCGGCTGATGCGACTTCGTCCTATGCAAATGTGCGTGACGCACTAAACAGAATCACAAATGGAACATTGATAATGAAAGATACACATTTAACCTGGCATCCCAGGAAAAAGATGAGCTCATGAGCACATTCATCACGAGACTTAGAAGCATGGCTCACTACTGTGACTTTGACTCGTTCACAACGGAAGACGCTCTTCGACTGCAAATCATAGAAGGATGCCAATCTGAGTCGTTATGCAGACGTCTATTAAAGAAACGTTATTCTCTGGATGAAATCAAAGAAATGACGCGAGTACATGGTCAGGCAGAAGAACATGCCAAGCGAATGGAAGCTGGAAGAGGTGAAAAACGTGAACAGGCATTCCGGCTCCAATCTTGCAACACCAATAGGTCTTCCCCTGCAAAGCAACGATCATCCAGATCCAAAGTTCAGTCTCACTACACAAGCCGTCATCGTTGTAGTACCAGTCGGACTGACAGACGACAGGAGCGTCAACCTAAATGCTTTCGCTGTGGATATGACTTCCCTCACACAGAGACTTGCCTTGCATTAGGCGAAAAATGCAGGAAGCGTGGCAGGGGCAACCACTTTGAGAACGTCTGTGGAGCACCTCACAAAGACACCCACAGAGACAATTACAAACAATCCAGACAATTCAACACTCGCCATCATTCCAAAGCAGTATGGGACCGTCAAGATTCTTCCACGGGCTCTTCACAGTCTAGCCGTTATTCTCATGGGACATATCAATCCCCTTGATCACAATCTCGTGAGTCAAGGTCGCTGTCGCCAATATCGCAAAACAGTGATGGATATGTCTACCTGGTTGCAGAACCTGACAGGCTGAAGAAATATCCGCGACTACATATTCAAATGGACACACACTTGGCCAAGTTTGTTTTGGACAGTGGGGCATCTCTCAACTAAATTTCCGTTGCAGAATACAAAAACATGAATCCGCAACGACACTTGCTCAAAGCTAACGTGCGGGTATACACATGGATGTCAAAGGAACCTGTTCCTTGTCTAGGACAATTTCAGACTAATCTCACATACAAGGACAGGACTATTCCAGCCCGTATTCATGTCATTGATGGCCCTGAAGCGGATTGTCTTCTCAGTTTGCCCACGGCGGAACGACTTTGACTAGCGGAAATATTGTACAAAGTTGATGACGAACCCAACATAGTTTACAAGTTTCCAAAATTATTCACTTGACTCGGAAAGATGGCTCATTGTCAAGTTCAATTTCATATAAATGAACGAGTGATCCCCAGAGCACATCACAGGAAAATTCCATTTCATCTTCAACAGTCTGTAGAGGAGGAACTGCAGGATCTTCTCTTGGCTGACATCATCGAGAAAACATCAGGACCCACCCCTTTGGTCTCTCCAGTGGTTATAGTACTAAAATAAGGCTCGCCTGACAAAGTGCGTCTCTGTGTGGATATGAGAGCACCCAACACTGCCATTGAAAGGGAGAGACACCCAGGACCCCACATCAGGGGCATGATTGCATCACTCAATGGTGCGCAAATATTCTCTAAACTAGACCTCAACAAGGGCTATCATAAGCTGGAACTCCACGAAAAAAATTAAGATATATCACCTCATTCTCGATTCACCAAGGTCTATTTAGATACAAAATACTCAGTTTTGGGGTTTCATTTGCCGCTGAGATTTTTCAAGAGACCATCAGGAAAGTAATCCATCACATTCCTAACACTCTAATCTACAGTAATAACATTCATGTCTATGGAGCAACAATGCGAGAACACAACACAGCGCTGGACCGAGTTTGCCATGCTCTGTTGGATGCCAACCTCACACATAACAAAGACTAATGTGAATTTCACAAATCCACTCTAAAATTCTTTTAACACATATTCTCAGGCACCAGCATGAGGCCTGATCCTGAAAAGATCGCAGCTTTGAATGATACCCTCAGGCCACGAGATGCTGGGGATGTGCGGTCATTTTTAGGCATGGCAAGCTACTGTGCACGCTACATCAAGGATTATGCCACGATCAGTTACCCTCTGAGAAAATTGACCAAACAGGGCCACCCATTCCACTGGACCACGAGATGTGATCAAGCTTTTCATGCTATTATAGCTTCTGTTGAATCTGCCAACAACCTTGCGTATTTCAATCCTCGACGAAAAACTGAAATCACGGTGGATGCGAGTCCTGTGGGACTTGGAGCTATATTAGCTCAATATGACAAGGACAGTGATCAACGTTACATTGTAGCCTATGCCAATCGGAGCCTCACGGATACGGAGAGAGCTTACTCTCAGCCCGAAAAGAAAAGCTTGGCGGTAGTCTGGGCCTGCGAACATTTTCACATTTTAATATATGGAAAACACTCAACGCTTATCACGGACCATCAGGCCTTGTTAAACATTTTTGGAGATCCCGGAGCCAAAATGCCACCGCGAAGAAAGCGTTGGGGCATTCGACTTCAAGAGTATACTTACACCATCATCCACAATCCTGGAAAAGCTGCAAATCCAGCTGACTACATATTGAGGCATTCTAAGGCAACGTCCAAATCCAATCCATTGCTAGCGGAGGAATATATCCATTTTGTAGTGCCTCAAGCCAAACCACCAGCAGTCCTGTTGGAGGCCTTCCTTGAAGCCACCAACAAAATGTAAAACATTGCGTCAAAACAGTTGGAGGCATCTGGAGGAATCTGGACAGAGTGAAAAAATTGACAGTCATGAACTATCTTCTTTTAGACATGTCAAGGATGAACTATCCATCACTTTAGGTGGTCTTTTACTAAGAGACAAATATGATCATCATTCCAAAACAGCTGCACCAAGGAGTCATTAACTTAGCACATGAAGGGCAGAGAGGTATTGTAGCCAAGAAGAGAGTGCTGCGGGAGCGAGCCTGGTTCCCTTCACTTGATCAGATGGTTGAACTTGCTCTGAAAGACTGCCCACAATGTCAGCTAGTAAGTCGAGAGGATCCCCCTGCGCCTTTCCAAATGTCGGAATTGCCGGATGGCATCTGGCATCATGTTGCAGTAGACTTCTTTGGCCCATTGCAATCTGGCAAGTACATTCTGGTCATCATGGACGAATACTCATGTTTCCCAATTGCGCATCTCATTGAGTCAACCAAAGCCGCCACAACTATACCTGTGCTGGATGAGGTTTTCGCAGTATGGGGCATACCGAAGATAGTAAAAACAGATAATGGCCCACCAGTCAACGGGCAAGAATTTGCCGCATTTGCCAACCATTTGAATTTCAGACACCGGAAGATTACCCCCTTGTGGCCGCAAGCCAATGGGATGGTCGAAAGATTCATGGCCATTCTCAAAAAAAAACATCCAGCAAGCAGAACTTTCAAAGTGTAATGTGCAAGTGGCTCTAAATAAGGGGTTACAAGCCTATCGAACCACACCACAAACTACCTGAGACAGATGACCTGCCACTTTAATGTTGGGTCGCACAGTGCACACAAGAATACTGGCATGGGAAGATGTAGCTGGTAGTATTCATCAAGACTCCGATCATGAAAAATTAGCAACAAAAGACAGACTGAAGAAGGAGAAGATGAAGGAATATGTAGACAGACAGAGAAGAGCTACACAGCGATCTATCCAGGAGGGAGACTGGGTACCAGTGCGGCAAGAACAACAAAGAAAAGCAGACTGTCGATATCATGCATGCCCACTGCTGGTGACAAAACAAAAAGGAACCATAATCACAGCCACGTCAGAGGACAAGAGGATCACAAGGAATGTGACACACTTTCAGAAATGTACGCCCAATCTCAGAGAAGCATTGACCGCACCCAGCATGTGCGTCTAATGGGGCCACACCTGAGTTAGCAAGTGATCATCAGCCGTCCATATCTCCTGATAAAGGGGAGCAGCCGACTCCGGAGGCAGCTCTCCGGCCGCAGCGAATTCACAGGAGACTGGTTCACCTGATTGAAGAACTGTAACTATGTTGTTTTATTTTATTGGTTAATCTATGTGCACGGACACCTCTGAGGTGTTTTCTTTAAGTTGTTTCAGAATGGGGGGGAGATGTAACATTGTAAGATGTGCTGGGTGCTAGGACCAGCATGAAGGTCTAGAAGTGGGAGGAGAATGGGAGATGGAACAGGAGGAGTTAAGGGTCAGGGTTCAGGGGTCAGTTCAGAGCAGGGAAGTAAGGTGATAAGTTGCATGCAAATAAAGCTCCTCACCTCAGATGCGTGTCGGTGTCGTACATTCATCCAAGGCAACACTACATCGATCCCTGTAACAAAAACGGCCCCCAGGAGCCCAAAACCGCCAGCCACACTGGCGGCCCACCCGGGAAACGCCCGGTGCCCGCCACAGCCAGTCCGACCCTGATGATACCTCCTGTTTCAACACAAGTTGCAATGAAGAGTTTACTGACAGATGTTGACAGGTGAAACCTGCTGATATTTATATGGGGGAAATGCCCAGTATTTACCATAACATGTTGATTTTAGTGCGTTAAGCACCAAAATCTGCATGTTATGCCTCCAAAACTCATTGAGCCTGATTTCAAAATCGGTTGGAGGACTTTTTGGTGTGTGAATCACCTGGCCATAGTTCGGTGGTTCCACACACCTTATTACAATGCGACCGCACATGGTGTGGTTGCCAATTCCCATTTCACTATGGGAGCTTGTGCGGCGGGCGGAAACTGCCTGTAACACAAGCTCCTATTGAGAAATGTGAGTTTGTGAAAATTCCTGAACCGTGTGGCAGACACCTCTCTGCCATACGGTGCAGGGATTTTCAGGGAGCATCATAGTTGCCCCCCAGGGCTGCAACCGGAGGGCCAGGGGGAAAATCGATTTCCAACAGTCTTTCTTTATCGGAAAAGCCGACATGGAAAGGCTGTCGGAAACCGCCATCATAATCCCGACGGTGGACACACCATCCTAAAGGGGTTCTGTGCCCATTCTGACTCACCGGCAGGCTCCTTGATCCCATTAGAACCAAGTCGGATTCCCTGGCCAGTTTACACTCTGACTGCCGTCATTGTAATACGGTGGTCAGAGTGTAAACCTACAATGTCAGTTGGAAAGCCTCCGACCGCTGGTCGGAGGCTTTTTGACCGACATTGTAATCGGGCCAATAACTGGGTGGTGTTTCTAGCACCAAATAAATTCCATTTCAGCAGGGTTGGATTTTATCAAATGGGATAAATATCATACCAATTACTGGGCTGCTCCTAATGAGGTCTTTAAAATAGGTCAGAACCCGGGTCCATTCATAAAACTTCAATGTGTGAAGAGCGGCAATTAGATATTTTGAGGCTGGTAAATGAGGGCAGTGTGCAAGGCAGTAGCCAGAAAATTAAATTACCCCCCACTTGAACCATGCCTCTAATTACACCGAGTATGCAAAGTGTGCCAACCCGACCCTTCTCAGGATAGTTTCCATCCCTCTTTCATCCTCCTACCATCCATCTATCCGTACTTCTTTTCACCTATTTATCCATCCATTCATCTTTCCATCCCTTCGCCTTTCCTTTCATCCATCCAGTCATCCATCCATCCTTTCACCCAGCCCCCCATAAATATATTCAGGTTTCCATCTGTCCATCCATTCACCAATCCATTCTTTCACTGTTCATATCCGTCCATCCTTCATTGTTCCATCCATTCACCTTTTGATCCTTTCACTCTACCATCCTTCCTCTTTCTAGCCATCCTTTCACCCTTCCATCCATTAATCTTTCCAAAATGTATTTCACCCTCCATCCTACCTTACACCGTTTCTTCCTAATTTCCTTTCACGTTTCGTTCCTCTCACCCTTGACTCCTCTTTTTTCCTCTCTGTTTCTACCCATCTTTTGTCTCTCATCCTTATTTTTCTTTCTTACCCTTTTTTCATGTTTGCCTTGTGCCCCCCTCTCCTTGCATCATTTTATTTGTTTCTCTTTCTCTGTTTCTTTTGCTGTGCATGTCAGTCCACCTTGCACACCCATCGGTCATGGTATTATTTATGAGTATTTGTCAGCAGACCTGCAGGCAGAAGAGGTCCATAAACTACTGATTGAGGCTGAGTGGGGCAAAGTTCCAAAGCCCCTCAGGCCCAGTGGCAGCCTCCACTTAAGCTGTTTGAGAGGGTAGTTCACCAAGTCACTAGCAGGTCATTCAATGTTTAAGTCTCCTAGCAGCGCCACTAGTTTAAACTGGTGGTCCACTCTGAGTGAGTGAGTCAGTGACTCGTGCAAATTGGTCTGTAGGAGAAAAACGGGATGCATAAAAGGGACTGGTAGTGTGTGATATCTCTTCAGGATTACTATCTGGAAGAGAAATGGAACAATTATCCGGGGATAGCTGAGGAGCTAAAGCAACCCTGGGAAATATGTTCGCACCAGTGCCCACAGTTTGCAGTCTTAGACTGTTACCAGACTACATACCCCAGAATGCATTTCTTTCTAAAGTAAAAACCTAAGAATGGAAACTCTGTGTCACTGGCGGTGACACGCCTGCAAGGCTGGCTGCCTGTCACAGACTATGTGAAGCAGTTCCTTCTTTTGGAAATGATGTGCTTACATTCCATAGCCTATGTGAATGCATCATTTTAAAGTGCTGCTACGACAGGGTGTTGAATGTGTGCTCAGAACCCCCAGGTTTCACACCGCTCAGTCGTCGGCTCCCCCTTAAACTCTGATTCCGAAATGATCGACTGACAGTGACAGGGTGCTCATGCAGCCGACTTGCAGCGGAGGCAAAGTGAGTGAGTGAGTGAGTCAGTGGCCCTGCGTTCATTCCTGCAGCAATAACCATATACGTTATTTAGGGGCTGCCAGGGCCTGCAGCGGCGACCTCTGGCTTGCCACTTGCAACCCATGGCACTGCTTTTGTGACTCTTGGCCTCAGCGGTGGGAAAACCAGTGCCAAGTTCACTGGGGCAGTACACCCTTATTGGTGTTGGGCTCCTCCTTCCCTTTTAGCCCATGTTGTAGTATGCTGAAAATGAATAATAGTGTTTCATTCACTATTATCATTATCAAAAATAAAGCAGCAGGAGCCGGAACGGGTCCTTTTCTGGCAGCTGTGGTACGTAAAAAAAATACTTTTAAAGTATGTTGTGTGCATGCGGGTGAGAGTGTGTTTGTGTGCGAGAAGCATGTGTATGTTTGAGTGTTTCTGTATGTGTTAGCATGCATCTATGTGTATGTGTGAAAGTGTGCGAGTATAAGTGACAGGTAGTGAGAATGATTCCAGACTGAGGGGCAGATTTATCAAGACTTTGTGGTGGTGTAAAGTCTCACAAAGTGACGAAAACTAGTGTAAAGTCTCGAGAAACTATTTCCATTCCAGTGCAAACCTTCTTTTTTTTTTTTTTTTTGGGTTAAAAACTTTTATTGAGCAATCAGATAAAAAGTACAGAGATGGGCCTACAACCACACGGGCTGGCCGCTAATTCGGAAAGCACGCATCATACAGTAAACATTAATCTCCGTGGCCAGGCTCAAATCACAGAGTAAATATTGCACCAAGCATATGACAGGACACAACGAATTTTGTCTTAAACATTAAAATAACAAACTAAAACAAGGAGAATGTAGCAATCACGTCAGCCCAGATGACAGAGGGGAAGTACACTAATCAGGAAGATAAAGGTAAGTCAATGAGACTCGGCAAGGCCGGGGGCGGGGGCCGCAGGGAGGACAGGAAAATCTTAAAAAAAGGAATGAAAGATTTCGGGAACGTCAGCCTAGGGAGACAGGGTAACATCGGATATGTCAACCAAGGGAGGGGTACAAATGTCTCCACAATATGCATTCCACTGACCCCAAATTTTAGTCCACGCCCTGGGTCTGCCCCTAGCCACATAGACGGTCTTCTCTCGAAACATGGACCAGTCCATGTTATCCTCCCACACCGAGACGTCCGGAGGTCTGGATGCGCCCCAGAGTTGCGCAATGTCCCGCTTCGCGACCATGTACCCCAAGGTTGCCCATCTGGTCTGGGCCACAGAATAATCTGTGGGTTCCCACACGTTCAACAGGCAGCGTCGGGCCTCAGGCCGCAGGGCAACACCAGTCACGACAGTCATCACATCAAGTACATCAATCCAGTAGGCCGCTACCAACGGGCATTCCCAAAGTATATGCATAAATGTAGCACTCATCCCACAGCCACGCTTACATAAGCCATCCGGGGAAAAACCCATTACAACCAGGCGCAGGCCAGTTACATACACGCGGTGGAGGATCTTAAGTTGCACCAAACGAAGACGGGCGGGAATGGCGACCTCTTTAGGAGAAGAGAGTGCTGACTGCCAATCCTCGTCATCTAATTCCAATCCGTCACCGACCCACTGCTCCCTAAGTCGGACCAACAGGTCGGCGCGACTATGAATCAATTTTTTATAAATAAGGGAGATAGTACTATCAGGCAGGTGTCCATCTAGTATACGATCTTCAAGGGGGGAAGACTCGGGCAGGGTCACACCAGGAGTTAGAACTGAGGCCAGGGCATGCCGGACCTGCAGATACCGAAAAAACTCTCTATCACTCAAGTCGTATTCTGCCTTAAGGGTCTGGAATGACTTCACGCTACCATTCGCACAGACATCACCCACCTTACATATCCCAATCATATCCCAGCGGTCGAATCCCTTAGTAGACCAGAGACACCCCAAACGTTCAGAGGCATAAAGCGGCGTCGCCAGTGTTAATCGATTCTCCCAGCCCAAACTCACATGCGCGGCGCGCCACACAGTGACTGCGATCCTGGACGGGCCCACAAGATGGCGCCCGGCCGATCTAGAATAAAGCGCTCTATTAAAGTCCCCTCCCGGCAGCTGGAGTCTATCCATCTCAAAGGCCGGATCCCGACCCGGTGAATACATCGCGTGGTTAATGGCAGCCAGCTGGGCAGCCCAGTAATATCTCTTGATGTTGGGGAGCGCCATGCCCCCGTCATACCAAGGGATGGTGAGTTTCGCAAGGGCAATACGTGGACGACCGTCCCAGATCAGTTGTCTTTGAAGACTCTCGATCTCTCGGAAATAGGTAGCGGGAACGTCGTCATAAGAATTCTGAAGTGCGTAGAGGAACCGCGGCAAGGACATCATTTTAAAAAGGGCTGCCCTGCCCAGAGGAGACAGGGGCAGCTTACGCCAACGGGCCACATCTAGTCGCAGTCTAGGAAGCGGGGGGAGGAGATTGCGCTCGAATCGGAGTGAGGAGTCCAGCATAATAAAGATCCCCAAATACTGGAAGCCAGACTGGACCACCTGGATAGGAAATCTGTCCGGCAATGGGGGCAAAACACCCGAAAGAACATACACGCAGGACTTAGCCCAATTAATAACTAGGCCCGAGTTAGCTCCAAACGAGGTAAGAACATCAAATAAAACATTTAGAGATTTACGCGGGGAAGTAAGATATAAAAGAATGTCATCCGCGTAAAGTGAGACGCGGTCCTCAAAGTCCGGTGACCAACGGATCCCCTTGAGTGAAGGCTCCCATCGAAGCCACGCAGCTAACGGTTCCAGGGCGAGCGCAAAAAGCAACGGAGACAAGGGGCAACCCTGACGGGTCCCCCTACCAAGGCAGAAGGGGACAGAAACTCTACCGTTCACCACTACCTGCACTAAGGGTTCAGCTTATAACAACTTCACCCAACCGATAAACTCAGGACCAAAACCAAATTTTTCAAGAGCAGCCCAAAGATAGGGCCACTCCACTGTGTCAAAAGCCATCGATGCATCCAACGAGGCCAAAATGGCCGGTTCCCTCAGAAGCCCCGCCCCCGCAACAGCACCGTGGAGACGACGTAGGTTAAGAGCCGTGTTGCGATGTGGGATAAATCCGGATTGATCCGGATGAACCAAGTCACTAATGACCGTCAAGAGGCGGGTCGCCAGGAGCTTAGCCAGGACCTTGGGCTCAACGTTTAACAAGGAAATGGGTCTATAAGACGAACAAAGGTCCAGCGGTTTACCATCCTTGGGAATTACGACTATCGTAGCCAGACGCTGATCATACGGGAGAACACCCCGTTCCCGGGACTCCAAAAACATGTCGCGAAGATAGGGCGCCACCTTGTCAGGACGTAGCTTGTACAGTTCAATTGGCAACCCGTTCGGGCCCAAGGCTTTGCCCGAACGGAGTGAGCGAATGGCAGTAGCTATTTCGTCAGTAGTAAAAGGGGACTCCAACGATTTACAGTCTAAATCGGAAACACTGGGCAAAGCTATATCGCGCAACAGAAGGCGAGAGTCAGCAACATCCCGTCCAGACACAGGGGTATAAACCACACGAAAATACTCAGCAAAACATGCAACTATTCCAATCGGGTCCGTCACTCTCACACCATTCGATGATTGAATCACGGGCACCACACGATTCGCCCTCTCCTTCTTATCCAACCACGCCAATAATTTGCCCGCCTTGTCCCCCACATCATACAGACGACCCTGTTGCTCCCGGAACATCTGTTTGGCCGCATCCGTGACCAAAGACTTATAAGCAAATTGTTTCAGACCCAGGGCATGGAGTTTATCAGATGTGACTTCCGACTCTAAGGCAGCCTCCCTTTCAGCAATCTCCCTCTCGAGGTCCACCACCTCCCGATCCCTCGCCCTCTTGGATTCAACAATAAGGGAAAGGGTCTGTCCCCGAATCACTGTCTTAAAGGCCTCCCACAGGGATATCGCAGAGGAAACGGATCCCTCGTTGTCCAAAAAATAGGCATCCAAAGACTTAGTCAAAAGGTTTCGGGTCTCGGGGGAGGTAAGGTACCATGGGTTGATAGGAGCTACCCGGCCCGCCGCCTCCACCCCCATCTCAAAACAGAGCCAGAGCGGAGAATGATCGGAAATGCCCCGGGGGAGGTGTCTAATCTCACGCACCGCCGACGACTGGGCCGCAGGCATCAGGAAATAATCCAGTCTAGACAAACTCCCATGGGCCCCAGAGTGGAAAGTGTATTGAAGCTGAGTAGGATGCATAAGCCTCCAGCAATCCACCAAACCGAACGTGTCCAGAAACCCACCCAGCCACTGTTGGGCTGAAGGAGTGTCCCTAGGGGGGTGGCGGTCGTGGAGACCGGAGAACACAGAATTAAAGTCACCTGCAATGAAGAGAGTACTATCAGGGAGGTCCAACAAAACACGGCCCAAATCGGAAAAGGTAGAAGTCTGCAGGCCGGGGGGGACATAAACAGCAAATAAGGAGAGGGTATGACCCTCATAACGACCCACGAGGACAGCATAGCGCCCCCGATCATCAAGGATCACATCATCAATAGCTAGGGGGAGGGAAGCCCGAACAAGGATACCCACCCCCCTGGAACCCGTGGTAAACCCCGAATGTGCGGCAAGGCGATAGCCCCACCTATTCATCGCACGACAAGTATTGCCCACCAAATGAGTCTCCTGCAGGAAAACAATATCTGGAGATAAACGTCGTAAACATTTTAATACCACACTCCGCTTAATACGATCCCCCAGACCATTAACATTCCACGAAACAAACCTCAACCCGCTACCCCCCATCCCACACAGCAACGCCGAAACCCCTCCTCCCTGAGCATGACAAGAAAACCATCAGTAGCAAGATAAAGTCGCCTTGAGAACATAACACACAAACATCGAACTTCCCAACCACCCACCCCCCAACAATCAAGAAAACACCCCCCACCCTGCACCCCTGCAAAATGCTAAAAAGCCACCCCAACATGCAGTGTGCCTGTCGTCCAAGAACCCCCAGTCTACAAAAAAACCCCGGAGGAGGAAAGGCTCTGGCCCACCCGCCACCCCGATCAAAACAGATGACGAGGAAAACACACAAACAGTAGAGGCACTTAGGCATAGAATCCCGGAAGAGTTCACTCTATACGAGGGCCCAGACGTAGACGAATTGTTCAGCTCTCCACACCACCCTCAGCACCACCCGGGTGGGCGTCGGACTCAGTCGCAGGAGGTCGGCCAGGCAGAGAGTCAAGCCAGTCGTTCACAGAATCTGGCCGATCAAAGAAAAAGGTTCGGTCATCGTACTCCACTCGCAGCCTGGTCGGAAACAGCATAGCGTAGCGTAACTCCATGTCCCGAAGACGCTTCTTGACACCACGGTAGCCCATGCGCTGTTTCTGGACCTGTTGAGAAAAGTCCGGATAAAAGTTCACTGTGGCGTTCTCAAAGGCCACCGGACCCTTCACACGTGATGCTTACAGGATAGCGTCCCGATCTCTATAATGGAAGAGTTTCGCAACAATAGGCCTCGGCGGGGCACCTGGCTTACCCTGGCCCCCCGGAACTCGATGGGCACGCTCTACTGCGAAAAATTTACTCAGTCCAGACGGAGAGAGATGGTTTTGGATCAGGTCCTCAACCAGGAGATCAACAGAGTGAGGCTCTGGATTCTCTGGAACGCCAACCACTCGCACATTACAGCGACGTGCCCTGTTCTCAAAGTCCTCCAGGCGCCGGGTCATGAAATCGTTCACCCTACGGAGATTACCAATCTCCGTCTGTATCTCCGAGACGTCCGTCGTGAGGCTGGATGACTTGAGATCCAATGATTTCACCTTCTCATTGGTTTTCGATAGGTCGGCTCGAATCAAGTTCACATCAATGGCCACTGTGTCGATTTTGTGGGCCAAGGCCTCGTATTGTTGGCCTATCGTCTCCCTCATGCCAGAAATGGCGCCCATGATGTCCTGCAAGGACGGCTCCGTTGATGCGTCCACGATGTGGTCAGCAGCACTTGGACCGGGCAGGGCGGCTCCGGGGGACCCCTTCGAGTGGGTGTAACGGTCCATAACGTTAGATTGGACCGGGCCCCCGCGCAGGGGTGTCTTGGTCTTTCGTGTCTCTCGGTCCCCTCTGCCCGCCATGTTGAAAACTGCGTCACAGAGAGATTCACCAGGCTCGATGGAATGGGCACAGGAAACAAGGCTTCGGGATCAAGGAGCCGCCAAAAGTATACCACCAGGATAGAGCCAATCAGATAGGAGAAAAAGCCAGCCAAAGGCCCGACAGCCGTCTCGTGCCCCGGATCCAGCCCAGGCCAGACTCCCCTGCCAGGTGTCTCAGTCTGAGGAAGAATCGAAACCGAAACTTAAGTGGGGGACCCACAAGTCCAATCCCCCTGCCGCTGTTGTTCAACTCCAAGACGGCCACAGAGCCTCACCCAGTCCCGGGCGTACCTCAAGGGCGGATCCCAAAAGTTCGAATCACCGTAACTCCGGCACCCCGGGTCAGAATCAAATTCCGAAAGTTCCAGGACGATCAGCCCAGCGTCCTCTACACAAATCCTCGTGAAAAGTCAGGATATGTTCAGGATATTATGCCGGGAGTGGCGGGGGTCCGGAGAGCGCTGTGCTCACGCCGCCATCTCGGATGCCCGCCAAGCTCCTCCTCAAACCTTCTTTTTACACTGGAAAGTAGCCTTTAAGTAGCGCAAATAATGTTTTGTACAACACTGTATGGTTGTTCACATACTATAACCCAGGGATTTTGACAAAAAGCCCTATCTACTAAAAATATTAGATAGGGCTTTACACTAAAAAAATAACACCTTTTGAAGCACATGTTAATTTGGAGAAATGTTTGAATTTCTTCTAAGTTTTCACACATTGCATATGTGCTGCACTATGCTATACATCCAACGTGTGAAAAGTTTTAAAGTTGTCTAGGCATAGTATTTTGTACTTTACACTTTAAAGTACAACATCTTTGCTAGACATCATGCGCGCCTTACACCTTTGCATCATGGTGTAAAGCAATTAGTGCATGGTGCTAGGCAGCCTGTTAGTGCACCAGGGCTGACGCATCTTACTAGATATAGCTCTGCAATTGCCTCTTCCCCTAGCGCAACGCAGCATAGCAACTTTGATTGCTGTGCTGCCGGTGCTATTTTTTTTAGTAAATGTGCCCCTAAGTGTCAGTGAGTATGAATGAGTCAGTGAGTGAGAATAAGTAAGTGAGAGAAAAAGTGACTGCAAAAAAGTGACAGTATGTGAGTGAGAATGAATAAGTATAAGGGAAAGTGAGAAAGAATGAGTGAGAGTGAGTGTCAGTGAGCAAATGCAACTGTGAGTGAGAATAAATGAGCGAATGCGAATTAGTGACAACGAATGAGAGAGTGAGTTCGAATGAGCGAACATAAGTGAGAATGTGGTGTTATGCTTGAATCACTGACAAAATATTGACGTTGAAAACATCGACCTACAGGAATATCGATGCAGAAATACCGAAGACAAGAATATCGACATCCTATCTACGACAAAAATATCGAAAAAATATATAGATGTTAAAAATATCGATGATAAGAATATATTTTTTTTTCTGTAAAAATATAAATGTAAAATAAAGTAAATAGCACTAATAAATAAAATAAACATAGTTAAAAATATCTAATAATGTTTAAAATTAATAATAATACATGTATAATAATAATACATGAATTAAACATATACAGAAATTATATAATATGTACGCACTTAACAATAAGTTGTAATAAATATTTTAATAGTTTATAAATTAATAAAAAATATTATAAATTACAAATACATTTACAAACATAAAACAAAAACATAAATAAAAAGTAAAGAATTATGTTTACTAAATTAAAAAAATTAAATATACCTTTAATATTTTTAAAATTAGTTACATACTACATTATCTAAATTTATACAAAAAAAATTAAATAACTAAATAAATAAAAATACTATTCAAAATCCATAAGTAAAAAAAATACATTAATAAAAATGTTGGATAGCATAGAACTTAAAATTACCATTCCCGCTCCAGAGAGCACAATAGTAGAGAAACCGTTGTATAAGCGTAGAGGTAAAAATTACTATTCCAACTCCAGAGAGTGCAACAGTAGGGAAAGCGTTAATAGCGTAGGGGTAAAAACGTACTATTCCCACTCCAGAGAGTGCAACAGTAGAGAAAGCGTTGGATAGCGTAGGGGTAAAAATTACTATTCCAACTCCAGACAGTGCAACAGTAGGGAAAGCATTGGATAGCGTAGGGGTAAAACTTACTATTCCCACTTCAGAGAGTGCAACAGTAGGGAAAACGTTGGATAGCGTAGAGGTAAAAATTACTATTCCAACTCCAGAGAGTGCAACAGTAGGGAAAGCGTTGGCTAGAGTAGGGGTACAAATTACTATTCCCACTCCAGAGAGTGCAACAGTAGGGAAAACGTTGGATAGCAGAGGGGTAAAAATTACTATTCCAACTCCAGAGAGTGCAACAGTAGGGAAAGCGTTGGATAGCGTAGGGGTAAAAATTACTATTCCAACTCCAGAGAGTGCAACAGTAGGGAAAGCGTTGGATAGCGTAGGGGTAAAAATTACTATTCCAACTCCAGAGAGTGCAACAGTAGGGAAAGCATTGGATAGTGTAGAAGTTAAATATAACATACTTATAAATAATTGTTGTAAATAAAATAAATAACATTTTTATTTTTAAATAACTCCACATCATTTGCAAATACCCATTAATAATTACTAAAAGCAAATTTACAATTAAATAATAATTTAACAATAAATTAACAATAAATACCAATTAATATTATTTAAGAAATATAAATCAACAAATAATAAATATTGAACACTAAAATATTTTTCAAAACAAAACACATATTAATAATTAAAAATTGATTAACAATTACAAAATGGTAAACAAACATTTTTTTTGTAATGAAAAATTATTTACCAATTGATAAAATGAATTTCCAATTAATAAAATGTAATTAACAATTAGAAATATCAATTACCAATTTCAAAAAAAATAATTACCAATTAAAAAATGTAATTACCAGTTAAAAATGTAATTACCAATTACAAACCTTAATTACCAATAAAAAAATTAATTGCCAATTAAAAAATGTAATTACCAATAACAAACCTTAATTAGCAATTAAAAAATTAATTAGCAATTAAAATAATTACTTACCAATTAATATTTAATTATAAATAAAATAATTATCAATATCAATTCAAAATAAATAATTACTTAATTAAAATTAAATTACTTCCCACCCAATTCCCCTATAAACCCACAACCCGCTACAGAACTTAAACACAAACATGAATTAAAATTAATTTACAATTACTAAAAATTAATAATTAATTTACTATAATTAAATTACTTCCCACCCTATTCCCCTATAAACCCACAACCCGCACCAGTACTAAAACATAAAATTAAATTATATATAAAACTTTTAATATATAAAAAATAGTACACATATTATTCAAAACAAATAAAAAACTTAACAAAAAACATATAACACATACATATAAAATACATAATAAAATACATAGCAACAAACAAATATCGATATTAGTAACATTGAAATTAAAAACATCGATATAATTGAGATAGATATTACTAACTTCGATATTACTTACATCGATATAAAAAAAATCGATATTACTTACCTTAGGGTCAATATTCTGTCCAACAATATTCTTGACCTTGATATTCTTCACCTTCGATATTTTTAACTCGATATTAATGTTGGTCGATAATTTGGAATCGATATTTTGACTGTGCACCGTTATGCTTGCAAGTGTTTTCTTGAACCTGGCAAACCAAAGTTAATTCTACCTTTAAAGAGGCACCCATGTCAAAATTCTGGCACTGGTATACTGCGGGCCATTCTTCACATGACAGACTCCTCTAACAAAATGCTAACAAACAAGGGAACACTAGAAGTTATACTTGGTATATGGGACGCCCATGACAAAATGCTGGCACAGCCATACCGGATGTAATTCTTGGCATGGGTCACCCGTGGAAAACCGCTGGAACTGGTGTACTAGAGTGGATTCTTGGCTTTGGGAGCACCTGAGGCAAAATGCTGGAACTGGCACATTGAAGGTCATTTTTGGCATGGGAGGACAACGATGGTATATAGGAGGGGAGCAAGTATGACAATATGCTGGTCCTGACATACTAGAAATTATTTTTGACATAAGGGGCCTCCATAATTTATGTACATTTCTAATGGCAAAATTATGTCAGTGGCATTCTGTTTGCAATTTTTGGACTAAAGGGGTACCCATGGCACATGTTGGTGATCGATGACCATATGCAGGATGTTGGACAATGGAGATCATTTTTGACACATGGGGCTTCTGAAGCACAATTTGGAAATACTGGTTCAACTCTTAGGGAGCATCAAGTTTAATTGGCCTGACATACCATGAAAACCTTGAATATTTAATGAGTGCTTTTTCATAGGTTGGGGATTGTTAGGAAATGTATGTGAAAACTGTGCTTTAAAATGCACTATCTGGTCTCATTTTTTCATTTTTTCATGGGGCAACCCCACCCAAGAGTAGTCCCGGCCTAGACTATGTCAGGTTCACTCATTCACTCTCTTCACTCGATATGACGGCAGTATTATGGACCTTTCAGAAATCACCAGCCACCACTCTGAGAACAACAGGTAACCTGTGTCTTGATGTACACTATTTACTTTCGGCAGTTTCCACTAGGACTGGGACGGGGCAGTATATGTTAGGTTTTGTAAAAATGAATGAATTCCCCAATTATGGACGTCATTTAGGGGGCGCCAGGGATTGCAGCTGTGACCCCTAGGTTGCCCCGTGTGCTCCTGGCACTTCGTTTGCGAGCCCTGGCCTCAGAGGTGGCAAAATCAGTGCCTGGAATACAGAGCAGCATGTCCTTATGGACATAGTATCTCCTTGTTTGCTGTCAGTTTTTTTATTACCCTAATAATAAACGGTATTGCATTAAAAATCGAGTACAATTAGCTGGAATATGACCTTCCCTTGCAGCTACGGTAGTAAAAAAAATGCTTTAAAATGTATTTTGTGAATGGGCTTGCAGTTGAGAGTGTGTATATGTGAAAGAGAGTGTGGCTATGTGTGAATGTGTGTATATGTGTAAGCATGTGTGTCAAAGTGAAGGTCAAAGGGTGTGTGGTATCATTTCCGCTACCCCAGGCATTTTGACATACGAGTACAATGTGCACTCTTCTGATTAAATGACAAAGAAGTATAAAAAAACAACCATTTTTAAACACATGTTGCCATGTTTCATTATTTTGAACACATGAAAAATTAAGTATCTGAATAAAACCTTCACCTCTGTGCTTCACACAAGTAATAAAGCCTTGCAAATGATCTTAAAACAAAATGTATTAACAGTGAGGAATAATGTAGGCCAATAATAAAGTTCATATTCAATATAAGGCTTACATCAATTAATGCATGTTGGTATAATTACTACTGTTTTATTTAAATCTATTTATTTCTCTCCCTAGGAGTTATTAAAACATTTCTCATTGAAGTATATAGTAGTGGAACTATTAAAGCATGATACTTTGTGGTATCATTACAATGTAGGTTCCCAGTGCTGTTGTCTGTTTTGCAGCACTATATCCTCTTTAGAGTAACACATATATTTCATGTACTACTAAGAGAAACAAGTAATTCTCCCCTTGCATATCACGTCAGCACCCTAATACAGAAGGTATCTAAGAGAGACATTTGTCTATGGTGACTTATAATATTAATCATGCATTTATAATGGAACTTCAGTAATGTCATCAGGCTTATGGTCATGTTCATCACTTCCTAAGAAGACTGAGGGTCAAAGGTCATATGATATCACCTCCTGTGATGTCATTAAAGTCAAAGTGATGTCATGCCACTTCTACTATCCCTGGCATTTTGGTAAATCAACGTGAATGACAATAACCCTGAGGGGCTCCAAGTAGGGGAAAAATGGTCCTAAAAAAACATTCTCCATGCCTCAAAAAGAGGCTTCATTGGAACTATATCTAACACAGTTTGTGCAGCATCACTTGGTTCACGTTTAGGTTTCTAAGGCTTAGCACAGAATATTGGTGGAAACGGACAGCACTGACATACTTTTGGTGTGCACTTATCTGCACCCGAAAGAGCATCACTGCTTCTAAGAGGTGGCTAGCTCCAGGATACGAATGCTGATCTAAAACACTGCCCACATGGACTGGAGGTCTCTCAAACTCAATACAGATTACAGTAGTGTCATTTTCAAAGAGGGGCAAACCAAGGCTGGTCCTTCCATAAGAACAGAGGTGTCCAATGAAGGTTCAGAAGAGCCATATCCACAACAGATTTTCAGCATAACTGCTGAGTGTGTAAAACAGATCCACTTAGAGTCATCAAGCCCAATTCACAAAAACATTTGCATTTCTAAATTAGTTTTACCAGTGCAAACAGCTAGGTTTGTAATTCAAGAAATCTAAAAATGGTGACCATGCAGTTCTAAATACTTTTAAGCTTGCATAACATTACCCGATGGGTGCATAATATTATTTAGGAGTAAATCCAATACTTTCGGTGGGAAGTGGATGTTTCAAAGCATGAAAGTTTAGGAAAACTCATAAACACTTGGTGTTGTGACATTTCATAACCTCTTCCCCGACCCTTTGCAAATCTCAAATGGTGGGAGATTTATTCATGCAGAAATAAATCATATTCCAATGTAAGAAGGGACACCCACAAACTGTATAGAGGTGTAGCATAAAGGGTTTTTGCAGATGAAAAAGTATTTTCCCTGAGGAGAAGGAACATAAAACAAAATGTGCCACTGCAAAAGGAGTTGACTTTTCACAAAGCATAATTATACCATGCTTACATTTTCACATTGAGAACATGCCAATGCCCAAAAAAGAGGGATTCACATGGCTTATCCAGTGCTACGCTTTCAAACCTGCACCTCGCGCAGCTCCCTGAGTGCACTCTGGCCAATGGAAGCTGGCACAGATTGGGGTTTGGGAAGGTAGGGGGAGGGAGAGAGGGTAAAAAAGAAAAAACGTACCTCCTTGCCGTGTCTCGCTGCTCTCTGCACCATCATCTCCGGAAGAGGAAAAGAGCACCCAGGCTCCCCTGAGCCAGTCAACACACTGGAATGCAGCGTTGTGATTGGTCTGAGTGCCGTGGTTTAGTGCTCATATGGGGACTGAGGGCCTGGGCATGTTCTCCACACAGGCTGTAATGCCGCCTGGGTGGAGAACATGCAAAGTGCGCACGTATGTTTGGCCAGCCCGATAGCGCAGGCCAAACATTTGTGTACACTTTAGGGAGTGCAAACCACTCCACTCCTCCTCCCCCCTGCTCTGTCAGCAGAGCAGCACTGCTCTAATGTTTTGTGAATTAAAGAATGTCATAAATGGGCACCCATGTGACGTAGTGAACCTTTGTGAATCAGACCTTTTATATGGAAATGTATCACATGTGGGTGTCTGGAAATGAAAGCATGAATCCAGACTACCTTGTCTTATGTTGAACACCCGACTTTAGAACATTCAAAACTATCCGATTGTTACTAAAAATGTTATGTAAGGTTCAGCCTCCCCCAACTTAACCAACAGATCCTAGAACTCCTAAAAAACAAATACAACATTCCTTAAAATGGTGTCGACTCATTCAGAGACCCTTTTCAGCAAAGGTTGTTTCATTCTCAGCTGATCCAAGTTCTTCACCTCTGTATACGTGAATCTGGAGCAGCGTCACCACGCACGTGAGCTGCGTGACTCCAGTAAAGGAACATTGGCTTAAAACTCTTCCCTAAGTGGAATAAAGGTCTCTAAAATGTAATGAGGAATGTTCAAAAAGGTGTGAACCAATGCCACCCCTTAGAGTAATACCATCAACTATCATCACGCAAGAAGAGCCTAAAGAAACACTCCTCACGCCTAAACTCTAATTAAAATCAACTCTGTTCAGAGACAAGGGATCCGAACGTAACTCTTCCCACCTGTTTGTCTTTAGGAGGCAGTGTCGAATCTGACACCGACCATTCCAGCTGCTCCACGCACGCAGAGGGGCTTTCTATGCCCGCACAAGTTCATGCTTTCTGTCTACTATGCATGTTTGCGAACTTTTCAATGGTGTGGACAGAGAAAAGCAAAAGTAACTAAGTTAAGTTGACTAGATGACGTCATGTCCAGGCCCGTAGCTAGCAAAGGTGCAGCAGGTGCAGTGGCACGGAGGGCAAGGTCTGAGGGGCCCACTGAACCATGATTATTGTCGTACTTGACATCTCAAACAGCTTTCCTGCCTCAGGGCCTGTAGCCTTCTCTAGGGGACTTCATGGCCTGGTGGACACCATCTTCACTGTCCTTTTATTTTAATTAACAACCTAATTGAATCAGCCACCAACCAAAAGCATCCCCGGAAAATAAGTAAATCAACAAATGACACCAAACGAATCTGCTCTACTCTTTAGTACAATCTGTAGTCTGAGTGGTGTGTCAAAGCAAACAGAAGCAGCAGTACCTTGGATCTGATAAGGGAGCAGCCTAAAAATACAGCTCTTTCTGTATGTCTCTGTGGACCACATAGGATGGGAAAACTATAGGAGCGATCAAATGTTGGCTGCCCGCCCCCAGGATGTCTCCACTGTGTTTTGCCAAGATGCATCAAAAAAGTTACCGGGTGTCATCTCTCATGGTGATTCTGCTGCGCCATGATGCAGCCAGCAACAAACCTGCTGGTGCTAAGTGAGGGATCAACCTGTTTTTGTCACTGTAAAGACACTCGCTGCTGTCTGGATACCCCTTTCACTAACTACACATTTCTTGTGAGAATAACAGGGGTGTTGGACCTGGTCCTTATTGCATGGTTATCCCTAACCTTTTTGCTTTCATCCTCCTACTTTCTGAGCCTCTTTTTGTTGACTTTAAGACTCTGGGCATTTTAGCACTGGTGATCAGTGCTAAAGTGCATGTGCTCTCCCCTTTAAACCTGGTATGATTGGTTTACACCTGTTTGGCATATTTACGTTACTTGTAAGTCCCTTGTACAGGGATATCTAATTTAGGCAGGGCCTGTAAATTAAATGCAGCTAGCAGGCTTGCAGCGCTGCGTGTGTTACCCATAGCAGTAGCCTTTCAAACCTGTCTCAGGCCTGCTACTGCTGGGTCTATGTACGCAGTTTACTGCCACATTCACCTGGCATTTAAAACTACTTGCCAGATCTTAAACTCCCCTTTTTCTACATATAGGTCTCCCCTAAGGCAGGCCCTAGGTAGCTTTATGGGCAGGGTGCTGTGTAAGTTAAAGGTAGGACATGTGCTTTTATTGTGTGGCATCTCCTGGTAGTAACAAACAGTATATTTGGTTTCTCACTGCTGTGAGGGCTACTCCTCTCATGGGCTGGTATTGGGAATTCCCTTATAGGTACTTAAGTGGTAATTCCAGATCTCAAACGAGTAGCGTTGCCATGTTTGGAATGCTGGGGATAAATCCTGACGATTGGTGTAGGTAGATTTTGTATTACTATTATACGAATGCCACTTTTAGAAAGTGGACATGTCTCTGTGCGTATGACTCTTCTTTGATTTGCAGCCTGACTCCAATTAATATCTGGGCCTGGTTGACAGCTATACTTTGCATACTTTCCAGACAGCCATCACATAGGGAGGGTTGGGTGCAACAGAGTTGCATCTGCGTTAGTCTGCATTCTGAATGGTCTTCCTGGAATGGGAAAGAGGGAGGCGGGGCACACTTGCATTTGTAAAGTCTATATCCTAACCTCATACAAAGGGCTCATTTACCCTCTACTGTACATCTGAAGCAAAGGCTGAGTTGAAAGAGGGTGTTGTGCACTTCTAAGGTTTATTTTGAAGTTCCCCCAGATCAAAGACATTATGTATTTGAGTATCAATACACAGGCTCTGACTCCATGTTTATAGATGATGCGTAGGACTTGTAACCAGACACTGCTGGCTCTACATGCTGCACATTGCCAGAGGACTGGCAGGAGGAACCGCCATTGGACTTAATTGCTTTGTAGTGCTGACCTGATGGCTGTTGGGGGGAAAGAATGACTGCCATTTTGCTATGAGGACCCATGTGCTGGCCTGCCTGCCTGCACCCTGCTCTGTTCCCCCAGTGTTCTCAAGGGACTGGTGGCTCCCCCCCAGTCTTGAGGGGTCTGGAAGGATTCCAGTGGCAGCCCCGAACTGGCTGTTGGGCAAGGAGTCCACCCACCTAAAACTGTCCATTCAGTCAATGGTGAGCACTACACTTTTGCTCCCTTGCGAGTTCAGGGTAGGGGGGAGCGCTCAACCCGTGAGACCATACTCTTTCAGAAAGAAGGGGCTTCCTGTGTACTATCTGTTTTTCCCTGCCACCACTCCAGCAAGAAAGAGCAGTCGTGGCAGCAAGGGGAATCACAGGAGGGGGGGCATGAGTAATGTGCAGGAACTCCGCTGCATTGCAGCCTGGGCAGAGCCTGGCGTCCCAACGAAGATACACCAGACCAAAGTGAGACTACCTGCTCCACTGGGTAACTGCCCATCGGCTTGAGGCCCACTCCTAATGGCTGCATCGGAGGCGCTCTGTGGGCCTGACAGGTACTTTGCCAGCCTGTCTGGTAATGGCCGCACTAGTTTTGGCACAGAGGGGAGGACCCGGTGAGGTCTCCCCAGGGGACCCCCAGTGTGTGACCTTCTTCCCATGGAGGTTGCAGTGGGAGGGTGCCCCCCACTGCCGTGTTCACACATACCATTAGTGACATTTGAGCTTCAGCTATCAGGACATGGGGGAACTCTCGACAGAGGTCCGATCCTGCTTTTCCCTGACTGGAACATTGCCATATCGCTTATAGTAGGTGCGCAGGTGCTGCTGTGGCCTTCTCCGTATGCCTATCAGGAATCATTACACTATGGCTCTCAGGGGTACCGTAACCCTGCTAGTAGGGGTGAAGGGCTTCCTGAGCCCACGAGGGCTTATGGCTGTGGACGAGTCTAATGGTGATACCTGATTCCTGCATTACAAGTGATGTTTGGAGATATATGTATTACAGTGAAGTATGGCAATTCATGTATTTTCTTCATCACCAGCTGCATTACATTCTCTAAGTATTAGTGTATTTTGTTATTACCTTGCACAATTCAGGACAACGAGTACTATATAAAGTAACTGCATTGTATACACAGTAATAATGTTTTCATGATGATTGTAACCTATAAGTCTTGCTCTTCTTGCACTCACTGTGATTTTGGACCATTGCCTGTTTGGCAAAGTTATTAATGGTTTATGTCATATTGGTTTATGTTTTATAAACAGTACAGTCTATTTTATTATAATCCATTGTGGAGTTTCTTTTGTGGTGTATTTACTGTGATACTGGTGTAAGTGTGTTTCGCAAATGCTTTACACATTGCCTCTGGGATGAGCCTGATTTCCCTTGCCATGCTACCAAGGGGGTGAGCACAGGTTATTCTTGGTCTGTAACGTACTTGCCAGACTAGAGTGGTGGGTTCTATAAAACCACACCAAAAGAGAATTAGCCCTCATCATAGTAAATATACATACACTGTGAAACACCTGCACACACACAGATAAAAATTCCATTCAAAGAAAGGAAAGGGATAGAGAATGAGTTGTCTATTTCTTACTGAAGGAACCATCACAATGTAACTTTCTTGTACAAAGTACCAGCAAGAAAGATTGGTCTATGAATATTTTGCTTGGATTTTATTGTTTTTGGAATTTCATTAAAATATTGGTTCCTCTTCCACTTGTTTCTTACAGTTTTGTGTGCTTGGATTAAAGATGCAGGGTTTAGAAGCATGTTTTAGGTCTGATCGAATTATTTTACACACTGTAGAAATATTGAAACCATATTTGATCTTTTAGTAGTGTTTAATTATATCGCTGATTAGTGAAATTGGTGAATCTTGGCCAACATGGTCTATCACGTTTACCCACTGAATTGGGAAAACACTTTAATACATCTGGCCCTTTTTTCTTACAAGTCATTATTGTTTTCAGGTGAACTGCCAAACACCCCAGGTATTAAACATTCAATGCAGGTGTACTGACAGGTACCTGTGAAAAGAGTGCTGTCCCTATGCACACAAAAAAGTGGTGTAAACATGACATCAAACTTTCCACATACCATCTCTGTGGTGCCTCATTGTTATTTGTGAGACCGTCAGCTAATCCTGGATTTTTACCCAACTGCGCTTTAATGCTGGGGTTATTGAGCCCATAGTTACAATATAAACAGATACAGAATACAGAGTGATGTCTATTAAAAGGTCAGGGCTGGTTAAAGTTAGACATTTGCCTTAGGGGCACTTGGCAGCTATGAATGTCCACACAACAGCATCATCACTTTAATGCAGTCAGGGATAGTAAGAGCTATATAAATGCAATTACTATACAATAAAATGAATGCAGTGGTCATATGGAATCATGGCCACTTCTTGATGTCTTGTCTTTACTACTAAAGTGCTCAAATTCTTTGTACTACTAAGCACTAAAAAACTCATGTCCAGACTAAAATCTCCAGACAAAGAGAAATAAAACAGTCCATATAGACAGAAAAACTGTGACAAACAGTAAAAATCAAGGCAGTAGTTCAACTGTCACATCATAACAAACATCAAACGTTGGTGCTTAAAACAGTTGTGGATATTTAGTTGCTTAAAATATCCAATTGCAGAGCACAAAGTTGTTCTTTAATTACTAATCTTCAAGATTAGTAAATCTTCAAGATTAGGCTACTGAAGTGGGTGGCACAGTAAGTTCTTCAGGCCCACTGATAGCATTTAATTTACAGGCCCTGGGTACATGTAGTTCCACAAGTACAGAGGTCCCCGCATCCTCAGCCCCAGACTTCTCAACGCTCCACACCCGGATTAAGGTACTCTGATTCAGTGGGCCTAACTTGGTCTCTGTCGTAGGCAGCCTGAATTTATGACTTTTTTACAGGCCAGTGTGAATAGATAACCACAGATGGCACTTTGTGCTTTTAAGAACTATTTCTATCTAAACCTTTAAAATTGCATATCTCCTGTTCTACTTATTGGGATTTTTGTTATTTGGTGACAAATCATTTATTACATTTTACTTAGTTTTTCTAAATTGGTGTGGGAGTTTTCTAGTGTTGTGTTTGCCTTTACTGCTAATTGTGAGCTGCATAAATACTTTACACATTACCTCTAAGTTAATCCTGACTACTTTTCTTCCACCCTATCGCAGGGTTAATCACAGGTCAATTTGAGGTCTAGTTGTGTTTCTCCTTGACAAGAATTGTGGTTGCTGCTTGAGTAGGTTTTCACCCCCCTCAACTAGTAACCCAATTTCCTACATTACTTTTTAGCTATTCACAAAATCCGAGTGGAGTAAATTTGCACTCAGATTTTGTGAATAGCCAAAAAGTAGTAGACTTACTCAAAAATGTAAGTTACTTAAAAGTGTAAGTTACCTTTGCGAATCAGGCCCTTAGTCATTTTCCATTCCCCTAAATATGTTTACTTTCTTTTTGGTGGCATGCATTACTTTTGGCCACATTAGGTGCACATTGCACATCCATTTACGGAGATATTGCAAATAAGGTACAACTTTTGTCCAGGCCCCGTGTATGGCACATATAGCTCATAATCTACACAGAACATGAACTGAGCCACAGCCTGTATTTATTGTGACCAGGGCATAGCTTTTGACCATGCCCTCAGTATTTCATGCAAATACACAGGACATTTTGGGTATGGGCTAGTGTCATATGATGTGATCTTTATAACAAGGGTACAGGTCGAAAAGAGCAAAGACCCTGGTAAGTACCTGTATGTACCATGCACCGGGTATGGTCTTTAGAAGTGTTCAGTGAACAGTATCTATAGTGCCACGGGTTATTATTCATGAGCTGCAGGCACTATATATAAGGGTATAGAGTACACATGTCAAAACATGCTAATATAGACTGCGTGTACCTTGCACAGATAGTGCATTAATGACATAGGTTAAACAGGACTTGGCCTTTGACCAGCCGCGGCCCGTGGAGGGAGTTGCGGTAGGGCAGAAAGGCGGGGCGGGGAGGGGCAGGGTGGAGGGTGCTAATTTTGCGATGCAGGGCACGCTACGAAATTTGTTTTATTTGTTAAATTGTTTACCTACCTCCAATTATCCATATTCCAGTTTTTAGCACCCCCCACCCTGCCCCTGCCCTGCCCCGCCTTTCTGCCCCACCGCAACTCCCTCCTCGGGCCGTGGCTGCCTTTGACCATGACATTCTTGTCTGGTTTACAGGACTTATCATATGGCCATGCATGCCTTTTGCATTGTTGAATAAATAAGCAAACTTATCACAGTTGTGCACTTTTTTGCGGAAGCACACAACTTCTGCCCAATCAAAACATGTACTCCAGGCTAGAAGCATGGTTCATTGTGTTGTACGTGGCACACAGTACGTGATCGAGACCAAACTCTCTATTTACTGCTCAGTGTGTAAATGGCATTGGGTATATGGCACAAACGGCTGTCCTTTGACAATGATATTTATTTTCCCATGTACAGAGCATGGCATTTAACCCAGCTCTATGCACAGTGAATGCTCTGTTTTATAAATCATACACCCCAAAAGGTTCATTTCCCACCCAAAACATCTGAAGTTTTTCCTAACTCCTCGATCAT
This sequence comes from Lissotriton helveticus, assembly GCF_964261635.1. Taxonomy (NCBI): domain Eukaryota; kingdom Metazoa; phylum Chordata; class Amphibia; order Caudata; family Salamandridae; genus Lissotriton; species Lissotriton helveticus. The sequence continues at coordinate 34,701,190 of NC_136058.1, forward strand.
GGACCCAGGAAATACATTTTGCCTTTTCCCCACTAATATAGACCTTCCATGCCTCTGTAACTCATCTCTTCCCTGGGCCAATGGTTGTTCGACAAAGGGTACTTGGACCCCATGAGTTGAACCGGCCCAGAAGATCGCAGGAGGACAGACGTTTCAAAGTGTTTTGTGCCTGAATAAATATTACAACCCTGGTTTCCAGAATTACATTGCACTGGCTGGCTTTCTCTTTGCTCGTTTCATTTTCAGTCCTTGTTTTCTTTTTATACTGAAATGCAAAGTAGGGAAACTAATGAAAAACATCGCTCACTTTCAGCGTATTTCCGTGTTGCAAATGATCATTCCGTAGGGATGTGGGATTTGCTAATAGCCTCATGGCAAATAGCATTAATATTTAAATCTGCGAGTTCAATATTTCTTTTAGAGCTGATGAGCAGTGGATTTCACTGCTTGGAAGTGCCTGCCTCAGAAGCAGCCGGCCGGTAGCGTCGCCCAGCGGGGCACGTTTCTCGGAGCACTCATCTTTGGTGAGTGAGCCCGACGCCCGAGGACGCCTTCAGCGTTCATCAAGCACAACACAGCTTCAGAGCGTAAGATGTTAAAGCCAGGCTTGATTTCAATCCCATGAGAGGGCATCAAGGCGGCTTTAATGGGATGCCACAGTTTTCCAAAGCAGATCTTCAAGGCAATCATTCCAGAACTGTTCAGTATGTACAAGTCCTGAAAGTACAGTGCATACTTTTTAACAGTTTGCTATAAGTGCAAAGTTGGCACGAGGGCATTAGAGCCCTTTACATGAGCACCGGAATCTGTAAAAAAATATTTTTATAGGCGCAGGGAGAAGAAGGGCCTTATTTAGATTTAGAAGGAATACTCTGTCAAAACGTGACGGATATCAGTCAACGCGTTACAAGGGCCATAGACTATAATACACTCTTAGAATGGCGGATTGGACATTGGTGTATCCCATCTGCTAAACTTTAGGGGTCAGAGAAGAGCTGGGCTAAGGTTGAGCAAATTGAGAACTGCTACTTCCTTGGCCGAAATAATGGAAGTAGGGTAGGCCTCCTTACACTACATAGTCTCTTTAATTACATGGAATAGGAAAATATTCTGGATAATGCCTCATTATGTAAACTAGAAAGGACAAGGGTCTCTGGGATCTCTGAAAAGTATTGGGTGCTAATGTAGGGGGGTCAGTATTTGGCACAAAAGGAGGGGTGAAGACAGCTGGATAGCATGCTCAAAACAATTCACACTTGTGCTGTCAGGACAGCAACCTACCTACTGCTTCATCACTCACTCTCACATGTGCAGATTGCCCCCAGCTGGGACCATTGAGTCCTGTCCTGGACACGAGCGGTCGCTCCCCTTGCCTCCTCCTCTGCGAAGACCTGGTATTGCAGCGCCTGACTCTGCTGTTGGAAATATTACCGTAGCGCTTGACTGCAGACCTGGTATTGTAGCGCCTGACTCTGCTTCTGGAAATATTATCGTAGCGCTTGACTGCAGATTATTTTCTCATAACGTAGCGCTTGCCTGCACTGTCCTTATTCATATCATAGTGCTTGACTTCAAATTGCTTCTTAGTTTCGCTAGCGCGCACTTCTTGGCTGTGTTTGGTACAGAGTTTAGCATATTTCCAATGCGCCTCCGCTTCCACTGCTGCTGCGTTTGTTGTTGTTGCTGCCTTGTTGTTGTTGCTGCCATTTTCTTTGTAACCCCTGGCCCTTCCTCCACCTCGCTCCCGCCTCCCAGCTGACCCTCCCACCCACTGAAGCTGCAGGCCGTCCTCGCACTCTCGTAGAGCTGTGACCGTCCTGTCCTGGACACGAGCGGTCGCTCCCCTTGCCTCCTCCTCTGCGAAGACCTGGTATTGCAGCGCCTGACTATGCTGTTGGAAATATTACCGTAGCGCTTGACTGCAGACCTGGTATTGTAGCGCCTGACTCTGCTTCTGGAAATATTATCGTAGCGCTTGACTGCAGATTATTTTCTCATAACGTAGCGCTTGCCTGCACTGTCCTTGTTCATATCATAGTGCTTGACTTCAAATTGCTTCTTAGTTTCGCTAGCGCGCACTTCTTGGCTGTGTTTGGTACAGAGTTTAGCATATTTCCAAAGCGCCTCCGCTTCCACTGCGGCTGCGTTTGTTGTTGTTGCTGCCTTGTTGTTGTTGCTGCCATTTTGTTTGTAACCCCTGGCCCTTCCTCCACCTCGCTCCCGCCTCCCAGCTGACCCTCCCACGCTCCGCCCCCTCCAATATCCATTTGAGACAGATGGACTTTCGCGCAGCGTCCACGCGCAGCGGTCGCGCCGAAGGTGCGCCAAAGGTAAGCCCGTCTACGCCCGTCCGCGCCTGGACCGCGCCCGGCGCCAGACCCCCTGGTCCCCGCATCACCCACCCCTCCCGCATCACATACGACCCATCCACCCTCCTAACACTTAACCCCGGCCAACTCCCTAACTGTGCCCAGGCCGCACCGGGACTCACCCACAGACCCTTCACCTGCCACTCCTGCAAGTACAATTCCATCGAGACCCACACCAAACCCACTAACACCAAACAGAGATCCAACACCAACCACCTTAAATGCATCCTTCTCAACACCCGCTCGGTTCACAAACACGCCATCGACCTTTGGAATCTACTCGACACCATTTCCCCGGACATCGCCTTCCTAACAGAAACCTGGATGAATGCCTCATCAGCTCCAGACATCGCCATAGCCATCCCGGACGGCTACAAGATCATCCGTAAGGACCGCACCAAGCAAACAGGAGGAGGCATTGCCATCGTCCATAAGAACACCATCCGCGTCTCAACCAGCTCAGAAGACAACCTCGCTATCGCCGAACACCTCCACTTCCAGATCCACACCGACCCCAAGACCACTCTCAGAGGCACCCTCCTCTACAGACCCCCAGGACCCCGTACTCAATTCAGCGAAGACATCACTGACTTCATCACCCCACACGCCCTCCCCTCAGAAGAATACATTCTTCTGGGAGACCTCAATTTCCATCTGGAAAAGAGCAACGACAGGAACACCACCACCCTCCTGGACAATCTCGCCAATCTCGGACTCAAACAACTTGTTAACACCCCCACCCACTATGCAGGACACACACTCGACCCTATCTTCACCTCCAACAAGCATATCTCCTTCACTCACTCCACAACCCTCCACTGGACGGACCACAGTTGCATCCACTTCATTTACAATAAGACCACGATCCACAACCACCCTCAACCAACACTGTGAAGAAACTGGAACAAAACCACAATCAACCAAATCTCCACATCACTTCTTCAAAAACCCCCTGCCTATTCAACGAACCCTAACCAAGCCGCCATCAACCTCACACAATGGTTAACCCAAACCGCCGACAAACTAGCACCCCTGAAAAAACATCAAATCAAGCAAGGAAGCAAGAAAGCCCCCTGGTTCAACGATGACCTTAAAAAATCCAAGAAGCTCTGTCGTTCCCTCGAGAAAACTTGGAAAAAAGACCCAAACACTATCACCCAAGCCACCTTCAAAAACGCCACCCGCAAACACCACCAACTAATCCGGACAGCCAAGAAATCAGCACTCAAAGACCGACTAGACAACAACGCCCACAACAGCAAGGAACTTTTCAACATCATCAAAGAATTCACCATTCCCACCGCCAGCTCCAACGACATCACCCGCTCTCAAGTCCTCTGCGACTCCCTCGCCTCTTTCTTCCATGACAAAATCGCCGACATTCATAACAGCTTTGACAACCAACCCGTAATCCAGTCATCCCCTCTCTCCTCAGAACCTGTACCCCCCCTGAATAACCTTCTCAACTGGAACCCAATCACCACAGAAGACACCATCCGCCTAATGAACTCCATCCACTCCGGATCCCCCACAGACCCTTGCCCCCATCACATCTTCAACAAAGCAGACTCCATCATCGCACCCCATCTCCGAGACGTCATCAACTGCTCCCTCAAATCCGGTACATTCCCAGAAAAATGGAAACACGCCGAACTTAGCGCCCTTCTGAAGAAACCCACTGCTGACCCCACCGAACTCAAAAATTACCGCCCCATCTCGCTCCTCCCCTTCCCTGCCAAAGTCATTGAGAAAGCCGTCAACAATCAGCTCGCTACCTTCCTCGAATCCAACAAATCACTCGACTCCTCACAGTCTGGCTTCCGAGCCAAACACAGCACCGAGACCGCCCTCATCGCAGCAACAGACGACATTCGAAAACTACTGGACAACGGAGACACAGTCGCCCTCATCCTCCTCGACCTCTCCGCAGCCTTCGACACAGTCTGTCATAGCACCCTTATACAACGCCTCAGCAACATCGGAATTCAAGGAAAAGCATTAGACTGGATCATCTCGTTCCTCGCTGGAAGAACTCAGAGAGTCCAGCTCCCCCCTTTCAAATCAGAGGCCACCAAAGTCATCTGCGGCGTACCACAAGGATCATCTCTCAGCCCTACCCTCTTCAACGTCTACATGAGCCCCCTCGCAACCATCGCACATCAGCACAACCTCAACATCATCTCCTACGCTGATGACACTCAACTGATCCTCTCACTCACCAAAGACCCAACCACCGCCAAAACCAACCTCCATGAAGGGATGAAAGAAGTAGCCGAGTGGATGAAGCACAGCCGTCTGAAACTGAACTCGGACAAAACGGAAGTCCTCATCTTAGGTGCATCCCCTTCCACCTGGGACGACTCTTGGTGGCCAACGGCCCTAGGAAAAGCTCCCATACCGACGGACCACGCACGGAACCTGGGCATCATCCTGGACTCCTCTCTCTCGATGACCAGACAAGTCAACGCCGTCTCCTCGTCGTGCTTCAACATCCTGCGCATGCTCAAAAAAAATTTCGCTGGATCCCCACCGAAACAAGAAAAACGGTCACCCACGCACTAGTCACAAGCCGTCTGGACTACGGAAACATCCTTTACGCAGGCACCACCGCAATACTGCTGAAAAAACTCCAACGCATCCAAAACGCCTCAGCCAGACTCATACTAGACATCCCCCGCACAGACCACATCTCTGGTCACCTGAAAGACCTTCACTGGCTCCCCGTCAACAAAAGGATAACGTTCCGCCTCCTCACCCACGCACACAAAGCCCTCTACGAACTTGGACCTGATTGCCTCAACACGCGCCTTTCCTTCTACACTCCCACCCGCCAACTGTGTTCGTCCAACCAAGCCCTCGCCGCTGTGCCGCGCATCCACAAAGCCACCATGGGGGGAAGATCCTTCTCCTACTTAGCGGCCAAAACATGGAATTCCCTCCCCATCCACCTCCGCATTACCCAAAACCACCTAGCCTTCAGAAAACAGCTTAAACCTGGATATTCGATAGGTAAACCTCCCCCTCTTCCTCAAGCGCCTTGAGACCCTCTGGGTATGTAGTGCGCTATATAAATTTTTACTTGACTTGACTTGACCTAAGTAGGACTTATCCACCTGGTGCGTGTGCGCTTCTTAGAGCCTTTAAGAACCTGAGAGGGGCTTGGGGCATGACCCCTGCTCAAATTTCAGTTCCTTCAGATTAACGAGAGTAGGTGGAACCTAAGCCTTTTAAAGTTTGTGTTGTTACTGCTCAGGTTGCCAGAGTTGATTGCTGAACCACATGCTTCCTCCTTCACGGGGTGTATTTTGTTGAGGAGTAGACTCTATAAAATACATTTAAAAAATGAATGGTGCAAGGCTACAGCTTTTGTCATCAATTTCCACTCTTGCACTTTCAGCATCCTTTGTCTCATTCAATAGCATCTCTGCCTGGTGCATGACGCTGTATGGATTACCGGGCCTTCTCTGATGGCTCCCTTTTTAGTGTATGGGCACACAAATTCTCGCTCACTCTGTGGTTACGCTGGTTAGTCCTTATTATAGCTGTAACATGTGCATCTATTTCTCACATACCCTCAGCCATCAGATTGTCATAATGCGATAACTGTACCTTAGTGGTCATCACACACAACATGATAATGTTTCCCATATAAGATCAAATAGAAAAACAACAACACCCAACCATACCCTACACAGTGCAGCTTGCTATCTGTGGTAGGGATTTAATTGCAACTCTTTACCAGACATTGTTGGACTTGGAGCAGTAACCAGTCCTGGCAGGTTACTGCTTGACCGGCCCTGGGAGTAGGGTTGCTTCTAAGAAGCACCCCCCCTTTTGTTCCATGGGCCCCCGATGACAAAAACGCCCCCCGCCCCACAGCCACAAACCCGCCTCCTCTGGGGAAATGCCCGGTGCCTGCTAAGGCCAGTCCGGCTCTGGTACCAGACTTTTTAGAGTCCGATGCATATTTTAAACAAAATCCCCCTGGCCCCTGGAATGTGCCTATAACATGTTAAAGGCAATGGCAGGGGGAAGCAGAATCCCGGTCAAGGGAGGAATATTAAGTCCTGTTTTCACAAGGTACATGTACAAGGACGCATCTACAAGCATGCTGAACTTTACACTTGCGCTGCTTGATGCTCCTGTAATTTGCAAAATACTTCAGCCAGTGCTTTTCAGGCAGGGAGTCATTGGGAGGCAACAACTAGGGCTTTTTCCATGTTTCCACAGAAATAGCACATAATTTTTTTTAACTCTGTGCAAAATAATATTTAAATCCTACCAATTTTTAACCTTGATACAGGAGCAATATGAAACACTATGTACATGTTAACGCGGGATTACTGGTTACTAGTTACCTTACCAGCTCCCAAACCAAGTCGACTGGATCGTTGGTACCTGTCATTGAGTAAAAGGCAATCTAACAATAGGTCAATCAATTAAGAACTTACACCACTCTAAATGACTACTGACCAGGATTAAGTTTCAAAGATTTAATATAAAGTCAAAGATAACTGAAGATACAAACTTCTCAAGATGAGATTCAAAAGATAAACCGGTATCACTATGAACATAAACTCTTTGAATAGTCTGAGTCTGCAAAACAGAATAATGAGTACAAGTTCGAATATCATGAGCGTTGCCAAAATGGATACAAGTTGCAACCTCAAAGTCATTACAGAAAAGAAAATTCAGGTTAGTCTGTCCCTACACTATACTAAGTGACATCCCTACTTAACAAGATCTTTACCCCAAAAGGTGTCAGCCGTGGTGACTTCCTAAGAAGATCACGCACTTCTCTTTGTTTCTTCTCTGATAATGGGTCTCTCCTGATCAGCCTATCTGCCTACCCACCCGCTTCCTTATGCTCCCAAAATCATCTGCTCTGCTCTCCTCCCGGGTCACTTTCCCTAATACCAAATCACATTTCCGATAGGAACGCCCCTTGGGACGCCCCTCACGTGGTACATCTTTGCGCGGCAAACTCCATGATGGTACTCTTCAAGACCCTCGTTAAAGTTGACCTTGGCTCCCAGGCTTCTTCTCCAGTGCGCCGATACCCCCTGAAATTCCTGAAGACTCCTACAGGCCTGCGCCAAGCGCCACTGAACAAAGCTCCATTCATTTCGACTGAGTAGGACCCCTTGCACCTGCATACATACAGGCCGTCCCACAGTGGGCCTCAAATTCCAAACTCCACCATATCTATAGGTCATAAAGCATTATGGAAAGCTCTGTACTTGGCACCTCTCGACTTCTCCTCTAACGAGCACATTACAAATCAAAGAGAACATCCCTATCAGTTCGGGCCCTACTTGATTTACATGAAGCGGGTCCCTGCATTCTGGAAACCTTTAACTTGATTTAAACAGCATTCTTAACTAACATACGTTTCTTAAAGCACACATCTATAAAGCATATATTTCAAACTAAATTTGATAAAACATTTTATAAGAACCACTTTAACCCCACCTCACATTATTTTAGCAGCACGTTTAGATTTTCTGTGAATTGCCATGAGGCCTACACAATATACTGGTTTTGTAGAGTTCCACTTAACTCTTACATGATTCCTTTAACATGAGAACGTGAGGTTTTCATATTCATTCCAACACTTCTACATTAATCTCACACAGTTATGATTATTGTTACTCTACTTAAACATTCTATACATTTCACTACTGAATATAAAACACTCGTGTGCAAAGCATGTTTAAACTAACTACGTGCTTGTAAATATGGTGCACTTATACATTTTTCAGACTTGTGCTCTCTCATACATGATACATATCCGAGTTGCTACTGACGCAACAATCTGAAAGTGGTTTATCCCTCACGATAGGTATGGAAAGCACTTTATAAATACCCATATAGTTCAATAGCTATGTAACATTTAGCACAACATTTGATCCATTCTGTTCTGCCCTTTGCCGCACAAAGCCTGACCCACTCTGTTTAGAAGCGTGTTGGAGTTGTTAGTTTGCACCACCCTCACCATGCAGCCTACATTAGTTTAGTGAAAAGGCACCATGCTGTGCTGCTGTCTACCAGTGCAAATTTCTGTCTAGCACTCCCTCCTGTTTGTGTAAACTACCACACGTAGGCCCTGATTCCCAGTTCCTTGGAATCACGATGCTATTTATCACACCTCATAAATGACAATGACCCAGGATCCGTTATTTATTGAGTGCGATACATAGCGCCTGTTATGAGTTTTTGGGGAATAACATGCAGATTTTTATGTTCAGCATACCAAAATCCATAAGGTACAGTAAATGCCGTACACCTTTCCCCTGTTACATTTCGGCAGAAGTTTAAGAAAGGGTGAGATATTTAATTCACCCGGAAATTACTTGGTGCATTAAATACCTCCAAACTCGTAATTTCTACCATTGTGCAAACTGGGGTTTATGCAGGGGTCGGAAAACACCAACATACTCGTAATCACGGCCTTAAGAGTTTAGTAGCGTTTCTGCAGTTTCCAAGTCTTCATCATTTATGGGCTTCACCTTGTCTCTCCTGGCCAGTCCCAGCTGTATTTATGACTGAGGTGAACCAGACAATAACTGCAGAAGCAGCAAAGGTAATGATCCTTGTGATTTGCTCAGAGAAGCACACTGCGGTGACCTTTGCATTAAAGCGAGATTGGATGTTCCAGGCTCCATTTAAATCAAGAGGGACATTTGCATTGCTACGTTCTTACCATTGGCAACTGATGAGTGACACAGACTGGATAATCCTCGAGATTTGGCGAGTGAGTCTGGCATTTGCATAGTGCAAGCATTCAAAGACACAATATGCCGGCACCGATGCACGTGCCAAGACGCCCACACAACATATAGGCATACTGTTAAAAAAGTGAAACTGAGACAATTACTGTGGCACACATACTATTAACAGTCCTAGACAAACAAACATTGCAACAGCCTTTCTCTGCAAAAGGAAAAGACTGTAGAATAATAGAATGACCTGCCACTGCACCTCAGATACTTAGGCATAGATGCATCAAGGTAAAATCCGCTCGCAAAGGAGCAGATTCTCAGAATTCGACCGGTATTTTTGCATTTGGGATGCATCATCCCAAATGCAAAAATCGCAATTTTAGAAATCGCAAAATTGCGATTACTTACATTTAAGGAATCTCAAATTGAGATTCCTTAAATGCAATGCATTAAAGTAAAAAAAAAAATAGCGATTTTGCTAATAGGGGTCGCAAATTACCATGAAGTTGAACTTCATGGTAATTTGCAAAAACTTTGAAAAATGCACCAAAGTGCGTTTTTCAAAGTTCCATTTTACACACAAACATGCCCCTAGGGCATGTGTGTGTGCAAGATGTACCCATATGCAGATTTCAGGGGTGCAACAGGGTGTCCTTTTGACACCCTTGAAATTGCAATCTCAATTTGTGATTCTCTAATTGAGAATCGTAAATTGAGATTGTGCTCCTATTCATTCCTATGGGCCTTTAGGCCCATAGGAATGAATGGGGAGGTATTCCTTAATTGCGACTCGCAATTTGCGAGTCGCAATTAAGGAATTTTAAGAAATCGCTATTATTTTAGTGATTTCTTCATGCATAGCATTTTGCTATTCCTTATTAGCGAATCGTTATTTTTCGCTAATAAGGATTAGCAAAATGGGTTCTTGATGCATCTGGGGGTTAGTCCTCACTGGTGCAATTTAGGAAAAGACTCATACCCACCTCTTTACAATCTTCCTAGATTATTGTCTGGACTGTGTCCTTTCCCTCCCCTCATCCTACTGTGCTGCAGTGTTTCTTGTGTATTTGTTCATTTATTGTCCAGAGTTCTCACTGGAAATGTACTTGCATGATTCTCCATCCTCATACGTTGGCTACCTATCCTGTTGCAATGTTCAGAACTGCACAGTCCTCTTATAATTAACCAGGTAACAAGACAAATGTTCTTTACCTTATTTGAATTCTTCTCTTTAGGGTAGTACTGCTTGAAGGTACCTTGTAAATAGGATGTAGCACGCTGTGAGTTCTTCAATCGTCGCCAAAATGTAGTGTATTAAATGATGAATGGTCAGGTAGATTCTTGAAGCTCTTTATTTCAAGTAGGATGAATAGGAGTAAATCAGGAAAACCCCACCAGGAACAGGATGTTCACTGCTCAGCCCTCTCTCATCAACTGTCATTCCACATCCACACCAGGCACACTAACATTCTATTCACTCTGTCATCCAACACTCAACATTCCATACAGACATTTCATACATACTGGCTGAGCAGTAAGCAAGGAGATAACATAAGGCACAACAGTTTGGTATTTGGCAGAGTGCTATGGATTAGCAAGTGTATTTTTATTAAAATTCCTTTTCTATTTAGATGGTGCCTATCTAGGTTCAGCTGCTTTTAAAGCCCCACAGCAAAAAGCAAAATAGTATCTAAGTCAGTCACTCTGGGAAGAAAATCCCACACAAACGCTCTAAAGACTCATTGTTACTACTGCTTTTCTCTTCAAGCAGGATTATTCTTCTAGTTAATGTAAAAAAAAAGAAAACGCCAAGAATCACAATCAGTTGCAGTGACTTTTCAATGACCTGAAAGAATGAAGAATATGCAAAATGTGTCACAGTAGCCAAGAAATAGCCCTTTCTCCATATGTTCCCTCAGCGGGAGCAGAATTATAATATTGCCTCTGATATAAGATTGGGCATATGGAACTGACATTTCTCGAATAAATAGCAACTCGCCGGGAAAAGATTTCATTCCCAGAGGCTTCTTTTTCTTTGGGGACGATAGGGCAGCTAAACAGCTTTTTTGGGTGCCTTAGGATAAATTAAATGATAAATGTATTGGTGCAATAAAAAAAGAGTGCAAGGAAGGCAGGGAATCAAGCAGACTCAATACTATATATATATTTTATTGTGTACTGAGCTTGCGTGGTGTATGAACAAGTTTAATTTGGAGCTGATACAGAAGGCTTTCATAAATTCGACATCCAGTTTTAATAAGCATCAAAGTAAGAGTTGGAGTGATCGATCACGGCTATTAAAATATATTGGATCTCGATACAACTTTGTCCAGCTGCAGCTCCTCCGCTAAGGTGGAGGATCGTCGCCTCACTGCTCTTTGAATAGTGCAAAAAGTAAAAATAAAGTGATAATAACACAATGTTATTATCATTTTATTTTTCTGTACTGAGGCAGTTTTATAGGGTGGGGTGCGGCTGGGCTATCGTCACAGCCAGGGTGGGGGTGGGGGGGTGGTGTTGGTGTACTTGGGTTAATCGAAATTCCTGCCAAAATGCACAACTTTATACCGTTTACACTTTTGAATTTAACCCAAATCCAACGGAAGATTCCTTATTTAAGGAAGCAATTCACAGTCACATGGAAGAACCACATGAGGTAGAATATATATATTTTATTAATTACTTTTGCAGAAGGAGTCATTAATTGCAGACTCTTCATCCTGCCGTATTTGTCCTTTCTTTTGAACAATTCGGTTTGTAAGAGGAGCAGTTGTTTTTATTGTCTGCATTCCTTTTACTGGAAGGCAACTCACCTTAAAAATTGAAAATAAGCCCCCTACTCCTAGTTTTCGCCAAACCACAGAGGAAACGGATGCAATGCTTATCATAGAGATGGGTGCTGTACGATAACAAATTGGAAAAGCAAAATATTCAGGGGGAAAGTGCACGAATTAAATTAATTTACAGATGATAATCTGTGTTCACCTGCAAATTGGTGTATCCCAGATGACCAGCATTCCTCCAAAACATGTTTATCAGCCACACTGTTCGGTCTTCTTTGAATGTGTTATCGTATGGTCCCTGGATCCTTCTGTTTCTTGTCTGTAGAGGTAGATTAAATGGGAAACGTCCTTTAGGACGAAGCCCTAATCACGCTGTGCCTTCACAGTGCCGGCAGAAGAACGAATGCGTCTTTAGCACGCAATTGTTCTGCAAGCAAGACTTTACAACAACTTGCATTAGGGGGGCGCAATTGTGAAGTGATGCTTGAATTAAAGTACAACACCATCCGTACTGTTGCGCAGACTGGAGTTGTAATAGTAAATTAAACTATTCCAATATCCAGCGGCCCCCTAAGGCAAGTCTTTAAACCGACTTGCGTGCAGAACAAATGTGTGCTAAAGAAGCATTAGTTCAAATGAGGGAGTTCTTAAGGCATAAATGAAAAACACATGCGGAATTCCGTCATACATTCAGTTTAGATAGAGGACAGCCAGAGCTGAGCCTAGTGCGAGGCTTCAGGCCTGCAAGGCTGACGCTTGATAGGATTGCTGATAATTGAACACTTTGTATTCATGTTTTGATACCAACGCTGGTCCAGTCCTGCCCGGCTGCCCCAGCATCTGCGATTCTGCACGCGGGTTTATCCATTTACTAATTCACTCTCCACTCAATTACCATATTGCATTGCCCATAACTACCCTCTTATTACTCCGCTCACGACTTAGGAACGAAGGCTGAGGTAATAATGTCTGTTTCTGGGGAAGAATCAAAAAGAAATTAGGTACATATTGTGAACAACACGTAGCATAAAATGTCGGGGTGCAATCAATTCTTGGAATTAAGCAGCAGCTGGAGGTCCATGTGCATTTCAGTTTAGCCCTGTGACTTGTGTTCACGTTGCTGGTATATCTTCATGAAAATATTGAATCAAGATCTCAAAACCATCTCTTCCAGAGTATAAAGACTGATTGAATCCATTCTGGAGGTAGTTAACGGGGGCCTCCGACAAATTATTTCACAATATGTTTCTAATGCCCAACCAACATCCTAAAATTAGGGAACATTCTAGAATGCTCACCGACGGTGCGAGCAATGCAGGCCAGAGTAAAGAGAACTTATTTTTTCTTTCCACTGGATGATCTCTCTAAACTCACAATATGTGTGGCATACATTTCATAAAAATAAATATTGTATTGTAATCCAAAATATATGCATTCTTCTCTACTTTTGGCAAGTTGATGTCATTTTTGAATGAAAAACAGGGTGCAAACTGAGGAGCTTGCCCTCAAATTTCGATATACCATATTAATGGGGGAGTAGACTACTACAAGGAGAGGGAAGGGGCGCCCTCAAATTGTCCTACATAGCCCTTGGCTATGTGTCTTACACATGCTTATAGCTGTGAATACCACTGGGCTGGCCCCTAGGAGGAATCGGGTGGACTCCCACAGTTTTCATGTGACATCCTTATTACTGATGTGACCAGCTCCAGTTGCACGTCCTACCGTACTAAATGCGTTGTTCCTCCTCTGTGGGCCACAGTCCTGTCGATTCAGGGACTCATGGTCATGCTTCGATGAGGATTTTCTTCTGGTTGTGGTACTAGTACTGCTGTCTGAACATTCATTTTGCTTATCCTGCGCACGTGAAGGCGGGATAAAACAATTAGGGTGGTCACATCTAGGAATTGGTCTCCAAGCAAGCAGGAAGTTATTTCATCTAGGTCATGAGGGGCAAAGATCCTCATCACTTTTCCTGGGGTTTTTGTCTTGCCTCATTATACCATGGACGGTGGAAGGGGAGATGGTGGACAATCTTCCAGCTGGCCTTCTGAGCATAGGCGATCATTGCTGCTGGCCCTTTCACATTTCTCATCGCGGGACCAGGTCTTCAGTTAGTTTAGGCTGGGCAAAAAAGTATCTCTTTTCTCTATATTCTAGAGATGCCAAGGATGATGACAAGGTTTCACTGGGTTAAGGAATGCTGGCATGCTAATATCTTGGACTTAGAGTTTTTTTCCATTGAAAGTTGCACTTCCGCAGCTTCCTTCTGTGTTTCATTCTCAGGCTATTGATGTAGACCAGTAAACTCATTCCTGAAAAGCAGAGTCCTGTGCTGCCAACTCTTACACTGTTCTCGTCAAACTGTGTCTGGCACTTCGAGCATTAGTAAGCAGACAATTGGTTTTTACTGAAGGTACATATGGCCTTTGTGATGGTTAAATGGCAGGCTTGGGGTTCCCCATTGGCCTGCTTCAGTGTTGGGGTCCTTACTTCCTACACAGGGGTAGCCCATTCACCTGTATTGTTTTCTGCAGTAGGCTGTCATATGCTTGATTCTAATTCCTACAGGAAGCATGATCTGGACATTGCATGTAGGCATTAGGTAAACTCAGGTGGGAACAATCCGCCAAGACTGTATCGACAGATTGCAGTGCGAGAAGGCCTGTTTCTTTCTCTTGGATAGTGCGGCCCATTTTGCTTTGATGCTGCTTTGTAGTAGGGCTGAGTTGTTTCTTCTTTTGTTTGTGATGGCTGTGTTGCAGAAATAGGAGACTCTTTTAGTAACTGTTCCAGACCAAAATCCACAATTTGCCAAGTGTTCATGGGCGTGGACTCCAGTCTAGCTTGGATCGGGGTGCTCACCGTCCTTTGGGGAGAGACTTGTAATATAATCTACACATATCGTGACTGCAGGAAAGGCTGGGCTTGGGGGAAGCATGGCAGGCTGCAATCCTAACCAGAGCAGGCATAGAGCATAAGGGAAGCATCGTTCAAAGGAGGGGTACATCTGAAAGGAGGGCTCGTGGAAGGAGTCTGGAGCGGGCAATGCCCAGTTTTAAAACAAAGACACGCTTTTGTATGAAAAACTCCTTAATTTATGTAAATGCCTCCTTGTAAATCGGCAGGTTGTCATTGTCGGGATTAGCTGGGCAGTGTAAATTAGTTTTGAGCCTCGTTCCTGATTTATATGTTTAGAAATTAGTTTATGAGTGCACAGCGCTCCATCAACAGCTTTGCAGTGGATTTCGCTTCTTTTCTAGAGATAAATAATATCCTGTATCTGCGGAAGCCTTTAGAGATGTAAGGCCCTTGAAGTGGGCCACTCTTTCAATGCTGTCTCCAAACCGGAAGGGTGGTTGCATGCCGTGCTACACAGATCCACTTGCACAGAAGAAGAATCTTTCAAAACCACTACATTGTCACTTCACTGTGTTCCGGTATCGAAGCTAAGGGAATATTCACAGGAACTGCCCCCATTTACAAACAAGACTGAGAACAGCAAGGGTTCCACTTCCCTTCCCTTTCTGGGACCCAGAGGAGAGGCATAAGCAGAGGGTATGCACAGGGACGACCTGGCTTTCTCCTCACTCGCAAGTGGGCGGTGCACTTTAGCCTTGGCTTCACAAAATGCATGTGCAAGGTACACACATACACCTCCCCCCCACACACACATGCACGCACGCTGACAGGAACATTGCATCAAGTGCATCTACAGCAACACCCGGCAAGCAATTGTTTATTTTGGCCCGCTGCTAAGTAGTCTGATGGTCCACCCACTTTAGATGCCCAACGTGCTTATAATGCACTATTTACAAAACCTTTTCCAAATTTCCAATACAACATCAAATGCTTTTAAATCTAAACTTGCCAGTACCCCTTTTTATACTTCTTATCAAACTTTTATTTTTTTATTTGCTGTTTCCTAGTTGAGTGATTTTTTGCTACACACTACTTTTACATACACTTATTGTTCTCAACCGGGCCTCTGTATTTTGCTGGCCTCTCTTGCTGGTGCTCCAGAAGCCTCTCACGTTTCCTGGAACCGTGAAATACTCCCAATAATCCCAAATATTGACAGGTCCAATTCTAGTTCAAACAACTGCTCAAAATGTCTGGTATACCCTGTGTTCATTCCTATGTGCTCACGCACACCTGGTGGCAAGAAGAACTTCCATGTTTTGCCCATAAAGAATTTGCTTTGGGCTTCTTCTTCTGAACTATATCATTTGGAACTTTAGCTTTTATTGTAGTTATTGTAGCCAGCGGTTGTTCTTAGTAGTAGAAGTGGTTCTCAGGTTATGTGGGCAACGGTTCATCCTGATTGGCAGGTGAGTAATGCAGAAAAGGGAGCTGTTAACAGCAAAGGGGCTTTTCCCATTGTTGTTTCACCACCGAATGCGCAGGCAGCAGTCTCTCTATATATTCAAAGCTCAGCTCCTCCTTCCTCTTCATGGGGACCTCCTGTCTATAACTTGCTTTTTTTCCCTCCCTGTCCCATTTTTATGGTCTGGCTTGACAGCAGAGCTGTCAGCAGACAATTACGTGAGCATCACTAGAGAGGACTTTGGCTCCGCCCACATGTTGGGAGCTAGGAGTACATGTTCTGATTGGGCAGAAGTTGTGTGCTTCCACAAAAACAATGCTTGCCCTCCAAGCAGCTGTAATCATTTTGTTTATTTATCCCGCTGCCTAAGCTTGAACTTTCAGGGGCACAGACATGGCATTGGAATTTTATTAAAGTGTCATAGATGACTAGATAATTTATGTTGTTTTTCTCTGGTAGCAGCACGGATAGGAGGAGGGCAGTCATTAACCAACATGGATTTTTATTCCTAGCTTGCAGTTCTTTGCTTCCACACAAATACATATCCACTAATATGCCATTTACTTGTAATGCTTCACATTCCCATGCAGCATTCCTTTGAAGTCAGACCTATTGGATTGGCCAATGCTTATTTAACATGGGAAACAAAACAAGGGTTGGCGTTTGTCAGAAAATGATGTCCATTTCCTGCCGAACTGAATCCCATCACTTTGCACACCACCATGGCTAAAAGAAGACCTACAAGCATCGACGTAACCGCAGTGACAAAAGGCAATGCATTGAATGATGTCTCAATACACCCACAAACCCCACTAGATATCATCTGACCCACAACATTCCAGAATGCCTATGGTTGGTGTTTGTGAGAGATGGTGGTGCTGGAACAGTTTTGACCCTTGAGGTGCTGGCCAGCAACATCAACCCACGAAAGACATTGGAAAGATACAAGTGCTACTCAAATAGCAAGTGCATTTAATGAAGCATGTCTGTTTAGCTCTAGGAGTAACTAATATAAGGTCCAGTTGTGCATTTTGGAGAAAATGTTCGCACATTTTGGAGTTTAAGTTCTTGTCCTGAAATTTCCTGTTGGATCGAGAAATACTGCATGTTTCCCAGCACAAACTTTGGCGAGTAAAGCCTGGCAGAATTTCTATGGGGAAATATTCCAATCTTTTGGATCATGGGAATTGTGGCATTACCATGTTAGAGAACATTTATACATTGCATCCTTCTCATTTCACATTTTCCTGTACTCTAGCAAGAGTGTAACTAGGATAAAGTTACAAAATGCATTCACTTTTGAGATGAAGAAAGAAAACTAAACAGCAGGTTTAGTTTTCCAGCAGGTCAGAAGAAGCCCTCTGAATTTTAACAGTCTGCCTTTGAAAAAGCATTAGATGTTGCAAGACTAACATGCACAGGCCTCTACTGTTAATATTCAAAGTGAACCATTGCAAGGCCATCTCGGGTGCTGCAGCACCATCTACACCACTCGATCTAGCACCGCTAGCTAGAAATGAATGAGCTAATGGGAACTTTTTTCTCTACACTGGATAGCCCTCTAATAGGCTTTCTTTTCTCTCTGAGAGATGCTGGCTTCCACCGCAGAGGCTAAGCAGGCATCATCCTGCCTGGATTTTTAGCACACAATGAGGGTCCTATTTCTCCGGTCCCACAAGTCCATCATCACGTGCTTTTGTATCTTGCCTTAGAATTCCAGTAGAAAATATGTACGTATATTTTTATGCAACAACACAAATATGAATTATTGAGATCTTGGAAAGCTACAGATGGTAGTGTTATTGGATGGTGATATGTGGGGGTGAGATGATATTAATAGACCTACAATGACCATGGATGTTGTTTATAATTCATTATATGAAGCATTTAAAAGAAATTGTTTTGATTGCATACTTAGGTTTCAGGAAATAGGGGACGGTTGCTTAATATTTTTCTTCTATTTACAAAGGTAGAGGATACTGGGGAAACTTTAGCGATGAGATGAATGCTTTTAAGGAAATCCGATTTTATATAATTTATGACTGTTATAAGTGGGGCCCACTGTTTTAGGTCTCACCTACGCAGCGCACAAGCGCTGCTTTGGAGTGACCTCTTGGAATCACTCCAGGCTTTTGTGGAAACTCGTGCATGTTCTGCACTGTTTCCAATGGGCACTCGTGCATGTATGGCATTTACCTTGTGAGAGCGAGCAGCTGCGCCATCTGTTTGCAATTATCGCACTGGCCGCTGCTCGCTCCCGCAAGGTAAACGCTGTACATGGACTGAGCGAAGCCGCGCCCGTTCCCTACCTTGGCGTTTCCGGACCCTCCACTCCCTTTGTTACTGCAGCCACAGTGCCCTCCTTATCCACGTGTCAAAGCAAACTTCTGTGAGCACTGTTTCTTTTGAGTGGACGAATCTCACGCTTACAAATATACAGCTTCCAAAAGCGCCTATCCAATGTGCATGAAATATTCCATGGCTGCTGATAGATAGTGTCAGCTCTGCACATGCGTGCCATCTTAAGAAAATACGTGTTAGGGAAATATATATATCAATTCCATTTTATACACCTTTCAAGAGTAGGTATAAACCTCCTAGCAGTACCAAGATGCCTCTAACGTAATTCTCATGACTTGCTCAAATGCTTCCATGAAGATGACAGTGTTACCCCTGCTGTCATCGAACTACTCGGCGCCAGCGTGTACACCATATAAAAGAATGGGCAGCTCCCAAAATACGTGAGCAGATAGCCCATGCTGGAAGGTTTTACTACTAGCCTTGTGCCATTGCAAACCTCTGGTTTTCTGGTAGGTAATATAGGGTTTAATTCATGCTATGTCTCGTGGCAGTGAAACGATTGTACTGCTGTCTGTTCATTGCCTGTTCTGTTCTCGGTCTCTCTACTCTCTTTGTGGTTTGGTGAGCGTCTGATTTGTTTTGTTACATTCAACATTCACTCTCTTCGTTCATAACGGAAACTGATCATGCAAAGTGTAAAGACGTTCCAGGCAAAAAATATCGAGCCTAGCGGCTAAATTTAATAGTGGGCAATACTAGAAACTGGCATATAATCAGTTTTAAAACAGCACAAGTGTTTAGCTGCATGCACTGTAGACTGGCCCCCGTGTAGCGGGCAGCAGTCTCGTCTCTATGAAGCCGCAGAAAAGCTTCACCGGTTAGACTAAGCGTACAAACGTTCTCTTTCAGGCTCTGCTGCCGTCTGTTGGATAGTGCCGCGCGTAACATTTCCAGTTTTCATTTTTTAGTAACAAAGGAACCCTAAACAAGCATTGGCATAGCCAATAGTTCCCACCTTTGAGACCTTATAAGTGTTTAGCCATGCAACAGTTGATGTTGTTGCACCAAGGATATTGTGCTGGATAACTAAACACTTATTAGGTCCCAAAGGTGAGAACTATTGGCTATGCCAATGCTTGTTTACCTATTATGAATGGGTTTATCATGATTACATTATTACTTTAATTGTGACTGGACAGTGAACTTGATTTCCGCATTTCAGAGGTTCCTGTGTACATTACTGGGCCCTCGAAATTTGGCCTATTTTTACTTTGTTATGCAATCATTGTCAGCCTTGAAAAAGTCGTTTAGGACAAAACACGTGTCAGCTGTCTTTGAATTTTAGTTTTTTAGTTTTATATAGCGCAAACTATACCCAAAGGTATCAGAGCGCTTTACATGAGCACCAGGTGCATTACAGACAGACACATTAATTATTTTTTTGTTGCTAGGCACAGGGAGATTAAGTGATGATTTGCCTAGAATCACAGAATGTTGACCTTCCCTGCCGAGACTCGAACACGGTTCCTCCGCTTTGAGGTCGACCGCCCTAGCCATTAGGCCACATTCCCTCCCCAATGTTGAATGTGGAATGCTGGAAATACAAGCAAATGTCGGATCATTGAATGTTTACCAAATAAAGTGGACCTGCTTTTGGAAGCAAACCTTTAACAGGCCTTGTAGTGCTCTGGTTGTATTTATATAATTATAGCTATTCTGACTGCTTATTCCTGTCCCTTCACAGAGACTGGAATGACTAGGTACGTGCAACCACACACAACATTAAGGGGATCCTGTGAGACACTCTTCAAGGCATACAGTCATGAGATGATGGGACAATGGGTACTAGGGAGCAGTGAGCATCACTGCATAGGAGTAGTAGATGAGGAGAGATATAAGAATAATACCTTTTCACTGTCATCTTGAGGTCTCACTGCCCTGCGGATCTTAAGGTGGCACCTCAGCACTCTCAGGTGGGTTAAGGACATCAAATAGAGGCAGGTGATTGAAGTTGTGATAGCACATGTTAACTTTTATGCCAAATTTAGAATCAGACACCTATCTTTCCCTGTTAAATGGGTCCTCTGGAATTGAGCTTTCAGTTTTTCTAGTTAATACCTGTAGCTATATGCTATGTGATCCCAGTGAGTGTCCCCTTTACTCATATGAAGGAAAAGAGGGTACATTGTTGCCAAATCTAGACACACCCTTATCTTTATAGAAGAGAAGCTCTTTAGACCCCCATCCCTTGTTTCAAGATGGCATAAGTGGTATCCCTGGGGCAATAACACTCTGGCAACTATGAATGGTCTGGGGTGTGTGGTCAGGAAATTACAACAGAACATCTGACCCAGTTTTATTGGGTACTGATCCACCCCTAGTCATACCAAGGATGAGGAGGACCAGGGAATATATGCATAGGCACAGCCCATCCTTCATTCACTCCCTCCTTTATAGGGGGAGCAGACAATGGTGCTTTCAGAGGTATTACAGCCTCTCTACCATCCAGGAGCCTCCCCCAACACCCCCTGGCCTGCACTGGCCCGCAAAGTGCAAGAAATATTATACTAAAACCTTTGAGCTTTCAGCTTTTAGTAGTTTTTACGACCCAAAATACACCTGAGCTTCTTAGCATAGCCAACATGTGTATGTCATTATAGACCTGTGCAAAATTGGTCACAATCCAATTACATGCTTCCTGTAAATATTTCAACACCACGTATAATCTGACTCCTCGTGTGCTGTTACTCCGGCTTTATGGAGCTTTTTTTATGCCTGTTCACATACTTTCTCATGTGATAGTTCCTGACTCGGACTTAAGATATAAGTTTGGGTGTGTTGGTAACTTAAATTCTCTCAGCAACCAAAAAGACTTAGGGCCATATTAGTAAGGTCCTGCGATAATTATCGCTCAGCGCTTTTAGCACAAGGATAATTATCGCAGGCTAACGCTGGATTCTATCGCGGAGATAGTGTGCTTTCAGCAACGCTTATCTCCCAAGCGATAGGAATCCATGCGTTAGCTGGAAAACAGTGTGATTATCGCTGGAAATCATGCGATAATCACACTGCAACCAGCGAAACCCTGCTGATAGGGCAGGGTGATCCTAGCCATGTAATCCACCTCCCATTGGATTACATGGCTAAATCAGGTTACAAGCAGGCGCAAGGAAAGTAGCATTAACTGTGGTTAGCGCTACTTTTCTTAACTCTCTGCTTATTTGCGTGCAGCTTGACAATTGGAGAAATGTCGGTTAGCGACATTTCTCCAGTTATTTTGGCATTAGAGATGCAAAGCTGGGCGTTATTCTAAGGGGCGCTAAATCAGCAAAACACGCGATAGCGTGTCTTTGCTGATAAGGCGATAAAATTATCGCTGCTTTTCAGCTGAACACAGCTGCAAAACGGTGATAATTTTATAGCGCCGCCTTGGTAATATGCCCCTTAGCAATTTTTATGTTTCAAAACCAACAATTTGCCAAATGAAGACATACAGCATGCTGCCATAGGTTCAATGTTGACATTACAGGAAAATGCAGTATATACGACTGGATCGACTTGAGACCGTATGACAGTGTTGCTTTTGGCCAAGATCATATCATGAAGAATGACATAAATCAATGACTGATGTTCATGAACTATGTACAACCATCAAATCACTAATAACAAATACACTCTTTTACATGCAAACAAATAGCTGTGGCGTGGTTGGCATTTCATGGTATTTCATGGTATTTTTCAGGGGATTGTTGACAATTCTGTTCCTGATCAATTAATAGGTTCAGGCGACAGCTTCACCAAAGGCGGTTGGAGATGCCAATACATTTGTAGCTTAAAGTTTTTACACAAGGATCAGAAGTCTAACTTCCCAAATAGGGTTGGCAAATATGCAGAACCCTCCCATTCAGGCTTGTGAAGTGGGCCAGTATTTACTCATCCCCAAAGTTTCTGATACTAGGGGTGCTAAAAACTATGAGGGTGGGAGAAATACTGGCCTATTACTATTTGGGCTCCAGACGTCCACTAAGAAAGGAGGAATCACCAGAATAATTGGAAATTCTGGGTAATTACTCCATCTGGTCCAGGACTTTCATTCGGGGATTCCAATTGCTTTCAGCAAACAAAATCACTTGGTGTAATAAACAGATCTACTGTGTTCCAGTGGAACTCATAATTAGGATGGGGATGGTAACTTTTGTTACTGGCCTTATCAGAATTAACTGGCCACTCGTAATTGTAGCCTTCGAGGTTATGTACATGTTCCATCTGTTGAATTATGTTTAAGAAGCTGTGTCTACCGGCTGCACTAAAGCTCTTCTGCAATACTGCTCAGCTATCTGAAAGCAGACTCAACACACATGCTAAAGTGAAGACAGCGATTAAAAGACACAGGGGCATATTAGCAAGAACCTCGTTAAAATTATCGCCGTTTTAGCGGCAGGAAACTGCCGCTAGAACGGAGATAATGGGCTTGCTAAAATGCATTATAGAATTCCAATAGAAGCCCAGTTTAGATGTCCTGCACATCTAACCTGGGCTTCTATTAGAATTCTATAACGCATATTAGCAAGCCCATTATCGCCGTTTTAGCAACAGTTTCCTGCCGCTAAAATGGCGATAATTTTAACGAGGTTTTTGCTAATAAGCCCCACAGTTTACCATCAACAGGGCTAACCCCCACCACTTTGTTGTCTATTACGATGAACCTTTGTCGCTGGGGCTGAGAATAAGAGGGTTAAAACATTTATCAAAAAGAATTGCAATAACTATCCTAAGGATTTCAGACAAAAACGAGAGTTGTTAAAGAGTTTTATTAATTACATCTTTTAGTAGATCATCTTTATTGAAAATCACAAATAAAAATCGAATTAATCTCAATCATAAATAAATGACAGAAATATAAAATCAACAATGATTATTCAGTTCAGGAAAATATTGCATAAAGTGTGCTCTATAAAGGAACACATTCCTATTCTAAGAATCGGGCACAAATGGAGTTAGTCAGAGCCCATAAAGTGTCTAAAGCGAGACAGTGAGAGAAAGCATAAAGCTTCAGCATTTATATCAGCTCTAATGGATCAAAAATCAATACAAGTACTTCCCATAAAGAGAGTAGTTCAATAAACTCTGTAGAGTCTCAATACAATAAGGCATGGGTCTGGGTACATAGGGAATCAGGCAAAGAGAAAGTGGTGGGAAGGAGTGTTAACCTACTCTAGGAACATGCACTATTATAGACTTCATATTTCATAGATTTGTAACATATTTTTTTTCCTCGTCTCCCGTCAGCCTATCAGTATTCGATGCTCTCCTGGGAACAGGATCACTCATCATACAAGGGTCCTTAGACGATGATGTTGCACTCTCAATAATAAGTTAACAATTATGCTTCCACATGGAGTCAGCATCCTTCAGATTGGCTAGCTCACATATGTATTATGTTATTTAATTCTCTAATACCAGTTTCTGACCAGTAAACTATGTAAGAATCGAAACATCTACTTAATAAAAGAAAAACATTTCTGCAGAATCATCATGAAGGGGGAAAATTAGTAGATTAGAAAGTCAACTTCACATTTTAAACTTTGTAACTCAATGTTTAAGCTATTCTTTACATCATCAATCAACAAGAACTAGTTATAAGTAGCAGGGATCTTTATATATGTGGAATCGTTCTGTGAGAGTACTTGAAATTACATAAGCAACTTATTTGATTATTAATGCAAAGGTTCATGATGTGGTCAAAAAGCAAACTTTTTATGTGCATTTAGCATATTCTATTCAAGCTTGCTTGCCTAACAGCCTTGCTTTTAGTCAGTTTTAAGACCTTGTACGCGTAAATAAAACGTTTTACAGTTTTGTGCATTCTAATTGTTGTTTCATAATGCCTTACACATTTATCGTGTGCATTAATTAAAAATCAGCATTAATTTCTTGTTAATTATAAATCTGTTCTTCCACACAATATTTAACATTTGAGCGCACAAAATGACAGAAGCCAGTAGGTCCATAAAAAACGCATAAGAAACAACTGCTAAGGGTCACCTGGGCATGTATTACATATAGGTGACACTATTCTTGTTTGCGCCATGGCACACTTTGAAGAAGACGAGCTATGTGCCAAAATGGACACTGTACCCTTTTACAATGAATGCACTGCCCCCATGGCAGCCACAAACTCGAGCTGCCCTGGGGGCAGACCATTCAGTGAAATATGGACAGTCAGCTTTAAAGCTGCTCGGTGTGGGTGGCAACCAGCCTGCACCTTAATGAGAGAATAAAGATCCCCCTGCAGATGCGTGGAGAGAGTGACTGCACTCACCTGAAATGGGATGTTTGGGCGTCCTCCAGAGGGCTTCCCTCTGGGTATGCACTGACATTACACAACCTTTTTGTGGCGCACTGTGCGCCACCTAAAGGCATGTTTACTTTTGCGCTCTCATCGGTAATAAGGCATAGGAGCTGAGGCAAAGCGATCCCCACATTTGCATAGGCCACGCCCCTATGCAAATGAGGTAACACCCTCTGAATATAGTGCTGGGGCTACATATGCACCAGCGCTAGCAGTATTTCAGAAGGGGCAGCACAAGCATCTGCTGGGTCAAAATTGGAGGAAGCATGCAGAATTAGACCAGGTACATCTGGTTCTGGATGTTTTCCGAATTGTAGGGCATTAAGAAGTATCCTTTTGGCCATTGTCAGAGACAACATAAATCTGTCCAGCACTCTAAACCCGCTGAAAGTGTGGGACTGACAGCAGAGGTTGAAAGGCACCATTGCCGTTAAACATCTTGAGGATATTGGCAGAAATTCTGCTTACCCTTTGAAAGTGATATATAAATGAGAAAAGTCCTCATTCTCCACAGCTTTCAGTTTTACTTCTAGGCAAACAGTGTCCTTCCAACTGCATGTCAACTCCTGACACCCCTGTCTACCAGAAGGAAAAACTGGCCACAGACATCAGCTGGCCAATCATGCACCAGTCTTACAAATAATCAACTTATTTAGTAATTCCTCATTTCATTTGTCTTTGATTACTTTCATGGCAAATGAGTACCACAGAAGGTGATGAGAAAACACTTTCAGAAAATAGTTTTTTACCAATTTATTCAAACTTCTAATGAAGATGATAAAATATTGGCAAATGAAAGAACTCATTGAGCGTTCAACGTTAATTAAAATATGGAACGTGCTGCTGGTTTTACTTGGTCAAATAATAGTTTACATGGATCCTTCCATTTTGTAGCATACTGATATTTTTTCACAAGAATACCTGATATTCTACAGTGGAAATGGTTGCAACAGTACAAAAGCCACAAACGTGAAGCAAACGTCTGCGTGGAACAGAAGAGGAAGCTGAAAGTAAGAACAATGTTGCAGCTTGTTAGCAACATCCTTTGAGAACTGAGGAGTATAGACCTGCCAACTTCAAAAAGAGTTTGATACAGTGAGAGAGGATGTGGGGCTTGGGTAGGGGTGAGCCAGGACAGACAACAGGGCTTTGAGGCCGTCACCACCTCAGTAGCCCAGATAGGTGCAATGGAGGGGGTGGAACCAAAGAGGGGTGGGGTGGGAGCCAAATAACATTTGTTGTCTAAATATATTCCTTGGTAGAAAACGAGGAAATGCCACTAATCTTATCATCATGACTGTTCTCAAAAAATGTATTGATTAGTTGACATTGTGGTCACATCCGTTCACCCACACATATATATATGCTTGTTGTATGTGATTAGCTAACACTCACCATCGCACTGTGTTGTTCAAATGAATGAACTGGGCATTCAGCTAAAGCCCGCTAGCCCATCTGTGACTTACCAAGTTTGTATGGCTTGTTTAGCCTTCCTCCTTGGTGGTCAGTATTCCTGATCGCGACCTGTAAGCAGTGGATGCCTGTGGACTGGCCTTCATCGCCTATAGGTAGAGACTTAGGGCCTTATTACGAGTTTGTGGATGGATTACTCCATCGCAAACGTGACAGATATTTCGTTGGCCGTATTACAAGTTCCAATCATATCCATTACTGTGATGGAGTAACGCGTCCGCCAAACTCTTAATCAGGCCCTAAAGGTCTTTTGTGTTTTTCTTGTGGATGCTCATAGGTTACAGTTCCTAGCTTCTGAGCTGACTCTAGATAATTTATGAGTAAGACCTGTATACTGCAAACCCATTCGCTCGGATCTCACAACGCATACAGAGCACGCAGGAACTGGCTCTTCAGATCATTTGCTATGGCTGCTGTATCCAGTACCTGCTATGTTTGCCCATCTGCCACTCCTCGTTTATCCTTTACAGTTCTAGGCTGGTTTCCTGTAACCAGTGCATAGAAAAAAAATAAGGGCAACTCAGTAATCTCCTGCGAGTTTTTATATATATATATATATATATATATATATATTTATATATATATATATATATATATATATATATTCAAAACAGGGTAAAGAACAAGCAAGAGGATCTTCGAAAAAATGTTAATAAATGGATGGTGGCGAACTCATTTAGAACAGTGATATATCAAAAATGCAACAAACGTGAAAAAATAGTTACATTAATTGAAGGCATACATACAAAAGATACATTTCATTACAAAGACGTCTGATATAAACATCGTTCCCCAATCTGCGCAACTTTTTTAATGGATCATTGATGAAATAATTCTCTTTTACAAGACTGGACTAAGTACATGGCTGTCTTATCTTTATGAACTTATTCTAAAACTTGTTGGCTATAATAGATATGTATATACTGGTTCCTGGAAAATTGTACCCCTCATCGTTAAAACATTTTTGTTTTAATTTAAATTATGTTTATACTAGAAAAAAGATATGGTTAGTGAAAAAATATCCTAAAAACATCTGAAATACGCCACCTATGGTTCTGTTCAGAAAACTAACCATGACTTGAGTTCTGGTATGCACTGTCTATGATTCTACATGTGACATCACTGATTACCTGTTAAATGACATCATTAATGACCTAATGGATGGCATCTCAAATGACAATATTGATGACATCACACACAAAATGGAACCCACAGTCAGTGGCTCGGTATTGAGATCGTGAACTGATACTCGTGGACCTACGTCGGGTCACCTTTCATAATCTGTGGTCTCAGTATTGAGGCTGTCTACTATGGCTGCCATTTTGTATTTGGCGAGTCTGGGGCTCCAAAAACGAGTCCACAGTTATTGACACATGTGGAAGCTATCTAAAATTAAAGAACTCATCTTTGACCACATAAATTGAACCACTTATGTGTTCCCTGGTTTCAAATAGTATTTTAAGGAACCATTCCCAGTGATTTAAACTTTTGTTTGAGTGCACAGTTCACAGTCGCTATTGCAAGACTCTGGCCAGCAATGAGGGTTTGCCTTCCTCTAGGGTCCACAGACTTCCTGTCTAGTCCTTACACAATTTTAATTTTCAGAATCTATCTGATCTTTTCACTGGTTGGGAGCCAAGGTAACCTTCCACTGCAACAAAAAGTCAATTTTCCTTAGCAACAGGAGGAAGAGGAACATCCACCATTATCAGAGAAGCAGGAGACCTGTGCAGTTGACACTATGGTTCTGAGCACCATTCTCACCATAAATGGCACAGGAATGAGAACCACAAGTTCCTACACCATACTCTACGAAGGAAGAATAAAAAGAAATCTGTAGTAGAGTGTAGAGGCTGAGAAACAATGCAACATTTGAGATATGTTCAGCCAACACTCTAGTGAGAAAAAGGTGAATGCCAGGATGGTCGCTTGCATGATCTGTGACCAGAAACTGACCTGAGGGCACAGAGGACTATACTCCTTTGGCACGTTGGCAATGAGACGATACTTGAGGTTGAAGCATGATAAGGAGTAAGGAAGGCTGCTGCAGTCACCGAGTAAAAAGGCTGGACATGAGAACAGGAAATGTCCCAGGATGTGTCGAAAAAGGTGCGGTAGTGGAGATCAACCCTTCCATCTATATTTTTTCTCTCTATGGCATGACATGCCAAGAAAACATCTGGTGCAGAGAGCAAAATCCCAGGATTGGAAATAGAATGATGAAGGACCACTACCAGAAATTGCATGGGGAAAAAGAAGTTTAGAAAGTTAGAATTTGCCGTTTATCTAGATAGTTTTAAAAAGGAAACAAAACAAAAAAACACACAAACTTAAAATCCCTTAAACGCTCCATAAGTGGTTTATTTTGGAACCACCAACAAACAAAAAAAACAATGAAAGAGTTTACCCCTGTTAACTCTAAGGACCTGTACAGCTGTCTCAGGCAGCAATGTCAGGCGCTGATTCACCTCTGCTGCACATGGCCAAAGGCTGTGCGCATTGAGGGTTCGCCATCTGCAGCAGGTTGGCCACAGGGCTTGACTGTAAGCCAGGCCCTGCAGTCAACCCCTAGTGCTCTTTGGTCATGTGCAGTGGAGGTCGGTCACCTCCGAAGTTCGGCCCAGGGACAGGCCTTGCTGCAAACTGTGCTTTGCATGATCAGACGCTGTGCATAGCTTCAAATGGGTACAGGGCAGGTGTGGGAAGTGCATCATAAAAAATATAATTAATTGAAAAAGCAAATATATACACACACACACACATGTGCACACACACAGACAGTATTTCTCAAAGTATGTGATACTGCCTGGATAGCACCCTACATTATCAGAAGCATTTTATCTATCTTGACATCTAGATACAAGGGCATCATTTTCGTCCATGTACTCCTCACATGCCCTACTCTGTCAGCATGTTAATAGATGCATGCATTGCACTTTGCCGTCTACACATCATAAGCTAGTAAATATTTACTCTTAGACACTCGGAGATATACAGCTGCCAGGGCCGGCTTCAGCACTGGTGGCGCCTGGTGCAACAATCTTTTTGGGCGCCGACACACCCCATGAACGCCTTCTCTGAGTCTCTCACTACCACCAGGCAAAAGTGCCCCTCATCTCTCCAATCATACGTTATTGCTAAAAACAGCGCCCCCTGACGTCAACACCCCCTCCACAGGTCAGCGCCCAATGTGGCCGCACCTGTCGCACTGCCCTAAAGCAGGCCATGACAGCTGCCATAAGTCCTCGGAGTCAGACGTGCAACTTACTTTTCTTAATATGCTTCAGAAGTGAGCTCAGATTGTGTCACTCTTGATTTTTATTTGTGAGTCGGTCGGTACCTGCAACACATTTGTTTGCAACTGGCTGCTTGTTGTATCATTGTGTGCATGCAGCGTACAAGTCCGAGACCTATTGACTTTATCAATACTCGTTTTCAGCATTCTTCTCGCAGGCCAAGAAATCTTACTAATAAGCATGTGAGAGGCGGGTTTCTTTCCCCACTGCTTCGGTTTCATTCTTCTGAACATCTGGTGCCGTGCCACCGATACCATCAGTGCAGTGTGGAGCGAGCATGGCACAGCTCCAGCCTGCTGCTTGGAAAATCAAAGCCTTGCCTTCATCTCGCCAGGCCTTCCTTTATGAAAGCCTTCACATTTATATCACAGAGAAAACTGTGGGGTGACAACTATTTTTCTACCGAATTTATATCCTAATTACATGTTTTGATTAGAAAGTGTGGTGTGTTGACACTCACTTAAATAGGGTATTCATTGGCTGCAATTATTCTGTTTTTCATTTATTTGCAAATGTTTTTTGTCTTGCCAGAAGAAGCAAAGGGGGAAATAATTCATCTCGAAAAATTTGTCATGTGTTGGCGGTTTGAAGTGACAGCAAGATGAAAGGAGAGAGACACAGGCAAAGGAGAAGAGGAGAGATAAAAACAGTGAGGCGAAAGAGAGCGACAGGAAAGAAAAAGAGAAATAATTGGAGGACGGTGAAAGAAAGACGAATCAAAATATGGAGTCAGTTAAGGCCTGAAATTAAGAGAATGAAGTAGTATGAAAGAGAAGCTAACAAGGGGAAATCGTAAGAAAAAAAGCAAGAAGAGAAGAAGAATGTAAGTAAATAGGGATTAAAAAAGAAAGAAAGAAAGAAAGAAAGGAATAAAGATAGAGAAAGAAAGAATAACAAGATCAACAAATGCTTTGTTGAATTGCCAATAATTTCCATATATGTGCATGGGGAGGGCTTGGTCAGCCACTTCAGCCATTGCTTTTCATGCTGTGAGTGACAGTCTTTTGCTCTTGCACATGTGTGTATCTGCCTAGAAAATAGTCCACTTCAGCATCAGGTAGGCTATTCTCTTTCAGTCATGTTTCCATTTACATTACTTTTTCACACATGTATACCCCACTTTTATGAGGCTGCAATGTGACTTTTTGTTACAATTACACGTCATTAATGCCTCGACCATATGTTTGCAAAAAAGAAATAAAATGGAGGCTAGCCAAGGCAGAACTATTGGCTTTGCAAATGGTTTTTAGCTTGTGCATTGAAGCGTGATCTCAAAATGATTTCATAGCCTGCTAGACATTGTTTATGTTTTCATCCCAACCACACAAATGTTGTACCATGGCATTTTTATAATATATATTTTTATTGTTCTTTGTTTACAATGCATTCAAGAGAACACACACTTGTGAACATAGGTAGTTAGTAGTAAGTCTTAGGGGTGGCTTTCTAACTTCCATAGGGAATGTTTATCGATTTATTCTTGACTGGGAGGCGGTGCACATGCTTTGAAACTTTAGAACATCCTTTCACTATGGACTATCCAGGTAGAAGACAATTTATTGATAGTCACCAAGGTTGAAGACGTTTCAGTTCAGACGTGTGGCACGCTGTACACATCAGATGCTAGATGTACTCTTAGACGTGTGGAGAAGTACAGCTGCCATAAAAGTTCTTATATTCTGAGTTGCATTTAACTTTTCTTTCAGACATGAGCTGAGAAAAAACTCTTTTTGGAGGCCAGGCAGTATTTTTTCAGAGTACATGTTATCACTCAATAGGTGGACATTTAATTGCACTCTGAACTAAAACCTACAAAATACTAATGTTGGGCAAACCAGCTGATAATTTCAAAGCCTATTGTGGCATTAGGAGGTCTCCAGATAAACTGAGGTAGTGACACATTTAGGGATGTTACTTGACCTTGTTCCGTCACTAGCCTCAAACCCAGTCCAGGTGAAGATGTCGACATTCTACTACCTAAACTTCATCAAACATTTCTTTTCCTACTGATCACACAAGAACAGAGAGCAAACAATTGTTATGTTATCGTAATGGCATATAGCGCACCTTCTTCCATTGGTGTGGTCTTGCTGCACTGATGGTAGTCTGGGTGCCACCAATTCATGTGTTTCCATTTCTGACCTGAGTCTCAAAATTCTGCTTGTGACATGTTTGCAGTGTTTTGGTGTCAATATATTAATAGGAGTTGGGATTTGCTTAGTGCGCGGTTGATGGCCGGAATAATATAATGGTCTCTATTATGGAGACCAGATTGAGATATGCCAATAATTCTGCCTGGTCCCCACTTCCTATCAGTTGAGGACCTACAAACGGCTAGAGAATGCAGCAGCCCGTCTATTAACCTGCTAAAGGTTCCACAAACATATCTAACCATTTCTAGTTAAATTCAAGCAGATATGTGTAGATGACTAAGTGAATCGATTCCTATGAACAACACATGCCTTCCATCGGCATCACAGAGTTTTGGGAGAGTTTGGCCCTCATGCTCCAGCCATATAGATTTGACTTTCTAGACCACACAACTGTAGGATTTATTGCCACTCGACGTACAATGTCTGACAAATCATCTCCTGTTTCGAAAGAGACAATCATTTTGACACTTTATTGTTTTGAGTTTATTCGCTTTCACTCTGACTCTGCGCTGTTATTGAGTGTGTAAGTTTTCTTATGTTATGGCGTGTTGTGTCATGTAATGCTAAGAAAGAGCCTTTGAGAAACCATGCATTTACCTGTGATGGTTATGTAGGCTAGTACTAGAGGGCTAGGTTGGTTGCAACAACATCATTTATAACAAAAGAGTAACATAACATAAAGATTGCTAGTAAAGCATTACCTCCGGGAGTAATTTCCTCAGCCCTTTCTTTAATGAAAGTCAATATCCCCAGGACATAAAACAAAACTTCGCAAAACCAAAATATACACAAAAAGCCCCAAGAATACAGCAGCATTTAAGAATTTTAAATGACGAAACACAAATTAACAAGTTATTCGTGTTGTGTAGCTGACACTTAAAGAACGTTCTCCAAGGCTGAGCAAATTTATTCGATTATTGAAATGGGGGCTTGTATGCGGGCAGTGGAACATTTTAAGGCTTTCCTGTGGGGAAGGCATCTGTCGCCAAATCATATTAGGTCATGATTTATCTCCTTCTGAGAAATTGTACAGGAAACGCGTCTTCTACATTATTTGGTATTGTGTCTAAATGATAGTAATTGAATTTGACTGTAGGACACATTGCTGGTAGTTTGAACTGTAGAGCTGTTTTATTTTATCTAGGATACCTATTCCTCCATCTTTGTTCAATGATGAAGGTTGCATTGAAGTTGTCCCAGTGTTTGATGCAGTAAATCTGTTTGGACTGATCTTTAGTGGTAACCGTTGGATGCCATTAAAATGTATCTAAGATAGTTGGTTCAGGGAAGGATGTGTGTCAGCCAGTATACAAGTTTTTTAAATACAATATCACAATATCACGGATGAGTGGGCCTAGGTAGAAAAGGAGATTTTGGGGATTGACAGCATTGTTTCTTCTGAATTGTTTAGTCTGGAAATCATAAAGATTGCCCACAAAGGACATTTTCGTAAACTGGCATAAAACAAGTTAGAACCTTTTTTATTGTTAGTCCTTCATGTACAAGATAATCAGAAAGTATGTTAAAATATGTTTTGATTGTGCCAATTCTGATAAATGAAGGTATGCAACACTCTGTTAATCCCAGTACAATTTCTTGATGGTCCTTGGAAACACTAAACCATTAATTTTCCTATGTACTTTTCCATGTAATTAGGACTGTAAATATGTTATTGTCCTTTTGAATTATTTTGTGAAATGGGTGGAAGAAGAGTTGTCAAATATCACTCCACTAATGTTGTTCTGGACTTTCTTAGGGAGTGTTCCTTTTTAGAGTGACTTCCCGATTTGCTTCTGCTAAAATGTATGCTTTCTCTACGGGCTCAGGTTGTATGCATAAATACACTACTCCATATGCACCTAATTGTAATGGTCTTTCAGGAAAGGTTAACAAAATAATGTGTGAAAGATTTCAAATCACTATACCAAAAGGCAATTTTGTTATTCATGTGCAGGAAGATGTGGGCTAGATGACAGACATTGGTGGAACAATAATAGAATTGCAAAAATGAATGAGCATGGAGAGAAGGACCATGTAGAGAATAATTCTATTAGAGTAATTTTCAAGCAATATAGTGATAATAATGCTGACATGTATACAAATGTAGAGTTTGATCCTTCGGATACCTTGATTTTGCATGCTACACCACCTGAACCTGGGGTGGAGGTACCCACTGTTGATTCAACCAAGTGACGAGAATTCAAAAATGTTGCAGAATCGTTGGCGTTCAAAGAGATAAGTGTTTAACCAAAACATTTGAATTACTATGTTTAATCTTGCAGCCAGTGTTATTTCCATACACCCTTAAAGTTTGCTTCTTTGGAGTTTTAAAATGTATAAAGGGTAGATAGTTTGTATGGAGTTCATATTATTTACCTTTCTGTTCTTTTGTTAGGTATAATGCTATATTATGTGTTCATGTGGCTGCCACATGGTTCTTGTGACCCTTTCCACCCTCTGTGTTCTTCTGTGTCGCTGTGCTTTTGCCCATGCTCGAGGGTATGTGGAAGGTTAGAGGGCAGTTGAAGGGAGCTCAAGGGACAATAGTGTACATGGGTCTATGCTAGGTGATTGTATCATAAAGGTCTTCACAAACTGGTGTGCTGTCAGTAATCTTGTTATATATTTTTCACCATTAACCTTAGCTTGTACACCCAAAGATTCCTCATCTGTGATGCTAAGAGACATTGTACATCTTATTTTGATATGCATATTATTCATAATTTAAAAAATCTGCAGGCTGTTCTTTGGTTCCCAGCCAAACTCTCAATATATCATCTGTTTTATTATCGATTATGAAACGCATTAGGTTATCCCAATATGAAGCATAAAATGTTGATTTATGGTAGGGGCTTATTGAAGCTTTAGGCAATTTCAGTCACATTTCCAAATGTATTGCATTTGAAATGGTTTTATCAATTGTAACAGTCTCTTCTAAATGTTTCATATCAACATTTTCCAAAAGGCATAATAAATGTCCTATATCTTAGGTATATGTTTTAAAGAGGTTTGAAGGACTATGTCTTTGAAAATCTACAGCTTTTGAAGTAAGCTGTTTATCCCATTAATTATTGATCTATGTGGTGTTTGATTACTTGTTTGTGTACATGTGTACTAAGATATATAATTGGTATCATGTGGGGTGCGTTTCCTCTGCTTAAAGCAAATGTCTTATCATAGACCAGTATTCCAATGTAGAATCATCACTAAACACAATACAGCTTGTTCTATCAAATAATTCACTTATTGCCTCCTTATTATGAAGCTTTGTGTTCATTAGAACCAATGCTCAACCTTTTTATCTGCTGAATAAGAACTCGGATGTAACTCCATCTTCTTCAACAATCGAAGACCTGTCCAATCCCCCTGCCTGCTTCTGATAGTTTGCCACTAAAACATGGGAGGCATGGTAAGAATTTATGCCTGCCCTGATTGCTAAATTCCTCCTTATGTGCTTCTTGTTCATCGACCCCCCTCAACTTTCTATAGGCCAAAAGTGCAGGAAATACATGTTGTATTATCAATAATATTTTCCATGTCAGGTCAGACACTGTGCAGTGTACTTGTATATAATGGAAAGCTTGATCTCTGTTTGCTTTCGAATGCATTTTTCCCTAGCAGCCTGATCTTCACTCCCTTGTTCACAGAGGGATAGAGGTGAAGAAAGTGTAAATGAGTCCCTTATCACCTACTTTTTGTTTTCACGGTTTCTTTGTTTGCATCTTTTTTCTTGGGGCTTCTGCTTGCTGGCTCTTCTGTATCTCATGTGTTCGTTCTATATGTTGGGCTGGAAACAATGAGGCTGCTACAGCCAAAACTGAGGGGTCCTTGTGCTTGGATAAGGTCATTTGTTCCTCATCTTGCTGACATCTTTTCTTTTCCTGCGGTGTGAGACGTAAACATGAGTCACACTCTTTGCGCCGACCATTGGGAGTCTGTGCTGTTCCTTTTAATTCCACTCATCCAGAGCTGTTCTTTAAATACTCACATTGAAGTACCCCGTTTTTCGAGCTCTCTAGAGTTGTGCCTATTATGGTAGACTGCTAGACCACAATAAAATGAGTTGGTTTGAAACCACAATTTCCTGCCAAACACTTCTATACATTTTCATCCCGAGTCTGCGCCACCTCTTGATTCAGTGGCACCTGAGAACCTCATCAACTGGCCTTTCCTTTAAAGATATTGCCCCATTTACATGCATGATCGGGCCCAGAGTCCTGCCACCTACACGTTGCTTGTGGGGTGCATAAATCTCGAGAAGGTAAATATGGCGGCCATAAATTTGTGTTGTTTGAAACTGTCCCAGTCTAAGGCGTGGTCTCTCCACCAATTCCTCGTTTCTGTAATCTGGTTACACATTATTGTTTTATATCAGGAGTCTCTAACCTTTTCCGTAATAAGAGCTACTTCTGTTAAATGAAGGTCATCCCGAGCTATCAATATTATTAATGTTATAATAGTGACCACATCAGGCAAGATTCCATTAGTGGCCACTCCAAGCAAGAGTCTCAGTAGTGATCACTGAAGGGCATCAAGCAAGGTTGCCAGCAGTTCTTAGCTCATAAAATACACACATTTCCATGTCAAATACATGCATTTCAATTTTGCAACACGTATATTATTTCAACCAAGCAAACGTTTTTAATTTATTAGGGTGGGCTGCACACAAGAGAGCTACTTACAGGTAAATGGAGGGCTATCAGTAGCTTACGATCTACTGGTCGGAGAAGCCTGTTTTATATACTGCACCCTATGATAATATACTCCTACTCCAAAACATATTCTCTAAAAAGGTTTCCTTGCTCTTTTTGTTAGGATCACTGCTGTAAAAATACAGAAAATTAGTACAGAAAAAAATGGCAAGGACAACCTAGTTGGTGCCTTTCTTCAGGCTGTGCACTTCCATTTTTCTTTATCAGGCCCCTTAAACAATTGATAGCCTGAAGAAAAGGTCATAGGGATAGTCTCCAAACCGGACAGTACCATTACAAATGCTCCAGGCTATCTTAAATCCTGCATAAGGCTGGAGGATCGTCTTCTTGTTAACCACCCCTGTCCAGATGATTCTCCAGACCTCAAGGGGACACTTCATTTGTGGAGGGGTATAAAGATAATAATGTGTAACAGAAACATGATGACTTGCTGTGTGTATAGATAATACGTTATTGACTTTAGGATACTGTAGAAAGTAAATTTAATCCTTACAGGAGCTCCAAAGCCACAGGATCTGTCTCCCAAGCTCCACATTCCAGAGAAAGCTTGTGCACAAGACACTCAAAGTAATGAAGAAAGATTAATCAAGGAACACGGCACTGAAAATGATTGAGCTTTGTGAACTAATCAACAGATGCTTGCTTTGGAAGACCCCACCAGAAGCCAGAAATACCTAACACTCAGCCCTAGCACAACAGACAACCATGGCATCACTTACCATATAACCAAGACACTACAACGGGGCTACCTGAACCTGTAGCTTGGATTCCCCACACCCAGCTGCAGAAAGATAAACAAGCAAAGACAAGGCAGATAATCGCACTGCAGCACCGGCATAGTGTCAGTTGGGCCATGACTCATGAAACTGCTCTCTCTTTGAACAAAAGCAAAAAACGTGAGGCATTCTGGGAGAGGAGCCATCTTGCATCCCCTACATGGGGAGCAGCGACTGAAGATGAGGAGTTTTGTGCTTTAACGCTGCAGCAGTGATTTTGTCTCTCAGGTGCAATCTCCCATCATTGTTTAGTAAAGGGACAATCAGAGGCGTAGCTTGGTCTAAGTTTGTTGGGTGGGGGAGGGGTAGGGATGTGACCATGACATTCCCTACCCATCACACTGGCATGTATTAACAAAATACATTATATGACAAGCAGGGTGCATGAGTGAGGCTTAAGAGGCAGTAGAAAAGGAGAGGACTACGGATTAAATGCAGTACTAAATGAGAGAAACTCAATATTTGGTCAAATAAGCATATTTTAGGGCTTTCAAAACTAAGATGAGTGATAGTGTGTGTTTTTGTCAGTGTATGTATGCAACAATCCCCAGTGAAATCCGACAGAGACCGAAAACTGCACTCAACTATTCACCTGAAAATACATTTATTAGTGGGGTTTACCCTCCCCATTGAAGCTACGCCCCTATGGACAAGTAAGTGTTCGCAAAAGGTAGTGTATGGATGCTAGTAGAGAAATATGTGCTAGTAAGGCAGGTAAGCAGTCAGGAGAACAGGAGAAGGAAGAGAGCGAATCGGTAGGAAATAACATGGAGAAAAAAACGCGAAAGGGCGGGGAAAGAGCGTGGGAAGTGTTATAGAGAAATGTCAGCTCGGGAAGAGCAGACGCATGCAAATAAAGCTGGAAAAAAAAGGAAAACGAGAGAGGGCGAACGAGGCTGCCTGTACGTACAATACCATATTTCTTGCTGTTACATATTGATTATGCTCATAAATCTTTTTGGCACATACTAAATGATGATTATAGTTCTTCAAATGCCATCTGCTGTGGCTCATACAGAAATATAACACATCCAGAGATTGTTTTCATGCCCCCGTCTTCGGGAGCGGCAGCTGTTGTCTGGACTCAAGGCCTTGGGGCGGGGCCTCGGCTGCCCCTGAGTGCCCGAAGGTCAAGGTCCCAAGCAGCGTAGGGCGAAACAACCATCCTCCGAGGAATCCCGGCAGCCGAACTATTGTGCTATTGTGAAAACTCGCACTGCTCACAAAGCGCCTCAGAGAGAGAACCCCCGCCCCTGCCAATTCATTGGCATTGTTCAGTTTTTTTTGTTAAGAGCCATAATGTGCCAGGACAAAATGTCTCCAATGTTACTCTATAACAGAATTCCCCTTTTACATAATGGATCTTTGGAGGAAAAACTAATCTCGTCGCCGAAAAACACAACAGCATGTCCAAAAGCAGTCTAGCAGTGTTCTCTGATGGGGGTGTTTATTGACTCAGAGCCTCCTGGCCATTTCAAGATGGCCCCTGCCCACCTTTAACTGTAATAGAAAACCACCTGAGCTATTTATTTATTTAAGTGCTGGATGGCATTTCTTTAAATAAAGCATTTCGTTCCCATATCATTTTTACAAATTCCTTAACTGCTCTTACCCACGTCCTGCTACAGGATTTGTTTGAAATGGGCACGGGCACAGCTGCCATTGGTGCAGCAGGTACTGTGGCACCAGGCGTGTGTACTGTTAGGGGCCCACTTCACACCAGTTATGGATGTCTTTGACTGCCCAACTCTTTTCGTTGCTTGCTGAAAGGACCATGGCACCCTCAACTCTCAGATGTGCGGCAGGTGCCACACA
Source organism: Lissotriton helveticus (assembly GCF_964261635.1). Taxonomy (NCBI): domain Eukaryota; kingdom Metazoa; phylum Chordata; class Amphibia; order Caudata; family Salamandridae; genus Lissotriton; species Lissotriton helveticus. The sequence goes on from NC_136058.1 coordinate 34,740,269, forward strand.
GCACTGCGTCTGCACAGCGGCTCAGCAAGAGATCTGTGGGCCTTAATGCAGGTTAAGTGGACCTTCCCCGTCTGGTTCTAAAGTGCTTAGCAGCTACTAATTTGGGTGCAGTGAGAGACCTGTTAAGGCATGGGCAATTGCCCAGGCACCCCATCTCCCAAAGGACATACTGGCCAAGTGAACTTTCTTTCTGCTTCACCTCTATTTGTGATTGTCAAATGTTCTCCTCTATAACCTACCTCTACCTTTGCCATCTGCTTCCCCAGGGTCATGGTAAGGATTTTTTGGAACCTGGGCAAGGCTTTTTCTTATTTTACAAATACTTTTATTTGTTATTAATATATTGGCACTAGGAACAGTAACTATTGGACCTGGCCCTTGTTGTAGTGTCGTCCCCAAACCTTTTGCCTTCTTCCTCCTATTTGTTCGGGCCTGTTTTTGTTGGTTTTAGGACTCTGAGCACTTTACCACTGCTAACCAGTGCTAAAGTGCATTTGCTCCCTGTGTAAATTGTATAAGTAATTGGTTATTTATGATTGGCACATTTGATTTACTGGTAAGTTCCTAGTAAAGTGCACTGTTTATGCCCATGGCCTGTACATCAAATGCTACTAATGGGCCTGCAGCAATGATTGTGCCACCCACATGAGTAGCCCTGAAACCATGTCTCAGACCTGCCATTGCAGTGTCTGTGAGTGCAGTTTTAAACTGCCATGTCATCCTGGAAAGTGAAACCACTTGCCAGGGCCAAACCTTCCCTCTTACTACATGTAGTAATAATAATGATCATAATCATTAAAAAAGGTGTTTTATAGAGCGCATAGTTACTTCAGCCAATGTGTCCCAGCAGTAAGGCTTATTACCCTTAGTACAGATCATAAAATTCTGGAAACTGGGATTAAATGGATCTAAAGAGCCAGGTTTTTAGTTTCATATGAAATTACATATCTGACGTACCCTGTCTAAGCGGAAGAAGCAGGGAGTTCCATAGCTTAGCTGCCAGAAAGCTGGAAGAGTATCCTCCGATGCAAGTTCTTTTGATTCTGGGAATGGATGCTAAGGAGGCATCAGCTAATCTCGGGTTTCTGTTAGGGGAGTAGGATGTAACTAAGGAATGCAGATAGCTGGAGCCTTTGCCATTGAGGATTCTGTGGCAATAGCACAAGGCTTTAAAGGTGACGGTTCTTTCAAAGGAAGCCAATGCAATTTTGCCTGAGCAGGTGCTGAGGGAGAACACATAGGCATGTTAAGTAGTAAGCGAGCTGCCATATTCTGCACTCTCTGGAGTCTCATAATTTGTGACTGAGAGCCTCCCAGATATAGTACATTACAATAGTCCAGTCTGGACATGATAAAAGACTAGACCACTGTCTTCCTAGTTGCCTCTGGCAAGAAGGCAAGGATTTTTTTCAGGGATTTTAAATCTCAAAACATTGTCCCACTAGGCTCATGATTTGATTGTCAAATAATAACTTTGAGTCAAACCAGATATCTAAGTTTTTTACTTTGGCATTAGGAACAGAAAGGGGGCCCAGCAAATCAGGCCGCCAGGCCATTGACCAAACAAAAGGTTATTTGCTGAGGACGAGAGCCTCAGTTTTACCCACGTTAAGCTTGAGACAGCAGAGGCTCTTCCATTCCGCCACCTCTGTCAAACTGGAGCAGAGCAGTGCGACAGAGTCAGCTGAGTTTTGGTAAAGAGTGACTATCAGTTGTGTATCGTCGGTGTACGACACAACGTGAAGGCCGTGGAGCTAGATGATTTCAGCCATGGGGTGCAAGTACAAATTAAATAGTGTTAGGCTCAGGGAAGATCCCTGGGGCTCCCCTGCTGCAGTGGAAAGGTCTTTGAAGCAAAAGGTATTTGTGCCACCTAAAAGGTGCGGTTCTGTACAAATGAGGCCAACCCTTGCAGAGCCTTACCTCCAATTCCATGGTTTTACAGTTATTCAAGGAGCAGGCTATTGGACAAGGATTCAAATACTGCATAGAGGTGAAATAGGAGCAATGCATTTGTGTCACCTCTGTCCCCAGCTTGGTGGATGGATTCGGAAGTAAATAAACGTGCTGATTCAGTGCTGTATTGAGGGCAAAAGCATGATTGGGTCTTATGCAGGAGGTCTCCTGCGTCAAAAATGGAGTCAAGCGGAAGGTCTATATATTTTTCTGCTACTTTTTGAGATGAAAAGAAGCAGAGAGATGGGTCTATGGTTCTCTGGTTTGGTAGCGTAAAGTAGTGACTTCTTTATCTGGGGCACTATGGTGGCATGATTCCAAGCTAGAGGAACCTGTCCACTCCTGAATGAACAATTCAATTAATAACACAGCTCTGGAGCTATGCAAGTAACACTGCGATCCAGGATAACAGGAGAGGCAGGGTCAAATGGAGCCCCTGACTTCACAGATGCCTAATCAGGGTTACTTTCTCAGTAGTAATGTGTTTAAATCCAAGAGGGCGTGCAGACAGAATATTGAGTAAAAAATATTGAGTTGCACAAATATTGAGTAATAAATATCATGGTTCTGAAATATCGACAGCAAGAATATCGTGGTCAAGAATATCGACTTAAAGTAAGTAATATCGGTTTAAAAAATATAGAAGTCTTTAATATCGTTTGCAAACATATAGTTGTTAAAAATATTCTTTTTGTAATTAATGTTATGTATTTTAGTATATATTTTCTAAATGTGTTTTTGTACAAGAATTGTGTGTATTTTTAATATATGTGTTACATTTTTAGTAGTTATAAAAAAAGATTATTTGAATTTATCGTTTTTAGTTCCGCAGCGGGTTGTGGGTTTTTATAGGGGAATAGGGTGGGAAGTAATTTAATTATATTCAAAGTCAAATTCAAAGTCAAAGAGTTTTTATTTGTTTCGGTACTCAACTGAGGACCACAAATATTATGTAAAACAAATTACAGAAAGATTCGTTACAAAATTAATACAGCGTTAAAAATGATTTAAAAAAATATAAAAATTATAACATACAAGTTCATTTGGTGGATATTTACACACCAGTAATAGTTCCTTTACTGTTGAAATTCTAGATTTGCGGTATATGAGATCTAGATATCTTGACCGAGCTTTTACGACTTTAGGGCTCAGGCATGCAAATAGGAGATGCTCAATGTTCTGGTCACCCCCTTGACATAGGGTACATAGTGCGGATCCTCCAGGTGACCATCTTGATGTAAATGTTAACACTGGTAGAATTCCTAATCGCAACATTATAATTGCTCTCCTTGCTCCATGTGTGAGGGAAAACCCTATGTATGGCTGCCCCTGCTTGTACTCCAAAGATTCAGCGAAGAATTTGTAGGTAGATAATTTGTTGCAATGAGCGTGGTCAAGATCGAAGCTCAGTTTAGGAGTAAAGCATTTTAAAAAATGTTTCAGTTGCAGGGTTGACCAGGTAAGCAAAAGATCCGGACTAAGTTTAGCAATTCGAAATACCGTAGTCATATTCTGGTAGAATGTTTGCTTTGAGGCATCTGATTCAAAAGTCTCGATTTTTTGCAAAGAGCGTAATGATTCTTTTTTTGCATGAAGAAGATTGTAAGCCCATCTAATGACATTAGCCACGGCTACCGCATAGGAACTTGTGAGTGAGAGTTCTAATCTTAGAGCTTGGACAGGTGTAGATTGTGAGACCTTCAAGATTTTTTTCAGGATTTTCCCTTCTTTTTCGTCCATATATGCCCATTGTTTAATAGGGATGTGCTCCGTAGCGTAAGATAAAACAGGTGGGATTTTTACTCTGTATATTTTTAACAGTGAAGAGAAATGCCTGTTCCCTGTAGCAGAGTAAAGTCTTGAGAGGGCACCAGCATGTAGTTCTGATTTCCTTTTTAAATTATTTATTTGCTTTGTATTTTTTAGATTCTTTGAAAAAATCCTACCAAGATAGGTGTATTCATCAGCTTCTTCAACCTTTTCTCCGCCAAGCCTCCAACAGTACTTAGCACTTTGTCTTTTACCAGAAAAGGAAACTACTTTTGTTTTTGTTAAATTAGGAATTAGGAAATTGTCCTTTGAGTATTTATGTAGGATGTCTAGGAGCTTTTGTAAGCCAAAGGGCGTAAGGTCCAACATCACAATGTCGTCGGCATAAAGTAGGGCGTGTATACTTTGTGCAGCGATCTTTGGAGGCAAACTTGAACCTTGTTGTAATTGATAAGGTAAATCACTGAGATATAAAGAGAATAATATCGGAGCTAAAAGGCACCCTTGTTTGAGTCCATTTGCAGTTTTAATTGTTCCAGTCAAACCTTTTTCACACCCCATTTGTACTTTACACCATGTGTTAGTATGGAGATTAATTATGATCTGCAACAGTTGTTCAGGTATTCCTAATCTCCTTAGTTTATTCCATAGAGTTGGTCTATCGACACGATCGAAGGCAGTAGAGTAGTCGATGAATGCTGCATATACATTCTGGGATTTCCGCACTATATATTTGTCAAAGATGGTCTGGAGAGTTGAAATATTGTCAATGACAGAATGATTAGGTCTAAAGCCTGCTTGAAACATGGGAATTAGGCCTGACGAGAGTGCCCAATCTTTTAGTCGATCTAATACCTCTGCGGCGAAGATTTTCCCTGTAGCGTCCATCAGTGCTATTTGGCGGTAATTGCCGGCGATGTTTTTGTTCCCCTTTTTATATATAGGAATAATAATACTCCCTTGCCACAACTTTGGTATTTTTCTAGTAATGAAGATATAATTAAAAAGGGGTGATAGCAACTGACTCCACTCCTTGGGGTCTGCTTGCAGGACCTTGATGGGTATCTGGTCAGGGCCGGAAGCACCAGTACTTTTCGCTTTACGAATATGCATTGCTATAGAGAATGCTGTGGTATGTGTGATCTGGGAATTATTTTTTCCCATGTTGATATCGGTGTCCTTTTCTTCATGCTTAGTTGGATTTACCTTATAAAGTTCATTCAAGTAAATTTCCCAGTCATAGGGAGAGACCGGAATAGCTTGAAGTTTCTTTTTCGTTCCAGTTATTTTAGCAATTAAAGACCAATATTCTCTCTGATTGTATTTTTTGGCAGCTATTTGGATATCAACCCAATTTCGGTCTTGGAGCATTCTTTTGTGACTGTGCTTCTCTCTGCTTAATTGGTTGGGAAGTAATTTAATTATATTCAATTAATTGATTATTTTTCATTCATCAATATTTGTTTAATTGAGATTTTATAGTTTTAAATGTGGAAACTCAATTTCTTATTAATTAATTAATAACTGTTAATTAATTTTAACAAATTACTTAGTAATTAATTATGGTAATTGTGCGATTAATTTTAGGTGTGTGTTGTGGTGTTTGTAGGTGTAAAGGGTGGGAAGTAATTTATTTTTAATTGATGAATTAAAAATGTGTTGTTAATTCATTTTAAATAATTAATTAGTAATTAATTATGGTATTTGTGTAATTAATTTTAGGTGTGTGCTTTGGGGTTTATAGGGTAAAGGGTGTTAAGTAGTTACTTTATTTTTTAATATTAATCATTTGTTAATTGTTATTAATTAAATTAACTACAATTGTATTATGGGAATTGTGTAATTCGTTTTTGGTGTGTGTTGTTGGGTTTATAGGAGTAAAGGGTGTAAAGTAATTTGTGTTTAATTAATTAATTAATATATTGGGCCCGATTCTGATCTTGCTCAGAAGGGCTACGAATAGCATCTGTCAAGTGCGAGTCTGAATTGTAGACCCGATATCTGACAGACACGTACCATTGTATGAGCGAGCAAGTATGATGCGTTTTAAGTCTCGCGCTGCGACCGACTCATACCCATCAGCGATGCCTTCCGAGCGACTCCAAAATGGCCGTTGGGTACAGCACAATGCTTATGATTTCCGACCGAGCGATTGCGATCCGTGTTTCGAGCAGCCAAAGTGAGTTGGAGGCTTCGACTTGAAAAAGCTCCGGGAAGTGGACTTCAGGGGTCTGCGGCAGAGCCCCTTCACCCGGGGCCCTATGACTCAGCCAATGGGAGGAACCCAGGGGTCCCCCCTTCATATGCGTGCAGGGTGCGGGGTGCACAGACTTATTTGACCATTGCGCGCTGAAATACTGCTGCGGTGCTGCTCATTTTAATTACTTTTAAAATCATTTTGTTTCTATTGCGCGTTCTGCGCTAATGATTTTGGCGCCAGGCGCATCCTTTCTCTGCTCATCATCAGGGGGCAATATCTAGAATAGCTTCTTACCTGCATTATAATTGGACCTCACCCCGCACTTTGCGGGAATTAGAGCGCTTTGGGGACATCGCGTCGCGGCGTTTGTAGCTGCCATTTTAGGTGAGGGAACCAGGGAGTGCCGAATATCAGGCGCTATCTTGGTTGGGGGACCAGTGTTCTCACTGCAGGACTCCCGTGTGTATGGCTATATAAGATGGCTGTTCCTAAAGCGCGCAGCGTAGGCAAGCAGCGGGCGCGCCGACGGAGCGCCGGAGGTGCGCCAGAGGTAAGCCCGTTTGCGCCCGTTCGCGCACAGGACGCGCCGGGGGCCGGTAACTCTGCTCCTATGCATCAAGCCGTAATATCTTACGCCCGTGACGAACTGGTTAGCCTGAATTTCGGCACCATCCCGACCTGTAAGTCCAATACCATCAGCAAGCACCCAGACTCTCTGTCCTGTGGATTGCTGAATGTGAGATCTCTCAGCAAGCACAGTGAAGAAACTACGCTACTTATAGAGTCTCACGATCTAGACGTACTCTTCATGACAGAGACGTGGACTACAGTGAACAGTTCGGTTGAACTGGGGACAGCTTGCCCCCCCCGGTTTTAAAATAACACATAATCCTCGGGTGGGGGCCAGAGGTGGCGGAGTCGGGTTAATCTTTAGGGAGACTCTAGATTTCTCCCAGCTTAACATCAAAACTATTGCTGGAGTTGAATTGCTGGGTTTCTCCCTTAAAGGTCAGGGTGGTGTATTACTCACTGGGCTGCTATGCTATAGACCCCTGGCGAATACGCTATCTGCTTTGCATGAACTCATAGACCTAATCTATGACCTATCTCATTCTCACACAAGGCTGATGGTGTTAGGGGATTTCAATCTGTGGCCGGATGGCCCGACAAACTCGGCTTTCGTAGAGTTGGTTCAGGCATGTCGCAACATCGAGTTACAGCAGCTTGTACTCGCCCAAACCCATTCGAAGGGTCATACCTTGGATTTGATCTTTCCGACGCAGGTCAGACGACTTTGCGGGATGTGTTACCTCAGTGCTGGACGGACCATGCGCTCGTCCTCTTCTCTCTCTCACTTACAGCCACGATAGTAAAGAAAGGTAGTGCGGGAATTGTTAAGATGGGGAGACAATGGTCCAGACTCCTTAAACATTCTACCCTGCCTACATTGCTTTCGGAGGGCTTCTTTCTGGGAGACAGTGTGGACGTGAGTTATGAGACCCTCTGTCAGCGAATTCTGGCTACTCTGGACTTTTTGGCCCCGCTGCGTAAAATTGAAGTTAGGACTAATCTGGCTAGACCATGGTATACAGGGGAACTTCGGCAGCTCAAGCTCCAGTGCAAACAGGCTGAGCACGCTTGGAGAAAGCAATACCTGGAATCAGACAGAGTCCTCTTTAAACGGGCATTGGCGACCTATAAAGTCCAGATTAAGCTGGCTAAGGCCAGCTTTCTAGAAGAATTGCTGAAGGCAGCGGTAAATAAATCCCAGGACTTATTTAAGATCGTCAAAGACCTGGCCCATCCAGCATGCACTAGGAATGACATCCCGGCCTCTCAAGCTCTCTGCGATTCATTGGCACAGGCCTTTGAGGACAAGATTGCCACCATCTTAAACAATCTTGCGTCGTCATCTGGCCCTGTCCTTCAATCCGCGCAGTATTCCTTTTTGACTGAGGCCATGGAGGAGGGTGCCAAGTCAGCCAGGTTGAACAACTTCCCCTTGCCGTCCTTTGAGGACTTCTGTGTGTTGGCGGACGGTGTGTCCTCGGGTTCGCCGCTGGATCCTCTTCCACCTAAATTCTGGAAATTGTTTCGGGAACAGCTTTTTCCCCCGCTTTTTGCTATCTGCTGCCAGTCCCTTAGGTCGGCACGGGTCCCGGACTGTTGAAACTGCCTGTGGTTTCCCCATTGCTTAAGAAGGAAAACCTGGATCCCGTCTGCCCAGCTAATTATAGGCCGATCTCCCTGTTGCCATTTCCAATCAAAATTCTTGAGAAACTGGCCACAAAACATCTTTCCAACTTTTTTGAGACCACTGATTGTTTGGATTGTGTGGCCCAGTTCGGCTTCAGACCAGCCCACGGGACAGAATCGGCATTGGTGACTGTTCTTGATGACCTTCGGACGCGCGCCGACCAGGGTCGAGCGGCCTTTCTAGTGTTGCTCGACATGTCGGCCGCATTCGACACGGTCAGCCATGCGATCCTGATCAGGAGATTGGCGGAGGCTGGGGTATCGGGCTTGGCCCTTGAGTGGCTGGTGTCCTATCTTGACAACAGGCACCAGGTAGTTGCACTGCCACCCTTTAAATCGAACACCAGGAGGGTTGGACAGGGCGTACCTCAAGGGTCGGCCATCAGCCCCATCGTATTCAATCTTTACCTCCGCCCCCTGATCAGGCTGGTAAAATCCTTTGGCATAGCAGTCACCAATTATGCCGACGACACCCAACTTATCTTCTCGTTGGAGGGTAAGGAGGCGGTATCGCAGGAGGTCTTCCATGGCTGCATGAGCACTACGGCAGAATGGTTGGGTAACAACTCCCTTCAATTCAATAGCTCCAAAACCGAGGTGCTACATTGCTCCTCGGACCGTATCCCTAGGCCCTTCCCACAGGATTTCTGGCCACCTGACCTGCAAGGTACCAGTTTGCCTGCTGAATCTGTGTGAAACTTGGGGGTGATGTTCAGTTCTAGCCTGCAGCTGGATGCATCAGTGAATAAAACGGTGGCCACTTGTATGGCACTTCTCTGTTCACTTCGGAAGATCTTACCTATGCTTCCGGTGCAGGCGAGACCAGAGGTAGTGCGGAGCATAATTTTAAGTAGGCTCGACTACTGTAACGCGCTGCTGCTGGGGGCACCGGCTATTCTGGTGGGAAAACTGCAGCGCGTACAGAATTTCGCCGCCAAACTAGCACTCTCGCGTCGACGTTTGGACTCTTCCGCTAGGGCACTCAGGGACCTTCACTGGCTGCCAGTCCCTCAGCGGATTGATTTTAAAGCTTTGTGCCTAGTATTTCGAGCTCTTCATGGACAAGGTCCTTCCCCTCTGCAGGATTTATTTTCTTGGTACACCCCGTCAAGATCACTCCGCTCGGCTTCGGCCCACTTGGTAGTGGTGCCCAAGTTTTTGAGATCCCGGATGGGTGGTGGATCTTTCAGGGTCACCGCAGCAAGGTTGTGGAACTCTCTTCCGCCAGGTCTGAGGGGCCTGGAAGACCTTGCTTCCTTCAAGAAAGCCTTAAAAACACACTTGTTCCCTAGAATTCTGTAATCTGTTTTAGTCGCTGGTAACATCATGTATGTGTCATAACAGTCTAAGCGCCAGGATGCCCGCTGGGTGACAGTCACGCGCTATACAAGTACGCCTATACATACGGAGGCAACCCTGCGACAGGGGGCACCCTTTGCCAAGACATGCTTTTTTCATCAATGGGATCCTATGTACGCTCTGTACAACAGGCTCCCATTCACTTCACTGGGGCTCCAAGTGACCCGAGTCCTTCAGTGCTGAATTACATCGTACTCGGTCGCTCAGAGCCCAGCAGCCTGAATCGCTTGGAAAGCTCTACGGGTGCGAATTGGCTATTGGGATTTCCCAGCGAGATTGGAATCGGGCCCATAGTTGTTATTTGAAATTTATTTTGGGTAATTGTTTATTTTTTTGTGCTGTTTTTACTTTTAAAGGGGTAAAGGGTTGGTATTAAAGACATTTTAATTACTTTATTATTAGATGCTAATAGTAATCGTTTTTCAATTTAAAAAGAAGCTTTAATTGTGTTTTATTATTTCATAGTTTAATTTAGGTGTGTGTTGTGGATATTATAGAGTTAAAGTGTGTGCCGGCAATTAATGTTTATTAGTTTTTAATAATGTTTTTAATTGATTATTAATTATGGTAATTATGGAATTAAATGTAACTTAAAATGTTGAAGTGTTTTATTTTTGATGTGGTGTTATAGGGTAGGAAATAAAATAAATACATTTATGTATTAATACTTTTTTGTTTGTCAATATTTTCTAGTTTAAAAAAGTATTTTTTTTAAATGTATTTACTATTTTATTTTATATAATATTTGTAGGTTTTTGTTATATGTAATTAATATTATATGTTTTCTTTATATATATTTACTTTATAAGATTTTCAATTTTTTAATTATTGTTTATTTATTTTTATGATTTAAAAAAATGCAATATATTTTTTTTATAACTGTTTGAGGTTAAATAGTAATTTTTGTCTCTCCATTATCCAACACTTTCCCTAATGTTGCACTCACTGGAAGTGGGGATAGTAATTTTTACCCCTCCGCTATCCAACACTTTCCCTACTGTTGCACTAACTGGAGTGGGAATAGTAATTTTTACCCCTCCGCTATCAAGCACTTTCCCTACTGTTGCACTCACTGGAGTGGGAATAGTTAATTTTATGCCTCCGCTATCCAACACTTCCCCTACAGTTGCATTTACTGAAGTTGGAATAGTAGTTTTTACCCCTCCGCTATCCAACACTTTCCCTACTGTTTCACTCATTGGAGTGGGAATAGTAATTTTAACCCTTTTGCTAGCCAACACTTTCCCTACTGTTGCACTCACCGGAGTAGTAATAAAATGTTTTACCCCTCCGCTATCCAACACTTATCCTACTGTTGCATTCAGTGGAGTGGGAATAGTAATTTTTACCCCTTCGCTATCCAACACTTTCTCTATTGTTGCACTCCTTGGAGTCGGCATAGTCATTTTTGCCCCTCCGCTATCCAACACCTTCCCTACTGTTGCACTCACTGGACTGGGAATAGTCATTTTTACCCCTTCGCTATTCAGCACTTTCCCTACTGTTGCACTCAGTGGAGTGGGAATAGTAAATTTTACCCCTCCGCTATCCAACACTTATCCTACTGTTGCACTCTTTGAAGTAGGAATAGTAAAATGTTTTTCTCAGCTGTCCAACACTTACCCTACTGTTGCATTCACTGGAGTGGGAATAGTTATTTTTACCCCTTTGCTATCCAACACTTTCCCTACTGTTGCACTTTTTGGAGTGGGAATAGTTATTTTACCCCTCGCTATCCAACACTTTCCCTACTGTTGCACTCAGTGGAGTGGGAATAGTACATTTCACCTCTCCGCTATCCAACACTTATCCTACATTTCCACTTTTTGGAGTGGAATAGTAATTTTTACCCCTCCGCTAACCAACACTTTTCCTACAGTTGAACTCTTTGGAGTGAGAATAGTACTTTTTGCCCCTCCGCTACCTAACACTTTCCCTACTGTTGCTCTCACTGGAGTGGGAATAGTAATTGTTACCCCTCTACTACCCAACACGTTCCCTACTCTTGCACTCACTGGAGTTAGAATAGTAAATTTAATTTCTCCACTATCCAACACTTACCATACTGTTGCAGTCACTAGAGTGGGAAAGGTTATTTTTACCCCTTTGCTATCCAACACTTTCTCTACTGTTGCACTGATTGTTTTGTGAAATGTAGGTTTAAATATTTTTTAATATTTTAATGTTTAAATTGATTATAGATTTTAGTTTTTTATATTTTAGATCATTAATATATATTATTTTGTCTATTATTTTATACTTTTAACATACATTAAAAATAATAGTTTATTTATTGGTTTAAAGTAAATATGTACGTATAAATTATTATGTTTGTGTGTTCATTGTTTATTAAGTATATTTGTTATATTTTATTAATATGTAAATTACAATTATTTTATTTTGACATTATATTAAATATTTAATTTTTTTAATTTTATTTTATATTTATATAAATGTCAATATTTTATACATCTATATTTTTATATAAATATTTTGTACTCAATATTTTTGTACTTACCTGTTGATATTTTTTTTGTCTATATTTTTTACTAAATATTTTTTACATCGATATTTTTTACATCGACATTGAGTCAGTGAAATATTCAAGAGTGCTTCCCTCTCTGACGTCTATAAGTTTAAACCAGACTTTGAGACAGGGGGTATTTCTGGCTGCTGCCTCAGGAAATGTGTAATAAATGGAGGTAACTTTATCGCACAAAAACTGCACCAGGGTGTGGCAACTGTCTGATGGAGGAATGGCTTCCAAGACATGCGCAAGGGAAGAAAGTGACTTGACTACTGAGAAGAGTTCACAGGAAGAATTTTGCGCTGTCTCAATTTTGTATGTATATGTATAGAAGTTACGTTGTGTAATCTTAATTTGCCTATGATGATTTTTCAGAGATATGCAATCGTTAATCTTAATATTAGGTTAATAGTTTTAGCACCGAATGCTCTCTAGATGTTTGCAGCTTTTCTTCAGGATATATAATTCTTCATGAAGCATTCCACCAAAGGTTTCAGTCTTTTGAGGACATGCAATCTGATCCAATGCACTCTTGATCCACTCTACTACTAGGTAATCAGCCAAATCTAAACTGCTCTCCAGAAAAGGGCAAATTTCTTTCAAAGCATGGGTAAAAGTGGCAGAGGTCACTTTAGCCTATCTATAAAATTTAGTTGGTTGAACAGAAATGAATAGATGCAACAGCAGGCGAGTGAGCAAATGCAAGGGTACAGGAAAGTGATCCATCCATGGAAGTGGAATGGGGGAGTCAATCACTATGGCCCTGATTACGATGACAGTGAACCCGCCACCGACAGGCTGTCGGTGGCGGGTTCACCACCATTTTGAGGCCAATTACCACCCACCAGATTGTGATAGCGGGCGGTGTGCTGGCGGGCAGAAAGCCTGACCGCCACGGGTCTGACAGAAGCAATTGTTACAATTGCCAGTCGGACCACCCTGCATTTTCAGAATGGTCACCGTCCACCAGATTAGGATGCTGGATTCCCACCAGCCTTTCCATGGTGGTTCCCTGCCATGGAAAGGCTGGCGGTGGTTGACTTTGGGGGCCCATTGTGGGCCCCACTTGTGCAGGGTCAGTTTGTGATTGCACTTTCCCTGCACCATGTGGCAGGCACTGCGTGGTGCCTGCCACGTAGTGCAGGGAAAAGCATAACCTGCCCTTTTTCCATTGCGGCGAGTGCTGCAGCCAGCAGCATGTGCCGCAATGTAAAAAATGCCTTTTGCAGCTACTGTGGGGGCTGCCACATTGTGATTTGATATGTGGGACCGCCGCTTAATAGGAGGGCGGTCCCCATCACCGGGGCGATGGCGGACGGACTTCTGTCCATCCGCCATCGTAATGACCCCCTATGTTAGGTAAATTAGAAAAGACGGGGTCTAATATGTGACCCATTCTTTGTGTCAGTGCATTGATCAAGTGAACTAGCTAAAGTACTTCTAAATCAGCTATTAGCGTAGAAGCTGCCAGGCAGTCAGCATCTTCAGCATGGAGGCTTAAATCTCCAAATATTATAAAGTTTTAAAATCTGAGGACATAGGCAAGCAAAATGTTGACTAGAGAGGCAGTAAAAATTGAAGTTAGGCTGGAAGGCCTATAAATCAAAATTCCTGTTAGTGTGAAATTGCCCGAGAGCGTGAGGGAGAAAAAAGCAGCCTCACTACCTGCAATTGCAAACTCTGAAAAGGTACAACAAAAAGAGTCTTTAAAAATTAATGGAATCCTGCCTCCTCTCTGCAGAGACCTGTCAAGCCTAACAATGTCATATCCATGAGGAATGGCCATAAGGATATTGGGAGCTGAGCCGTCTGACAACCATGTTTCAGATAAAAAGATGGCATCAGGAGAATGAATAGTTAGAAAGTCGTACAGTTCCAGTTTATGCTTAGCTAACAAACGACAATTGATAGAATTGAAATGTGCCGGGGGGGGGCAAAGGGAGTTTTTTCCCGGTGGCATTAGATCCTGTGGGTGTGTGAGGTGTAAAACCACACTTACTGCAACAAACCCTAGGTTGTGTGGGGTCCAGAATCTCTCAAAGTTAATATGAGGTAACAGGAGCGAAAGTCCTCAGTTCCAAGGAGGAATATTGTAGGGCGGCTGATGTCAACCTGCTGGGGGACTGGCCCCTGGCTCCATCCAGGTTGCTGATGGGCTTGCATTAGGCACACGTTTGGCGCCCCTAAGGTCGGCCAAAGGCACCCCTAAAGTAGGACCAAGGAAGCCCCATGGGTAGGGTGCAGTGTATTTAAAAGGGAGGACATGTACTTGTGTGTTTTACATGCCCTGATAGTATTTCGTTTTTTCACTATTGTAAGGGCTATCTCTCCCATAGGTGATCACTGGAGAAGCCCCGTAACCTCTTACAAGTGTAGCTTCCAATTGGCAAGAGATTTGTAGTTTTGGGTGCCTGACCTCATAATTTAAAAATCCCTCTTTTTGTGGACTTGGTTTTTAAATTGTGTTTGAAGATGCCACTTTTAGAAAGTGATACTTCAAACAAAATGTTCTCAGTGCACTCGTTATTTCAATTTAATCTTCAGCACTGATGCAAGCACTTCTCAAAAAGGTAAGCATCCAGTATCGGCAAAAGCATCAAAAGCATTTTTTTTATTCACGAGCCCTGCAGCAAACAATGCTCCATTAATCGAAAAACCAGAAGGAGACAAAAAAACGTCAGAAGAAATAGAAAGAAGAACCACCAGGAGCCAAATAAAGACAGTTTAGTAATCAACATCTCAAGTGTCAATCTCACTCCAGCTCAAGAAAAACTGCTTAACAAAGGTACATCTTTTGTTCCCACACAAAAAAGTTCTATGGTTGAAACAGAAATCGCTTTATTCAAATTTATACGAACATTGAAATTAAGATATTTCTTCGACACTGTGCAACCATCGTTGATGTCTTCAGAACCAGAACAAGAGGAATACAGAGTATTTAAAAAGAAAAGCACATTTTGCACGCCGATCTCTCATAAAACCATTGATTCCTTTGAAAGAATGGTACAATCTGAGATTAAACAAATTCAATTTGACAACCACACACGGGGTAACTTTTCTAAAAATGATTGGAGCCCATTACAGAGTTTGATCAACAACAAAGACATCACCTTCCAAAAAGCTGACAAAGGGGGATCACTGGTCGTGATGGATACTGTATTTTATGAAAATAGTGTGACAATGCACGTAGAGGATCAGAAAGTGTACATGAAATTGGACCCCACTAGTAATTTCCAAGAAGTTTTGAGAAAAATTCTA
This sequence comes from Lissotriton helveticus, assembly GCF_964261635.1. Taxonomy (NCBI): domain Eukaryota; kingdom Metazoa; phylum Chordata; class Amphibia; order Caudata; family Salamandridae; genus Lissotriton; species Lissotriton helveticus. Next base: position 34,755,595 of record NC_136058.1, read on the forward strand.
CATCGAGCATTGGATATGAAATGGATTTCTGAAAAAACATTCAAATTCTTGGATAAGAAATTCCCTCGTCATCCGCATATGTACATGCTCCCAAAAATCCAGGAAAATTTCCAGGCACCTCCATTCAGGCCCATAGTATCCGTATGTAGGTCGATATTAGAACCAGTCGGTCAATATATTGGTTTTTTCTTGCAACCAATTGTACAAAAGTGGGAGACCTACATAAAAGATATCACAGCATTCTTGCAAATTTTAAGATCTATTAAGCATCAAAATATGGATGACTGTTGGTTATGTACAGTCCATTCCTCATAATGAAGGCCTGGAATCTTTAGAATGGAGCTTACTGGAAAATTAGTGTAAAGGCGCCAACAAGGTTTTTCTTATGGAATTGATGCATTATGCCTTGTATCATAGTTATTTCCAATGGCAAAACAGTTTCTATGTCCAATGCAATGGAACATCCATGGGGTTTGCTGGGGCTCCGTCCTACGCAAACACCTATATGGCGAAATTTGAACATGATCACATTTTGCAGAATCCCAAATGAAGTGAGAAACTTGTGATATTCAAGCGATACATAGATGATATATTCATTCTTTAGAAAGGCAATTATCAAACTCTTGAAGAAAACACAATACAATTGAATTCCTGCAACAAGCATATTAAATTCACTCATCACATTGAAAAAAATCAGATATCTTTCTTTGAAGTCCTGATCACCATAGAAAACAGCATCATAAAAACTAATGTTTTCACAAAAACCACGGAAAGAAACAATTGTTTACATTACCAAAGCTTTCACCAAGAATCACTAAAACGTCATTTACCATTCTCACAGCTTATCAGATTAAACCGCATTACATCCAACCCTGAAGAAGCGGAAAAACACATTTTATTGTTTGGGAAGAAATACATCCTAAGAGGTTACCCAAAAGAAGTAGTGGAGGCATCAATCAAACGTGTTAATACCATGAGTAGAGAATCTTTACTTGTTGGAGCGAACAATGAAAAAAAGGAATCAACTATCTGCAACTTGAAATATTCAACTCAAGCCAAGAAAATCAGAGAGATCACGACAAAACATTGGAGTCTAATCAAGAATGAACCAGATTTACAGAATCTATTTGATGAGAAAATCACATTTGCCTTCAAACGAGGTAAAAACATTAAAGAGTTACTATCCAAAGAAAAAAATCAGGATAAACCACAGAAATTTAAAGGCATGCAAAGATGCAATAATTGCACACACTGTAATAACATTATGGTGGGTAATGAATTTTCACATCCGACGAAAGGTTGTAAAATTGCATTAAAACATACAAGCACCTGTGATACTAAGAATTTATTTTCTTGATAAAATGCCCGTGTGGCAAGACATGTTGGTCATACTGAAAGGAAATTAAAAAGTCGTATCACAGAACACAAAAATAATATCCGCCCAAAAAATCTCAAATCCACTGTGGCATTACATTGGATTGAAGCCAATCATTAAATTTCTCAACTACGATTCACCATCCTTGAAGTAGTGAAACCGCGGGCAGATATGGATCCACAAAAACAATTATTACGAGCTGAATACTTTTGGAATAAAAAATTACATTCTTTGCAACCAACTGGAATGAACGATCAAATCAAACTGTCATGTTTTCTATAATTTTCTATTATTTTCAAATTCATCCTATTGTACTGTTTATACAGGCCTCTTTAATGTCTGAAGGTAACATATGAAGAAAGAGTGGTGCATAACACCTTGGTAATTTGGTTGCTGTAGAATGGTTACACTCTAACTCAGATCGTCATGTTTTATCACACAGATTTGGTTCTGACTAATTTTTTGGTCATTCTGCATTACTTAGAAAAATGAAGGATTGGCACACTCATGCCACCGTATTTCCCTTATTTAAAACATGTTTATTCCGAATGTCAATATTTCAAATTTAGTAGGCAGCAGGCAGGAACATGATAATGTGCGTTTTACCTTTGACGATTTGGCACTATGAAATTGGAGCACATTACGGGGTATTATGGTGTGTGTAGTTTTCTATAATGCACACGTCGTAATTAGAATGCGGTCTCTTTAAGAACCGGGTACTTGGGTAATGAGATCTACTACGTTACTGAAAGAAGCCGTGCGAGTAACGGTCAGTTGTAAGGCGTCCTGCAGCAAATGTTTTCCCGGTCTCTAAGTGAGTGTTGTATTGTTTAATTTTACTTTACCGAACTGCTTTAGCACGCTATGTCCTTTTGGAAGATTTTGCAAGGTGTGCGGCTTGAACTATTGATGTACGCTGACTGTTTGGATTATCGTTATTGAAAGACACATTGTAGCTCTTATCGCTCTTTGTTTAGAACCGCTATAAAACACACGTGCTGTTCGCGTTAAGGGTTTTGGCTTTCTGATAACAGCGTTTAAAATGTTCTCAACTAAAATTCCACGCTGTGCGCATGATCTATTTTATTTATTACCCTGTTAGAAATATTGCTTCTTTTACATTTCTTGTATTTACATAGCCGCAATATCACTCAAACGCTTATAGTGTAAACACTTTCCATAGGTGGAGACCATGTACCTTCGGTATTATCCTCATGAAGCCATCACAGATCATTGGCTACTAACTTACTTGCGCCAGGAGAAGATTATATTCATACACACAGTTTGGCATTCATGTTTTTAGTTACCAGAATCAAGCTTGGTTGTTTTTTTCTTTCTAATTGAAACATGAAATTTTCTGTTGTATCCATGATTACCATTTGTATTAGCATTTACTGTTTATTGGATGATCAGGGTATTGTATTTTAATTGATTATACTGATCTGTGCCTTTCATGTATTTGTTTTCAGACCCCTGAGGAAGGGTCTCATCCGACCCGAAATGCATTGGGTTAATTAAGGACCGTTGATTTTCAGAATTTGAAACATATCGGTGCCAGAAAGAGCACCCTACTGTGAACAATAAAGCATCATTGTTGAAAAGATTAATAAACATTGATGAATCCTTATTTTGGATATTAAAGAAAAAGTAAATTTGGATGAAAAGAAGAATAGAAACTTTTTTGGTTTCAAGATAAAGGTGCACACACCTAAGGGGAGGGCGATCCCAACCCACACAGCCATGGACTTTTAGAAAGTGAACACATGTAGATGATGGATGGAGCGCAGAAATATTTTAGACGCTCACCCCCTGTCACAGTTCTGGGTTGAATCCATCATCATTCTTCAGCTCACTTTGCCTCCCCAGTTCATACCCAGCTATATGCAAATCAGTCTTGACCCTGTTCCTAATGGGAACAGTCCATCCCGAACTGTCATGCCAGATCTTCCCTGGACCGGACACAAGCATCCTTGAACCGGTTTCAGGTTATAGCTGGGTCCGATCTGGGGTTGCGAAGTGAGCTAAAGAACAATGATGGATTCAGCCCAGATCTTTGACTGGGGGCGAGTGTCTGAAAAGTGTCAGCGCTCCGTCCATCAACTCCTTTTGTTTGCTTTGTTCACCCTAAATTGTCACAGTATGCCAAGACGTGGGTCCCTTGCTCACTTTGCCACTGGATTCAAGCTAGCCTGGCTGGTGAGGGGTGTTACTTCGAAACTGGTCCCAGAATGCTTGTTTCCGGTCCAGGGAAGACCTGGCTTAGCAGTTCGGGCTGGACTGTTCCCATGAGGGACTGGGTCAAGGCTGATTTGCATGTGGCTAGGTCTGAACTGGGGTGGTGAAGTGAGCTAAAGAATGATGATGGATTCAACCCAGATCTGTGACTGGGGGTGAGTGTCTGAAAAGTTTCAGTACTTCGTCTATCATCTCCTTTTGTTTGCTTTGTTCATTCTAAGTTGGCAGGGTATGCCCAGAAGTGGGTCCCTGGCTCACTTTGCCACTGGATTCAAGCTAGATTGGCTGATGAGGGGTGTTACCCCGAAACTGGTCCCAGGATGCTTGTTTCTAGTCCAGGGAAGACCTGGCTTGGCAGTTCGGGCTGGACCGTTCCCATGAGGGACATCATCAAGACTGATTTGCACATGGCTGGGTCTGAACTGGGGTGGCAAACTGAGCTAAAGAACGATGATGGATTCAACCCAGATTGGTGACTGGGGTGAGTGTCTGAAAAGTTTCAGCGCTCAGTTTATCACAAAAATGCTTTAAACCCCCTTGGCTCTGAGAGACCTTTGTTTTATTTGTTAGTACATTCTGCCCTCCAGTGGCAAAATGTTCTAATAGCCTTATATCCCTTCGTAGCTGGGCTATACCGGCTATTAAAGTCCCGCTCCCTTGTTAAAGGCCCTTGCCTTCGGTTCGGGCCTTTAACGCTGGAGCGGGCCTTTAATAGTCGGTATTGCCCGCTACGACGGGCTATAAGGCTATATTAGAACATTGGAATGTTGGGCGCACCATTGAAAACAATGGGTAGCTCCGGGCTTATAATGGCTGGTATGAGCCCGGAGCTCCAACATTCCAATGTTTCTTTGTTCACAGCTGTGGCTGTAAACAAAGGCTTCAGGGAGCCTGAGGGGATTTCAATCCCCTCAAGCTCCCTGAAGCCTTTGTTTTATTTGTTAGAACATTCTGCCCTCTATTGGCAGAATGTTCTAATAGCCTTTTAGCCCTTCGTAGCTGGGCTATACTGGGTATTAAAATCCGGCTCCCTTGTTTAAGGCCCTAACCTTCGGCTTGGGACTTTAATGCTACTGCAGGCTATAAGTCTATAATATATGCTTATCATACTTTATCATTCTACTGTATTGCTGCAGTTTAAAACACTGGGCAAAATATCATGCCTGTCCCATGGCAAAGGAGTAAGCTGCCTTACCAGGATGTGGCCTTGCAAGGATACAGCTTTAATATGATCCTCTCTTCTAAAGACTTCCTCTTGGAATAGTCCGCATTGTGAGGATCACACCATACAGGATCCTGCCTGACTGGATACTGCTTTGCCATGAAAATGCAACCATTGATGTTAAGCATATGTCAATGGAAATAGATGTATATACATTTTCCTCCCAAATCTATCTTTCTAACAGAAATAATTAACATACCACGCGACCATGGGTTCCTCGAGGATTTAAAAGAGGAAGTGAGTAGTAATTTTGTGGCAACCTCAGGTTTTCTGAGTACAGTGTTGCTGTCTTAAAGTCCACAAGACCAACTGCGCATAATTGAGTTACATATAATGGTTGAAACTCCTCTGAAATTTCTATCCCCAGGGACCTTTTCACTTCCAGTTCCATCGCATGACATAATCCTGGCGGCTTGTCAGCTCCTATCACTTCTTCAATTAATTACACAATATATTATTACAACTCAGAAAAATATCACTCAGGTCTTCCCTCACAATGGTAAGACAAACGTTTATTGCCACAGATTGTTCCCTGATTCAGAAAAGGGGGTGGTGATGAACAGAGTGCCTGAATTAAGCAGACCACTCCTACCCAGTCCAAAGATCAGGGCTTGTTCCCTGCCATCTTTAGTAAATCCACTCAAGTTGCATTTGTGCGCTGGACATATATTCTAAATGACACTGCACCTAATGTAAACATTGCAAACCTGCTACCCCTGTGAAGTAATATTTATTAATGAATATGCATGATATTTCTGCTTGTTTGTTCGCTATGTCTGGAAGTGTCACTGTTCAAGATCTAATTCCTGGTAGGCCTAGTCAATGCGATCAGAAAATATTCAAATAAATAAATACTTTGAATAAAGCTTCTGAACCACCTGTCCAAACCTTTAATGTCAATCCTTCGTATAATTTCAGTTCTCAGTTTCCCTGCTCATTAATTTATCACTACAGGCTAGCCGCATGTGGCTGGTGTAAACTTTGTGAAAGTGAAAGCATAAGAGGTCAGGTACAAGTCATTAGGCACCTCCAGTCATCAATATTATAGCATGTGTTTAAACAAGGGTTGTGGGGTGGTGATGGAAGCATTTCAATCACAGTAGTTTCATCTCATTATAGGCTCATCACATAGAGCCCACTGAGCGCTTCTTGATTCATCTTGAGTGCATATTTTTGTCTGTTTCCAATTTCAACCAATCTGTTATTCTCCTAAACTGGACGGTCAAGTAGCACTGGAGAATGTTTGAAAAAAAAAACACATGTATGTTTTGGTTGTTCATTGTTTGCAGCAATTGACGATTCCCCCTCGCCCTGTGAATTTTACAAATCGTGTATGCAGTGGCGTAACCAAACGTGAGGGGCCCCCCCTGCAAAGTACATGGAGTGGGTCCCCCCACTCTCTGGACCAAGTAAGGAGCTTGCAGGCCAGGTGTCCACCACCCGTGCGCAGTGCCGGAGTGGCCCCCTGGAGCTTGCCCCCCCACACCGTTGAGGTTGCAGGGGTTATTGTTACCCCACTGCTTATTGCCTAGGTTTCTAGAAAACCGAACTCCGTGTTCTAGAGTTATCTAGAAAATGCTAATTTGTATAGTAAAAGAGAGCCCTAATTGGAGTGCAGTAACCCTTATGTCCCTGGATCCTGGTGCCACTGTTCCTTCTGCTCTAATGATAGCTATGTGCCCTATTTTAGATGACTAAAGTGATGTGGCATATGTTATAAAACTGGGAATGTAGAGGGTTGCTTTTGTAGGTTTACAAGTACAAATCTGAGAAATGTTTGCTTGAGAGGTGCCTTCTTAACTTGAGTATTGTTTACCCTTTTACAATTTTGGACCCCAAACCTTTGTGTATTTTCTCTTTTGTTCCAAGTACTCGCAAAGGAAAGTGCCCATGAGCTGAAAGCACTCCTACCGGTTACATCCAACCTGACCTTCCTTGATTCTTTCTTGTTCTTGGCTACCTTAGCAGTCAGACACTTACAACCTGGTTAATGCTTGTCAGCAGTGCATTGAAACTCCATCACCTGACCATAAAGATCCTGCCAGGTTAGTTGAGTTGTTACTTTCAGAATGTATTATTCTAGCCCTGGGGCCATTACATTGCTCGGGTTGGGCTTATTTCAGTACTTTATTGTTAAACAAAATAGGATCATCTTAAGTAGGCAGCATGAGGGGGCCTAATAGATTGTTCACAGTAACCAAACAGGTATTATCAAGTAAAGCACCTCCCAAAAATATTCACATCTTAAACAAAGCAAACAACACTTAACCACAATTGTGCATGTTATTAGACATGCCATCACCAAAGGCACAGCCAGGAGCTGCCACTGGAGCTGCAGCCTTCACACATTATTCCCCAGACAATGCTGTGTCCTCAGCCCTTGCAGCCTTAGTTTCCTCTCTGAGCTGAGCACTAACCCTTGAGACTGCTCTAAAGTTCTCCAACTCCACACCCAGTCAACATTGATCTGTGTTACTGTTAGAATTGGGGGTCTCTAGTTGGCACAGGTAGGTACTTGTGACAAATAGGAACCCTCTCCTCTAGTCAGAGTAAGAGGGATATACTTCCTAAAATAACCCCTGCTCACCCCTTGGTAGCTTGGCATGAGCAGCAAGGCTTTATTTCAGAGGTGTTGTAAGTTAAGCATTTGTGACCATATACAGTAACCCAGTGACAACACTACAAATGGACACCACACCAGGTTTTATATCAAAAATACGTATATTTTATATAGAGTTACCACAAGACCAATAAATGACAAAAATAATCCACAGTACTATTAGATTTCAAGAGTTCTTGTAAAAAGGCTTAAATCAAGGTTCTGTGCGAGTCGGAACATGGCCTTCCAACCCAGGGTCTAGACCCTCGGGCTGCACCGGGGTCAGAGGCGAGGACTCCCTCCCTCTGCAAGCCCTTCCAGAGCACGGCACCCTCCCAACTGGAGTTGTACACCTATAAGAACAACCGGTCAGGACACTGTTTACAGTTGTCCCTTCCTCCAGGTCAGACAATACCTGTACCTGGCTCTCCAACCTAGGATCTAAACCCTCAGGCTGCACCGGAGTCAGAGGTGAGGACTCCCTCCCACTGCACCCTCTTCCAGATGGCTGTACCCTCACACCTGGAGTGGTACACCAAGAAGACAGACTGGCAGGGACACTGATTCCAGATGTCCCTCCCTCCAGGTCAGGTAACCCCTGTACCTGGCTTCCTAACTCAGGGACCAACCCCTGCAGTTGAACACTTGTCTCCCTCCCATCTAGATGCAGATCTCTCTATTCACCACTCGGCTGACTCATTCTGTCTCTCTGGAATCCCCCAGCCCTGTCACTCAAACTCCAGACAAGGAATACACAACCTCGCAGAGGCAGGCTTAAATGGTTAAGCAAGTAAATACCTACTTGCTAAAAGTGGATTTGCAAACGCAGAATATTAAAATAAACTTCACTAAAAGATGTATTTTATTATTCCGAGTCCAGGCATACTAAACTCGAATTTCTACCATGTACTCTGAGTCTGCTAGGATTATAAACATGTAATAACCTAGCAGCCCATTCTGGCCTATGGAGAACAGGTAGCCTTGCAATAGTGAAAAACGAAAATGGCTGTATTTCACTATTAGGACATGCCACACACATCAGGGCTTGTCCTACCTTATACTTACAATGTTCCCTGCCCTTCGGCCTACCATAAAGGTGACTAATATGACGAAAAGGGAAGGTTTAGGGACTGGCAAGTGGGTGCACTTGCCCAGTCAGCATGACAGTACCAGACTGCATGCAGGCTCTGCAATGGCAGACCTTAGACTCATTTTACAAGGCCGCTTCTGTGGGTGGCACAAACAGTGCTGCAAGCCCACTAGCAGCATTTGGATTTACACGCCCTGGGCCCACTCAGTGCACTGTACTAGGGTCTGACAGGTAAACCAAATAGTCAATCATGGAATCACCAATTAATACATCTATTTACAGTAGGGAGAACATATGCACTTTAGCACTGATCAGCAGTGGTAAAGTGCCCAGAGTCATAAAATAGCCAACAACAGGTCAGAAAAAATATAGGAGGAAGGTAAAACGCTCAGGGATGACCCTGCAAAAAGGGCCAAGTCCAACAGTTACTAATAAAAGTATTGCACTGAGTCCCCTTTTACCTGCTCAGAAGCATCTGATTCAGAGTGGATGAAGATCCAGTCTATCTCTGAAGAGAAGGTAGCTGAGCAGGATATTTAAATACCCACAAACCTTTACGTCACATCTACATTCCCACAATCCTTTCTTCTATTGCTGCAATCTTTAAATGCAATTTTCAATAATTAGGCTGACTTTTCCTTACATTGTAACATATTCCACGTGTTTCATTTATATTTAAAATAAACGACTGTACCTTCCAAGGGTTTATCTATTTCCTGGGATGACAAGCACTAACCTTCTTTTGTAAAATAAATAAATAATAATAATACAAAATGTATAAAGGGCCTGGTTACTCCATACAGTGTTCCTGCGCTAGAAATTAATTCTCCACTATGGAGGTAAAATGCAGTCTACCCGCCCTAAAGTTGTTTAAAAAGCCAAGTCTTAAGTTTCTTACAAAAGACTAATCCTGAGCATTTCTGTCTCAGATCCAGAGGCATGGTGTTCCACATTTTGGAAGCCAGAAAACTAAAGGAACATCCTTCCATGGGTGCTTTTTTCATGATAGGGATTATGGGATTATGGTGCAGATTTAAGACTTCTTCTGGCTCGATAAGGCTTCACCAGAGAATATAGGTAATAAGGTACTTTATAATTCAAGATGACTTTAAAGGACACTCTCTTGCTTAGCGGGATCTAGTGAAGTTTAGCAGGCAGGTCCCATGGAGGAGCGTCTCGTGATGTTCAGCAGCAAACTTGCTGCCCAATTCTGCACCCTCTTTAGCTTTCTCAACCTCCCTGTGTGGCTCCGATATATAACACATTACATTAGTCCAGTCTGGACATGGCCAGGGCCTGGACTACTGTTTACCTGGCGGCTTCACACTGAGAAGGCCCCTGATCTTGTTAAATGTTTTTAGGATGCCAACACATTTCTCCGCGAGGCTGGCTGTCTGGCTGTCAAATGATAGATTATGTTAAACCATATTGCTAGGTTCTCACTTTCGGCTAGGGAACAGGTATTGGTCCATGTGCGTCTGGCCAAAGACTGTCAAAACTCTGAATCTGAGGTTTGTTTGCAGTTTCCGTGCCAATGAAATGCCCTGCATACCCTGCTCCGCAGTCTGGAGAAGCACAGCCTGGAAAGAACATCCCAGATACTGCAAGGAGTGCGCACTGTTTGGGTCCAGTACACCTCAAAAGTAGCTCCCCGATTGGTGTGATAAGTGAGCCATGTCACCTCCATATAAGGTGGCAACGGAGCCCTGGCACTGTTGGAAGGACCCCCTCTGATGTGTTTGGGCAGTGATGGTACAGATGGAGAGGCTCTACGCCTCCTGGAGCTTGCCCATACCTGATGACATGCCATCAATCATGGCGACAGATAATCCAGCCACCAATTGACTGCCCTTTGGGCTGTTCAAAACTGTGAATGACATTTCCAGCTAACCAATGACTGTAGGTGGCAGCTCCATTGCCCCAGTGGGCACCATTGCACCAAGAGTACTTACAGTATGTTAAGATTTGCTTCCATTATGCCACAGAAAGCATTACGGAGGACACCATTGTGCCAAGTATTCCCACTTTATGTTCAGAATTACCATCATTATGAATAAAAAGATTTGCCCCATCATTCGTTATTAGTATTTGTTTGAATATGCACATCCCTCAATAATCCTGATTGCGAGCTCAGAGTTGCATCATCACTCAGTAATCTTAACCGCATACCCAGATTTGCACCATCGCCCAGTAGTAATCAGTACATGCTGATGTTTTCACAGTCATTTTGAAATGTCGACTGAATGGCCACATTTGTAGAGTCACTCAAATTCTATTTTATGCATGGATTTAAATCATCACTTAGAAAGCTTGTGCATGATCAGTTTTACAGCTTTGCTGAGAAATATTGGCTGAATGCACGCTTTTCAGAGAACTGAGGTATTTACTCACTGCCATAAGCATTCAGCTCAAGCCTGAGCTTGAGCCGTCTGATTCTACCAGTGAAGTTTCTAAGGGACCATTTAAGTGTCACTTGTAACCCCCCAACTTCTCTGCACCCAGAGTTACTGGTATCCCTGGTATTGATAGCTTGAGAGAGAGATAGATGGTGGGATGTATGTATTTTGCTTTATTTCTTAATCGTCTAGGCTCCGGCACACAGTTAAATCTTAAAAACATTAAAATGAAAACATTTACACATCACCTTGACTGCTTTTCTTGTCTCTGTTTTTAATTGGCAGCCATCCTTACATTACTGTTGCACGTTACTCGGCCTGTGATTTGTTAGTCTTGGTAAATGAATACTTTAAAATGGAATGTACCCTTTCATTGTTCTCTTTCCAATGTGTTTTCATTATCATGATTATGAATTATGGAAAGTTATTTTGTCTGTACGTCGCCCTTCAAGGGTTCTGTCGACATATGCTATTCCTACAACGAAGTGATGGTGTTTAAATTGAATCATTTATGTCGGTGAAATATATGCAATGTACTTTTCAGAACTGAAACAGTAATACCTGATGCAGTGTGAAACTGCATGTTACTTCAAAAGAAATACTAAAGTGTTGCAGAGGTATGTAGTGAGCTGAGTTGAGATAGAGTTGGGCGAGCCATTAAAAGTTGAAGCCTGGATCTGGCTCAACTCGAGGTCCCGTTGGAACCTTGAGCCCATAACGAGCCGAGCCTTCATGTGCCTTCTGCCTGCCACCCTCGCCCTACCTTTATGGACAAAGAGGTGAAAACAGAACCTTAACATTTGAGATCAAAAGGAGAGATAAACAAATACCCATTCAGTGAAAGATTTGTACAAAGTGGAACTAGAACACTTGGATTCATTGTGTGTTCCCCCGTAATTCAATTGTGTGATATTAGGCAGATATTTCTTTTTACCTGCTTTTTCTTCACTATTGCATAGAAAAGCACCTTCAAAAACGTGAAAACTGTCTTGCCTCTTAGTTCATTAATAGCACTACTGCCAGGGTAGGGGCAGAGGCAGAAATGGTTATGAATTCAAGTTAAAAACTATCACTTTTGAGAAGTACGCCTCAGACAGTGTTTCCATGTGATTTATAATGTCACAGCTTCACTTGTTCAAGAAGTATGATTTACATCGCAAATATGTTCGCGGCTCGGCTCCTGCATGGGCTCTAAGAACCACCCAGACCCTTGGCTCGGATCTGTTTGGCTCTCACTGCTAATTCGTTGGATTGCTCACCTCTAAGTCGTGGATTCGTCTACCTACCTTCCATGAGATCATTCATAAGTTATTGTCCGTTTACTCCCTCCAAGTACCATGTTTAACTTTCCAGTGATGTGTCCTGAGGGACTAGTCCCATTGTTTCCCAATCCCCAAGGTCTGGGCGCGTGCTCCAGCCTTCCGCGGGTGACCTTAGGCCTGACTGGCGTGAGCAGTGGTTGCCCGTTCGATATCCTGTCTACATTCGATGACGTTTATCACAAACAACATTGTTTCTTTAATTTATGGAACTTTGAGTAGAAGAAAGGTAACGGATATATTTATATGTAGAATGTGTAGAACTGTGTCATGGAGAGCCCTCCTCTCATAGCTGCCAAAGTTTCAGATTGCTATGTGTGACATAATTTCAGTGTGATTAGTAGTGACATTTCAATGACCATGAGTGACACTATCTCAAGAGCAAAATACAGCAATTAATAAGAGGGAAATATATAAATATCAGAATTTACAGCCATATTCATATGAACAACGAGAAAAAGATTTCAAAACTACTGCAAAGCATCATTAGAAATTAGAGGGCACTAGTGCCCTTGTAATCTGATCGTACTGTAAAGCTGGGCAGGACGGCCCCCCTGCTGGAGGGATCTTGTTTTATTTGGCGCAGGGCGCCGCCCATGGCGCTATAATGAGGTAAATTGCATGCGGCGCTAGTCGATTAGTACGGGACCCCCTCCCGACCGACGCTGTTACACTACAGTATTGTGCTCTATCATGTCACTGCTAAAGTAGAGAGTGGCTGCTTGCTGCACAATAATTCCTAGAGTAAATGAGATCCTAGGCAGCCCAGAATGAATCCAATTTTATAGCAACCAAGCGCATTTACATACCTGGCATATACGGAAATTGAGAGAGCCGTCCCTGCTGAAATAAATGTTAAGGCGTGCAGCAGTAAAAATCAAGTAGCTTTAAGTGCTTGCGCTGCAACTCCTTGCTGCTTGCGGCGGCGCTCAGTGGGACAGTCTAGCCAAAGATGGGCGATCAACTAAGTGACCCTGAGTGAGTGTAGAATGATCAGACACAGGGCAAATGTAACAAAAAGACTGCAGAGAGGGGCTCTCACCAATTAAGCTCCATTTGGCACCCATCTGATACCTTTGAAATTCCCGCCTGTCAGGACCTGCAACGGCAGCATTAGAGATGCTGATAATAATTGACTCCGCAATGCGGCGCCCGGGGAAAGCAGGTCGGCAGACCAGTCTTTTCCCCGTGGTGTTTGCGAGAGAGTAGGACAGGCAGGAAGTTAGGTAGGGGTTTAGATTAGGGGTGGGAGGGGTTAGGAGGCTATTTAGGGGGGACAGGAGGGGAATGACTTCCTTTTCCTGTCCCCGGTGCCTCAGGGAGAAGTTAGTTTTGGCCGCCCACCCACCCTACACAGCTGAAAAAGGGGACGCTGGGCGTTTGTTGTTGAAGTTGCCACGTTGGGCAACATGCCAGTTTAGGACAGGATGGCATAGTAGGGGGTGTTTGCGGGAACTGGGAGGGGTGGGGAGTCCATGACGGGCAGAATCACCCTTCCAGGGAGGGGGTTACAGGTGCAGGATGGGGGGAGTGGTAGACGGGAGTGCGATGGATGGAGATGACGGAGGAGTTGGACAGTGAAAGGGGGAAGTGAATGAGATGCAAAGAGGTCGTGGTGTGCATTGGGAGTGGCTGGTGGAGCACGTGAGTGGATGATGGGTGAAAGGCAGGATGTTGGGGGGATTGTTTAAGTTAATGATGTTATGTTTATTTGTGAATGTCATACCTGTCCTAATAAATGGCCTTTTACGCTAACTGATGCGTGGAGTGGTTATTGCGCGAGGATTGTTACGTCGAGGGGATGTGGAGGATAATTTTTAATGAAGTCTAGCTGAGGTTCACTTTGTAAACTTCAAAAAAACCTTTCTTTTCTGTACCACGGCATAGCAGTGTGAACGCCACCCATCCCCGAGTGAATAAGTAATCACTTACTGCGGCGCCATCCGGGCAATGATTTTAAGGGTACTCACCAGCTGCACAGTCTGTGAATGGTGTGTGCTCTCCTGCTCTGGGCTCCATCGTGGCTGCCACGGTCCCGTGAGTCGAGAAGGGCGTTACTGTTTCCATGGGTGCATCAACTCACCATTCCATATGCTTGGCGTGCACTTGGGGTAGGAGTCCTTGTGACGGAGCGCCTGGGATGTTGTGTTCTTTTCAGAATGTTGTGCTCCCTAATCTGCCCCCTCCACCGATGCGATACCCCATCACCCTCTGAGTACCCCTCATGAACTCACACTCATTGCGTGTCTTGTGTGGGGCATTGTTCGAAGGTTTCCAAATCGCTCTTTCGTCACCATTTTCAGTGGGATTGGATGCACATGCGTGAATCACTAATGAACAGAAATGTCTGCATGTTGATTGATATCTGTACTGACGTCATTACACTTATACCGATTTATTGGTATGTTGTGCTGTTCTCTTTTAGTCAATGTAAGGGTTTGCGTTAGATGAAAATAACACAGCAATAAAAAGTAAATCATTGTGGGTTTTCGCCACTCTGTGCATTTGGGATGAGCCTGTAAGAACCAGCGCCTGGATACCCTCATGACCAGCGCTCTACATACAAATACACCTTACATTACATAAAGGTTTGCGGACCAAACTCACCTCACATTTGAGCTTCGCAAAATATTTGGTTTGTACAGCGCCGAAGCTCTCGGATGCGTCCCGCCACATGCCGCTAGAGCAGTGCTCTGCCCTGGTGAAAGCCTTTCAGACTCCTCACCTCTCTGTCACACCCACCTTCGGTCAAGAGCCCAATTGTCGGGTATCACAACGTAGATTCATTATAAATTTGACCGCGGCGGTGCGACCATAACTACCATTTGCCGCACAGAAACTTTGCTGCCTGACCACTGCCCTCCTGCGCCACAGGCGCCAGGAGGACGTGACGTACCACGACTATCAAAAGTTGCCTGCTGACGCTAGGTGCACGTTATTACATAGTAGCTCAACTAGCAACGCTATGGCTTGGCTTTCCAGGGGCAGGCGTAAATGGCAATGCATTTCAGTTGGAAGTGGCTTCCTCAGGAGCTGTATGGCCACAGTAAAGTGTTGAAGGGGCCCCCTGGAACTCGGGGTCCCCCGCACCGCGGGGGCTGCGTTGGCCTTTGTTACGCCCCTGTGTGTATGTAACTGAGCAATCAATCTTGTTTCTGGCTATAAGAAATGGGAAGGGCTGAAAGATACAAAGAAGCAATGGAAGAATGTTCATTTTGATTGCTGCTGTCCATCCAAACCCAGAGACAAACATGTGACTCCATATTCAGATCCACTAATGAAAATGCAAACAAGTTGAAGCAGTCAGAATTACACAAGATGTGTCCGAACATAATTAAAAAGCTCAAGTGTCCTGAAGCCTACACTTTCTGTTGTACTCAGAATTAGGTTTGGTACTTCTGATTTTAAAATATTAAGATTTCAGTCTGGAGCCTCCCTGTAGAGACACAGTTTCTGTATCAGGGCAAGGAAGAGCTTGAGGGCTTTTAGTAGAGTTATTAGTTCATAGTTTGTTATTTTATGTTTGCACCTCCGCAGCGGTCCAAGAGACGTCAGGTAGTTTTTTGTAGTTTTATATAGCACAAACTCGATCCTAAGGTATTGAGCATTTTACATGAGCACCAGTTCCACTACACTAGGCCGCATTCAAGGTAAAAAGATTCTACCGGAACATTTGTGTAAGTGGGTAAGTAATGCCCATTCTACCTTTCAATGAGGATAGATATTTTATGGTAATTCTAGCTGAGGGAGCCATGTTATTTACCCAAATCCTATAGTTTGGGCCAATATAAGCTTTTGAAATCGCTTTTTCCATAGATGCCAGTTTCATGCGAACAAGCGCCTACTGAGTCTTAAAAGATAACAAAACAGCTGAGATCTCTTTTGAATTGGCTTTTCTAATACAATAGAATACAATTAGAACGGTTTATAACTAGGGCTCCCGGTTTTATGGTATTTATTTTTTTGACATTTCGGTCTGTATTTATGCATATTTATTTTTTGTCAACTTTTTCTGTATTTATCAATATTTATTATGTGTTTTGCAAAAAAATAAAGCTGTAACTGGCATATTTCCACATATATTCAACCAATAAGTATGCAGTCATGCTTGAATGCCAGCCATGTTTCAGTAATATGAACTGTAGCAGAAGATAAATCAATGAACTTATATGAAAATACGCACATTTCAGTATCAGCCTTGTGCATATGTACTGCTGTTTAAGCCTTTTTACTAAAATTCCTTTCTTTTTTATCCCCCTTACCTATCGATCCACACAGTTATTGGCCTGGCAGTAATGGGAAAGTGTATTTAGAATCACTCAGAAGGCACCCAATTTCTGTTTTTATCCATATTTAAAAATAAATACAGACAAGAAAACAAATGGTTTTCTGTCTATATATATACAGGGAGCCTTATTAATAATGCATTTATCTATACAAAGCCATATTGTCCAGGTCAACTATCTATGGCAGAGTGGAATGTATCTTACTGCTCAAGGCATTAGTATGAAGTTTGGTGTATGGTGTTGTTAGACCCAGTGGTTTCTGGCTAACTGGGACGCATCAAAGCCAGTCAGAATCCCCAGTCGTAGATAGGGCGAGTACGAAACAGATGTCCGATAAACTGTGCTCACTCTTGGGTAGCGTTGCACTTAGCAGTCAGGCTTATCCTCAGGGTCAAAGGATTGGCACAACACCACCCTCTCAACTCGCTGTTTATGCTACAAAAAGACTCCAGACCGTATGTATGAAACACTGGTCTTTGTATTAAACACACACCTCAAAATGAACATGATATTTACATTGAAATCAAAACGATCTGCACATTGAATATATACTTCACAGGTTTATGCACTTGTCAAACTTTCCCATTAGCAGAAGAACAGCATAACCATATACACCCTATTCAGAGGTAATCAACAAACACAACATTCCCAATATTGCATAACATGGTCAAGAAATCACAGGTCTTTGACTACGCCTCATGGCCAAGCCCCTCAGTTACTCAACTGCACCAGCCAATGATACACATTGCCCCTGCTGGCACCACCTTGATGAGATTGATGAAACCACCTAAAACGGAAAAAAACAGTTACTTAGTTTCATCCATCCGAATTAGACCTCCAGGCACCCGGCGACACCTGCACAAGTGCGGGATCGCTATCCCCATCCCGTAGACATAAGGTTGTGACCCAGGAAGTTGGTGCGCTTCTAAGTTTGGAGAAATGTGTCCCTTCAGGCGGAGGTGCAAGCTGCCATAGCTGCCAACAGCCAGCTGGAGGTGCCCACAAGGCACAACGAAACCCCTTGGGCTCCGTCACAATGTTCTCCACAGCAAAGTACCTTGCGGCATATGTCCAAAGAGAGGGAACCAGTGACCTTGGATGAAGGCTACAATGTCAGGCACTGTCTTCCTCCCAATCTGAAGGTTGAAGATAGTCTCAGCTCCCAGTTCAAGTCCCCCAGCACCCCTCGGTCACCACACGCTCCGGAGTGCAAGCTAGCACAGGTCCCCGGGTTGCAAGGAGGGGTCATTTGGACTCTGAAAGCTTCCTCCACACTCCTCAAACTCCTCATGTTCCGGCACCTCAGGTGGGCTGCTGATCTTTATGAGCACACTCCTCTGCACAGTGTGATGATGGTGTCTGTCAGAACGGTACTTGTCCCATCCGACGATCACTTCCACCCATTTCCACTGCACCTCTCTGTGGTCCTGATGATATTGTGGAAACAGGAAGATTCTTTTTGTCCCTGGGATGTCTTGGACAGGAGGCCAGCCAACAGGCCCTTGGAGAGTACTTAGGGACCTGGGTCACGACAGTAGGCACTAGCTACAGGCCAGCAATGTTCAGGCAAAATCCACCAAGTATAGTTCCCTTTCTGGAGCCCGACAAGCTCCAGGCCACCACAAGTCTGCGGATAATCCAGGTGCATTCCCTCTTGCCCTAATGAATCCTGTGTCGATGTCCCAGCATTGAACCAGGGTAGTATGGTTCCAAATCCAAAAGCATCTCTAACTTCTGAGGCCAGAGCCCCAGTAGTTATATCTGCAATGTCCATTGAAGATGCAATCAGTTCAAAGCCATCCTTGAAATGCATAGGCCCTCTCTAAGTTCTGTTGTGTCTGCCATCCTACTCTGTGAGGTTAGATCCTAATCTTTAGTAGGGCCAAGACCCTGCCCCTTGGAATGCAGGTGCCAATTCCCCACGTAACCGTCCCAGAAAACCCCCACAGAATCAGAGGTTGCATTTTCCCATGAGCCCCTAGTTTACGGCCTTCTATCAGGAATGCACAGATGAAGCTATCCACTCAGCACCCAGATGTGGATTGGAGACAGGCCGACAGCCACACAGAGCCCTGAGTATTGAATTGCCCACTTTCCCAAAGTGATATTTCCTCACACGTAATGTCAAAGCCACTCGCACTACCTGAGAGGATTTGCCATTACGAACTCATCAATACCAAACACTGTACTGCTACTATTCTGCTTGCAGAGAATCTCACACAATAGCCTATCTCTATATTCCCCCATGCTAATCCATCGCGAGAAGCAGGCCACGTTGTACCGAACATACCTCCCATGCAATTCACAACCCTTGCATGTAACTCACACATGCACATGCCTTACCTCTTCCTGACACCGTACTCTGTTACCTGGGAGAAGTCTGATATACCAAGAGACATGCAGACCCTTAGCACGTATCATTTTAACTGTCAGCCGAGTAACAGTAACCTGTGCACCCAGACCCCACAAGGGCAAACATGTGGCCCGATTGATGAGCTTTCTCTGTGGATGGCACAACCAGTGCTGCAGGTCCACGGACGTGTATACGCGGTACATGCCCCAGGTATATGTTTTACACCTAGACAAGGACTTACAGCTAACTCAAATCAGCCAATCATGTATACACCAATCACCAGTAAGTATATGACAAGCACAGTGCTTTGCCACTAATTTGCAGCGTTGAACATGCTCACAGGACTAGGGCTAGCATCTAGATCAGTGGAAAACTGGGAAGGTGAACAGCAAAAAACCGAGTTAAAGAACCCTAGCCAGGGCCATTCTCAATAGGCGAATTAATGTGATAGATCTGTAAGAACACAGGGGCCTATTTACAAAGTGGTTTGTGTTGCTCTTGTACCACGCAACTTGGTGCAAGAGCGACAGAAATCTTAAGTCAAATTCATGAAGCCATACATGACCACTTTACGTGAAGCAGAGTGGCTCCATAAATCTGGAGTAAGGCTACTCAGTGCAAATAGCTGTTTTCCCTTACTCCACCCTGGACATGTGTTCCATGGGTGTTGCATGGGTGCATAGAGGGTTATGCCTCACAGAATTGTTTTTTTGTGTAGGAAAGTGCCCCTTCCTGCACAAAAGCAATCCTGCATGCAAAGCAGACACCTATGCACCATGGTGCAAGGGTGCCTGCAGTGGCGCTAGGCTGCCAATAAGGCGCCAGCAGGGAGGAAAAGGCAGAAGTGCTCCGTATTGACTTAAATACAGCACATTCCTGCCCTATCCCTGTCACGCAGCACAGTAAGGTGACTTGCTCCACTGCCCTGGGTTACTATTTCATAAATAGGTCCAACATTTTTTAGGATCTTGAGGTGGTTTGGGAATAGGGAACATACCACCTTTTGTCATGATGGCTATGATTATTCCATTCTTGGTGAAAGAGTTGAAGAACTTCCTCAAAGGGAATGCCAATAACTTAGCAAATGCCTTATACTCCCACTATCAAAGTCATCTGATTTAGTTTGTAGTATTAGATTACTTTGAACTTGTAACTAAAAAGCATTGGTTATAACGTTTGTTTCTGCGTGGGAGATATGGCCGGCAAATCTAAGTGCTTTCAGCTATCATCCACGTTGGCTTTATTTGATGTTTTGGTTGAGTAAAAATCTGACTAATAGTCCCCACAGACTCTCTCCTTTCTCCCATTCTCTGGTTACTACTCCTCCCTTAGGCAAGGTTGTCTCCTAACCATAAGAACAGTTAACCCTAACTTTACACAGATTGGCCATTATTTTATCAAATCTATTTCTCTTAACATAAAAGGTTCATTCAAGTCTGAGGTGGGTAAGTTCAGTCCTTAAGTTGGAAAATGATGAGTCATTTCAGTTATAAGCTTTCTTAAAAAACGTATGTTCACAGTTGTCATGCTTTTATGTGCTGGAGATTTGGTTATGATTAAGGCTCCCTGATTTCAGTTTTTACGGATTTTTCTAGATAAATACGGACAGAAAACAATGTGTTTTCTGTCTGCATTTAATTTTAAAAGTGGATAAATACAGAAAATGTTGCTGCTTTTAAGTGACTCTCCTTGCTGTCTTTCATGAATTATAGCCCAACAGCTGAACAGATGGACAGCATGGTAAATTAAAAAGCTGGATGATATTTCTTTAAATAACAGCAAGTGTTATACATTTGTGGTATAATGCTGGTATTTACCATTGGATGTATTGTTATGTAATATTTGGCAGCTTAAATAGCTAAAACACGCTAGACATCAAAGTAGGAGTGTACGTCTATCAGTTAAATAGTTTTACAATGTCATTTACATGCAAAACACAAATAAATATGGATAAATACAGATAGCATGGCAAAAAAATAAATATGGATAAATACAGGCAGAAATGGCAAAAAAAATACCATAAAACCGGAAGCCCTAGTTATGATCTAACTTCTGCTCTATACATTTATGCAGCCTTTTAAAAATGGCCCTATGGCTATTGATTGCCCCGTAGGACATTATGTGTTATGGCCTGGAAGACCTCTTTACTAGCATTAGTGTTAAATTACTATTTGATTTGATCTCTTGCCTATTTTTATGTACAGAATAAGCCCTCCTTTTTGGCTTAGTGATTTATATCATCTTGTACTAATGTATGACCTGATATTTTGGTGCTACCATCAGTGCTAGCTGTGCCATTCAATAATGAACTGCTCAAAAAACATGTGTGACCTGTACTAGCGTTAACGTCACTTCAGAAGACCCTCAGACTTGTAGCATGAATCAAAGATTATAATGTTCTGGAGATAACCCTGGTTGATAATTTTCCCATACTGACCACCTTTTACAGGGGTACATCTTTTTAATATCATATCTAATTTAAAGAGGTTTTGATGAAGAAGACCTGAAATGTCTACTGATAGGATTTGGCAGTTACAGTTGTAACTACATTGGCCACACTCACCTCAAATTAAATATATATAATGATATGTTTCAAATCTTTTAAATTAAAGGAGGCAATAATATGGCACAGATAGCCACCTCATTTTAGCAGATGGGTTTCCTGTATAGACATTTGTGTGGATTTATGATGAGAATTTCTATACTTCAACCTGCTTGTTTGGAGAGTTTACTCCCTTTATGCATAGTTAGTTAAAGTTGAGCAGGCAGGGTATAAACTAAGGATAGCTCAATGTGCACCCATGAGATAAAGTCGTATGGTCCTGTTTTACACATGTGAATATCTACTTGAATTGTGATGCTCCCCTTACCCTTCCTCTCCAGCTCTGATATCCTTGTATCCCCTAAGATTGAAGATAACTAAATATGTGTAAAACTCAAACAAAAGCGCTCTATCAGAGGCAAAGAATCTGCCTCTGCAGATTCTCCTGAGGGATCCTTTGCAGAGCTACGAATAATGTAGCTAGACCCCTTTGTGCCTTCGAATATCAGTCTAACCTTTCGCACACAATCACCCCCCTAGAAGCCCTGCTAGTGAGTCAAAAAAAATATGATTTAATTAGAGTACAAGGCAAGTATATGCATATGACCCACAGTAACCCTATGCCATCACTATCAGTAAAAAGAGTAAACACAAGGAGATGATGGACGGAGCGCTGAAGCTTTTCCGACACTCACCCCAGTCACAGATCTGGGTTGAACCCATCATCATTCTTTAGCTCTCTTTGCCACCTCAGTTCAGGCCCAGCTATATGTAAATCAGTCTTGATGCTGTTCCTCATGGGAGCAGTCCAGCCTGAACTGCCAAGCCATGTCTTTCCTGGACCGGAAACAAGCATCCTGGGACTGGTTTCGGGGTAACACCCCTCATCAGCCAGGCTAGCTTGAATCCAGTGGCAACATGAGCAAGGGACCCACGTCTGGGCATACCCTGCAAACTTTGGGCGAACAAAGCAACCACAAGGAGATGATGGACTGAGTGCTGAAACTTTTTAGACATTCATCCCAGTCACAGATCTGAGTTGAATCCATCATCATTCTTTAGCTCACTTCGCCACCCCAGTTCAGACCCAGTCACGTTTAGTGAATCGCAGTCTGTTCTGGAAGTAAAATGAGTACCTGTTACTAAAGTCATCAAGCTGTGAGGCCATCAAGTGCTCACTCACAGGAGTCCCGCAATACCAGTCATCTGGATATCTCTGTTTTTGAAGCGTAATTTGACAAAAACAGATACATGGATTTACACTAAATCATACAAAACACACTTTATGAATAAAGGTCTAGCTTATTGCCAAATTTGTTAGCTGTTTTCTATGTATCGTTGTCTGTTTTTTTCTATGGAACCATTGTTGAGGGAAAATATTTGTTTCGGGACCTCACCCCCTTTTTCATGGCTCATGCTTGAGGATCCTCTGGACGTTTCCAGGAAGGAGCTGAGGTCATTGAGCTGTTTTATTAGAAGCGTTTGTGAATCAAGCAATCAATCAGTAGGCATTATAGAGCGCAGCTTTTCACCCCAGGGGGTATTCAGGCACTGAGTGGTTGTACCAGCCTCGGTCGGAGAGGTGGTGGTCGAAAAGCCAGGTCTTGAGCGGTTTCCTGAAGTCCTTCAGAGATGGGGAGGTGCGCAGGTGGAGGGAAAATCGTTCCAGAACTTTGCTGCGAGATAGGAGAAGGAGCAACCTCTGCAGCAACTGCGACTGATGCGGGGAATTTGGGACAAAGCAAGGGTGGGGGATTTGAGCTCTCTGGTCGGTTGGTAGAATGTCAGGCAATTGTTGATGTAGGAGGGCCCAGTTTTGTGGAGGGCTTTGTAGGCATGCACGAAGAATTTGAAAAAGCATCTCTTCTGGACTGGAAACCAGTGGAGGGCCCTGAGATGTGGGGTGATGCTGGCTCTTCTGGGAAGGTCGAGGATGAGTCTCGCCACTGAGTTCTGGATGGTTTGAAGTCCATTCAGGAGCTGCTTAGTGTTTCTGGCGTAGAGTGTGTTGCCGTAGTCAATTCGGAAGGAAATGAAGGCTTGGGTGACTATCTTCCTAGTTGAGACGGGGATCCATCTTGCAGAGCATGAGGAGAGTGTGAAAGCAGGCAGAGGAGATGGCGTTTATCTGCTCCTTCATGGTGAGTTGGGTGTCCAGGATGATTCCGAGGTTGCGAGCGTGGTCAGTAGGGGTGGGTACAGGCCAGAAAGTGGGGGCCACAAGGTGTTGTCCCAGGGAGAGGGCTTGTTGCCAAAGCTGATGACCTCTGTCTTTTCTGAGTTGAGTTTCAGGCATTTGGTCCACATCCAGGTGTTGATGTCTATCATGGTAAACTAGAAGTTGATACTTGAGGTGTCTGCGTCTTCTGTGAGGGATATGATGAGCTGGGTGTCATCAGCATAGGTGATGGTGTTGAGTCCGCCAGAGGTTCCATGTAGGCGTTGAAGAGTGTGGTGTTGAGGGAGGCACCCTGGGGGACGCCGCATATGATGTCTTTGGGTGTGGAGGAGAAGGGTGGTAGGTGGATCATCTGTGTTTGGCTGGAGAGGAAGGAGGAGATACAGTTGAGTGCCTTGCCTTGGATACTTATGTGGCGGAGTCTGCTGAGGAGGGTGTGGTGGGAGACATTGTTGAAGGCTGTGAGAGGTCGAGGAGGATGAGGGTGGCTGATCCGCCTAGGTTGAGGTGGCGTCTGATGTTTTCAATTGCTGTGATCAGGGCAGTCTCCATACTGTGATTAGTCAAACTAGGCCAAAGATATAGGCAAAACAAAAAACGCTCTTCTTATTAATATTATATACTCCTAACTAATAGTATTGACAGTATTCCAATCATTTAGAATAACTGGTTATAACTGCCTTGATGATTAGTAATTAATCATTTGCAGTCTAGGGCCATAAAGGAGTTCCAAGAGAGGAACAACATTCAACATTTTATGAGGTCACTGGTCTTTTAGGGTAATGCAGCGGAGCAGTATTGGTAATGAAATCTCCCGCTTAACCAACTAAAGATGCAAAGTACAAAGGATTGAGCACAGCACCAGTATGAGCTTAACTGGCTGGCTCTGGTCAGTGAGAATTGGTCACCACAGCAGCTGCAAAGAAGAGAAACATGTTGGTAATTGAGGCTAAAATCCAGATTTTTCCAGAGCTCAGCCTTGTAGCCTGTAGGCCTAGATACTACCCTTCATTTCCTATAAGGTGACAGTTAGCCTTGATTCTCTTTACGTAACAGTGCCAGAATAGATTCAGACCCTCGTCATCACTTTTCTTTTCCAGACACCAGACGTCGAGGCTCCACCCTTTTCCTCAGCATTCCCTTATCTTCCCTGCAAGGTACCGCTTATCACTCTCTAGGTAATTCGCTTTATCCGGCACTGTTTACCATACGAGGTGCAGATGAATGTATTTGCTTTTGTGCGCCTTTGTTTTTATTTTCAGTGGTTGTCCTGAACCCTTCTGCAGTGTGTAAGGTAAAATGGTTGGGACTCCCTTCAGAATGTGAAGAAAGGTCTCCAGTGTCTAAAATATATTCATTTGTCTTGGGCTAAATGGGGGCCCCTAAAGGGCTACAGGCCCTCTGAATGGTTGGGGCCCCCTGCACCTCAGGGGCTGCCAGGGCCTCCATTTCGCTCCTGCCCTTCCTGTGGCAAAACGTGTAGGCTGTTATAGAGGCAAGATTAAACAGAAATACAAACGATCAAAACCATCATTACTTTGGTTGCTGTTAAAGTATTTTAAAATGCTATTCCATTTATTTTGACATCTGCAACATTAAAGCCGGAACAAATAACAACGTGTCACGCTCTACCGAACAAAGCGCTAGTATATCCCAGCTTCGTTGCTGCTAGAACATTCGTTATTGCTTGCACATTTTTCTGGCTTCTCATTTTCTGAGAAACACAATTGTTGTCGCCTCCTCTGCTGCAAGTGTTGAATCTGCTTTGCATATTCCTCTCTGTAATGTTCTGTTTTGCTATCTGCAGTGATGATTCATTTGACATTTAGCTAAGTTATGATTGTTTGCTCAAGAAAGTAATATGATGGTTAGAGTTTCCAGTCTTGTGTTGATATATAGTCACACTCTTAAGTGTATTTTGCTATTACGAATTGGAAAAGGGACACTAATGAATGTTTTTGTGCGTTTGTTACAATGATTGGTGTTTATTCGTTTTGAAGGAACATGCATCCCTCTGTGCCAAAATATGAGGAAATATACATGCATTACTCAAATTATCGCTCTCGGGACTCATTTGCTTGGTGAAATTGTGAATAAGGCTCATATTCAAGGGTGTGCTGTAACTCTTTATAATGCATAATTCCAAAGGGAAGTCACACGTCAAGGGCACCCACAGCTCACTACAAGCAAGAAAATTGGGACCTCCTCGCCTCTATTAGGAATTAAAACACCGCAGTAATTAGGTGTAGTGGGCACCCACACATGGGCACCGGTGCTACTACTCCTGCTGCAATATTGATAGCAATGCCAATGTGTAGGAAAAGAGCATTTTGAGCATGATATCCCCTTAGATTTATTATTATTTTATTTTTTTTGAAGACCTTTATTGTACATGAACAGGAATGCACAATGTAGGGCCTACAACCCCCAGGGCCGGCCGCAATGGTAAGACAACCTATATGTCATTATAATGAGATCACGGCCTTTGAGCCGACAGCCCGGGGGCCCGGCGGCGGATGAGAATATATAGCATCATGTCAGTAAGAATGTAAATACATCACATGGCTTAGGTCTAGGATTTTCTTTTCTTTTTTAAAACAATTAACAACCCCCCCTAGAAATAAAACCACGGTAATCATGTTCATTCCCAAAGGTGACAAATCAACTTTCCAGTCTCATCCTTACTAACAATGGTGTTATGTTCATAGACCAAATCTCACATCATGAGGCGCGATAAGCAGCAGGACAGGGTACATCGCTGCCAAAAGAGTTCCTTGTTGGCTAATGTAAACTGTAGAGTAAACCTTTAATCAGAAAGACACTCATCCGGGTCAACTCGTGGTGGCTCACATATGTCACCCCTAAATTTGTTCCAGGCCCCCCAGATTTGCCCCCATTTTTCAGGGCATCCCCGATGGACAAATACCGCCTTTTCAGCCACCATCGCTTCGTCCATGTCTTTACACCAGTCTCGCAGTGTGGGCAGTAGGCTAGATCCCCATAGTCTGGCAATATTACGTTTTGCCACCAACATCCCCAGTATGGCCCAATCTTGTTGACGGTGGGTCAAATCCTCCGCATCCCAGATATTTAGGAGGCAGCGACGTGGGTTGGGCATCAGTGAAACAGTCGTGGATTGGGAAATGGTTCGCATCACCGCTGCCCAATATGCGGCCACTCGACTACAGTCCCAAATGGTATGGAAGAAAGTCCCTCTCTCCCCACATCCGCGGAGGCAATATTCGTGGGAGGCTCTCCCTATCTTGTAAAGGACCGTTCTGGTATAGTATGTGCGGTGTAGTATTTTCAACTGCACTAGTTTAAGTCTGGAAGGGATCGCTGATTCTCGGGGCGATGAGAGAGCCTCCTGCCATTCAGAGTCATCAAGGTCACCAATCTCATCCACCCAGGCCAGCCGCAACTTGGGCAGCATGTCAGGTAGGTTCTTGACCAGTTTCCTATATGTGTAGGACGTCGCTTTATGGGACATATGCTCTGTTAGCAGCCTATCTTCCAACGGAGTGGACTCTTGCAGTTTTGTACCTGTCGGAATGACCGATAGAAGGGAGTGACGGACCTGCATGTACCTATAATACTCAGACTGGGCCATATCGTGTTTGGTTTGCAGGTAAGCGAAGTCCACTATCTTGTTTTTCCTCCAGAGGTCCCCCACCACCGAGACGCCTATGGCGTCCCACGCCCCAAACCCCTTGCTATTGCCCATGAAGCCCAATTTATGGGAGTCCCACAGGGGTGTCATTTGCGTGATAGTGTCCATGCATTTAAGGTGCCTATGCGCCTTATACCAAAGCTGGACTGTGTGACGGGTCGGACCAATGAGGTCAGACGGGACGCCACGGCTATAGAGGGTTCTTAAAAGTCCCCTGGACTCAATATTCTGCCTGTCAGCTAGGAAGGCGGGCTCGGTTTGTGGGGCATGTAGCCAGAAATTAATGTGCTTAAGGTGGGCAGCCCAGTAATATAATTCGATATCAGGGAGCGATATGCCCCCATCATACCAATCTTTTACCAGTTTGCACTGTGCAATTCGAGCCGTTTTTCCGTCCCACAACAAAGCAGAGACCGTGGCTGCGATAGTTTTGAAGTAGGAAGAGGGGACCGGGAATGGTGTGTTTTCAAGGAGATAGAGGAAACGAGGCAACGCCATCATTTTAAACAACGCGGCCTTGCCAAGGAGGGTGAGAGGAAGGGAACGCCACACCTTTACATCCCTAGCAAACCTTTCCAGTGGGGGCCTCAAATTCAGGGCGTGGAATTCGTCCGGGTTGGACGACACCTGTATTCCCAAGTATTTGAAAGGGGTGTCAGTGTATCGCAGCGGACAATCCGCGGGGAGGGAAGGCAGAGTACCAGCAAGGACGTACAGGACTGATTTGGTCCAATTAATTCTATATCCTGAAACTCTCCCAAACTTGTCGCAGACATTCAGGATTCCTAGGATTGACTTCTTGGGGGAGGTGAGGTAAAGAAGGACATCGTCCACATAGAGAGATATCCTGTCCTCCCAGGACGGTGACCATCGGATACCTTTGATGGATGGTTCCCACCGAATCCAGATCGCCAATGGCTCAAGGATCAGCGTGAACAGCAAGGGGGACAACGGGCAGCCCTGCCACGTTCCACGGCCAAGCGGGAAATCCCTGGAGACATGGCCATTCACAGCTATCTGGGCCAAAGGCCCAGTATAGAGCAGGCGGACCCACGCACAGAACTTGGGGCCAAAGCCCATGTGACGGAGCACGGCAAATAGATAAGGCCATTCTACGGTGTCGAACGCCATAGTTGCGTCCAGGGAGAGAAGGACCGCCGGCTCCTGTATGTATTCCCGGCGGGCCAGTACCGCCTGTAGACGGCGTAAATTATGCGAGGTGTTACGCGTCGGCATAAAGCCAGACTGGTCCGGGTGTACTAGGGTAGCAAGGTGGGGAGCCAAACGCTGTGAGAGCAATTTGGCAAGGATCTTAGGTTCAGCGTTTAGTAGGGAGATGGGACGGTAGGAGCTGCATGCATCCGGTTCTTTACCAGGTTTGTGGATTGGGACGATCGTGGCAAGGCGTTGATCTTTCGGTAGCATACCTATTCGTAGGCTATCCTCAAACATTTTTAGCAGATGGGGGGCCGTTACGGAAGTTGTTTGCTTGTACAGTTCTACCGGGAGACCATTGGGTCCCAGAGCTTTGCGGGATGCTAGTGCGTCAGTCGCCTCCCGCACCTCCTCCACAGTGATGTCTGCATCCAGCTGGAGTGCCACCTCTGGTGTGAGGCAAGGGATTGTCAAATCCTTAATGTAATCATAAGCATCCTCCGTCGTGTATGTCGCCTGGGGGGTATATATTGCCTCAAAATGATCAGCGAGCAGGTCGGCTATGGCTCCTGGGTCCGAGGTCGGACGGCCTCCGGGCACAGTTAGTTGTGCAATGACCCTGCCCGCCCTCTCCTTTTTGTCAAGCCAGGCCAGCATCTTACCAGCCTTATCGCCTAATTCGTATATCCTATGACGGGAGGCCTGAATCGTAGACTGTACCATCTCTCTTTGGTAGGACTGCCACTCAACCTGTCGCAGCCGGACTGTCTGGGCGGCTCCCGGGGACGGGTGGGCATTTTGGTCGGCGATGGCCTCCTCAAGAGCCCCTTCAAGGGTGTTAAGTTCTCGGTTCTGGGCCCGTTTATGAGCGACTATGGATGCAATTATTTGCCCGCGTATGACCGTTTTATATGCTTCCCATAGGGTACCATGGGAGCGCACGGAGCCTGAGTTTTCCTGAAAATAGTGTTGAGCCGTTTTAACAAGGGTTTTCCTCAAAGGAGCGCTCTGCAGGTAGCCTGCGTGTATGGGAAAGATGCGACTTCTACGGGAGCGGTGATTTGTGTACGTGAGTCGGAGTGGAGAGTGGCCAGATATCCCCCTGGGACAGATGTCTACCTCCTCAACACCATGTAGTCCATCCCCTGACACTAAAATATAATCTATACGTGAGAGACAATGGTGAGTCGCTGAGTAATAAGTGTATTGCTTATCGTAGGGGTGTTTGTGGCGCCAGCAATCCGTCAGTCCCAGGGCGTCTAGTAATCCAGTGAGTCGCCCACCCCCTCGCACCGTTGTACTACGTGGGTGTCTATCTATCTCATGGTCTAGGACGTCGTTAAGGTCGCCTCCTATTATTAGCGTCGCTGGCGGTAAAGATAAGAGGAAGGTAGCAAGAGCCGTGTGTGCTGTAGCATACAGGCCCGGAGGGACATACACAGATACGAAGTTATACAATTGGCCCTCCCACTGTATCGTAGCAGCTGCAAAGCGTCCCTGATCATCAATTTTTGTCTGTTGGCATACCATTGGGAAGCTCTTTCGAATAAGTATCCCCGTCCCTCTAGAGCCAGAGGAGAAGTCAGCATGTGCAAGGAACCTATACCCCCATCTATCCATTGCCTTCGAGGCTGAGCCAACTAGGTGAGTTTCTTGTAGTAGGACTATCGCTGGCTTGCAGCGCTTCAGGTATTGTAACACTAGGCCCCTCTTCACCCTGTCGCCCAATCCCCTAACGTTCCATGTTAGGACTGTGAAGGTTGATGTGTGAGAAGAACGTGGTGTAAGGCCCTCAGGTGTATCCATCCCCTGTGCTGCCATCTAAGTGTTTGCGTGTGTTAGTAAAAATCAATAGGGGACGGGCCTCGCTGTGTACTTTTAACCCGAGACCTGCCGCCTTCGCGTGGTGTAGAACATGCCGTGTGTTGCTGCATTTAACAAAAGAGAAAACATTGAAACAGAACCCCCCTTCCCCCTCCCTGCCTCCCTGCTGCGCGGGCCAGAAACCGCCCGCCTCCCCAACTTAGCAGAGCGCCTAGTCCCAACCCATCCCATTGTACTTGCTTGCAAGGGGTAAGTAGCTCTGCGACCTCACAGACAGCTCCATGTGTTCTCGCCCGCCAGACACGGAGTGAATATCAAGGGCCTCAGAAATGGAAGTCTGTTGAAGTTCAGTCAATAGTTCAGGCCACTGATGGTTATTCTTCCAGAGGTTCACCCTCTTCCAGTCCCGATTCGAAGAGATCCTGACTATGTCCTTGTGGCGACTGCTGAGGCGCCTGCGTGGACGCCTTTTGGTCGCGTTGACCTCTGCCATTCCTCCACGGGGCCTCGTTGCGTCTCCAACCATCCAGCCAGTCTCTCGCCGCTTCCGGGGTGTCGAAGAACCATGCTTTGTGATTGTCTACAATTCTCAGTCTAGCTGGGAAGAGCATGGAGTAGGGCAATCCCTTGGCTCGCAGGGCTTTTTTGACATCGGTAAAGGTTTTCCGGCGCCGGGCCACCTCAGCTGTATAGTCCGGGAAAAAGGCTATCGTAGAGTCCAGTATTTTAATAGGTGGAGAGACTCTGGCTGCCTGAAGGATGGCGTCCCTATCGCGGAAATTAAAGAGCCTAGCCAAGACCGGGCGCGGCTGCGCCCCCAGTTTCGGTGCTCCCCCTGGGACTCTGTGCGCTCGTTCGACAGAGAAGAAATGGGAGAGGCCCTTCGGCTGCAGTTTCGTCTTGATTAAGTCCTCCACATAGAGGTCCATCGCTTGCTTGCCTTCAGATTCCGGCACACCCAAAATTCAGACGTTGTTTCTCCGTGCGCGTCCTTCTTGGTCATCCAGTCGTTCCTGCAGTTTCTTAGTGACCGCCTCCATGCGCTCCGCAGCAAGCTGCAGTTCCGAGGTGTCTTCCACCAAGGCTTTAGTAAGTACCTCTACCTGCGCCACCCGCTCGGTCATCTTGTGGAGATCTGCCCTCAGCAGGCCAACGTCCGTCGATATAGACCCCACCGTTGTTTGGACACTAGAGAGCATCTTCATCAGGTCCTCCAGTGTCACTTTCTTGGAGCCGTCCCCTTCCGGGCTTTTACTCACGGACTGGCGGCCCTCCGAGTGCTGCACGGCAGGTTTTTCGAAGGCGTATTTTTCAAGTTTTGATTGCGCCGCAGCATGTCTGGGACCCCTTCCTGCCATCACTGCTGGCTGTCAGTCCGCCACTGCACCTGCGATAATGTTTATTCTGATATTTATGGGACTCGCGCCGTATGCCACAGGGAAGTGGAGTTCAAAATGGCGTCGCTCGCCCGGGCCCTGTTTGCAACAGGGGGAGACAGCCCAATGGAGCGCTCAGAGTGGAAGGTTCCAGCCCCTCTACAGTCTTAATATCAGGCTCACTATCATCCACCTCCCAGGCTGGTCACTGGTACGTTATTGTCCACTAGTTGGGCGGTAAAGCCTCTCCCGGTCGTCCCAGAGGTAACTGGGCGCAGTATCAGATTCCAGGACCCAGGGGTAAAGGAGTACGCCCTGACGGGCAAAGGCACTGACCCGAGGCGGGGTTACTTCAGCATGCGCCCCGCAGGGCAGGATAACGTCGGTTTCATTAGGCTGTATCCCAAGCTCCCCCCGTCACTGTGTCTGTACCTCCAATGTGGGCAGAGATAGTCTATGGCCCGTGGGGAGCAGGGGCCGGCCCCGCCAGCGCGCCCAGCCGGCACAGCCGCCCGCAGATCTTCCCGGTCCCGGGGTGCGTCGGGCCCGATCGATGGTTCGCCGCTGGGGATCCGGGGTCCTTACAGATAAGGGCGGCAGCGCCACCGGGCCGATTGCGAACAGCGGGTCCCCGCGTTTCGGACTCTATCACGGTCCAGCTGCATCCGACGGCACCCCCCGGCAAAGCACCCGGGGCAGAGGGCACTTCCTGTCGGCTTGGAGCACTGCGGCAGGTCAGCGTCTAAGGCTGTGGCAGGGCCCCTCCAGCGCCCTCGATGTATCTCCGGCTGGCCACTCCGGATTTCGCTCAGGGCCAGGTCGGGTTGAACCTCTCGATCTCGGCACTCCCTTACGGTTTCAGGAGGTGAGAATTGCCGGATATTTCAACGGATAAATGAAGGTAGAGCTGTTGCTGGACGAGAGCTCTCAGACCACGCCGCCATCCCGGTCGGCTCGTAGCCACGCCCCCTCCCCTTAGATTTTTGCCTTATATTTTTCCTGGCTTTACAAACTCGGTGGATTTTATCCTTGCTAACCAGTATTAATGTGCCTGTGCCTCCCTTTTAGCCTGGTTGAATTGGCATACATCTAATGGGTATAATTAACTTGCCTAAAAGTCCCTAGTATATGGTTCAAAATGTATCCATGGCCTGGAAGTTAAATGACACCAGTGGACTACAGCACCTGCTGTGACATGCACTATAGTTACCGTATAAACATGGCTTCTGGCCTGCCATTGTAACCTGTTAGTAATAGTGCAAAGCATGCACTGTGACCTGTCAAAGTAAACCCCTTATGAGAGGTAAAAACCCTTCTTTTAAATATTAAGGGCCTGATTTAGAGTGTGGCGGATGGGCTACTCCATCACAAGGGTGACGGATAGCCTGTGAGCCGAAATATAAATCCTATTATATCTTATGGGATTTATATTTCAGCGGATGGGACATCCATCACCATTGTGACAAAGTAACCTGTCCTTAAAGATTTAAATCAGGCCATCAGGTACCTCTATGCTGACCTAGTTGCTCAGAAGGTAGGTGCATAATATTTTAAAGTAAGACATGTAGAAATGTATTGTTAGCATGTCCTTACAGTGTGTAACACTCAAGAGCTATTCCAGTGTGGCAGGCCTAGCGGTCATATATGGACAACCAGAGACCAGATCAAACTACTAATGCTGTATCTGAGTAAATAGGACCAGCTAGAAAGATAATCCAACAACTATTATTATTAGTTATTTTAAATTGTATTCAATAAAGAAGTCAATTTATTAATAAATATTAGGGAAAACTAACTTTTTGAAAGTCATCTTTTCCTTGCCTGAAGTTCTTGGAAGGGGATTTGCACTGACTCTTCAGATTCTCCCAGTTAGTAAATAGCCTTGAATAGGCGTGATAAAGGTATGAAATGTCCCTCAGGAGCAAACAACAGGCTGACCAAAATGGGCAGAGGTGACTCCACTGAACTCAGAATATACAGGGTGGGAACTGTGGGCATCCTTTTTGATAGTGCAGTGTCAATTTCTGCTTTATTGTCAATCCCTGCTTGACAGGCTTGAGTTCACGTAAAACACTTGGGGCACACTAGAAAGGGAGAAATAGGATGCCAAAATAATTCTTGTGTATCCAATGTCTGGTTGCTGAAGGACTCCTTATTTGTCCTATTAGACTTCTATCTCTGGGCTTACATATAACACTTATAGCTCCCTTGAAAGGGAGAGAATAGGATGCCAAGACACTTTTTGTGCATCCACTGTCTGGTTGCTGGAGAACTGGCTTTTGTCCTAGCATACATCTATCTCTGGGTATGTTGTGGGTATGGTACATGCTCCAAACTGGAATTTAGTTTTAGATGTGGAAGGACACTAGGATTGTCATAGTACACTGACCGCAGACTCACACTCATTTGTCAGAGCCCAAGTTGAGTGTGGCAGAAGACTATCACCATTTTGAAAATGCCAAAAGTGGGTACGAGTGTGCCCGGTAACTTTTACTCTAATAGTTAGAGAGGGGTGAGGAGTTACCCCATACCCCTAACTGGTTCAAGGCACAAATATGGCACCTCTAGACACCCGCCTCAGAACACTTTCTGGACCTGCAGAATATCAGAAGTGGACTGACTGGACGTGCTGTCTGTGACCTGAGAGGAGCCCTAACTGACTGGATCTGCTCCCTCTTGTGCCCAGGACGAAGTAGTGCACTTCATGGGTTAGTTTGATAGCCTTCTGCATGACTGCAGGGAGACAGCAAGCTGCAAGAGGCCATTTCCTGGAAGTACCCAGATCTCAAATTGTCAGTCAGTCAGTCAATTATCTTTATTCGATTATTAAAAATCATAAAAGAGCGAGCAATAATACATGACAAACATTTCATCAAGACACATAATAATATAGATCAATATTTTGTTAAAAACCCCTAAAATCATATTTATACAGAATAAATTATACATTTATGTTAAAAAGAGTAAAATCAATAAAATATAAAAGGTGAACATTAATCTGGGACAAGGTGCCTAATTCTAGAACGATGCTTATTTGTACGTACGCCTGCAACCAGAAAACTAGCAACATGAAATGCTACTTTTAAGTTTGGAAGAAGTTGCAGGAACATCATGGCTGGTTTTACCTGTGTAAAACCCAAATTGCACAGTATAGGCAGCAAATATTTTTTCCTAATCTCTTTATAATGGCCGCAAAACAAGATAAAATGAGTCGTGTCCTGGGTGGAAAAATAATCGCAATCGCATGGTTCAGCATTTTCAGGTCTAATCCACTTTTTAAAATTACCCAGAATGAAGGGAATCAGGTCAAGACGAAATCTCGTTAAAAGGAAACGGTGGAATGGTTTATTTACCAAAAAAAGATATGGTTCCATACCTAAGACAGATGTTAACGTGCAATGTTTCCTGACCGTAGATTTATTTAACTCTGTGGCTTCCCTCTCCAAAACATAATAGTTTGTCAGGAGATTTTTAACTATTTTTATGTCTTCCTGATTAATCAGATGTGGAGAAGAAAAAAGTTCGGGTCGGCCAACTAAAGTTAACTGTGTCTGAACGTATTTTAACCATGGAATATTGTGTGCTCTATCCAGGGCTAAACAATCTTTGAGGATGTTATGATTTAAAGTAAGCTCCTGGTTGAGCCAAACTTTCAACCATCCAATAACTGGGGCTGATTTTAAAATTTCGGTGATATAGCCCAGTCCAAGCTCTGTATGTATTATGTATGTGGAAGTCGATTGGGGGACAGAAAGCAGAGTTCTCAAGAATTTATTTTCTACTTTCTGGATTTTATCGTATTCATGATTTGTGTACCCCCAAATAACAGAGCCGTATTGAGCAACCGACAAACATTTAGCTTTGTAGACCTTTATAATGCTCTCCATGGGACGGGCTCCAAGTTTTTTAGCAAAACCAAGCAACCCAGCAGCCGCTCTTGCTACAGCGTTGCTTTTAGCCAAAAGCTGGGGGCCCCACGTGCCCTTTTCATCAAAGGTCACTCCTAGGTAAGGAAAGGATGGGACTCTCCTAACCTCTTTCCCCGCACAGAAAAAAGTTTTAGTCTTTCTTTTCCTGCCTGCGGCTCCTGCTATCATTACGTGGGATTTTTCTACATTGGTTTTCATGTCCAACGAGGACATGAAATCCCCAAAGGATAAAAGGAGTTTATTTAATGCCACTCCAGAGCGTGCTAAGAGGACAGCATCATCCGCGTACAGGAGGACAGGTATCTTTATCTCACCTGCACGCGGGATGTCAATATGGGAATCTGCCAGGACTGCCTCGAGGTCATTTATATAAAGAGTAAAGAGGAGGGGGGCAAGGATACATCCTTGCCTAACCCCCCTCTCTGACTTAAAGTGACAAGTACATCTTCCTTCCCTGGTCACTCTGACCGAGGTCTTAAGGTCTCTAAGTAGCTCCGCCAGATACCCCACCAAGGGAGCATCAATGCCCATGGACAAAAGGACCCCCCACAGCTTAGCTCTGTTAACCAGGTCAAAAGCTGAGGAGAGGTCCATAAAGGCCATGTACAGAGAGCCCCCCTTGGCAATTACGTATTTGTTTACTATCAGTTCTAAGTTTAAACACTGATCTAAAGTTCCTCTTTTAGCTCTAAAACCATATTGTGCATTTGATAGGGCACCCTTCCCTTCTAAAAGCTGAGTCAGTCTTCCTAAAAGGACTCTCCCCAGGATTTTAACACTAGAATCAATGAGGGAGATTGGCCTATAACAGGCCGGGTCTGTTCTTTGTCCCTTTTTAAAAATCGGTATTATGGTGGACTTAGACCAGCTAATGGGAAAAATAAAATCTCTTGTAGCGTTAAAAATATTAGTGAGAATTTTGGCACTTAATTCAGGAGCACTCCTAAAGAAATCTGCGGGAACCCCATCGGGGCCCGGTGCCTTTTTAGAGTGTGTGTCACTGATCGCTTTTTTTACCTCCTCAATACTAAAAGGGGGGATGATAGCTACTACTTGTGTAGATTGTATTCCACAACCTGGAGTGTTATCAGGGCAGCTGTAGATATTACTGAAATGTGTAACCCACTGTTCATCGGGTATGGTGCAATCTGCTCTCTTTTTTTCTAAACCCACAAAAAATGGATGGTTTATTATCACCCAAAATCTAGAACTATCTCTCTGTGTATCGGGCGACAATAAGTCGTTCCAGGCCTCCTTTTTGATCTCGGATTTCCTCATCCTGATAGCATAATTATATTTTTTTCTCAATGATGCTATCTGTTCTTTGTCTCTAGGTTTGTTTTTTAAAGCCTTTAGGAGGATTGAGTGAGCCTTGGAACAATTTGAATCGAACCATTTTGGGCCCCTATATATATGGGGCTTTTTCTTTACAGTCAGGTCTAGATTGACCTGGCGGCAAATAACGTTAAACGCTTCTATCAAAGTGGTAACAGAGTTATTATTATCCAAGCAGATTGCAACCTCCCCCTCAACTTTAGCCAGGGTATCCTGTATAAAGGTAATTGGGGTTACTTGATCCCATTTCAGTCTGTGATTCTGATCACCCAGGACTAAATCAGTCACACATAAAACTTCAATCTCTCTCTTTGCCAAAACTCCCTGAGATACAATCTC